>NC_140591.1:1566090203-1566765327 GCF_964204655.1 Triturus cristatus
GACCACATCCATAAACACAGAGCCATGGTGCACATTGTGTTTTCCAATTCACCCATCGACCAGGTATTGCAGTACCTCCAGGAATGGTTCACTCTCCCAACCTGGAAACAACAATGCTGTTTAAAGAAAGACGAGAAAACGAAAGTAGCACTTCACTGGCAAACTCTGTAAAGTGATGCTGGTGTATGTGGATGTAAAAAAAAACAATCTGGCCACTTTGCAACCCCTCTGTCTTGCTTTATTTAGTTGTGTATTTATTTCCCATATAATATCTTCTAACTCTCTCCATCCTGCGGCATTTTGTAATAGTAAAGATCAGAAGAAGGGCATTACTCGGCAGAGCGTTTTTTCTTTTTTGGATCCATTTCACAGGGAAGCAACAGACAAAAAACACGAACGAAGCCAAGCCTTGCAGCATGGCTTCTACCTTCCCCTACATAGTGCCCCCACCCTGAAAAATACCAACAATCACAACAAAATCCCCCCTGCCCAGCCCCAAAACTCACCTTCACTCTCCGACGCGCAGGAAGCAAATGGCTTCCTGCGCCTCGGAGAACAAAGGGGAAACCTCCGATGACATCAGCGCGGCTCGCGCGCTGACGTCATTGATGACGCGGGGGTGGGGGGCGGGGGGAGGCAGGGGAGGGTCTTCCCCTGCACTCCCAATAAAAAAAAAAAAGATTGACCACTCACGGGGGGAGCGCCAGCGCTTCCCCCGTGGGTGGGTGTCATGATGAGCTGGACTCGTCATGGGCACAGCGCGACTGTGCTCCATGACGAGTCCAGCTCGTCATAGGCACAGAAGGGGTTAATCGGCATAGTATCATGTTCATGGCCCTCAGGATCTTTTATTATGTCCTGTATTATCATGATATTGTCCTCTTTGGCTGCTCTGCAGTCTTGAGCTTTAAACATTGCATCTGAGACTTTCTTTTGCTGTTTTGAGGTCTACAACTACCATTGAGTATTTCTGGTGTTTGGATCAATAATTCATTTTTGTTCACTTGCTGTCAATTTTGCTTAAGCCTTCTCGTGGCAATTTCAGAATGTAAATCTGTAGGAAGGTGGATTATTAGTAGGAGTAGGTATGCACCTACCACTAGCAATGAGGCCACCAACACACTATAAGGCTCAGGCCAGGCCTCAAAAAATTATTCACTAGATTAACACTTGGTAGCTTGCAATGAGCAGTCAAACTTAACTAAGTAGACAGGTGTGTAAAGCTTTTTAAAACACAAATACACTAAATAGGAAAGACACAACACACAATACTAATCCAAAACCAATTTATTACAATTGGAAATATTGTTATCATTGCAATGACACAAAAATGGCAAAAATGTAATGCAAAGAACTGAAAATTTGAATTTCTAAAGAATAAACACATTCTAGTGCATAAAAATAAACACTGCCAAATTGGGACATCTGGTCAAACTTGAAAAAGTCAACGTTTGAGGCCGACTATGATGGAGCCTGGTCGAATGCACTAAGCGGGAGACATCAGTCAAAATGTTACCTTTGCACTTAGAAACTTTACTAGAACATTTTCTCTCTACGTCTGCTTGGTTCAGCAGGAGCCCCTGGTCAACTCCTGGAAGTCTTGAGCTGCAGAGCTTTCAGCAGGATGAACCTGAAATCCAGACCAGGTTGCTGTTCGACGTACTCGGCTTCACTCTCAGCATCAAGTCAGTCACCTTATGGCGCGTTTTCCCAAAGATAATCCAAACTTCTCGATATTTCTGGGACTTCTTCCTGAAAATCCCCTTGAGGGTTCAAAATGTCCCCAGCACAAATCGAAGGTTTTAGAGTCTTAGAGGTGCTCCTCTGAATTTGGGCCCACAGTTCCCACAATGTACCTGGCTAAATCATTTTAAATCCAGCGGAAGGTGGTCAGCTAGGTTCTTCTTGCTGTAGATGATTTAGGTGGAGCTCTTTAAACCTGTTGCTTTCAGGGAGTCCAGTACTTTTCTTTTTGAAGCAAGGCAATGTCCTTAGGTCTGGAGTTTCTTAGTGTGCAACTGGCACAGTTATTCAGAGTGCAAGTACTCTTGTTGCAAGCCAGGATTCTAGCAGGCAGATCCTCTTCTTTTAGTTTCAGACAACAGATCTGAGTTGCTATGTGTCAGGCTGTCAGCAACACAAGCGAGAAGGAAACGCCACTAACCTTGTTTACAGCAGCCAGCGGGGTCGACAGCCGGAAGATAGGCCTCCCGATTCGCCAAGGCACTGCCACCCACAGCGTAGGACACACCCCTATGGAAGGCAGCACCCCGGGGACCAGGGAAGAGGAGCAGGATTACTGTTGGGCTTCGTAGGAATGGACCCGGCAGCCTTCACCTTCCTTCAACTGGCGAACTGTAGAAGGACAAGACAGGGATATATGTACAACCTTACATAGCTTACGTCTAGACTCAGACTCTCTTAGGTAATACATATATACCACTCACTAGGAGCCTGGCGGGTGTTGTCCTGGAGGTACGGGAGTCTCAATCCTTTCTATACTCCCTTAATGCGCAATGAGACCACAATCCTTTCTATACTCCCTTAATGGGCCATGAGACCACAATCCCCAGTAGCCTCTAACAGTAGTGCTGAACAGAAAGTAAGACCCCTTGGCTGTTCCCACCACAGCCAAGTTGTGGTTCGATAGTTCCTGCTTGCTCAGAGAGTCATAATAAGCAGGACCTGGTAATTCTATAGAAAAGAACAAGTATCTAAGGATAACGTAAATGAGGAAGCGCCCTGGCGCTGATACACGCTGCTGCGTGATCACCAGTTTTCAGGATAGTCTCGATCGCTGCCGCGTGTTACCTGTTCGGCACCTCGCTCCTGTCACCGGCGCACAGTGCACGTAGTCTCAGTCCCCCACGGCAGGTATGTGGCATTTCCGGTTCTCGGAGGAGCAGAGGGTAGATTGACATACCCCGAGACGGGAAGGAAAGCGTCCGCCCTCGGAGCGCTGTTGCGACGTCTTCCGCCCTTCCAGCGGGAAGGAAAGCGTCCGCGTACGGCGGAAGCGTCGGGCCAAGATAGAAGTCGTCCCGTCTTATTAGTGGGAAGGAAAGCGTCCGCTCACCGCGGAACAGGAGGGTGAAGTGGGAAGTGGCCGGCAGAGTGGAAACGAAGCGTCCACCATCGGCCCGGAACTTGCTTCAGTTTGTCAAGCACCCTCCCTCTGTGGAGGCGGTGCTTTTAAGGGGGCTGGTTACTTCCTGTTACTCCGTGTGCATCGGCTAGGCCCCATTGCATGATGGGAGTTGGAGTGCATCAGGCTCCTAGACCACCCACGCCAGCGCCCCTGAACACTAGTGGCCTTACCAGGGGGAGAGCGAACCGGGGCATGTGTGAGGCCACGGAGAATCGCTACACTATGCAGCCCTCCTAAATTAATTCAGTGTTCTGTGGTGACAAGCGGGGGTGCATCCCTGACCAATGGAGTACCGGGTGTCTACCAAAAGTATCTCAGCTTATTCGTGTTCCACAAAGCACTGTACTTTCAAAATCAAAATAGAGAATCTTTCTTCATGGAGTGAAGATCTGGCTAAGTCAACCTACTGGTGTGGCTCCTTTCTCTGAACACTGCCCTTCCAGACCTCCCTTAAATTCTATTCCTGGGGCTCCCATCTGGCTAGTGGGCACTGGAGGTGGGAGTAGGCCTGGTCTGCATTCTTACTGTCCTGCTTTCTTTGAAGACCAGTTTGATTACCCAGCTTTCTTCCTGGACTGTTCTCTGCAGATCTTCCCCCACCATGTAACCTTAGCCTCTATGCAGGCTACTTATCACCTCATCAAAGACGTTTGACCCAGCCTGGTAAGACTGGCCAATCAAGAGGAGCTATTGGAAGGCTGGATTTTGGCCCACAGAAGAGAAAGTTATGATAAATTCAACAGTGGCGAGTTTTAAAAAAATAATTTTTTATTTGAAATCCATCAAGAACATTTTATAAATTCATCCGTACTATTTATTCAAAATGTGAAATAATAAAACCGTTCAACACCACAAAGTCTAATACAGTACCGAAATCAAGATGGGCTAAGAAAAAAAAAATCGTTAGAAACCAGGTACAGTATCATATTGACATTAAGGAAATTATAGCAAACGTTCCCAAAATATATTGAGATGTACATGCAAGTGAGTCTTATAAATGTAACCTTAAATAATACTACGAATAGTATTTCAAGATCCAATACAACGTTGACTGCCTATTTTAAAATGAGCTAACAAAACGATTTTGCCTTAGGTACATTAAAATATGCCGAGATATCAACATGTGTGCTGAAGATAATATTTCATTCCATAGAAGCAACTTCAAATACTTAACAATACAAACTAAAGTGTCTATAGTGCAATAAAGTGCTAAGAGATAGGTGTCCATAGTGCAATCCATTCCAATAAAGTGTGCAATTATATCAAGAGATGCATCCATGAATAAGATTCCAGCATAATAAGAGTAACTAGTAAAATATAATCTCTTGTTTGAAAGTTTAATCAAAATAGGCCACCCAGACATTCTCAAACTTCTTGATACCCTCAATTCGCAGTGCATAGAGTCGCTCACTTTTTTTAACCTGCTTCATTTTCTGAACCCACTCGCCTTTTGTTGGTATAAGATCTGATCGCCATCTCTGAAGCAGGAGTGACCTGGCAACTGCCATTGTGATATATAATAGTTCAACCACCTTATTGGGAAAATGTAGAGTAGGGTCATGACCAAAAACTTTAAGCTGAATATTAGGATCTATTATGATCAAACATTCAGCATCCAAGTGACAAAAAATATCATTCCAGGACCCCTGGATCAAGGGGCACTGTAATATGATGTGTCTCCAATTGACTGTAAGATGATTTAGACAGCGAAAACACTGACATGATTGACTGGGGTAGACCTTAGATAGAAAATGTTTTTATGTTCCATATAGGTATCCTAATATAGGCCCGGGTAATATCATACACCTTCACCTACATTACCTCCCCTACACTACACAGTAACAAGCCTTTTAAGATTGAACCTTTACCTAGTTCTAGTCCTGGGTGCAGAAGGAGGATTTCCCCCTGAACAATAGCGTCCTATAACTTCATCAATAGACTCACACATGAATATTCATAAGGGTTCTTGGAAACCGGGCAGGTGTTCACCACCTGCATAATATCTACATACAAGATTCAACTATACGTCATCCTCAAATCCATGCAATGGCTAATGCAAGAAATAAGGGACAAAGGAACCCTAGATACTTTCTGTATAAATACAGCTCATCTTACTAATGTTAGCTAGAGGGAACTGAGACTTCCAGGCAGAAGCACTGACCAGAGACGCTGAGGCTCCTGCATGCAGACACTCCAGCTGACAGTGGTCTGACACATCCCTCGCGGGGTATCCAACTCAAGACCATTATGGGGCCCCAAACTCTCTCACGTCAGGTAATGGGGTTAGACAAAAACCTAGAGGGATTCTTGGCTTCATGCCTACTCACATGCAGGTACACTTAGATACATCTAGCTAGGTATCGTAGGAGTACGCACTTTCTTTTATCATGCAGTTTATATTCATGTATATATTCATGATCACTGCAAAATGGTAGAACTGTACTATCCTTTTATATTCACTGTACTACTAATCATATATGCTACTCTATAACGGTTGTTGCAACATATCTATTTTACACTAGAAGAATAACTGTGCAATAAATTCTTATTGTAACACGCCCAACTGTTTCTTCTGTGTAACTCTCTGAGACCAAAATAGTGAGCATGAGTGACTGAGCGAAAAGTAGTACATTGTTTCCACGATCCTTGAGGGATCAGGGTTGTCATGTTCTATTGTTGCCAGAAACTATTCTCTCTCTGATAAGAGAAGATTCTAGTGGCACTGTGAGATAGCTAATGCAAACAGGCTAACATTTTCGATGGGGGTGCTCAGAGCCAGTCTGCCACCAAACCCACTGTTTATGTTATCCGGAAAGCGCAGATCCTGTATAGGTAATATAGGAACTACACGACAATGTGGGGTTCTATAACGAAGCCATTTGCTAAAGAATAGCATCCAGCGCCAATTAGCCCCCCTCAGCGTGCTGAAATTAAGTTTATTTAATACAGACAATATACTCGCTGTGACTTACAAATCGTCATGTTTTTTCCATTTAGTTATTGCTTTCTCTGGAAGATCTATACCCTTAATAGAGGCTAAACACTGTTTCTACTCCCTGGGTTTCTTTAGAGTGATTTCTTCAAGTAAATCATATACCAGATTTTTACGTTCATTAATCTGTTCCAGATCGAGATTACTCAGGAATTTAATAAGAATGTTATATGACCCAAGGAGAAGGAAATAATTTGGGATTAAATCATACATTTCAGCAATTTTCAGCCACCTATCGTTCCTCAAGAAATCGGAGATTTTTCCAAAGCCGGCCTTAGTCCATTTTTGTCTGATTACAGTTGAATCTCTAATCTCAAATACTGTAGTGAGTTTGGATAACGGGGTTGTGGAATTAATTACGGGGATTGAATATCTTCTATAAAAAGCCTGACGTTTGTAAATAAAACTGCATACACTTATAGTGCACTAGTGTATGGGATTTCAAAAATTTTAGTGGGCAGTGTATCTGGTGCTCTTCACAAATTAACATCATAAAATAATTTACAAATAGACCTCTTTGTGGTTCCAGCTTAAACCTTGACATATATTGTGCAAAATATGCAAAATAAAAATTCTCTGAGTTTGGGGAGAGCTAATCCACCATTTTCCAGCTCCTCATATAAAGTGCGGAGTGCAATTTGAGGGGTTTTCTTACCCCAGAGAAAGGATGTAAACATGGACCCTAATTTAACAAAGAAAGATGCTGTTAAGACTCAGGGGATCGCAGAGAATGACAAATTAAATAACAGGAGAAAGGATATCTTGATCAGAGAGACCCTGCCCATGATCGTTAGTGGAAGCGAGTTCCATCAATGGAATAAGTCTTGTACTTTCAGTAGAAGCGGGGCGAAATTTAAGCCATACAGTTCAAAGATTCATGACGAGAAGTAAACCCCAGACATCTTTTCTGTTTAGTATATTGACAGGGCAGGATATCAGCGTGTAAAACATCAGACTTACAAACACACTGGATTATTTCCATTTTTTTTATTTATTTTATACCCACCAAGCAACTCAAACTCCACAAAAATCGGAAAAGCTTTTGCTTGGACCTCCTTATCCTCCTTTATTATTAGCATGCTGTCGTCAGCATATAATTTAAGTTTACCCATAGTTGGTAGAGGGGGACGCATATCTGCAGCATTATTTCGGATGTCAATCGCCAAGGGCTCAATAAAAAAAGCAAATAACACAAGGGACAATGGACAACCTTGTCTAGTCCCCCGTTTGACACTAATTTGGCCTGCCTCGGAGGCATTAATAACAATGTTAGCTTCTGCATTTAGGTGCATTTTCTGGATCAGTAATTTTGGGAGGCATACCGAAGTTTAAAAGAATACAAAAAAAGGTCTGCCAGACCACAAGGTCAAATGCCTTCTCTGCGTCTGATAAAATGACTAAAGCTGGTATCTTCTGGGTCTGAAAATAATCCAGTGCTTTGGCCAAATAATGTGTATTGGTCCCAAGCTGTCTCCCTGCGAAAAAAACATTTTGATCGGAATGAATCAGGTGCGAGGCTATTACACTGAATCGTTTGGCTAAAAGTTTAGTAATGATTTTTTAATCAGAATTTTAAAGCGTGATAGGGCGATATGAGTTAAGATTTTCACAATCTTTTCCCTTTTTAAAAAAACTGACTATATTTCCTTTTTGGAATGAAGGTGGTATTGGACCGCCCTCTAAAATTGAATCTGCGATCAACAAAAAATATTCAAGGATGGCCCTCAAAAAGATTTTTAAAAACTCAGCTGGAAGACCGTCCGGGCAACAGGCTTTGCCATTCGAGAGATTGTTAATAACATCCCCCAGTTCTTCTTTAGACAAAGCACGCGTCATTCTCGTTTTATCGACCTCGAAGAGTACCGGCATTTCATGTCTCTGGAGAAATATCTCCAAAGATGCTTTATCAATAGACTGTTGATGGCCATAGATATTTCTGTAAGGTTGTGACATTATATTCCCTATGACAACTGGATCATCAGAGCAGATACCAGTTATAGGGCATCTCAATGTACTAACCTTGTTGCTTGCTGCCTGCTCCCTGGCCTGCCATGCAAGGAGCCTCCCGGTATAATTACTCTCTTCGTATACCTTTTGCCTATGGTTAGTATAAGAGGATTTGCATTTAACATAATATTTTTTGCTAAGATCCCATTTAGCCCGGTCAAGTTTCTGTTGGTTGAGGACCGAGGGCTACTAAGAAAGATATCATAGCACCTTTGCACCTTCTGCTCTAGATTTTGCTTTTTCTCCTCACGTTTCTTAAGTTTTCTGCATCTTACCCAATGGCTAGTCCATGTATGTAAACCTTAAGTGAGTCCCAGACTATATGAGGGGGTGCGATACCATGATTTCATGCAAAAAATTATTTATCTCTGTTTTAACGAGATGGAACCAGCTTTCTTCTGGTAGGTATTGCCTATTTAAAGTCCATCTTTTAGAATAAGTAACGTATGTACCTGACTCTGACTCTAGAATTACCATGGCATGATCCGAGAATCCATTCGAAAGAATTCTCTGTTGGCTAAAAGTCAATATCCTAGATATGAGAAAGAAATCAATACGTGAGGAAGTGTGAAATCTACCAGAAAAACATGTGTATGCAATCTTGGTCAAAGATGCTGTCCTCCATGGGTCAATTATGTCCAAAGGCTTTCCATAAATTTGAAAAACTCTAAGAGTCTTTATTTGTAATTGTTTTTTAGAAATGACTGACGAATCAATTTTAGGGTTCATTAAAACATTTAAATCTCCCCCTATAATCACTTCACCAGGAATTTGAATTAGAGATTGAAAAAGCTCTTCATACGATAAAGGATAATCTTTTACTGGGGGCATAGATGCTAGCAAAAGTTAAAAGTCTATTCTCCCGATTGCAGGTAGACCAACACCACCTTCCACTCCGATCACTTACAGATTTGACCACCTCGGCTTGGAGTTTTTTTACCCAAGAACATAGCCATGCCGCGATGAGATGCAGAGGAGGAGGAGAAGCCTCAATATATTGCCCAGGACCTGAACATAGGAAAGTCTACTAGCTTCCCAGCCAATATATGGGTCTCATGAATTAGAATAACAGCCACATTTTCAGTCTTAATCCATGATTCGATGGCCTGCATTTTCTTTTTATTGTTAAGACCATTAATTTTAAAAGAGATCACCTTTAAAATGTCCTTTTTATCCATTAGCAGACAGCACAATATGTTCCTAAAGGAGTTACAAAGTAGGCTCAGGTGTGCTCAAAAAATGTTGCATCAGTCAATGACCCCATCCTTACCCTAACAAAATATAGATTTATGAATAGCAATTGGATGAATCTAAATTTTACAAATGGATTTCTTTTTTCCGTCATGCTTCCCATTCCACCCCATGACCCCTCCTCCCCTGAAAGCCACGGTGAGCAGTCCACCGTCCCTGTTCACACCTAACAGGCTAACCTAACTCCCCATAACTGGTTCTATGACTTTGTGCCAAGTGCTACCAGCCTACCTACCCCTCCTCCCTCCCTCAGTGAAAAGAGAAGAAAAAACAGGGAATAAAAAGAAAGAGCGCTATCATCCTCCAGAGACTGTCTGAAAGGACTGAACATCAGACTGAGAAACCGAAGAAGAGATAAATGAGAAACTGTTGACATCTGCAATTTTACACGCCCAAGTCGAAGCAATCAGGACTTGATTGAAGAAATTTGTTGCAATAATTCTTATGCTTCGGGGACATTACAAAATACATGGAATCTGCCTTTTACGAGCACTTTTAATTTGCCCAGTTGGGCAATCATTATCTGGGCCCCTGTTCTTTGAATAGGTGTAAAATTTTAACAAACTCTTTTTGTCTTTTGGCTGTGGAGGCAGACATGTCAGGGAAAAGACGACAAAGTGGAACCTCTGAAAAGGTGAACTGTTGCTGCCTTATGGCCTTTGCTAGAATTTGTTCCTTGACTCTGTAGTCCCCAAAGTTGACTAGGATTGTCAGCAGAAATTTCAAATCTCCATTATAATCCGGGAGGACCTGAGCCATATTTTCTTCAATTTTAGTGAGGCGGGCATGAATTGCAGCAATTTCCACAGATTGAGAGGTTTCAAGCTCTCGGATCTCCTCCAGAATCAAGTTGAGGAGACTCTTGGCATCCCATTGCATAGGGAAGGATCTATTGTCCTGGGAGGAGTTTTACTGGATCAGTTCTGGCCCAGATTCAGATTGCAAAACCGAGGGGACAGAGGATACAATCTTATATGGTACAGCCAGCCCATCGTCTACGGGAATGAAGAGTCCAGATGGGCTCCAGGAGGAGGTGAAAGTTGAGCCGGGGGTTGTGGAGGAGGGTTACTGGGATCACTAAGATATTCATCCTTACTACTGTCAGGAGGCAGATCGGCTGATGATGAAACACTCCCTGCCCCCTCTGCAGCAGATGTAAGTCCAGACTTAGCTGTAAAAAATAAAGGATATTTTTTAAGATCCTTGGATTTCCAAGCCTCAACCCTAGGGGTCGTTGTCTTTGCATCGACCAGATCTTGGGAAGTAGAGGGACCACCCCCGGAAGACACCAGAGGGACGGGGCTGGCGCTCGAAACTAGATCAGCATAGGCATCCCCCGGATAGTCTTGCTTGGAAGACTCTGAAGTTGCCATCTCAGAGTTTTCTGGGAGCAGTCCCAAATCTTTCCTCAGAGCTGCGGCGTGGTTTGCCAGAGCTGCTGCATGACCAACGCGTCTTTTGACCCTTTAAACCAGAGCCGGGGAATCGGGATGTGCTGCAGCAGTGCCTCTAGAAAGATTTCGCATATTGAAATTGCCAAGGAAATTCTTTTGTTGTTCCCGTAACAGGTTAGCCGTGATTAGGACACAGGAAAAGAAAATAAAGGGGGGCTTTGGCCCATGGAACTCCCCCAGTGACCCTCAACCAAGTAGTACACGGAGCCCCATGCACCAACAGGGAGGCAGGCAGGCAGAGCACATGTACTTACCGCCTTGGTGAGAAACCTGGTGGTCCCTGATGGCACAGCGACAAAACCCCAATCTCAAGAAATCTCAAGAAGTCGCAAGTTGTTCATGCTCTGAAAAGATGATACAGCATGAATCAAATCTCTTATTGTGCCCTCGATGTCCACAGCATTATTCCAGTGCTATTCTGGAGTAGCTGTCTCTGAGAACAGAGGGCCCGGAGCTTTGCGGGTGACGAGGCTCTCACAGGCTGTATGATAGTTACAATTTGTTACTTAAAGTTATTGAAAAAAAAGAAACACAAAAAAACCCTTCAGGGCTTGTCTTGCCTTCCCCGGTCCTCTCAGCAGTGTCTTTAAGAGTGCTTGCAAACCAGGCATTCAGCTGTCTCTCCCAGCCTAATGACGTTGCACTGGCTCCAGCCAGGAAAGAGTGAGGAAAGGGCCAGGAAAAAACAAAAGCAGCTCCCCCGCTGGTCAATACCACCAGCCTGCATAGAACTGCACAGGCGCCTGCACTGTGTACCCTCGACCTCTCTACGCAGTGTCTCAGCCGGCATCCTGCGTCCGCCCGTCATCAGCTGCAAAGAGAATCATACATCCAGAGGTGAAATGTGGGGGTGTGTATTACGGCGCAATCAGCAGGCAGCCATCCCACCGCCAAATGTCAACAGTGGCAAGCTGTTGGAGTTTTAATTATCAATCGTTTGAGTCCTTGAAATATTATTTTAGCTCACTCCTGTCAATAGTTATATTTTATTAAAGCCTATAGAGGTAAAATGCTACAATGGGTACAAATTAAATTGGCAGTTTTCCCTTCACCAGGGTATTTAAAACATCTTTTAAAATGTCCCCAATTTGTACCCAGGCATATGCAAATCAATCTAGACCCTGTTCCTCATGGAAACAGTCCACCATGAATTGCCAGGCCAGGTACTCAATGGACCAGAAAAAAGCATCCTGGGACCGGTTGTGGGGTTTCATCCCTCATCAGCGAGGCTTGCTTGAATCCAAAGGCACAGCGAGCAAGGGACCCATGTCTGGGCATACCCTTGACCACTTAGGGTGAAGAGAGAAAGCACAACAAGATAATGGACGGAGTGCTGAATCTTTACATCCACTTGCCACCAGTCAAGAGATTTGGGTTTAATCCATTGTACTTTTGCTCACTATCAAACCTCTGTTTGGACCCAGACATATACAAATCAGTCTAGACCCTGCTCCTCATGGCAACAGTCCACCATGAACTGCCAGACCAGGAACTCCCTGGACCAGAAGCAAGCTTTCTGGGACCCGCTTTGGGGTATCACCCCTCATCAGCCAGGATAGCTTGAATCCAGTGGCACAGCAAGCAAGGGACCCAGGTCTGAGCATACCCTTGGCCACTTAGGGCGAAGATAGCACACACAATAAGATGATTCACGGAGTGCTGAAACTATTCAACCAGTCACCCTCAGTCAAGAGATCTGGGTTTATTTCATCATTATTTGCTCACTATGACACCCTAGTTTGGACCCCACTACATGCAAATCAGTCTTGACCCTGTTCCTCATGGGAAAACTCCAGCCAAAAAAAACCTAATCTAATCGATTTAGGCCTAGATCTTTGTACCGGTGTGAATGTTTGCCATTGTTTAGCATTCTGCCCATCAATTGTTCTTTTTGCATTTGTCCCCTGTGTGGGTCGGGTATGCCCAAACATGGGGCTCATGCTCTTCATGCCACTTGAGTTAAGCTAGCCTGGCTGATGATGAGTGATACCCTGAAACTGGTCCCAAGATGCTTGTTTCCAGTCCAGGGAGTACCTAGCCTGGAAGTTCAGGTTGGACTGTTCCCATGGAGAGCAGGGTCAAGACTGATTTGCATATGGCTGGGTTTAAACTGGAATGGCATGGGGAGACCAAAAAAATTGGATTTAGACTCAATCCCTGTTCTGAGGTGAATTGTTGCCATTGTTCAGTATTCTGTCCATCAAGTGTTCTTATTGTATTTGTACATGGCACCCTCACCTGGGGGCACCTAGGGTCGACCTTAGTGGTGACTTATATGTAAAAGAAGGTTAGTTTCATACTTTGGAAGTACCTTTAAATCCAAGTTGAACTTGCATATAATTTCAGTTTAAAAGCAGGTTGCAAAGCAGGGCTGACTTTTCAAATGACAGCTGGCATCGCAGCAGTGCACACTTAAGTTCAGGAAATCTGCTGGGCCTCTACGCCAACATCCCCTACTACATACTAGGGACTTACAGGTAGGTCATCTGTGCCAATTGTAATTACACCTAATTACATATATCTTTTAATCAGAACACTGGCCCTAGGCCTGGTTAGCAGTGCCTAGGGCACAGCTAGAGTCAGTTACCGCCAGTATCAGTTAAAAAAGAAGGGGCTCAACAGAGAAAATAGGATGACTTTCTTACGCAATCAATTTTTGACAGGTCTAAATATTTCCTATTGCCAGACCAATTGTTGGTTAAAACAGCTTCTAGAGTAGAGGTCTGTGGTGCACTTAATAAATGTTGTTCGACTCATCTCACTTTCAATACTTTCTTCACTTGCCTTCACCTCACTTCAATTGCGTTAAATTGAGTTGACTTCACTGCACGGCACTGACCTGCACCACATTCTTGGAGATTGTGGGCCTCTGAAAATAACATGTGATTCAACACCAGGAGATCTTGCAATGCAGGAAGAGGAGGATGTCTCGGTGTTTAACACCTTTTATTTTCAAAGTAAAGATTATGATGATGATGATGGAATTTTATCTAAAGTTGCTCGGTTTGAGCGCCGGTCAAGAGCCCTGTATCGAGGTTCTTCTTCTTCAACCCACATGTTTACCAGGAACAAATGAAAGCCTTGGGTGCCTTCACTCTCTTCGATGACTGAGCTCACATACAAGATAGAGGATCCATGTTTAACCCGAGGAATGAGAGTGGGAGCCAAAGATTTGCCAGGATCACTTTGCACAAATAAACCTATGCCATTGGGCCCCAATGTATGAATAAAAGCACAAGTCTGGCTAGGTCTGCCCAACATGAGTCATTCATGAAAGTAACACTATTTCCTTTTGCCTGAACATGAATTTGCTGTGACAAGGCATGTCACAGGCAGTTCATTGCCATGCAGATGAGCCCAACTTGCAAAAACAAGACTGAAACAAGAAGGATCCCTGTCTAACTTGAGCCGGTGGTTTCCAGTGCTCGCACCAACACTTCATTGTCAACACCAGCACTTATGACAATCCGCCACATGGTGGCACTGTTTGATTAATTTAGAGATAAGCAGAGCAACAGTTATTTATTAATTCAATATACATTAAAATGACCAAGCCCTGCCTCGCAGGCCATCCTTACAGCTTTGGGGGCCTGCAATAGTGTGACTTGGCACACTTGTAGGTGTGTGATGGTTAGTAGTCGGGTTGGTGTAGTCATTGGCAGCACTGGCAGGGGCAGTGGGTGGTACAAGCTGCATTGGCTTCCTGATGATGACTCAGGCGCCAACTTTCTTTTACAAATCAATCCCTGAAGAGGGCTCCATTTAGTTCATCTTCAGCGGGATATTTGGAGACAGGTAGACATGCACAGGTGGACTGGAATGTTCAGTAAGCCGCGCAGTCGTTTTTCCTTACATGTAGCGCTTTCGGTTCGCCTTTTTCTCCTGTTAGCGGTGTGTGATGCGGATCAGCACAGCATGTTTTCGATCGCTAAGAAACCACCAAGGATGAGCAGCATTTTGTTCGAGAACCCTGAAGTGTACCTACACACGGGGCTAAAGACACCTGTTTTCGCTGACACTTTCAGTGCAATTAGCTGAGGAGTTGGGCTGCTTTCAGAGTCTCCAAGGACCCACACGGACGCTTCATAAAGTCCCTGCATTCTGCATGTTTCTATTCAGCTGCAGAGTGAGTGGGCTGGGAGGTCACTCCTTCAACACACTGCTGGACCCCGGTGAATGAGCCACTACAGATAAAGAAGCACGCGCAGCCGCAGACCTGCTTTGGAACAGCACTATAAGAATGCAGAGCGAACTGTGAGTAAACTTATTTCAGGTGGGATGAGTCATGTTTCTTCTTTTATGCAGCACATGAATATTACCTGCAATTTTAAATACTGCTAAACCAATTGTGATTGTTACGGCTTGAGGATTTCTTTTTCATTATTCTGTGACAGGAAGAAGTGAATTCTGCTGCTACCAGTGTGTGAATTTATTTGAGTCTTTGAGGGATTTGCAAAACACAGGAGGACCCCCTGCAACTCCGTCCCCACCTCTGCTGACACTCACAGATCCCCACCTCAGCTGACACTCACAGGTCTCCACCTCTGCTGACACTCACAGGTCCCCACCTCTAATGACACTCACAGGCCCCCACCTCTGCTGACACTAATAGGTCCGCACCTCAGCTGACACTCACAGGTCCCCACCTCTGCTGACACTAATAGGTCCGCACCTCAGCTGACACTCACAGGTCCCCACCTCTGCTGACACTAATAGGTCCGCACCTCAGCTGACACTCACAGGTCCCCACCTCTGCTGACACTAATAGGTCCGCACCTCAGCTGACACTCACAGGTCTCCACCTCTGCTGACACTCACAGGTCCCCACCTCAGCTGACACTCACAGGTCTCCACCTCTGCTGACACTCACAGGTCCCCACCTCTAATGACACTCACAGGCCCCCACCTCTGCTGACACTAATAGGTCCGCACCTCAGCTGACACTCACAGGTCCCCACCTCTGCTGACACTAATAGGTCCGCACCTCAGCTGACACTCACAGGTCCCCACCTCTGCTGACACTAATAGGTCCGCACCTCAGCTGACACTCACAGGTCCCCACCTCTGCTGACACTAATAGGTCCGCACCTCAGCTGACACTCACAGGTCTCCACCTCTGCTGACACTCACAGATCCCCACCTCAGCTGACACTCACAGGCCCCCACCTCAGCTGACACTCACAGGTCCCCACCTCTGCTGACACTCACAGGTCTCAACCTCTGCTCATACTCACAGGTCTCCACCTCAGCTGGCACTCACAGGTCCCCACCTCAGCTGACACTCACAGGCCCCCACCTCAGCTGACACTCACAGGTCCCCACCTCTGCTGACACTCACAGGTCTCCACCTCTGCTGACACTCACAGGACTCCACCTCAGCTGACACTCACAGGTCCCCACCTCTGCTGACACTCCCAGGTTCCCACCTCAGCTGACCCTCACAGGTCTCCACCTCAGCTGACACTCACAGGTCCCCACCTCTGTTGACACTCACAGGCCTCCGTCCTGCCACAGCAGGGACTGGTACCCGACCAGCTGCAGCACCCACGCCATCCCACCCACACACCCCAACACGTACAGGCTCCCACTCTGCACAAGTCCTCACTGGCCTCACCAACCCAGTCCAACCTGACCCACAGTACCACATTGTTTTTACACATATGAATCCAAATTTTGTGAAAAACGAACACGAGTTTATGTGAATGAAGGAATTCGCGCAGCTAAATTCTTCCTCGGAAGGACCTTTCATGATAAAGCGCAGCGCTCCGAATTACAGGCAGGCAGGGAAATCTGGAAAACGAACGAGCCCGGGAAATGTCGCCATGTACATGTCAGAACACTGAAGTGCAGAACGCCCTCAATTGGCCATCGCTGTCTGCTTAGTGTCAGCAATGAAAAAAAGGCATTATTTTTCCAAAGGTTTTAAAAAACAAAAACATCTTTTAGACTCACATATATCCCAGTCACCTACCCGCGCCCACGTCACTTTAAATTCAATTTAAGATTAATTTACTCATCCTGTTGTGTTACTCCCCGGTCTCCTACCCACTTGCAGAGGCTTGTGCACAGCCTCCAAGTGGCCTTAACACCCTGCATGCGTCATTGGCTGTGTGCAGTAGCACTTTAGCACATGGCCTTGGTACCACCATCCCATCTGCATGGAAGAATGCTGGGCCCCTGGCCAAGCCCCTTGTTACCTTGGCTCAATTACTAAGACCAAAGGAGGCTTTTACAAACATTGTAGGACTTTCCCTCTCTGCTGATTTACGTTCTTAGTCCATTGGAGAGCAATAGTGATTCCTTGTTTGAGACCAAATTCTCCTTGAGTGCAGAGCGGAACAGAGGTCTGCAAATGTTTTTGTGCTGAGTCCCCTTGAGGAAAATTATTTAAATTTGGGCCCTCCTCCGGAAGTTTAGGATCCAGAAAGGGAGTGTGTGCATGTAATTGCCTGGGTTACACCTATGAGGCTGCCAATAGAGCTCTCAAGGTTCACAGTTACGCGCAATAATAGTTTCTCCTCCTTTGCATTCTGAGACTTGTAGTCCGGTTTTCATAATGTAATAACCAAATACTAGAAATTCCAAAATGCAGAGAAAAAATCTGGGTTTGCACAAGGATCTAGGAAACTTGAAAGTGCTGTCCCGCAAACTGCCTCCACTTTTGTCTCGTTTGTAAGGAATACACATCAGACCACAGGACAGTCATTACACGGTCATGTGACCCTTGACACTGGTAGAAAGGCACATTTTGGTTAGGTAGAATAATGCCAACTTTCTAAAAGTGGCCTTTATTGGAATAGTAATTTAAAATCTGACTTTCTATTAAAGAGGATTTTAAATTACAATTCAAATGAATAGAAGAAATATTTAGCTATCTGCTCCCAAACTGGCTTTATCACTTTTTAAGTGTAATAAGGTAACCCAGTGTAGTCTATGAAAGAGTTAGCCTTGGTACAGACATGTACCTGCCCTATGAGCTGTGAGGGCCTACCTTAGGGGTGATTTATAATGAAAAAAAGGAAGGATTAGGCTTGGCGGAAAGTTTAATTTGGCAGGTCGAAGGGGCAGTTTAAAACCGCACACACGGGCTGCAAGGGCAGGCCTGGAGACACGCTTTACAGGTCTACATTATTATTAACTCTTTATTGATTGGTTTAGCAAACCATTTACAATTTAAACCATAGCTAAATTGAACGATAAAATGACAGTAATAAAGTTTAAAAACTGTGGATTTAAAATCACTACAAATTTGGTGGACCATTATGGGCTAATAATGCTCTGCTGGAAGACATCGCTCTGGTTTTCTGATGGTCTGGGCTCCGATTTGATTATTGTGTCTGTTAACTCGACCGCCATACTAAGATGGGGAGGGTTTAGATGTGGATATGGCTTCCAGTTGTTTTGACGCTTCATGGATGAATGTCGTTAGCCCAATGTTTAGCTTGGTGTTGTTGGGGTTAAGAGCGGCCATTATTGCTTGGAGGCAAGATCGAACTCCCAACATGATGTATTGTTCTCGCAGCAGTGACCGTCTGGCCATGAGCAATGCAGGGCATGCACAGACAATGTATTCTATTGCTTCAGAATGGTAACCACACAACCTGTATTCGGTACTGCTACCTGGCCGGTGCCATTCGGCAAGGTTCTTCAGAAAGGGACAGTCACCCATCCTCTGCGCTAAAAACTTATTTTTCCAATAAAGTGCATATGTTCTTGATAGGCTGAGCACCCACTTTGAAATTGGAGATTACTGCCCAAGCGTGTTTCGTCTTTGACAGTGTTGCCCTGTCTGAGTGAAAGGATCACGATCTGACAGTGTTTTTTAATGGCAGTCTTTAACACCGGGTGGAAGGGGGGTTGTTTCCCAGAGGTCTTTTACTCCTATCAACTGTGAACTGCGGTCCAGGCATTGCTGATGCTTATGGCCTGTCTGATTTTTCTGTATTTCCTGCCATAGTTGGGCCTCCAAGGAACCCTCCTGGGCATGGCACAGTCTATAGTTTAATATATACGCCTGCCTCCACTCCATGGTGGTCTTGTAGTCCCAGTTCAAGTCTCACTTGGGCTGGCGAGGCAGATCTTGACAACCGAAAAGCTCTTTTAAAACCTTTGGTTGTTAGTTTGTTAATTAATACGTTAGTTGTGCCCTTAGTGATCTCATGCCCATACGTCAAGCAGTTAGTTACCTTAGCCTTCATCACTTGCAGCATGGGAGTTAGACTGGGACCTAGTAACTGTTTTGCCAATTTTGCAGCAGCCGCTTCTAACGACAAGGCTTTGGTTTTCAATGTTTCTTTATGCTTGGTAAAGGTACCGCTTGGTTCGAAAAAGATACCCAAGTATTTGTAACTGGGGGTTGATTCAAGCTTTGTGTCGTTAAAGTGCCACCTTTCAGTTGACGTTTTTTGCTTCCCAAAATATATTGTTTTGGCTTTTGACAGGTTCAGTTCAAGGCAAGTTCTTGTTGTGTAAGGTAGCAATTCATCCAGTAGCCTCTGGAGACCCACTTTTGTGTGGCTTAACAGCACCAAGTCATCGGCATACAGCAGGTTGGAGATACGGGTCCCGTCTAATTGCGGGGGATGGTAGTTTACGCTGTCAAGTACTGGGGAAAGGTCAGATATGAACAAATTAAAAAGAAGTGGGGGCAATACACAACCTTGTTTGATGCCAGTTTCCGTACGAATCTTCCTAGAGACATGGGAGCCATCACCCAGCTTAATTCTTATTCATGGTTTTGTATGGAGTTGGATTATTGCTTGAAGAAGAGGCGGGGGTATGCCCCATGATTCTAGTTTCTGCCATAGCAGGTCTCTGGGCACACGGTCGAAGGCCGCTTTGAAGTCTACAAAGCAGCAGTGCAGCTGGATTTGTTAGGCTGTCGCTTTCTCCATCAGGAGTGTTAGGTCTACATTAGCGGGTGGCATAATGAATGCTGCAGGCCACTAGTAACAATTAATTGACAGGCCCCAGGTACATGTAATACCATACACTAGGGACAAAGAAATACATTAAAAAATCCCATTAAGTGTATGCCAATTTTATCATGTTAGGAAGAGATAGCACAATAACTTTACCACTGATTAGCAGGAGTAAAGTATGCAGAGTCCTAAAAGTCAACAAAAATGGGTGCAAGTGCACAAATCTTGGGTGACCCTGAAGTAAGGGCCTGGTTGGTCCAAGACATATGTAATGGAATAGGAAATGGTTTGAGCTCTTATTGCTATTGTTTTTCATAATCAATGTCGACTAATTTCAAAGATACATATGCTTAAGATACAGGAAAGGTATCACCGGGGTTAGTTCACATTCAAGTGTTCTTTAATATCTGAACCTGCAACACAATGTTGATACCTTTATTGGAAGGGGGCATTATTCTTCATGTATTATATCTGAGAACTAATGCTCTATTAAAAAAAATAATGACAATTGAAAGATAAAAAGACTCAGTTACACCACAACCTCTACTCCTTGACTCATAGCAGACAATATCCATTTTCATGGTCAAGCAGTGCAGCGGATTCCCACACAATATTTGCCTAAGAGATTTCCCTCACTCAGTAGAAAATGTATTGGCTAGCATCTTTTATTGGCTAGTATCTTTTATTGGATAGTATTTTTTGAGACACACAGTGATTGCCATTCCTCAGGATCAAATGTAATTTGGGGCACCTTCATTCACTTCTTGCAAATTACAGCATTCCTATAAAACACTACATATACTTAAGAAAAATTCAGCCTCCTTGTCAAAATCATGATAAGAACTTACAAAATATTTTCTGGCTACCTAGATTGGCATCGCCTGCCCATGTCAGGTTGAAGTTTTTATTGACGAAGCAGTCACTATCCAGACCCACGACGTCCATTAAGCACTGCCATAAACTGCAGTCAGCGGCAAAGGGCACACTGGACAATCTAGTCTGGTCTGAATGAATCTGCAATAGGGGAACGACGAACACAAAAAATATCTTGAAAACAGAATTGAGATGCTCAAGCTGTGAGACCTATGGAACACCAGTATATTTGGTCAGCCTTTTAAAAGAGCAGTAAATAAATCTATTAAACTACAAAGCTGGATGAATGACAAAGAAAATGTGTCTAAGGGAAAACACGGATGGATGGTCCTGAAATCTAATGCTGCTCCGAATGAGTCACCCCTCCTGGAAGCCACCTTCCACCAGAAGATAAAGCAGAGTTTACTGGCACTAAGACTCAGTGATCTTCCAACATTAAATTTCCTTCCAAAGTAGAGGGAAACTGGCCAGAGGGAAGACAAGAAATGATGCCTATATCACCACGCAGATGAAACTTTGCAGCACGTTATCTGTATCTGCCCCGCCCTGGCCATACGGCGAAGAGGTTTGCTAAGAAAATAATTTAATAGCCTAAAAATCAGGTCTTGTAGATCAGCACATATGGAGTCACTAGATCCAAGGAACACTGTCATGAACCTCGGGTAGGTATCTATAAAGGAGAAAAGGTACCTTTCTATGGGCAACCCATAACAGACAAGGAAAGGACCAGGAACACTAAGCACATAAATCTTGCAGAGTGTTCTCACCATCTCTAATTCTTTACTTATGTTGCAGACTAATTCATGATCATATGTGCTAAACTATTACACTGTTTACCCATGTGTTTAACCATGCCCTTTATATTGTTTTGCCCTTTTGTTATTAACGCTCTAATTTCTTTATGCTCGAGTTTTCTTTCCAGCTCGAGTTATCCTTCAAAGTTGCTGAGAAAGCACACCCGCAAAATACACACCCGCGTCCTCCGTAGGAGCGTTGTGCGTCCATAAAAGGAGCCACGCCTATCCACCAGACGCGGATTATTCCGAGTCCTGATCCAGAGAGAGCAGTGCTGGCAGCTTCATTCTTGATCGCGTTGGAGCCGAGTCACACCCGCAGGTAATCCTGTCAGTAATCTTCGTTGGAGCTCAGAGCAGGTAATATACTCTTTCTCTGTCTCTTTGTTGTTGTTTTACTCCCGCGTGCTTCTGAGTTACAAACACCATTTGACTCAGCAGTGCGTGGAGTTCCCAGGCTTCAGTTGTTAGCGGGAGGAAAACTGAGTACTTGACCCGCCTTTTTCATGCGCAGACTGTACAAATGAACATGATGTTTTGGGCGCCTCAAACCCAGCTTTGAACATTGCCATGAGACCTGTAGCTTTGGCAGGAAACTTTAATTCACAGAAAGAATAACTTTCAGGTAAATGACAATTAACCCTGCAACATTTCATAAGGAGATAATTAGTGACATTGGAAATAAAGGAAGAGATACTATATTTGCAAAGTGCTACAAATATATAAATATATAAAAACAATTGCACATGTTCCTTCCTAGAGGAGTAAAGCCAATGCTGTAAATTGAGTTTGCATTCCAAGGTGACAAGAGCTATTTTGAGACCCTCTGTTAACCAAAGACTATAAGAAAGGAGACAAACAGAAAAGGTCAAGATAGCACTCTTCACGACAATTCTTACTTTTATTCACAGGTAAATCTGAGAATCTTTTCATCTAAATTATGTTTTAACAATAACCATATGTACATGTGTTGGAGTTGAAATTCCTGTTCAAAGTATTGGTTGTCTCTCTGCAGGTCTCCCTCCCCGCAGTACCCTCCCTAAATTCTCTTCTCCTCATCTGGCCATTCTGTACCTCTGTTGTTGTAAAAGCCAGAGTCGGAGCTGCCAGAAGGTGGGCCTCTTGAGGATTCTGCTCCTGAGGAACTCAAAGGATTATTGACAAACACAAAGCTGAACATTAGATTGGCACAGTTCCTGGACATTTTTCAAACCCTTGCTAAGGCAGTTGCAAGGACACAGGTGGGGTAAGAAGAATGCCCTTGACAAGAACCCCTATTGGTATTTATGATTATGGTGTGCTGCTATGGACTATGAACTCCTGTTCCCTATCCCGTAAGGTTGAGTGCCAGTTTGACACCCTATCTCTTCCTTGACTATTAGCACCTTTTGAGCAAATTCGAATGTTGTATTCCTGCACAAAAAAGTCATGCCTGTAATTCAGGCACCATTATTCTTTAGTGCAAGGGGGGCTGCATTTGTGCTAGGCAGCATATAGTCTGCCAGCTCAAGGTGAAATCAGAATTCTCCATATCGTTTTTAAATATGAAGTATTTGAACTGTCAGCCTTAAGGTGGTCTTCCCTAAAACATTTTTCCTGCTTAACTCCAATTTTCTTGATTTTGTCTCATTAGTTTCAGGACTCTTAGAACTTAATCACTGCTAACCAGTGCTAAAGGGCATATGCTGTCCCCCACAGCTTAACCACACTTGGCATATTTAATTTACTTATATATCCTAGTAAAGAGCACTACCTGTGCCGAGGTCATGTAAATATAATACTACTAGTGGGCCTGCAGCACTGATTGTACCACCCTTTTAAGTAGCCGTTTAAAACATGTCTTGGGCTTGCCAATGCAGAGCCTGTGTGGGCAGTTTACACTGCCATGTAGACTTGGCATTTAAGACCCCTTGCTAGGCCTTAAACTCCCCTCTTGTTACATATCTCACCCTAAGACAGGCCCTAGGTAGCCCATAGGGCAGGGTGTTGTATAGTTAAAAGGTAGGTCATGTACTTTTAAGTTTTACATGTCCTGATAGTGAAAAACTCCCAAGTTCATTTTTTACTAAAGTGAGGCCTACCCCTCCCATAGTTTAAAGCTGGGGATTCCTTGTTAACATCTAATAAGTCTAATTCCCAATTGGAAGGAGGTAGAGCTTTCATGTTTGGTACCTAATCATATTTAATGATAAATCCTTTTTAATAGCACAGTCGAATTTATCATAACAATTTAAAAAATGCCACTCTTAGCCCTGTGTGCCTGCTGCTTGTCTTCAATACACATCTGGGGTGAGTGACAGCTGGGCCTTGTGTATTCCGTCTAGACAGCCCCACACCAAGGGTGTGATTGATGGGCCATCCACATTCTGATGGGCAATCCAGGGCAGGATGAAAGGGAAGATTTGAGCACAGTGTCACACTTACACCTGAATAGGCTGCATCCTGCACCCACACAACAAACTACTTAACCTCCTGTAGATAGTATGAAGCTATGGCAGGATGAAATGATCACAGTGCACTTCAAAGCCCTTCTTTAAAGTCTTCCCCACTTCAAAAGCGTCAGTGGTGATGAGACCTGGACTGACCCTAACACTTCTGTACGCTTCTGGACCTGTGGATAGTCTGCCTGGAAGGACTGCTGTGTAGGCCTGGGCAGAGTTTGGGAAGTTGCGCTGAGCACAACTCCATGAAGTGGTTAAAAAGACTTTGCTGCGCTTTGCCGAGTTGCACAAGCAGGTGGAGCTGCTTGGCATGCCAGCTCGCATTACGTTTCTATGTGTTTACCAGCACAAAATGCAGTTTCGTCTGCGAAATCACGTGCAAAACGCAGCACATGGTTGACATGGGCGTGGCCATTTTGTTTTGTTTTCTGTTCATGGTGCTAGGCCTGTTTTTTCATACTTACTTAGTCTTTTCAATCCTCCCCCGATTTAACTTGGTTAATCCTCATTTTTGGTCGAGCCTAGGCAGCACACGTGCACTGTCTTCAAGGCATGCTGTATTTACTATATGGGTTTCAAGCCCTCCCATTGGCTTTTGATTAGCCGGTTCCATTTTCTGTCTCGTCATCTTGCTTTCTATTTGTTTATGTCATGCATTTGGCATGTCTCCTTTCATGCTTATCCCTACATGAGCACACTGACCGAGTACAATATTCTTCCACAGGTAAGTAGTTTGTATGTGTTTCCTGCACTTCATTTGTTGTGTTTGTAAAGGGATTGATACTATCAGTTGTGTTTTTTTTCTTTTGAGGTTGTGTTCATTTTTAGGCTCAGCTGGTAGCATTAGGAATGTAGCTGAGTGGGGACAATGGTTTGAAGGAGTAGAGCTTGTGGAGGATTGTCTTTCCACAGCCTCCGGTTGGGATTACAATAAATACTGGATTCAACTTCAAATTACGCCACATCTTATCATTACATGTATATGCATGTGTAAACAACTTTTTTTAATGAAAGGCTTTTGTAGCCCACCTGGCTTTTGTTTGATCAGAATGCATGGCTTCTGTTTGATCAGCATGGCGCCCGTGCTCCCACTCTACCAAAGACAGTATTTGCTTTTTAGTTCTGTATGCATTGCAGTGTGCCTACAAGCAGCTGTTGGCCCGTTTGGAGATATATTTGTTACCATCTCTGGCAAACCTTTTGGAAGGGCACACTAAAGTGTCTTCAGGAAAAACAAATCAGAAATATCGTGAGTGGATAACCTTTAGATTGGCATGCAGTAGAACATATTTTTAAATATTTTGTACGGCCGGATGAACATGGACCAGTTACTTGCGAAATAATTTATGAGAATTGTCATTCATGTAGTGTATTTAGGTTGAGCCTACACAGCGTTTGCGCTGTCTCTTCTCAGTCTGTTGTGTTTCACCAGAATGTATCGCCAGTGTCTGGACGTGGTTGACTGGAGGTCAGTTGAATATTGCAGAGCAGTGTGCTAGAACAAGCTTAAGAGCAAATACATTCAGGTGTTTGCCTTCTGAGACAGTCCTTCTGATGTACTACTCACATCAGGAAAAGGCTACATAATCCCCTAAAATACTGTCAAAGTATTTACAAACGAGAAAAAATGGCTACAGGACCTGAAGGATTGGTGTTTTTAGTCTGCAATTCAATCTTTGCACAACAGCACATCTATTCTCTTTCAAACTGGAGACACTAGATGTACATCCTGGCAGAACTGGTGAATTTATATTGTATTCATGTCAGAAAGAATAATATGGAGTGCATCACTGGTAATGAGCATTTTCCCACAGGTAACATTCTTGCTCGCTCCAGTTGTTAATGGGGAACACGCATCTGGTTATCAGTCTGAGCTGCTGGATACTATTTTATACTTTGATTGCTACAATGCCTTCCACACTGATTGTAGCTGTGGTGTTTGATGCATTTTTTATGTTCTGTATGGGGTGCATGGTGCTTGGCGGTGGGTGTCTCTGCACTTGTATGTACAGCTGATTTTATAAACTGTCTCTCCACATCTCATCTATATACAATACTGTTAACAAGCATTATCATAGCTAATTTGTCTGGAGTTGTCCACTATCTTTTCTGCTTTGCCTATACTCGTATTTTAGGTCTTGTCTACCCCACCTCAGCATCAAATCAGCACCAACACAGCACCACTTCAGAATCAGTGCAGCATCACCTCAGCACAACACAAACTCATCATCACACCACCTGATCACCAGTGCAGCACCACCACCTCAGCATGACTCAGCATCACCTGAGCACCAGCTCAGCACCACCTGAGTACAAGCGCAGCACCACTACCTCAGCATGATTCAGCACAACTTCAGCATGACTCAGCACTACCTCAGTACCACTCAGCATCACCTCAGTCTCACTCAGCATCATCTGAGCACCACCACAACACTACCTCAGCATCAGCAAAACACCACCTCCTCATCAGTGCACCACCACCGGTGCAGCACCAACTCAGCATCAGCGTAGCACCCCACACAGCACCTTATCAGCACCAGCTCAGCATCACCTTAACATCAGCACAGCACCATCTCAGCATCAGCACAGCTCCACAGCCACATCAGTGCACCACACAAGTGCAGCCCCATCGCAGCACCAGCACAGCCCCACCTCAGCACCAGCTCAGCATTACCTCAGCAGCAATACAGCTTCAATGCAGCACCACTTCAGCATAAGCGCAGAACCATCTCAGCATTAGTGCAACACCATCTCAGCACAGCATCAACTCAGCATCACTCAGCACCACCTCAGCGCCAGTGCAGCACCATGCCCTCCGCATGACTCAGAACCACAGCATCACTCAGCACCACCTCAGCATCACTCAGTACCACCCAAGTATCATTCAGCATCACCTGAGCATCACCTCCGGAACAGCACACCACCAGCTCAGCATCACTCAGCACCACCTCTGTCGGCCCTCAGAATCTGGCATTTGTTCATTCTCCCCTTATGTCAGTCTGCTGCTCATGTTGTATTTCAGGTACTATTTCCGAACCGCCAACATCCTATTGTTTATTTCCCCTTCCCAAATAAAAGCTATAACAAACAATCATTAGTACAGACAGATAGAAGTTGCCAACATTATGAGAACAAAAAAACTAGAAAACATATGTTATGTTAAATCGTTTTAATAGGGTTGTTCACTTGCAGATAATGTCTTCTTGGTTATATATAAGTTAACAGAGATTCTTATAACACTTTTTTATTTTAAGTTTTCAACATGCTGCACAGCAGCCACACTGCTCTACAACATAGCTTAACGGCATGGGCAAAGTCTATAGCTCTGGCTAAATACTTATAAGGTCACAAAGGCTATATCCTTTGGCTATACCAATGCTTGTTATTTATTGTACTAGTACGTGCTATTGTGTCTGTGCATTTTATGCTTTTTTCATTTTTTTCTTGTTTTTTGTGACTTTTTGTATTCTTTCCATTTTTCTCTTTCCTTCCTTATTTCTTCCTTCATACCTTTCTTCCTATTCCTATTCTTTTCTTTTTTTCCCACCCACCCAGCACCATGGCAGAGCATGTTGATTATGGGAGAGGTGGCACCAGGCCCTCCCTGAACAGCCAGTAGCAGCAGCCTACCTTGAGGACGGCGGCGCCACCAAGGGCAGCACTCATTTTATTTGTGCAGTGCTGCCTCCCCGACATGCTGGCAGCAGGCATCAAGCCTGAGTATGGGTGCCCCCAGTGGGAGCATTTACTGTAGTGTGGGTGTGTGCACATGTGTGCACCACACCACCCTGGTCCAGGTCACCCAGCAGCAGATAATGCACCACTGGGTGAATATCCTGGACCAGGAGTGGGAGCTGCTCAACCTGATAGGTGCACAGATTGCGGGGCTCAGTGAGTGATTATCTGTTGTGATTGTGTTCTACAATGCTAAAACAAAATAAGCATAAAATGCTGCTCACACTTAGAGGTAAGTTGTTTAGTTTACATTAACAATATTATGTTGTTCAGTTTGAGCTAGGTAGGTGCTCAGCGCTACCTAATCGTACTCGTTGGCGCTCGCTTTAGCTGATATTATTCAAGAAGCTATTGCAGACTCCTCTGTCCTCCTACCACCATAGTGAATTAGTGATATCAGTCAGTTAGCGTTCTCTGTGACTGTTCTTTGTGTAGCTCGTACAGTCCCAAGCAATGTCACAGTGATGTGTAGTATGCACATATGTATTGCAAAAAAGGGATACTGAGTTTGTCGATCACAGGGGCTGAGAAATGAGAATAGAATCAAAAATCATTCTTTGCAATGCTTTAGTTCCAAATGAAGTTTTTGTTAAGGAAATTTGGAATAGGGACTATAGGATCAATGAAAGTCAATAGTATAGATACTATTACTGTAGGTGATCTGATTTAGAAAACTACAATGTTACTGCATTTGCCTGTCATAATAATTTTGGGGAGATTAACTGTGCTACTAATCTATTGTTTTATCTTTATTTCTTACATCAGCACCCATGGGCAATAAGGGGGTCAGCACGGAGGCAGGTCCCGAAGGAGCTGGTTCGGAGGCGTTGACCACCAGCGCCTCTGCTGAGGTCTCTGCTAACCCCAGTAAGTCCTCTTATTTATTATTATTTCCCTAACTTTTACCTCTTCTCACTATTTTATACTACTTTTAATTTTGTTTTATTCATTCTTTTTATACTGTCTCCAACTCCCCTACCCAGTTTTTTATTAATTCTTGTAATACCTGCATCATCCTTTTTTTCCATACTTCATACTTTTAGATTAAGCCTTGGCAGCGTGCATGCGCTATCTTCAAGACCTGCTGTAATCCCTCTATGGAGGGAAATTCCACCTGCTGCTTACTGTTGGTTCTCTCCTGCGTCGGTCTTCTTTGGTGGCTCCTTATTCGTTGAAGCTCCTGATACCTCACTTCCGTTTTTCATTCAGGAGCGCTGTCCAACTACAGTTTCATTACGCTGTGGGTGTGTATATTTCTAGCAACAAAGTTCTGAAAGGGAAATACTTGTCTTTTTGTGTTGTTGCAGGAATTCCTGCACTGCTCTCCAGGAAGTAAGTTTGGGAAGGTGCTCAGTTGTAAGCTCTCCTCTCTCTGGTGGTCACCGCATTAGCTGTGCAGCCCTGCGGTCTATGGAATGACTGACTCTCAGTCGGAGGCAGGCTCGTCTTCTCTGTTTGCCTTTCCCCCTTTGCTGCCTGTGAGCAGCTGCCCCAGCATGTGCTTGAATTCTTCTGTAAGGCTGTCAATGCAGCCATTAATGACTGTGCTGAGGGCTCCAGGGGTAGGGGTAGAGGACTGGAGTACGGGGTGCCAAGGGTAACCTCAGACTGTAAGTTTTTAGCCAGAGGCTGGTGGTGTGATGAAGACAGCACTCTCTACAGTTCACACAAGCAACTCTGCCCAAAAAAGTGACCCAAGAGATACAGCTTAAAGCCAAATGAACAATAAAGGGTGTGTTATTTTACAGTCGGTTGTATATTTTTGAGACACATCTATACAATAAGAATATGGCTTTTGAAATCTGAGCTGAAGCAGCAGACCTCTTCCATTCCTCTCTCAAGCAGACATCTGATGTAAACCTACATTACAACAGGCTATTTCAATGTATACATAATAAACATTACGTGTAAAAGCATCTAGGGGGAGTCAGTGTCTGCTCTTCAGGTCGTTCCGCAGCGTGCATGCTGCACAAGCGCTATGGAACAGGCTGACACTAATCCCCCGAGCTGCCGTGCAGACATGGAAAGAGTTACGTGGCCTCGGGTGATTGACAGACTTCCTGCCAGAGAGTTCCTGGCAAAGTCACTGTTCTTACTCATCTTAAAGTCCAATACTTTGCCTTTCTGAGTACTTTGCTGTCACTCTGTTCACTTGTGTAGCATCTTCATTTTAACCCAACACTTTCCTCTTCACCTTCCTCATCTTTTCCCCTCTAGCCCTTCCTCCTCACTGTTTCTTCCTCCCTCTTCCTTACCTTTTATTTCCCAACTCTTCCCCTCTCAGCTTCTCCTTTCTCTGCACAGACAGGCTTCATATGCTACACCCTGCACTTCCTGCTACCTTTTCTATTCCCTCCTCCTTGTTGACATGGCCTTCACAGTTCTGCATGCTCCACTTTTTCATGTACTATTCAAGTGGAAAAATGTCTATCCGTGGCCCAGTTTCTTTTCCCGGAGTTTTATGGACTAAATAAAATGAATACCTTTACGTTCACGGATCTTTTAAGTGCTCCAAAGGTATTGTAGCATGACCCCGATTAAGTCTTAAGAAGAAGCTGAATCAAGTGTGGCAGAGTATACCAGACAATTGTTTAAAAACAATTTAAATACTAGTAGCTGTTTCCCGGCTTGGACACAGGTCAAAACTAGTCCATCATCCAAGAAGAGAATTACTCGACTTCTGCCCCCCCATGTCAAACACAAATTGATCCTCAAACCCTCATTGAGAACAAGCATTGCTAAAGCCAGCTGGCTTGGCTTGTAATTTAAAGTGCCTCTTCAGTCACTTCCGAGCTTAGGCATTCCAAATTCATCAAGCATTCATTCTGTCACTCATCCTTGCGCTCACATATACATTCATCCTCCCACTAACACATTTTTGTACTCCCCCCTCACCCATCAACAGCAAAAGACAAAATCAAACTTAACAAGCTTATACAACATAAAAGAAGAAAAGTAGGGATATGGATTACCTTATTGTTTTTTCATTTATTGTTGAGATATGACTGGAAATTGATTATTGTTTGTATGTAAAGAACATGAAGATGGAGACCTGTTTCAAAATCAGTTTTTAATAATTGCAGGGTCTGAAACTTAAGGGACCCATCCTACTTAAAACCCTGGCAGGTCATATGAATAAAGGTCTACTCAACAGTAACAGAAAAATGGACCAGGATGTAAATATTAATTATTAGCTAGGCCAGTAGGCAAGGCCTTGGCACTCTGGTTCTCTGGTTATTTGTTATATTTCTTACTACAATCATATTCCACAAAAATGTAAAGGAAAGAAAATATAATTCCTGTTGCTGCAGATACTATTGGCTTTAAATTCCTGTTACTTGAAGTCGTGCTTTAAATATACACAGCTGATTACAAAAAATGAAAAAAGACAAAGAATGACAGACAAGCTTTGGCAAAGTACTTTATTGGCCCAAAGCCTCGGCACTGAGGCGCTCTTCATTTCAGACTGATGTGCAAGTGAGATTGGGTAAAATGCCATGCATGCATACAGTGCAAACGAGCCAATGGCTGAAGCGCTCTCATTGACCCATGCTGTATACTGTGGTGGAAGGAAGCAAAATGTGAACACATATTAACAGACCAATGGATGAAGGGTGCTGATTCAAGCCCCATCTATGTTCGTATATACACATGTATTTTTTATTTATGAATATTTTCAATTAGGTGAGGTGGATGAGACAGCTAAATCGTCTTTGGTCGGAGCTAAACCCCGAAGTGGTGTAACTGATTAGTATAGTCAGTGTGCAGTGATATCACATAGAAAGAGGTGTCTCAGAAAATGACAGCAAAAAGTATAATACCTGCTTTACTAAACACAATGATTTGCTGAATGTTAAACAGTAATTACATGAACACAGCTGATGTGCAATTACACCTACACTAAGGAGTGCAGAATTGCTTTAAGGAGCTATGGGGCATATTATCAAGCCAGGCGATAAAATTATCGCCGCTTTAGCGGCAGAAAACTGCCGCTAAAACGGCGTTAATGGGCTTGATAATATGCTCTATGGAATTCCAATTGAAGCCCATGTTAGACGTCCTCCACATCTAACACGGGCTTCAATTGGAATTCCATAGAGCATATTATCAAGCCCATTATCGCCGTTCTAGCGGCAGTTTTCTGCCGCTAAAGCGGCGATAATTTTATCGCCTGGCTTGTTAATATGCCCCTATGTGCTCTAGGCTGTTTAATTCTCAATATCATTCAATTTAGATTGAGGAGGACCTATGAATTCAAAGGCAAATAATTTGAACAGCCATTCAGAAAGGACACATGTCCATAGCATTTGTGAGTCTTATGTTTTGACTGCAAAAGTGCTATGGAAAGAGTGCAAACATATAATTGCACATAGATCAAAATATTTTTTTTATTCCATTTTATGTTTTGAAAATTGTACATGATTTCCAATTGTGAATGAGTAACTGTGTGCGCGGGAGCGAGCAGGCTGCATTAGCAAAAGGCATTCTTGGACAGCAGAAACATACCTCTCTTAAGAGAACAGCTATGGCTCACCAAGTGCTATGCCTGGGGAGACAACTGCACAGATGGATCTGACTGCTTTTATTAATGTGGCTTCTTTGCCATATAATTAGGGGTGGGCGGAATTTGCGAAAAGCACTTTCGCAAATTATCGCGAAATTTTTACAAATCTCCGCAAACACGCGGAAATATCGCGAAGATGCGGAAGTTTTTTTCCCGCTGCGGAAGTTTTTTTCCCGCCCGTTCGCGGTATTTTCTGCATGGTCGCGGCTCGCCAACTTACCCATGTGGTTGCTCGCGGGCGCGGCCATCTTGTTTTCAGTTGTCTCGCGGTGCATGATCGCGAGAAGAAAGACGTGATCGCGCGACGCATGACGTCACTGCGGGCGCGAACTGTCGCGAGACAGCGCAAATGGCTCCCAACAATCCAACATCTCATGGAGAACGCGACCGGATCGGGAAAACTTGTCGGCGAACGCGGGGATTTAGGTAAGGCGATCGCGCGCACGCAAGAATGTATTATTTTACAGAGCGAACAAGAAACAAATTATCGCTAAGCTGCGGAATGCGGAAATTTTGACATTTTCGCGCTTTCCGCGGAACGTGAAAATGTCAAATTATCGCAATTTCCGCGACCGGAACAAAATTTTAGCCCAGGCCTACACATAATGCATAGCATCTCAATCTGACTGGGAAGTTGGGGAAATAGCACAGTACGGTAATATATACCAGTTCCATAGATATAATTATGTGGCTTTCCAGCAAACAAATACATCTCTTGGGTCTGTTTCTCATGCCAGAGGGTTCAATCATGATGGACAGAGAGAATGGAGAAGCTTTCTATGGAGTGTTGGCTGCACGTGTTGTTTACAGCACTACAATGACAATCGGCTGCCACACAAAGCGCTATCTAAAAAATGCACTACCTTTCTAAGGAATGTTTTGAGGGTCTTCTTGGACATTGCATGTAGTCGCTGCTATGTTTTCAGATATACCTTTTAATGCCCTGGGTGGTATCCAGCTCAGGCCACAGGGCTGGCCAGGGAGCGGTGGGCACTGAGTTATGTAGCACAGAATGGCTGTCAACTTCTGTCTTAAGCACAAAAAGCAATGGCACTGTCAACAACGCACCTGCACTGAATAAAGTAAGTGGGTGAAGCTGGAGAGCATTTACAGCTTGTAATTAGAGGGACGAAGTGACGCAGGTAGGAACCATCCTAGTTACTCCCAACTTTGAAAGTAAAACAAGTCTGAATACATTTTTTTTCAGTTTTATGTAGCGTGAACTTGACCCAAAGGTATTGGAGTGCTTTCATGAGCACCGGTTTTATTACACAAGGTCACATTCATTTTTGGCAGGCACAGGGTGATTAAGTGATTTGCCATGAACCATACAATGGATTTCTTTCTCTTTACTTGACCAAATAATTATCTCTCCAACTTTAACAACCTACCTCTACACACTCTCTCTATCACTACCTTTCTCTAACTCTCTTTCACTCTTTCTCTCTTCACTCAACCTCTCACTTATATACGGAAATACATCTATATCTATATACCATCTCTCTCTCACTTTTTATCACTTTTGCACTCCTGTGCTCTCTCTCACATAAGTACAAAACCTTTCCATTGCAACACCAATTGCTCTAAATCATTGCAAATCCTTGTTTTTTTGTAGCTGACGTTTTCCTTTCTGTACTAGTCTGTAGCTTTCTTCTGCTTTGTTAGTAATCTTTCCCTCTCAACTATATGACATGTGGTACTGTTAGACTAAAAACACATTTTGGGTACCTTGCTGTCTTCTGGGTCAATTGCAGGCTGAAGTAAGCCAGTATTATGAATAATATTCACCACACATGTTTATTGAGAACGCTTTCTTTTTCTTGCTCATGCCCTAAGAGTTAACGAGAGAGTAGCCATGTGCATGGACAACCCCCACCCCCACCTACAATGTTGTGCTGTGTAATTCATTTATACAGTACACCAGCAGTTTCCATGACAGTGCAGCATGGCTGGAAAGTATGAGGACCCATTGCATTTGCCAACCAAAACCATCTTTTATGGACCATTATTCCACCCCTTCATTGCACTTCAATGACTAAGAGTCATCATCATTGACTGTAGCTCTGCCCTCCATTATGAAAATTATTAGTTGGCTTGACTACCTGGCGTTTCTAACATTGTCAACAAACAAAATGCCCAAAGTGATATTTTTGATAGAAGATACTGCTAACCGAATTGTAGTGATGTATTGCTGTTGTATGATTTTATTAAGAAAATTAAGGGGAGGCATATCTGACATCTAAAAAACATGTAGTTTCTTTCTAGACAGACAGACCACCATCAGTTCCACCTACGTTCTGCTGAAGGAGAAGAGTCAGTTGGAGGGGGGGGACGTAGCTGCAGGGACAAACAGAGGTAAGTTACATTGCTTACTTATTGATGATTACTATTATACTCACCAGCTACAAGAGGGTTGCCTTGACTCGTCATTTTGAACCCCCCACTTTAGCAGCTATAGCGGTGGTTGAGTTCTTATGGCCTCTTCGATCTGCAACTCCACAAAAGCTCACATGATGAAAACTAAAAATGATTGGAAAAATGGGATATTAGTGAAAGCATGTGTGGGCGGGAGAAAGGACGCAAGGGTGGGTATTGGGTAAATGATGGATGAGTGAAAGGATGGTTGAAAGAAAAGGTGGCTACTGAATGGATGGATATGGATTGGAAATTTTGGTGAAACTCTAGATGACAGAAAGTAAAGCTTAAATCATGGTGAGTACGGGTGAATGTCGAAAAATAAAAAGATGAATGAATAGTTGCTTGGATGAATAAACATTCTGGAGAATGTCTTGCTGCTCACCTATTTCACTTACTTGGTTTTATGATTATTAAAGCTATGGCTCAAACTCTGGGGTTTTTAAATTTTTCAATGACACCCCACTATTCTATAACCAAAGCTCTATGTACCTGGTCTAATCCCTCTACCTTACCCTGCAGTAGAGGAAGTCAAATTTCCTTTCCTTACTGCCTAGGGAATTAACTTATTGAAAATAATTTAAGGGATGGGCGAGGCAAGTGAGTGAAGTGGGACTAAGTGCTTGATTTCAAGTTTGGTGTATGGAATACTCTCTGACAAATGTCCCAAATACAATGTATACATGCCATTCCTTTTCCTGTAGTGCAGTGCACCGGTTTCCCCAACATCTACTTACAGCATACAGGATAGCTGTATTTTATACCAGATGTGTGTGGCAAAGTATCATATTTATTATTCATCTGCATCTTTGCAATCAGAGTAGAATATGAAAGGCATTTGGATAAGAGCAGGGCCTTTGGATTTGAAGTAAGCCTATCGTTCACTACAGCTGCCCCAGCTGCTGGCTGCAGAGAGTAGCAAAGTACCCAGCCCATTGGCTAGCATGCCTCCATCAATTTAGCACAACTTGTGCTCCATAGTGCATAATGACTGACTCATTTGCTACCCACTATTTAGTTTTAAACAAGTGTTTGCTCAGAGCATTGTTTGTTGTATTTTGTTTATCTCTTGATGTAGCTTCTCCTGCAGGTCCACTACCTACACCGACTAGGCCAGAGATAGTGGCCCGGCTGCGATGGCAGAGGCTGGAGTCCATCTAGTCAGAATGGTGATGGCTGGTGGCCCTACAAGAGAAATATGCAGCAGTAGCTGCCTCTGACCTGATCCCCAGTTCAGCAAGACAGACAAAGCCTTCCGCCTCCCAGCCATTACATTACTGTTACCAGCTAGGGTCCCTAACTGCCACTCCTACCAGCAACTGCTCATTCAAGCACCTCACCCGGCTGCAGATTGATCATTTGGAGAGCTGTTTGATGAGCCATTTAGAGAGCAATTTGGAGAGGATTGAGCAGAGTCTGGACACGCTCCAGACCAGAACTGAAGATACCCACTTCTGCACCATTTTTTAAAAAGGATGTTTTGGTGGAAGGGACTGTCGTTGGGGTGGAGAGATTGGGAAGGAAGTTGGGACCAGGTGTTTTGGACTTTTTTGTCTTTAGACATTGGGTGGGGATGGGATGATTTGTTTGTGGAGAGGGGTCAGCCCGGTACTGATGGAGAGGATGGGTTTTTTCCTGACTGTTACAACAGAAGCAAAAAATATTTTTTTATATCACACTTTATTCCTGAAGTTGTTTTTTTTTGTTACAATAATGGTGGTGACTTGGGAAAGTGGCGCACACACCACTATGGTCATCAATTGTCCCAACAAAAAGTATGCAATTACGTAGGGTGCTTAAGGAGGAGGTAGAGCCACCAAATCTTCCTCAATAGGAAAATAGACGACATTCTATTTCCTCACAGGTTACGTTTAAGCTCAAAGCGCTCCAAAATCAAATTCAAGTCCGTAATGTATGAAAATTTCAAATGTCCTTTATTCAGACATTATGTTTAATATTCTTTCTGTTAGTTCCTTTGCGCAGAATTCATAACAAGATATAACAGCTTCCTGCCACAGCTTCATGCCAACACGTGTTTTGTCCGTTTTTATAGGACAGGACTTCATCAGGGCTGAAACAAATGTGACAATGACGTCAGGAATGAGAGTATTCGGGATGAACCCATTCACACTCTTGGAGTCATGGGTTGCAAAGAAAAGAAAAGGATGGTGCAAGCTTGTGATTAGTTAGTCTTCATATAGAGATAGGATAGATCATAAATAAGAAAGCTTCCACCTAAAGAGATCAACTCCTGATGTAACGAAAGAACCCAACTCAACATTGGAGCAGAACGTGTGTCAAGACACATCACAACCAAACAAGAGAGAGAAAGAAAAAACAAAACAGTGTGTCACCACACATGTGCTCAAAGTAAACCAGAACTATACACTAAGCCTCCTAATATTGAATGAATTGGCCAGACAAAAACGCGGCTCACCTTAACATTCACAAATATTAACACACAATAGATGGCCGTTGTGATCCCAATCTGGACTATTTATATAGCACACCTAAAGACAAAATATAAGAAAAATAATATCTCTAGGTCTTCTAACTGGTACCAGAGAAAATAGGCAATACATATCGTCCTACTTACCACAATATTAAAAATCCATCCACATGATGTTGAGATGGAAAAAAGTTAACAAACATCTGTATTCTGAAAAATGAATACAATCAACCGTCACCCATCTTTATCCTGAATGAGCCACATTGATGTGTATACAAAAATCATGTACAGAAGGCAAGGAAATTACTCTACAGGCTAGACTGACCAAGGCTCCAAAGGCTCCTTTAAATTATGAGCCATACGACATTACAGTGAAAAAGACGGAGTCCATACATAAGCTATGAGCACTTACCAAGAGCAACATCAAATGCACTCATGACCGCAAAAAATACATAGTGCAGGACCACAGTAAAGAGTATAAAAAGCCCACGTTTCAGGAATAATATACCTAATAAAATCACCTGTTGGTACTCACACAGCTGCGATAAGTAAAGTGCTCATGTACATTGAAAATACTTGAAAGTACCGTACCTAGGAAAACTTAATGATACCGCATCCCAGTACTCATTAGTATCCAGCATATACGGTATAAAAATGCCAAAATGGGTCCCCCCAGATGGGAAATGCTCCCCGGCCTTACCGGTCGGTGGAGTACTCCAACCACGCGTCAATCTTGGCGTTCAGTGTAAGCGCCATCTTAAATTCCCTATAAATAGTGCAAAAACCGGAAGCCAGACGTATGAGCAATTTAGTCGCCATCTTGGAGTGTGCATTTAAACAGAGCCAGGGGTGAAACTAAACAAAGCCCACACCTTGTGACATAAAGGTTGGACTTCCCACGAAAATCAACCCAAAAATGTATTGCTATTCGCCGCCATCTTGGACTAACAATAATCTTAGTTGGAAACTAAGTCATTGGCCCAGTCTCATGACAAATAAATTAATGTCACCCCCAAAAACGTGCAATAATTTTATATTGTTAAAGTCATAAAATCTCTCATAGTCAAAACAGTTTGCGTACACTCAAGTTATTCCAAAGATAGAAAATCAAAGTGAGTACGTGTATTCAGATTCACTTCATAGACGCCATTCATGGTCACCTATTCAAAACAAAAGGGTAAAGGTACGCATCGATTTAATTCAAACTAAATTTTGTTAAAATAGAAAAGGAGTATGTACACCTTGCTTCAATCCTTCTACTTCAGAGTCATGATGACTTCTATTTAAAGTATGTGCATACATGAAATTCAATCAAAGGTACGTTATTAGTAAAAAAGTGAGAAAGAGACAGAAAAAGTCTTCACGACTAAATATGGAGATACAACAGGAACGCAGTCAATACATCATATTTGCATGCCTATGAATTCAATATATTGGTATAATGCAGTGAAACCCATGATCTAGAAATATCTATAACAATCTAAATATCTATACGTATTCTTACTTTATCAATACAGTCACTAGTATAATTCACAGTCAAATCTAAACGACTGTGTGTGTTAAAGCAGAGCAGAGTAAATACATCACCATTTTACAAATCAGTGAAGAGAACATATTAATCGCATATTAGAACACAAAAATCATAAGTGCCAATAAAATTCTACATGTATCTGCATGATCATATTGTATAGTTTGATACAAATCATTACAATTATTGTCACAATAATGCATTTCATATGAAAGTCATATGAGTAACATAGGGGAATTACATGGTAAGAGTCATATTCAGCAATCCTATCTTCTAGTGTTCTCCTAGAAATAGTGTAGCTCACGGTCAATATTAAGACCGTGCTCCACTGTTTTAAGGTGCATAATCCAAATCGCCTCTTGGCGTTGTAGTCAGAGTTCTCTGTTCCCACCCCTCTCCAGAGGTGGTGGGACCATTTCTAGCCCGTGAAAGCGAAATCACCTGTGATGGTCTTGTTTTTCACAGGAAAGTGTGTGCACTGCAAATGGGTATCTCGAGTCACCTTGCTTTACCGCCCTGAAATGTTCTTGAATTCTTTCCTTGAGCATCCTAATGGTACTTCCCACATAGATTGGTTCACATTTACAAATTAAAACATACACTACAAATCTAGTGTGACAATAGATGCTGGTACGAATGGTAAATTTAGGACTAAGATTATAGGAAATGTACTTCAATTCTATGCAAAATCTACACTCTGAACAGTATCCACATTTGTGTGAACCATTGTTACAGGCTATAAGCCAGTCCTGTGGTCTTTCATGAGATGGGTAACTAGGACTGATAAATCCACACAATGTTTTCCCTCTATGAAATGTAATACTGGGATTTCTAGGAATAAATGATGCAATGTTGCTATCACCCCTAATTAGATGCCAGTGTCTCTTCATTATTTTACTAACGTCCCCTATACTACTCCTAAATGTCAGTATAGGTCTAATTAGGTCATGATGTATTGTAGACTCTTTACGATTATCAGAAAGTGTATCTTGTCGTCTGAGTTCCATAGCCTTATTGGTTGCTCTGTTAATTAGATGTTCATCATAACCCCTAATCTTAAACCTAGTTCTGATCTGTTCCACATTATCTTTGAATTCCTAATTACAGCTGCAGTTTCTCCTGGCCCTAACCATCTTGCCAAAGGGTATTGCTGTGATCTGATGGTTAGGGTGAGAACTGGTCGCTTGTAATGCAGAATAACATGATGTATCCCTCCTATACATCCTACTGTTAAGCATGTGATCATATACATATAATTCCACATCCAAAAACACAATGCTCTGCTTACTATGGTGCATTGTAAAGGACATATTATACGGGTTCTCTTCCAAATATTGTTTAAAGCCAAGCAGATCATCCACTGTCCCCGTCCATATCAGCAGAATGTCGTCAATATATCTGCCCCAAAAATGTATGTGTTGAACCCAATTGGCACCAGTCTTTCCCCAGATCCACTCCCTCTCAAACCACCCCATAAAGAGGTTTGCATAAGAGGGAGCGAATCTGGATCCCACAGCTGTTGGAACCACTTGCCTTCAAACAAAAACATGTTGTTCTGTAAAATGATCTCGATCATGTTTATGATCATCTCCGTGTATAAAAGCAACTCTGCCGGTCTCTTACGCCAATAGTGTTTGATAGCAGTCATGCCAAATTCCGAAGAGATGTTTGTATACAATAATACAATGTCCAAGGTGACTAAAATCCTCTCATTGTCCCATATTATGTCGCTCATCATATTTAAGACATGTTTAGTATCCCTGAGATACGATGGAAGGAGTGGCAACAAAGGATTAAAAATATATCTACAAACTGGGATGTAATCATTGGGTCCACCTATACCAGAGACGATTGGTCTCTCTGGCGGGAAAGGGGCAGGTTTGTGAATTTTGGGTAGGGTGTACAGGCACGGAAATCTCAGTCTATCTATTTTAAGATAAGTATATTCATCTAGAGTGAGTAATCCCATATCATACCAGCATTTCAGTTCCTTATTAACTGCAGTAGTGAAACGTAGTATGGGATTCCCATCCAAAGCTTTGTAACAAGCTGTATTAGCAAGTTGAGAGTATGCTTCATTGTTGTAGTCAGACCTGTTCATAACCACTATGCATCCACCTTTATCTGTCGCTCTAATAATCAAGGTCTCATTGTCTCTTAACGTGGTCAGTGCAAGTCTTTCTTGTTTGTTAAGATTATCAGTCCATTTGACGATCTACATCATCACAAATATTCTTGAAGAACATGTCACAAAAGTTGTCAGGGGGGAGATTAGGGGTCCACTTTGATCTCGGTTACAATTCACGATCCCTAGTTTCACCAATATCAATACCCAGTTGGTGTAGTAAACCTCTCTCATCCATATCACTATCCTCCTCAGGATTCAATGATAAAAGCAAAAGAGTATCAACTGTATCTTGTATTGACATATAGCTACATGAAATAGTGGAACATGCTTGATCTATATTGGAAAGATGTTGGGAGAAATACTTTTTCAACTTTAGTTTACGAACAAATTTGTACATATCAGTCTTCAGTTGTTCAGTATTAATCTCATCAGACAGACAAAACCCGAAACCTTTCTGCAGTACTTTAATCATGTCTTTAGTCAGTAATTGATTAGACAGGTTAATTACATTCACATTCATGTGTTTTTCATTAGTCTCAGTACATATAACTTCCTTTTGTTGATCCGTGATCTGGTCCGCATGTCTGCCCTGTCGTTTGATTGTTCTCTTGGATCTCTTGCCTCGTCTGATTTTCCTACTCTTGGTGTACGGGTATTGCCCTTCTGATTCCCTATTCTGATACTTTTCATTTCCTCTAAAAAACTTTTGCTGCCAGAATCTGAGGTAACCTCCGTGTGTTCAGTATTGCTTTAATTGTCACTAGATAGCACACTGGAAGAAGCATTACTAGCTTTGCCAGTACCTCCTTCCACCCCACCAATTGCATATTTATTGATCAAATAGTGAAATTGGGTGATTCCGCTGGTGCACTGCTGGGGATGAGGCTGCTTTGCATGAGGATTTCACCTTGTTCTCTGTCAACACCTCACACCATGATTGGACGTGTAGCTGATATTTCCTGTTTCTCCGCACAATAACTACCACAACCATGTTCAGTAAGATTTTTTAAGGTGCTCCTCCCACTGGATTGCGTGATGTTTTTTCGTATTGGTCATTTGGCTTCCAGTATCCAGTAAACCAGGCTTACCTCGCCGAACACTTGTGCAACAAATGGTCCATGTTGCAATGTTCTCCTCCTGTTTGCTAATTGTAAAAAAGTCTCAAACTGGGGAGAAGTACTTTCTTGCTGTGCCAGTGCCAATTCCTGAATAAGAACTGGAGGTAGGTGGGTGTGTCGTTGATTGCCTCTCTGCAATGCATACTCTACTGTGGTAGAAGTTGGTGCATATTTCAGCTGGAGCTTTGCAAATGTGGGAGCTAGTGGTGATACCTGTGTCACATCCATCTGAGCAGGTTCAATAGTGATGTGGGACTTCAATGTCCCAACTTCCACAATGATTAGCTCATCTTCGTCATCCTCCTCATCATCGACTTCCATAATTGTAAGGCTTTCAGGGACTTTTCTTTTCCTTTGCCTCTCCTGGTATCTCTCTGACTCTGCCAGCATCAACTCCATGTCCCTAGCATCATTATCTGAAGTGATGCTTGGAGAAGCTGGTAGGTAGTACCCTTCTTTTTCTTGCAGGAGATCTGGGGCAAATGACTCCAAAAGAGGAGTTTCTTGCTTGGTAGGAAGATCAAACTCCTGTTCTGCTTCAGAAATATGTACTATTGAATGAATGAATACAACACTTCTAAAGCGCATGGCTACCAAACGGACTCCCAGTGCTGGAGGAAGAGACATCATCGTGCTACAGTCCGAAGTCATGGAAATAAAAGTTTTCAGCAATTTACGAAAGACCAAATAGTTATTTTCCAGGCGAATATGGGCAGGAAGTTGATTTCATCACTTTGCTGCGGTGTATGCAAACATACGTCTGCCACTCCGCGCTCTATGGATCCTGGGAACCACTGCTAGATGTTTCTTCCCAGAGTACAGAGATCTATTAGGATGATAAGGGGATATAATAGATCGAAGGATCGGAGGGCCCTTGGCTGAGAGAGTTTATGGGCGATGCACAGTGCTTTGAACTTAATTCTTTCCGCCACTGGCAGCCAATGTAAAGAGGCAATGTGTGGTCTTGCAGATACCCTACTTGGGACCTGCATAAGAAGACGAGCTGCACAGTTTTGTACCATTTGAAGGATTTTAATGGCTGAACAAGGAGAACCCAGATAAAGCACATTGGCATAATCCAGTCTGTAGAGGATTAAGGCTTGTATCAACAGTCTCCTTGCCGTAAAAGGCAGCAAAGGAAGGATTTTCCTGATCATCTTCAGGGTCCCGTAACAAGTACCTGCCACTCTGCGGGCCTGTTCCTTAAAGGTTAAATTATGGTCCGGCCATGCCCCAAGGCTTTTAATCTGATCCTTGGGGGGGGGGGGGGGGGTGGCATTGAGCCTAGGCAGCTTGGCCAAAATAAGTTGCCACCTTGGGGGTAAGGTGCTTCCCAGAAACATCCACTCCATTTTTTCCCCATTAAGTTTTAAAAATGAGCAATTCATCCAAGCAGACACCCTATCTAAACAGCTGGCCACGTTGATCCCTACGTTGCCCGATTTATTCAGCGATACAATCAACTGTGTATCGTCTGCGTAGGTAATGATCTGGAGTCCAAATCGTTCCACAATCTTGGCGAGGGGGCGCATATAAATATTAACCCCTTCAATGCGCGTGACAGAGCGGTTCCGTCATGCGCGTCGGTCGCGCTGTGCGGATGACGGAACCGCTCCGTCACGGCCCCGCCCGCGCACGAACCCTTCAGCACAGCGCGGTAATCCGCGCCGCGCTGAAGGTGTTACAAAGCATAGGGCTCAAAGAGGAGCCCTGCGGCACCCCACATTGCAGTGGCACACTTTCGGAAACAGAATCATCCTCAAATACTTGAAATGATCTATTATCCAGAAAGGACTCAATCCATTTAAGTGTGGTTCTAGTCACTCCAACCTCTCTAAGTCTTGCCAGCAATAGATGGTGATTCACCGTGTCGAAAGCTGCACTGAGGTCGAGCAGAACAATTGCCACGGCACCACCAACATCCAGAAATGTTCTGGTTTCTTCGACGACAGCCAACAGGGCAGTCTCCGTGCCCTGTAGGGGTCTGAAACCCTTTTGCGAGATATGACGGTGTTCGTTCTTCTCCAAAAACATGGAAAGAATGCAGTTCACATATTTTTCACTTATTTTTGAGGTCCCTGGCAGAAGTGAGATCGACCGATAGTTTGCAAAATTATCTCGGTCCAGGTTGTTTTTTTTTAAAAGGGCATTGACCATAGCCCGTTTCCAGGGATGGGGAACGTAGCCAGAAGAAAAAGAAGTGTTGATGAGATCCAATATGGTTATGGCGACCGTATCGATGACCAACTTTAAAGTGGTGGGCGTGACCCCATCACTGGCTGCAACTGCTGTACACATTGCTCTGTTTCCTGAAACAATTGGGCCTTACTTTGTGAGGGGATAAATTAAATTCAGGGTCACTGCTCATCGGCTTCGCCATGATTGCAGTGTCTTCCTCAGTGACAGTCATGGCCTTGGGCTTTGATTGGGGTGGTCTTGCTGATGTGGGACTGCTGCTCCCAAGCTCCTCCCCTTAGGCCAGTCTGGCAGGAACACGGCTCCCAAAACAGGTTTTGGTCGGCACGACACTGGTGGAAAGCAGCTTCTTCTCACTGACCACTTTCTTGGGAGCAACTTTCTCAGGGGCCATCTTAAAGCTCTCAGTTGGCAGTGTCACTAAGCTGCTCAAGTCGAAGATAATGGAGTACAACGTCACTGTACAGGCCTTCTGTTTGGCAGTACTGCAGGTGATAGCTCTTCTTCTCTTGTGCACTTAAATCAAACAAGCAAGAAAAGCATTTGGCATTGTTGCAGTTTGAATAAGCACAGACATGGGCATTATAAGTATGGCTGGTTACCTAGGTAATAATTAAGAAACCACTTTAAACACAAGTCACACCACCATACCATAAATTGTAATTCCCAATCAGTATAACACAACATAAAGATATAACTCTTTGCTTTATGGGCAACTGCAGCAATCAGGGAAGTGCATGGGTAAATTGAATAATAATTCATCTTTAAAAAAATATTTAAAGATTGAAGGTTAGTGTGCGCCTATGGCAGGAAGTGTGGTCCGGGGCAAAATGGAATAATCATTAAAAAATGTTAATGCTGCTGATGTGTCTGCAGTGTACTGCAGCCATGGTTTCCAGAGGAAATGGACTTATACCTGAAAAAGCTTAACGCTGTTGGTCAGCGTGGTTCAGATGGTGGATGAATGAATGGATTGAGGCAAAATGCACAACAAAATTACATAATTTAACTAAAACAAATAAAAAATGTTAAAAAATAAAACATTTACATTTTAAAAAACGTAAATACAAAATAAAAGAAAAAAAAATAAATGGAAAAAATCTGAATAAAAAAGAAAAATAGAAACTTTTAATTAAAAATTGAACAAAAACAATAAATAGTTACAGATGTTTGTATGGGAGGATGAGAAAAAGCCTATTGTGAGGCAAGGTGGTGTAAAATAAATTTTAAAATGCATGTAATATGTAAGCACTGTTCATCACAATCATCTTCATAATTTGCATATACTACAATGATCCTCAAGCATATTATTAAACTGATATCACATCCATCCATGCAAGCCTGTGGCAAAGTCACTGGGTAAATGCACAAAATGACTGCTAGTTACATGGTCAAATTACAACAATGAGCAAGTAGGGATGTGGAAAAAAGAACATATGCAACCCTATGGCAAAAACAGATTGGCTGGATGCACAAAATGGCTTCCAGCACATGGTCAAATAACAGCAATGAGTAAGGAGACAAGGGGAACAAAGAACACATGCATTCTTACGACAAACACACTGACCAGATGTACATAATTGCTGCCAGGCATATGGTCAAACAAAAATACTGAGCATTGAGTCATGAGTAACAAAGGACACATGCAACCTATGACAAACCACACTGACTGGATGTACAAAAAGTATGCATGCCACATGGTCAAACAACAACAGTAAGCAAAGAGGCATGTGGGACAAAGAACACATGCAAGACTATGACACAAACAGACTGGCTGAATGCACAAAATGGCTGCCAGTGACATGGTCAAACAACAACAGCAAGCAAGAAGGCATGGAGAACAAAGATCACATGCAAGCCTATTGCAAATACACAGTGGCTAGATGCACAAATTGGCTGCCAAACCAGCCACATGGTCAGGCCTCTGGACACAGACTCCACAAATGCCCCCCTGCCCACATGGTTTGCACAACAAAGACAAATGGTGGTCTATGGCAACACACTCACTGGCCAGACAAAGGAGGCATAGTAACACTGATGAAAACAACACAAATCCTCCCAAGACATTAGCTAGTCCCCCTCATATACACTTTTTGTTCACAAAAAAATGAAATACAAAACAAAGCAAATTTTTCATTAAATCCACTGCCATTCCAGCTCTAAATGATGTTTTAAAAGAACATATGCCACAGAAACAGTTGTTCATGCACCCATGACTGGTATTGGCCTGGGTCTACTGACTGGATGGTCCATTGGCCGACTAGGGCACATAGTAAAATAAATAAAATATTGCATATTTAACAAACATGGAGAAAATGTACTGAACTGTGCAACGTTGTTTTCAAGAAGAAAAACAAGAGGAAACATTTATTACTAGCCCCTACTGAAACTGCCGGCATCCCACCACAATCAATTGAAAAAATCAAATAAAAGTATAAATAAATGCTGGTGCATGCCCTCTATCAAACAAACATCACATTTATACAAAAGTTCTTTTTTAAACTTACTTGTGAAATGTCAAATACAAAGGGGCATATATACAATCCCCTATCACCACCACATCGTCACTTTTTACAACTTTGCGGTGGTAATAGGGCATTGCCCTATTTGCAAGGTAGCGTTTAGCCACTTAACGTGGTTTAATGCTGCCTTGTAAATAAGTCCCCCTTTAACGCTATGGTTAGCGTGAAAGGGGCAGACACCCATTGATTTTGACGCTGCTCCCTATTTATAAAGGCAGCATAAATAGGAGGCAGCACCAAAATTAGGACCATTATGTATCATTGTTTTTGCTTTTTCCCTGTGTGCTGCCTTGTGCAGCACCCATGGAAAAAACAAAATGCCTTGGATTGTTTATGTACTCGAAGGTCCCCCTTCCTGCAGGTAAACAATCTTTAAAAAAGCCATTTTGTGACTTCTATGTGTGCTGTATTCAGTAGCACACATAGAAGTGACAAAATGGCTTTTTAAAAGATTGTTTATGTACAGGAAGGAGACCTTCCTGTACATAAACAATCTTACCCTGCACGCAGACACCCTTGCACTTTGGTGCAAGGATACCTGCATTGGTGCTACACTGCTAACTGTAGCGCCAGTGCAGGGGGAAATGCAAGGCTGCACCATATCCTTATAATTATGGTGCAGCCTTACATTTCTGAAGTTGCGGAGTGAGGCATTAAGCCATGACAGCTAACGTCTCACTCCACCACTTCCTTGAACATATGCCCCCAAGTCATTAAATCCTCTGGTATATATGCAGCAGACAAAGAGAGTCATCCTTCCAGCTTCAAAGCAAATTAAAAGTGACCAGGAGATGGACGAAACACTAGCCTGCTGGACAAGGACAGGAATTTGGAGTTTCTGGGGAACTTCCTTCCTGTTGGAAAAAAGTTGAAAAAAAGGGGTTCTCACACTAAAAAACGTTAAAGGTCCATTGGAGAAGAAAATTTACTTCAAAACCGTTTTTTAAGTAGAGTTTTCTGCGTCTTGAGCACAAAAGCTAATCACGATTGAGAGTGGGTGCCAAAACCTAATCTTGAACGTTCAAACGGAAACAGAAACTCTGCTTCACGCTGGAAGGTGGAATCAAGGAACTCAGTGCTACTCCTCATCCTGCGGAGTTCCCAAAGTCTGAAAACTCTGCGAGCAGAGTGGAGTTTTTGGCCAGGGCCTTCTCCCAATGCAAAGAAGATGTAGCTTCAGCCATTCTGTAAAGCAGAGCACCACTGGTTCTTAATCCCCCCAGAGACTTCACTGGAGAACTAGCTGTTTCTGGGTGTGGTTTTCCATATACATGGGTGGGGTTCTCAAATTTCCAGTTAATAGATAAGGACTGAGTATGGTTTTGAGCAAATCTGCAAATCCGGTAAATAGATTTGCAAAATGTCAAAACTCGTAAAATGGCTAACTTTGTTGAAAAAAAGTTATAGGGTTCTTTATGTATACTTGTAAATATGTTCACACTGATGTCATTAATGAAAATTAAGGTGTGTACATATTTAAAATAATTTATAAACCTTTGAGAAAATCTAAAATTTGAACACATGGATTCATTCCAATCACATGATTGGGATTTAAATCCATAGAGTAATAGTTCCATCTATGTTCACGGACCCGTGAAGGTACCACAGAACCCTAAAAATAATTAAAAAAAATAAAATGTATTTAATTACATTAACAAAATCTTAATGTACTTTATATTAAGTGCATATGTGATTGTTATGTTTCTAAATTCATATAACGTATATTTATAAAAAAAGAATGTCAACAGTTAAAGAAAATAAATTAAAAATCAAAATAAATTGTAATGCACTTAGTATTAATAGTAAACCTTACACAGTAACTTAAAATCTAAACATAGGAGGGACATAACACTTTAGAAATGGAATTTAAAAAACTTTTGAAACTCACTGAAAAAAATCAAAGGTTACAGGGAAGTTATAGTTGGGAAATAGATTTTAAAAACCCTTAGAAACTCACTGAAAAAAACAAAGGTCAGGGACGTTATATTATATTGAGGCCCAGATTTCACACGCACAATTCACAACAGAAATTCAACAGCTATAGTTACCCGAGCTAACTATAACTTGTGCTCCCGCAATGCACTGCTTATTACCTCACATATTACATCACTGATGACATAGTCAGTGACATCACTGATGACATCTCAAACAACATCACTGATTACATTATCCATAGAACCACTCACAGACCCCTAAAACCACTCACACACTAGTACAACCACTCACACACCCATACAACTACTCACATATCCACTCACAGATCCATACAACCACTCACACATCCAGTCACACATCCATACAACTACTCATTTATTTATTTATTTAATATTTTATTTTTTAAATTTATAAGGCGCAACAGCTACCCAAGAAGGGTTTCCCGGCGCCGAGACACAGCATAATGATGGCAGGGGAATACTGGCTGTTCAAGTTATTGTTCGAATAGCCAGGTCTTAACGTGCCTTCTAAACCTGGCATGATTTTCCTCCTTACGAATGAAAAGAGGGAGTGCGTTCCAAAGGGATGGTCCAAGGTGGGTGAAAGATCTGCCTCCCATTCTTGCCAGTTTGAATCTTGGAACGCAGAAGTTGGCAGCTGATTGTGAGCGAAGGTTTCGCTTGGGAGTATAGGGATGAGCCAACGCTAGAAGGTAATTGGGTGCAATGCCAGCTTTGATTCTGAACATATAGTTCAGGGCTTTGAAACGGATTCTGATTTCTACCCTGAGCCAGTGGAGTTCACGGCGGTAGCTCGAGACTCCGGAGTTTTTGGGGAATCTGCACAGTAATCGAACGGCTGCATTTTGGACAAGCTGTAGTCTACTGACTACCGCTTTGTTGGAACCAAGGTACAGAATATTGCCGTAGTCAAGCCGTGATGTTATGAGGGCATTGATTATGGTTTTTTGAGTGGAGGAGGGCAGCATCCAAAGGATTTTCCTCAGCCATTTGATAATGGTAAGGCATAGGCCGACAACTTTACTGGCCTGTTGATTCATGGAAAGGGAGCTATCCATGATGACTCCCAAATTACATACTTGAGTAACTGGGGTGGGAAAAGTTCCCATCTGACTGGGCCAGTGAGAGGGATTCCAAAGATCTCGTTGTTTCCCTAAGAGAAGAATCTCTGTTTTGTCTCCGTTAAGCTTTAATTGATTTCTTGTCATCCAATTAAGGATACTTTGAAGCCCTAATTTAAGGAGAGACGCAGATGATGGACAAGATTCAGATAGGGAGAAGATAATTTGGGAATCGTTGGCGTAGGTCATGAGGGTAAGTCCAGATCCTTCCGCTAGGTCGGCCAGGGGTCTGAGGTACAGATTAAAAAAACAGGGGGCTCAAAATAGATCCCTGAGGCACTCCGTGAGGGGCTTTAAAAATGTCGGAGCAGGCCAAGGAGGATGTGATTTGCAATGTCCGTTGATCCAAGAAGGACCGGATCCATTTGAGCGCATTCCCATGGACACCGTTTCTGTATAACGCCTTGATGAGTGTTTCGTGGGATATGGTGTCAAAAGCCGTGCTCAGGTCTAACAGCACGAGCGCGACCGTTTGACCATTATCAAGGAGGTTCCGGATGTGTTCAGTAACTCCTAGGAGGGTGGTTTCTGTCGAGAAGCCAGCCCGAAAACCCGATTGGGAAGGGTGCAAGAGCAAATTATTTTCAGCAAAGGTGGATAAGACCGAGTGGACGTGTCTCTCCAAGCATTTGGAGAAGTCAGGGAGCAAAGATATAGGTCTATAATTTGCCGGGAGTTCCGGATTTGCTGTGGGCTTCTTTAGCAATGGCATTATCATGGCGTGTTTCCAAAGGGCCGGAACTGTGGAAAGTTCTAACGAAGAGTTGAGTGTATCCACAATGATTTCCAGGGAGCGATCGTCCAGTTGTTTAATTACTTTGATAGGAATCGGGTTCCTGGGGGAGCCGGATTTGATGGTCTTAAAAATGATCTTCAGTATGTTAACCGTGATGGGAGGCCAAGATTCCAGGGTGTTCTCACAGGAGGGAGCATATTCCCTGTCAGTAGTCGGAGATGGTTCATTATTATTTATTTTAATGTCCCTGATGATTTTCTCAATTTTTTCGGTGAAAAAGCAGGCTAGATCTTGCCATTGATGAGTGTTAAGAGGGGGAGCCGTAGCTGTGGTTTGTGCACCTGCAAGTTCTTTAACCTTATTGAACAGAATTTTGGGCTTATTGGTAGCTTCCATGATGGTGTTTGAAACAAACAGAGCTCGCACTTTCGCGCATGCAGTGTGGTATAAATTTCTAGCTTCACGGGAGGTCTTTTTTACGTCAGGGGCGTAGTCTTTACGCCATTGATGCTCAAGCTCCTTACATTTCGATTTTTCAATCTTCAAAAGGTCATTAAACCATGGGGCAGGGTGACGGTGTCTTTTTCCTTTGATATGAGGGGTGGGTAAGCAATGATCCGCGGCGTCACTAAGCCATAGTTGAGTAGCTGCTGCTAAGCTATCCATGTTATGACCTTTTGTAGGAGGGTTTTCATGGAGTGCAGCGCTAAGTTTTGCCATGTCCAGTAAATTCCAGTTTTTCCTGGATGTAGCTGAAAAAACAGATTGTATACTAGTGGTAGGTGGGAGATTAATTCTAAATTTTACTAGGTGGTGGTCAGACCAGCAAATGGGGATGGTGTCATGCCATTTTAGCTCGTTGATATTAGAAATAATGGGGTCGAGTAAATGGCCCGCTTTATGGGTCGATCCAAAATTGACTAAGGTCAAGTTAAGGGCCGTCAGATCATCTAACAAATTTGAGCAAAAGGGATAGAGGGGTCGTCAAGATGTAAATTAAGGTCACCAATAAGTGAAAAGTTTTTGGAGGCTATATAGTACGGAGTAATATAATTGGCTAGATTTGACGCCCTTTGGGATGAATTGCCAGGAGGCCGGTATATCAATAGGCCAGACATCATAAAGTTCGGGTTCAACGATATTTTAAAAAAGCCGGCTTCACAGTCAGGAATGTCGACTGGTTCTAACGTACATATCATGTCTCTATTGAAAATGATTGCAATTCCACCACCTAGTTGTTTATTTCTATCTATCCTGATGATTGCATAGTTGGCGGGGAGGGCAGTAGCAACGTCTGGGCCAGCACTCTCGTGTAGCCACGTTTCTGTCAGGAAGAGGGCGCTAGGTTTATCTTCCAATAGAAGGTTAAAGATGTCTAATTTGTGTTTCGGTAGTGAGCGGCAGTGTGTACTATAGAGTAAATATTCTTGTGCCACAGCATTACAGGGCTGTTTGCGTTTCCTGTGCCTCCTCGTAGCCTCAGAATAAGGTTGGCGAATGGCAAGGTTGCAGTTTGGGCAAGAGGTGACTCCGGTTTTGTGGAGTTCGAGCGTTGTACACCTAGTGTTCGTGATCGGGCGTAGCGCTCTTAGTTGACTAGGGGATCTTACCAGTCTTTTAAGAGTGGGTAGAGCATAGTCCTCTGCCCCGTGCCCCGTCCTGGCCCGGACGGGCACAGACGGGCTAGTCTTAGGCGTGTCTTCGGCGTGCTGAGGGCGCGCCCGCTGCGCTCGTCCGCTGCGCTTCCGGGGAGTGGGCATTGTTATGGGGAAGACGAGGGGGCATGGCTTAGCGTTAAGGGTGTGGTCTAGTGTCTCGTGGGTGGTGATGGCGGCGAAGTTATGGCCTTCCCTACAACAGCACTGGCTCCGCTGCGCAGGAGAGTTTCCCAAAGCCCAGAGACCGCTAGGATCAACTACGTAGCTAGAATAACACAGTTTGTTTTTAAAATCTACAATGTGGAAGTATGCAACAATTTGTTTTAAATATCAACAAAGTGCAAATAGGCAAAGATTAAAAGGATTAAAACTGAGGAAGGTCACCCCCGGCTTCCGCCTCAGGCGTAGCTGTCTGTCAGCGCCGGCTCGTACTTCAGCATGGCACTATATAGTTCTGGGAGGGGGCGTGGCTAAGCGTTAGGGGTGTGGTCTAGTGTCTCGTGGGTGGTGATGGCGGCGAAGTTATGGCCCTCCCTACAACAGCGCTGGCTCTGCTGCGCAGGAGAGTGTCCCACACACATGTACATACCCATGAAACCACTGACCTACCCCTCAGACCCATACAAGTGTTCACACACCCATATAACCTCTCACACACCCATTCACACACTAATACAACCACTCACACACCCACAAAGCCACTCACACAGTACTCACAGACCCATACAACCACTCACACACCTGCACAACCACTCACACACCCATGCATATACTCCTAAAACCACTCTCATACCCATAGAACCACCCAAACACCCAATCACATACCCACACACTTACCCACACACCCATACAACATCTTACACACCCATACGACCATTCACACACCCAATCACATACCAACACAACCACTCATACACACATGCAACCACTCACACACCCATACAACCACTCACACAGCCACTCACATGACCTATACAGCCACTCATATACCCATTCTGAAATGTTACAGGTTAAAGTTAGGTTAGTTACAGTTTAATTCTGTTTCCTAGTTATAACGTCCCTGTAACTTTTGGTTTTTTTCAGGAAATTGCTAATTTTTTTAATGATATTTCCTAACTATAATGCCCCTGAAACCTTTGGGTTTTTGGTGGATTTCTAAGGTTTTTTAAATTTGATTTTTGTAATTGGAACCTGTAACCTTAGAGCATGGGTCTGTGTGTGTAGGTCTGTGAGTGGGTGTGATGGTGTCTGAGTGGGTGTGTGAGTGTCTGAGTGTGTCTCTGAGTGGGTGTTTAAGTGTCTGACTGGGCCAGTAAGTTGGTGTGAGAATGTCTGAGTGGGTTTGGGAGTGAGTGTATAAGTATTTGAGTGGGTCTGTGAGTGAATATAAGAGTGTCCCAGTGGGCCTGTGAGTGAGTGTGAGAGGGTCTAAGTGAGTCTACTAGTAGTTGTCTCCATGTCATAGGGGTTGGTGAGTGGGTGTGAGTGTCTCTGTGGGTCTGTGAGTGGGTATAAATGTGTCTAAATGAGTAAGCAGGTCCATTCCTGCTCCTCTCACCAACAGCTGCCATCTTCTTTCTTTCTGACCGCTGCCAAGCAGCCAGCCCCCACCATCACTTGCCAGACTGTCCTTGCCAGGCTTCTCTACAATAAATAAAGCCTTTTGAGGCCCCAGCCTCACTTCACATTTTCCCACTATTCTCCTGCTCGCAGTATTTTCCAGCTTTTTTCAGACTCCCACTGCCTGCAGCCCCCATCTCCAGACCTCCTCCACAGGCCCAACTTAATGGAGGCCAAAGTGCAGCCGAATCAACAGTGTGCCAAAGGCATGCCAAAAGCAAGCCCATCTGTCCATGTCTAAAGTATGCCCAGTGACAGGAACTCTGACCCTCTAGACAACCAGAGATAGTCCACCACAGGTCTCCACACCCTGGACCTGGACACAACTATAATTGCTGCATCACGTCATATAATCGACTTGGTCATATAATCGACTTGGTCTGTTCCAATTTTGGTTTATTAGTATTGGACCCTCTGCCGGTCACTTGGTCTGACCATTATCTGTTACAGTTTTCTTGGTCCATAGGGAAATTCTCACCCCGTCCTCTCCCGGTTCATAATATACCGACTCGCAGGATTGATATCCCTGCCCTTTCTAAGGCCCTCTTGTCGACTTGTCCTCCGGTCACCAATGATCTAGAAGATGCGATTGCTGGTTTCTCTTCGTGGATCAATATAGGAGTCGGGGCGGTGTCAAAATCCCCCTCTGCTAGTCGTCCAAGAATAGTTCCATCTAAACCTTAGTACTCAGCCTCTCTTAAAGACCTCAAACTGTCATGTAAAACATTGGAATGGGACTGGCGTCAGGACTACTGCCCTTTGGCCAAAATTGCCTTGCGTAATGCTCAGAGGAACTACTATGCAGCTATTGGGGCAGCTAAAAACAGCTTCTATGCTGTGCGAATTGCTAAAGCCAGTAACAATTGCAAAGTGATCTTTTCTATTGTAAGAGGTTTTCTATCTCCTGTTACTGAACAAACAACCCTCCCAGTTTCATCTGAATGGTGTGAAGAATTGTCCTCTTTTTTTGTTGAAAAAATTCAGACGATTCAAGATAGTTTTGGTCTAGACTCCCTCCCGATTCTGTTTTCTTGATGTCCTCAGTCCCTTCGGCTCCTTCTTCTCTATTCATTAAGTTCGCGCCCATAGCCAGCTCTGATACCTTGGCCATCCTCAAATCCCTTAAATCGGGGTCTCCATCCGACCCCGTTCCGCCGGTGTCGCTGAGGTTGTATCTCGCGAGGCCAATAGGATCATAAATCTATCTCTACAGACTGCTGTTGTTCCAAGGAGTTGGAAACAGGCCAAACTCCTTCCACTTCTGAAGAAACCCTCTTTAGATCCGACAAAGCTAGTTAGCTACCGTCCTATTTCTCTTCTACCAGCTATGCAAATATTTGTGAGAAGGTGGTTTTCCGTCAGCTGGAGTCCTATGTGGAATCATTTGGCCTTCTCCATCCAGCGCAGTCTGGGTTTAGGGCATCCTACAGTACTGAGACCGCTTTGGTGAAAATGGCTGAAGCAATTCGGGAGTGCCTTGACGCGGGCGGCAGAGCAGCCTTGGTCTTACACGACCTCTCTGCCTCCTTCGATACGGTACCCCACCAACTGCTTCTTTCTCGCCTTTCTACTATCGGTATTGTTGGCCCTGCCTGGGATTGGATGAAATCTTTCCTGGAGGATCGGACCCAGCAGGTATGGATGTCTCCCTTCTCCTCTACTGCCAATAAGTTGTCTACTGGTGTCCCGCAGGGCTCTACCTTGAGCCCTTTACTTTTTAATATCTACCTGACTCCTCTGATCTTTTTGGCAGAGGAGTTAGGTGCAAAAAATAATTGCATATGCGGATGACACCCAGCTTCTTTTTACCTGGAAGGACTCTGATTTGTCAACTGAGACTACCCAGAACTGCCTCTCTGCGGTGTTTAGGTGGTTGGCCTCCGCCCAACTGAAATGTAACGAGGACAAGTCCAAGGTCCTATTGTATGGCCATTTTCCATCTACCTTTAGAGAATCTTTATGGCCTCCTGACTTTCCTCGTCAGAATTCTGAGGGTGCCCCAGCCAAAAATCCAGGGGTCTGGTTTGAAGAGGACCTACGGTTTACCCACCAAATTAAGAAACTTTCTGGAATGTGCTTCGGCATCCTTAAGTCCTTAAGAATGTTCCTTCCGCTGCTGCCGTAGTCAGCTAAGGAAACGGTTGTGCGTGCTCTTAGTCTCTCCCGGCCTCGACTATGCAAATGCTCTGTATGTGGTGATACCGGGACACCTACTCAAAAAACTACAGACTATACAGAATGCCGCTGCCAGACTTCTGTTTAATATTTCTGGAAGAGTCAGCGTAAAAAAATATCTACGTGACCTGCATTGGCTGCCTGTTGCCCAGAGAGTGCAATTTAAAGCTCTTACTCTGGCACATAGAGCGCTGCACGATTCTGGCCCCATGTACATTTGGAAGCGGTTTGCTTTCTATGCTCCGAATAGAGTGCTGCTGTTAGCTACTCACCGACGGATGTCGATTCCACGCTTCCGCAAGACTCGGCTAGGGGGCCAGTCTCTATCAGTTAAAACAGCTATGGCTTGGAATGCTCTACCTCAGGAGCTATGGAATATTCAAGATCTCAGATTCCTTAAAAAACAATTGAAAACTTTCCTATTTCCAGAGTCTTGCTAAAGCCTTTCTCATCGGATCACTTTTAATTTCTCGCGCCAGGACACTCTTGAGTATCAGTGCGCGGTATAAGTTTACTATAACATAACATAACATCCACCCATTCCACAGCAGAACCTTTTACCTGTTTCTGCTGCCACATCAATTCCACCCTAGGAGTGACCACCCTTGCAGGATTCTGCATTATGCAGTCCCCACTGGCCGAGACCCCACTGGATCAACTCAGATGCCTCTTGATCAATGCGAAATCGCAGTGAAAACTCACCACCGAAGTCTGGGACACTATTTCCACCCTCCCCCCAATGTGACCTTCATCACAGAGACCTGGCTCATCAATGCATCAGGCCCAGATATTGCTACAGCTACACTTATAGTCTACAAGATGAAGCACTGAGAGTGCACCAACAGACCAGGAGGCAGCATTACCATCATACACAAGCAAAACTTGAATTTCCAGTTGCATACTGAAGACAAAACCACCATCAAAGGTACCCTCACTTACAGACCCCCAGGACCATGAACTGACCTCAGCAAAACCACCACTGAATTCATCACACCACTCGCCATCAAATCCGAACACTTTCTCTTTCTGGGTGACCTCAACTTTCACCTGGATGACCCCACAGAAACCAACCCCACCAACCTCTTGGAACACATGGACAGCCTCAGCCTCATGCAGCTGCTCGCAGACCCCACACCTAGAGCTGCACATATGCTGGACCCCATCTTCACGTCCAGCAACAGAATCAGACACAGCCACACATTGGAACACATCTGGTTCAACCATACCATCAAATACTTTACCATCACCAGATCCCCCAGCACCACCCCTGACCACCACAGCACCCCCTTCTGCAACTGGTCAATCAACGTCAATGGACAGATACCCTGAGCTTCTCCCAGCACAACACCTCCACCAACCTGAACCACGTAGTAGAGACCTTCAACGCCTGGCTCACCTGTGCCGCAGACTGTATCGCCCCCATAAAACCAGCCAAAATGCATGGACCCACTAAAACAGCCAGCTGGTACACCCAAGGACTCTGCGCTGCAAAATGCAGATGCAAAAAAATGGAAAGTAACTGGTGCTCCAGCAGATATGACACTGATCGAGTCATCTTCAAGTCTGCCCTCAACAACTATTATCACTTAGCCACAAAGCCACAAAAACGAATGCCCTGATGGACCGCATCAAACGCAACACCAACCAGACTAAGGAACTCTTTCCCATGGTCTGAAAGTTCACCTGCCTATAAGCAATAGAAAACTCAGAGCAACTCTGCTGTGCTCTTGCAAACCACTTCCACAACAAGATAGCCACCAAATACAAAAAAAATCGAGCCCCACACCATCAACCTCATCAGCATCCCCACTCCCGCAAAGACAACCACCGACCACCCGCTCACCACATGGAAACAACTCAGCATCTCAAACACAAAGGCTTTAATGAACTCCATCCACTCAGGAGAACCCACTGACCAGTGCCCCATCACCACAGCCACCTTCCCTGATGCCTTGAAACCCGCAGAGGTCTAACCCAACCTCAAGAAACCCTCAGCAGACCCCAGCAACCTCCAGAACTATCGCCCCATCTCATTGCTCCCATTTCCCACTAAGTCCTCTAGAAGGCCATCAACCTCCAACTCACCCATCACCTGGAAAGAAACAGCCTTCTAGACCCCTCCCAATCAGCATTCAGAGCCAACCACAGCACCGAGACAGCCCTGATTGCCACAACAGACAACATCTGCATGTTACTCAACAGGAATCCGCCACCCTGGTCCTTCTCCACTTCTCCGCTGCCTTCAACACCACCTTCCATTACACACTCATCAACCAACTGCACCAAATGAGAATCAAAGATAACTCCTTCCTATGGATGCTATCCTTCCTCTGGGGGCGCACACAGAGGATTTGTCTCCCTCCCATTACCTCACAGCCAAAGCACTTCATCTGAGGCATCCTGAAAGGCTCGTCCATCAGTCCCACCCTCTTCAACATCTACATGGTGTTGCCAGCAGACACTGTCAGAGCCCCGAACATCATCCCCTACACCGACGACATCCAGCTCATCCTTTCACTCTCAGTGAAGCTCACTATAATGAAAACCAACTTTCACAACTGCATTAAGAACACCTCAGCCTAGATCAAAGACAACTGTCTGAAACTCACATAAACAAAACATAAGTACCGATTTTCAGCAGCCACACGTCGCTCTGGAATGGCTCCTTGTGGCCGTTGGAACTTGGACGCTCCTCAAATCTGAGAGGTCATGCCCGCAACTTTGGCACCATCCGGGACAGCATATTCTCCATGAAATAACAGGTAAATACTTTCTCCTCAGCCTGCTTTCACAAGCTCTGCATGCTCTGTAGAATTTTCAAAGGGCTACCCATCGGCACCAGGAAAACAGTGATACACGCCCTCATCACAAGTCATCTAGAAAATGGCAATGCATTATATGCAGGCACCACCGGTGAACTCATGCGAAGTATCAAGATAATCCAGAAAGCAACAACCAGACTGTTCTTCAACCTGCCCAAAATTACCCACATCTCCCAGAACCTGAGAAACCTCCATTGGCTCCCATCCAGAAAAAATGCCATTTAAAGCTCCTGGTCCACGCCTACAAAGTCCTTCATGACCAAAGACTGACATACATGAACGACCACCTGATCTTCTACCAGCCACCTAGAAAACAATGCCTTGCCCTCACACAGACACCATGCATCTGCCACTGCAAAAACAGGCGATCCTTCTTCCACCTCGCTGCCAAATCCTGGAATGCCCTTCCTCTCCACCTTCTTACAGCACCCTCATTTGCAGACTTCAGGAAGAGACTCAAGACCTGGCTCTTTGACTGAGACCCACAACCCAGCACCTAGATACTTTCACAGGTGATAAGCTGTGCTATAAAAGAGCAGTTTGATTGATTGATTATCTGAGTGGGTGCTTGTGTGGCTCTGTAGATCTGTGGGTGGGTGCATGAGTGTCTGAGTAGGTCTGTGAGTGGGTGTGAGAGTGTCAGATTGCATCTTTGAGTGAGTATGATAGTGAGTAGGTATGTGAGTGGATGTTTAAGTATCCAAGTGTTTGTGTGATTGGGTGTATATGTGTGTACCCAATTATAATCAAATTAGAGGGCGAAAGAAGAGCTCGTGATCCACTCAGCTTCTTTTCTCGAATATCAAAAAATCAAGTGGGGAGTCGATCACTTGACCCGAAAAACCAGGGTTTGCAATATTAGTACAACGTACCGATAAAAAACCCTCATTCACGTTAACAGGTTGGAAAAAGCGGTATATCTTGATTCTCCACTCTGTTGTTAGCAACATGACAGCATCATCATTGGGTTAGTTATGTGCTTCCTCCACCCAGAGGTTGACCCACTGGTTATTTCAGTAGTGATCTAGAGAATAGTGATTGTGTTTGGTGAAGTGAAGTGAAGTAAAAATCTTGTATAGCCAGAGCGTACTTTTAATCAGAATGGATTCAAGATGATTAAAAAGTCTTGGTGTGCACAGGAAGACTAATTAAGGTCTAATGCACTGTGGGGTGTCCGTAAAAAGGTCGACCTGTTTCAGCCCTTAGAGTTGCCCCTAGGGGTCACGTGGGCTTTCTTCAGGACCTAAAAAGTGATGGGGGCCCTCAGTTATTAGGGCCTCCAGTATTTGTTCAATTAGAACCTTAAATCCCAGGTTTCGGGCTGCATCGGGTATTACGGAAGCCGTATCCGCTCTCTATGGCAGTGTTGCACCACTTGTGCTGGCTCTTCCTCTTGTGACCCGGTTCACAAATCCAGTCTGATTAAAAGTATGCTATTCTCTAGATCACTACTGAAATAACCAGTGGGTCAAACTCCGGGTGGGGGAAGCACATAACTAACCCAATGATGATGCTGTCACGTTGCTAACAACAGAGCGGAGAATCAAGCTATACTGCTTATGTGTGTACCTGCATCTGTGCATGGTTGTAGGACAGTCTAAGTCAATCTACCATTTTGTGTGACAGAATCTGAGTGGTCTCTGAGTCAGTGTGACAATGTCTGAGTGGGTCTGTGGATGGGTGTAAGAGTGTCTGAGTGAGTCTTTGAGTGGGTGTATGAGCATCTGGGTGGGTCTGTGAGTGGGTGTGCCAGTGTCCGTGTGGGTCTGTGAGTGGGTGTGTGAGTGTCTGAGTAGGTCAGTGACTGGTTGTGACAGTGTCTGAGTGGGTCTGGGAGTGGCTGTTACAGTGTCTGAGTGGGTGTGTAAGTGAGGGTCTGAGTGGGTCTCTGAGTGGGTTGGTAAGTGTCTGAGTTGGTTGGTAAGTAGGTGTGAGAATGTATAAGTGTACAAGTGGATCTGTGAGTTGATATAAGAGTGTCTCAGTGGGTGTGTAGGTGTCTGAATGGGTCAGTATGTATGTGTGTGAGTATCTCAGTAGGTCTCTGTGTGGGTATAAGAGTGCCTGTCGTGGGTGTGTGACTGGATGTGTGTGTGTCTCAGTGGGTCTGTAAATCGGTGTGGCACTGTCTGAGTGGGTCTGTGAGTGGTGTGTGAGTGTCTGAACATGTCAGTGAATGGATTCAGGAGTATCTCTGTGGGTAAAAGAGAGTGAGTGTGTATGAGTGTATTTTCTTTCAGCAGAATTCACAAATCTGCTGCAATTTTACATGGGTAACGTTGAGCATTGTGGCAGATTTGCAAACCCTTGTGCATGTTAAAACAAACACATTTGGGGCATTTTCTAACCCATTAGGGGGTCCCTCACACACCCCTAAATTGCACCATGAGGTCAGAGTACCTCTAACCATCCCCCATATACTTCATTACATCTGTATTTTTCCAACCAGGGACCATTCCCAGATATCTAAAATGTCAGCTGCAACTTTCTACTCCGATTGTGGCTAGCCAATCAATGCATTGCTGTCAGTGACTGGCTTTGCGGATACCCTGCTGGGGATACCTGGAAGTACCACATCTCTAGATATCAATATTTCTTTTTTAAAGTCTCAAAAACTACAGAACAGATTTATACCAAATTACAAAAAGCCGGTTTTCTGGACCAAGATCTACTTTTATGGCAAATATGGTGCCATTCTGTTCAGCAGTTCGGGCTGTTTTCATGCCTAAAATCTGAGTGCGAATTAACATGAGAAACACACTTTTATTTACCCCAGCTTTTTCTTGGCCCCTCCTTGGCAGATCACCCAGAAACTTTCCATGTACAGCTAGACTAATTGGGTAGTTTTGGGGAGAAATTTAGTGAAGAGCCATGAAAAGCTGTCAAAGTTATTAGCAAGACAAAAAATGGTTTTGCAATGGAAACTAGGTCCTACTATAACTACCTACTGGCAAACACTTACACAGATTTTTTGCACATAGCCTGTTTACACATTGCCTTGTTGCAAATAGTTCTCTTGCGCATAACTCTGTTTTGCACACAGTTATTCAGCACATTTACATTTGCATTATTGTTTGTAACATTCATGTGTCAATATTTGCTGTTATTTCAGGTACAATGCTCTTCAAGGTTAACCGGATCACTTGTATTAATCCACTTTTTTATTTCCTTTATTATCTTCTCCTGCCTCTCTTTTTTTCCCTCTAAATACAAAATACAAATTCCTTTGTTATTATTATGGTATTATGTTATTACATTTTTCTCATTTGTCTGCAATCTTAAGTAAGCAGTATTTTCATGTTTATCAATCCTCTAATTGTATTATATAATAATTATATAATATTTCTCTACATTACTATTTTAATATTATCTTTTTTATCATATATTAGACATGTTTTATTAGGTTTCACCTCTTTGATGAAATTACTCATCGAAGCTTTTTTCAACTTTAACAGTTTAACAGCAGGGAAAGCATTGAAGTTTCCAGGGGTTAAATTTACTATTCGCATTCCAGTCTGTGCAACAGTAGAGAAAACGTTGGACTTCGGAGAGGGTACATTTACTAGTCCCACTCCATTCAGTGCAACAGTAGGGAAAGTGTTGGACTTGGAGGTGTAAGACTTACTTTTCCCACCCCAGTCTGGGCATCAGTAGGTAAAACATTATATATTTGATAACCATTTTAATTTGGAAAAAAAGCTCTTAATATAAACATAACTACTTAACATTCTGTCTGTCTGTCTATCTATCTATCTATCTATCTATCTATCTATCTATCTATCTATCTATCTATCTATCTATCTATCTATCTATCTATCTATCTATCTATCTATCTATCTATCTATCTATCTATCTATCTATCTATCTATTCTATACATACATATATATAAACATGTGCATATATATGCTTAAACAAATAAAAAAATATATATATATAGATATATATTTATATATATATATATATTATCTACTGGCGGTCGCCAGTAGATAGTTATAGTTAGGACCGTGTTTCCATAGGAAATCCGCAACATTCTATTTGGAATAACTTTGGCGCCGGTCGACGAATCCTCGCGAAATTTTCAAAACTAATGGGGCGCTATGCTCCGCTCCTACCCTGAAAGTCTCGGGGGGATTCGTCAAGCGGGGGCTGAGAAAAAAGGGGGGTCCCAAAACGCGTTTTCCCCATGCATTTTCCCATAGGACCTTTAGTCCGAGCTACAGCCCGAACGGCTGAACAGAATTACTTGAAATTTGGCAGAGAGGTAGTCCTCAGATCAAGGATGTGCCTTTTGTAGGTCTGGTGTAAATCTGTTCAGTAGGTCCTGAGAAAATAGCATTTAAATCAATATATATATCTGTAAGCGCGCTCCATGCGCTTACCGTAAGCTTACCGTACGCGTACGGTGCCGTGCGCGAGCTCAATTCTGATTGGTGGTTACATGACTGTAAACATTCGAATCAGTCGAAATCAAGAAGTGTGGGCCGCCATTTTCTGTCTCTCGCACTGAGAAACAAAGGTGGGGAACGTGAAAATGGGGCAACGAAGAGAGTTGCAGACCCCCTAGTGTTTGTCAGGGGGTCCAAGAAGGACCCAAAAGTACGAAAAATACATTTAATAATTTTAAAAAAAAATCGCGGAGTGCGCGTACGGTAAGCTTACCGTACGCGCACGGGAAAAAAAAATTAAAAAAAGAAATAAAGAAGTAACAATCACATTTATTAAATAATTTAAAGGAACCACAAGGGAGGAAAAAACAAAGGATACTGTGTAAAAAAAGGCGAGGCGCGCACGGCATGGACTGCGCAACGTGGGTGCTCGGTGCGCGAAGCGCACCGAGCGCCCACAGCGCGCGCACGGTGCGTGAAGCGCACCGTGCGCGCAGGGTGTGCACACAGTGAAAAACCAGAAAAAAAAATAAAAAATAAATACATAACTTAGCATTTAAAAAACCGTACAAATTCACTGAAAAAACCATAGGTTTCACACACGTTATAGTTAGGAATTATCATTTACAAAACCTTGCAAATTCACTTAAAAAACCATAGGTTTCACACATGTTATAGTTAGCTGTACATTTCACTCGTAAAAAACCAATGAAATTCCACGTTATAGTTAGATCAGGTAACTATAACTTGCGCGACCGCAATCCACAATGTGTAATTTCAGATGTCATCATTGATGTCATGAGTGATGTCACTGACCATGTCATGAGTGATGTAATATGTGACGTCATCAGCAGTTTATTGTGGGCGCGCAAGTTATAGTTACCTGATCTAACTATAACGTGGAATTTCAGTGGTTTTTTACGAGTGAAATGTACAGCTAACTATAACATGTGTGAAACCTATGGTTTTTTAAGTGAATATATATATACATGTGAACAAGGCTGTGTGAGTACAGCTGAAATGCATCATGGGCTATGCATTGTGCACTTTATAAATATTTGGACTAAGGAAATAAATTGTAATTACGCACCTTAAAGGAGTCTGTGCCTACTTCAATTGGGAAGTCTCTTGATTTTGGATTGAAAATTATTGATATCATCTACTGGCGGTCGCCAGTAGATAGTTATAGTTAGGACCGTGTTTCCATAGGAAATCCGCAACATTCTATTTGGAATAACTTAGGCGCCGGTTGACGAATCCTCGCGAAATTTTCAAAATAGGCGGGGCGCTCCGCTCCGCTCCTACCCTGAAAGTCTCGGAGGGATTCGTCAAGCGGGGGCTGAGAAAAAAGGGGGGTCCCAAAACCCGTTTTCCCCATGCAATTTTCCATAGGGACCTTTAGTCCAAGGTACAGCCCGAACGGCTGAACAGAATTACATGAAATTTGGCAGAGAGGTAGTCCTCAGCTCAGGGAAGTGCCTTTTGCAGGTCTGGTGTCAATCTGTTCAGTAGTTCCTGAGAAAATCAAAAGTAAAATCATATATATATGTGGGCGGAGCCTAACCATAACACATATCATCCTGAGATCTGATTGGCTGTCAGCACTTCATCCAAGAAGTGTTGGCAGCCATCTTGGGACCAATATACATGATAGCACCTCATTAAAAAGCATTGCAGTTAATAGAAGGTTTTAAGACTTTAGTTACATTATAAATCATTTGTTGATGGTACCATACTCATTTTAGGAATTGTGGTATGTTCTAAGGTGATTTCACCATGTGAAAAAGCCTTCTGCTGGGATATCATGATTGAGAAAAAAATATTTTCTCCTGTTTTTCCCACAGAGGTTTGGAAGGTGATCTATAAGCTAAACTGAGAGCTTATTTTCTGTAAATTCACATTATCTTTCTCAGTCATGTGAGAATGAAGTCTGACATTCTCAGTAAAACATGTACATACAACAAGGGCAGAGACTGTCAGTTGATTCCTTTGTGTTCTACTGCAGCTTCCCAGAGTGTTCCAAAGAACAACTAGAGCGCTAACAGTCCTACTTATGATAAACGTATGGCACACCTGAAGCCATCTTGCTTGGATTAAAGTGGTAACTCTTAAAACATTTAATTTAAAAAGGAACAAAATGAGGGGGTTCATTTTTCCATAAAAAGTATGATTAGTCCTGCAGAAAGAAAAACTAGGGCACATTTTGACTTCTGAAATCCTCTTTTATTTCATTAAAAAATTCTGACATGCAGACTGAAACATGCACTTTCAATACCAGCAGCAGTTTTCCCTGGTGAGCAGTAGCTTTACTACAGTGATTTAATGAGCAAAAAGAGTGCTAACATTCTGAATTTATGGCAAATGTGTGACACATCTGAATGCCTTCTTGATGGAATCAAAGTAAAAAACTGAAAGTTTTTCCTACTGAGGAGACTGCAGTAAATGAGGAAATTAGGAAACTTCATAACAAATAAGTCTCCCAAGATGGCCACCAGAGACAAAAGAGCCCAAATGTACCCCAAATATCACCCAGATGTAGCCCAAGTATAGCCCAATGACAGAATGTCCCAGAGTGTTCTTAAAAACAACTAGAGCGCTTACTGTCTTCATTATGACAAAAGTATGGCACACCTGAAGCCATCTTGATTGGAATAAACTGGTAACACTTAAAACATTTAATTTAAAAAGGAACACAATGAGGGGGTTCATTTTGCCATAGAAATTATGATCAATGCTGAAGAAAGAAAATGAGGGCACATTTGCTGCAGATCAGAGCTTACAAATTCTCCCTACTTCCACGGATAGAGTAAATTCACAGTCATACGCACATACACTCACCATACGCTAGGACCCATCACACCAACATTCATTCTATTACTCTATCCACACTAAATATACGAGAGAACTCCTAAATCAATGTTCCTCTTGAAGCTTCTCTTGGTAAGAAAAAAGAATCACATGACTCTCTTTCTGACTCTCTTTCCCCCCTTTCAGGATTCTTTTTTCTTCTCACTGTTTCAGTGTCTGCGTCATCACTGGAATCTGATTCTTCAAAGTACTCTTTCCCAATCCCATTCTTTGGATTTGGAACTCTCAAAGTATGACTTGCATGAACCCAGTTCTTCACTCCAGCACACTTCACAGCAGTCGTTGTAGTCAGAATGACTTGTCTTGGTCTTCCCCACCTTGGAACCAAGCAATTTCTTCTTCTGTGCACTTTTATTCTCACCCAGTCCCCTGGGCTCAGATCATGAGCTTACTTCTTCTCAAGTGTGGTGGCGTCTTCTCCAACCTGGTGAAACACAGAATGAACTGCGTCAACCAGGCCTTTACAATAATCCAAAATCATGTCATCAGTTATAGTCATCAGCTTGTTGACAGGCACGAATGCATGTCTCATTGCACGTCCCATTAATATTTCATGTGGACTCAATCCCGTAGTTCTGTCTGGAGTAGATCTAATAGTCATTAGCACTAGAGGCAAGACATCAGGCCATTTCATTCCAGTAGCTAAGCACATCTTGCCAATTCTGTTTTTGATTGTGCCATTCATCTGCTCAACAACGCCAGAAGCCTCTGGCCTGTATGCACAATGTAGCTTCTGCTGTATACTCAATGCTTCACAAATTAAACTCATGAGTTCATTATAGAAGTGTCCTCCTCTATCTGACTCAATTGTCACTGGGAACCCGTATCTAGGAATCAACTCTCTTAACAGCAACTTGGCCACTGTTATTCCATCATTTCTCCTAGTTGGATATGCTTCCACCCACCTTGAGAACAAACAGACTACCACTAAAACATACCTCAATCTATTGACTTGGGGCATTTCAATAAAATCTATTTGCATTCTGGTAAATGGACCTCCTTCTCTGCCTATTGTTCCTATGCTCACCACTGTTTTCTTTCCAGTATTGAATTGCTGACAAATCAAACATCTTTGACAGATGCTTTCTGCAATCAGCCTGAACTTTGCATTGTACCACGTTTGTTTAAAAGACCTAATCATAGCATCCCTCCCAAGGTGTCCCTGGCCATGATACATTCTTGCCATTGTTGACAACATAGAATTTGGCATGACTGGTCTTCCATCCCTATAGATCCAAACATGATCTTTTTCTCGTGGTGCACAACCTGCTTTGATCCAATCTCTCATTTCCTCATCTCCTGCTTCATCCTGCAACTGCCTCACCTCATCCCATGTTTCCAGTACATTAGTAAACATCACAGAACAAAAAGACATTTCCCTTTCTCTTCCCCTGTTAATGGAATGATTGTTCTTTGCACAATACTGTGCTATGTCATTTGCAAATCGATTACCAAGAGTAACACAATCATTTCCTTGTCCATGAGCAGCACATTTTACTACTGCTAGTTCTTTAGGCAGCTGTATCGCCTCAAGCAATTTCCCAATCACTTCTGCATTCTTTATAGGAGTTCCACTCGAGGTCAGGAAACCTCTCTGTAGCCAAAGCTGGCCAAAGTCGTGAACAACTCCAAATCAGTATTGACTATCAGTCATTACAGTCACTCTCACATTTTTTCCAATCTTACATGCTTTTGTCAGTGCCACTAATTCCGCTACTTGAGCAGATTTAACTCCTTTCAAAGGTGAAGCTTCCATTAATTCTGAAACTTTACACACCGCATATGCAGCACTTAGCACACCTTCTTCTGTTCTCAGACATGATCCATCCACAAACAACACATGATCACTCTCAGGCAGTGGCAGATCTCTTATGTCTGGTCTCGGTTTTGTGCAGTAATCAAGCACATCCAAGCAATCATGATCAACATCATCTCTCACACTCACATTTTCAGCATCTGGCAAAAGTGTTGCTGGATTCACATTCACACATCTCTCAAGAGTCACATTTGATGCTCCCAGAATGATTTTCTCATATTTAGTCAGCCGACTATGTGACATATATTGAGTTCTGCTTCTTGTCAAAAGAATTGCCACATCATGAGGTACTAATACCCGTACAGGATATCCCATTATTATACCCTCACTCTGTTCCAAGCTTCTGCATGTAGCAGCTACTGCTTTTAGGCAACCTGGTAAACCCACAGCTACTGGGTCAAGTGTTGATAAGAAGTATGCAACTGGCCTCCTCAGACGTCCATGTTTCTGGATTAACACTGAAAGTGCACATCCATTCCTCTCACTACAGTACAGTTCGAACTCCTTCTCATAGTCCGGCATTCCCAGAGCAGGAGCTTCACATAATTTGCTCTTTAACTCTTCAAATGCTGCCATTTGTTCTGCATTCAATTCCTATGGGTCTTTTACTTCACTTTTAGTCAATTTAATCAGTGGCTTTGCTATCAGGGAAAAGGTACTTATCCACTGACGACAATAACCTACCATTCCCAGAAACATTCTTACTTCTCTCTGGGTCATTGGGGCTCTCATCCCTCTGATAATTTTGATCCTGTCAATAGTCACTTTTCTTAGACCTTTCTCAATATTATGTCCAAGATAATGTACTTCTTTCCTGCAAAACTGCAACTTGGCTGGAGATACCTTTAATCCTCCATCTGCCAGATGATTCAGTAAAGCTATGGTATCTACTTCACAGGCTTCACGTGTCTTTGATGCCACAAGTAAGTCATCGATATACTGTACTAGTACTGAGCTTTCAGGCATGGTCAGACTTTCCAAAGATTTCTTCAGCAACTGATTGAATATCGAAGGGCTCTCTGTATACCCCTGTGGGATTCGGCACCATGCCAAAATACGCTGTCCAAACCAAAATGCAAAAATCGGCTGGCTGTCATGATGCAATGGAATTGAAAAGAAAGCATGGCACAAATCAATTACTGTGTACCATTCAGCATTATGAGGAATCTGATACAAAATCACTGATGGATTTGGCACAATGGGACAGCATGATACCACAATTTTGTTAACTTTTCTCAAATCTTGTACTATCCTGAACTTCCCATTAGGTTTCTTCAGTCCCATTATTGGTGAATTACATGGGCTACTCAGTAACTCTCTCAAAACACCTTGCTGAATCATTGTATCAATTATAGGTGTTATTCCTTCAATTATTTCTGGTGTCAATCTGTATTGTGGGATATTAGGATAAGAAATCCCCTCTTTCACTGTAATCTTTACTGGATCCACATTATTCATCAATCCCACATCCTCTCCAGTAAAATCCCAAACTGCTGCCTTTACTGTGTTTCTCAACTCTTGAGGCAAATCCTCTGGATTAAATTCAGTATATGTTCCAACAATATCATTTTCTCTATCATCTAGAGTTACTCTGTATAAGACATCCTCATCTGGAGTCTCAAAGGCTATTCCATCTGGAGTACAAAAATTGTGCAATTCATTTTACACAATAAGTCCCTACCTAACAAGTTCACTGGGCTAGTGACACACACCACAAATCTGTGCATGTCCGAAGATTTCCCTATCCTTACCCTTACTGGTTGAGTAAGACGAGTCTTAATCTGTGTATTAGACACACCAACCACTTGGATTGCTTCGTCCGAGAGAGGAAGATTTCTTATATCTGCTGACCTGACAGTTGATCTCGTCGCTCCTGTGTCTACTAAAAAAGTAACACTTTCCCCATTTATTTTCCCATCTACAAATGGTCCTGCCTGGTCTATTTCTAGAGTTGCTCCAAGTATGCACTCTTCCTCCTCTCTTCGGCACCGTCAGTAGTCCCCTTCTGACTCACTTCCCTCATTCTTTAACCAGTATTGCTGTACTGGATTAGTACGTCTCAGTTTGTTTACCTGTTCATCATTGTAGAAACCAGAGTCTTTATCGTATTTCTGGGACCCTCTGTTCTGCGGCAAGGGCGGTTTTGGCTCTTGATTCTGCTGCTTGACAACCTTCTGCTGTTGCTGCTGATGATTACACCCCTCGTTCTGCACCTGTTGATTCAAGGATTGATTTTCATTATTCACTAATGGTGGATTTGTACACTCGGATCTCCAGTGCCCTAATTTTCCGCAGTTGTGGCACGGAAATTTCTTCTTCGCCTCTTCAATATTCCCCTTTCCTTTTCCTGTACCATATCTAGGCCTATTTCCTGGATTACTTGCTTGTTCAACCAGCTGTGCCTCTTGTCTTTCTACAACCTTCACCTGTGCCCACATTGCTTTTTCCTTCAGCTTTCTTTGTTTCGCCTCAATTTCATCACTGAAGTACTTTGCATGTCTCAAGATTTCATCAATCTTCTTACTCTGCCAATCAACTGTGTGTTCACGAATCATTTCACTGATTTCAGGTCTCAAGCCATATACAAATCTGTATACAAAATGACTCAAATCCTTATCACCCAGATGTTCATCTCCACTGAACTGTTTAAAAGCCAGTATCAACCTTTCATAGAAAGCATGAACTGATTCTTTTGCTTCCTGATGTGTTCGATCTATCTTAACCCAGTCTGTCTCCTTAGGGGGTACCTTATTCTTCAGGAACGCAATAACCTGCTCGTAATTCTTCATTACCTCTGGGTCTGGGGCTCCTGTCCTTTGATCCATCGGGTATTCTTTAGTGGGCCAATCTATGACTATTTTACACTCTGCCCACAAGTCTGCTGGAACAATTATATCAAACAGACTATTCAGGTCAATCCACAGCACTTTTGACAATTTCACAAACCTATCTACCTGCCTATACCACTCGACGGGCTTTTCTCTCAGTCGAGGGAAATCATTCGTAAATGACAAAATATCCTGCCTAGTCCATGGGACATGTACATATCCTCCTCCAGGAATCTCTCTCATAGGATAGGCATCCACTGTTTTTTCCTTTTCTCTCATGGGGTATGCTGAGTAAGTCCTGTCCACTGTATCCTCTTTTTTCTTGTACCATCTATCCTTCCACTTTTCTACATCACCCCATTTTTGCAATAAATAAATCATTTCCCTAATCTGCCCTGTTCTACCAACACCATTTAGATTCTCAATATCCTTGTCAGAAAAATCCACTCGGTAAGGCTTCTGTAAAGCTTTCACCTTGTCCATGTCAATTCCCATTTCACTCGCTATCCCTTTTAACCTTTCATGTGTATTCCTAGCCCTCCATGTGATGCTCTTGCACATGAATAACAACTCTCCATCATGATGATTTTTCAACATTTCTGTAGGAATTGTTCCTGCTATAAGTTCCTCCAATTCCATACGTAACCTGGCTACATGAATCGCCTGAGAATCTTTATCCTTCCTTTGAAGAGCCTTCAACCAATCATTCAAATCCTCAGCTGTTATTCCTGTAGATTTTTCTGTACTCACTTGTTCTGCCATCCTCTGTGGTTCTAAAATTGATCCTCCCATCATCACATTTCTTTCCACACAACCAGTATTCAATCCTGAATTAGGCTGTACATTTAACTCTCCAGCACATATGGTATGTCTCAACTGATTCTCTCCTGTCCTCATTCCTGACTGTTCTGGAGAATTAACTAGTCCATTACTTACATATGGAACTGTCAAACCACTTTCACCCGTCCTTTGCTTATCAAAAATAGGCATAACCGGACCTATGGTTACAGGTACTGTAACAGCTTCTAGATTCTTGGTTAGTTCCCTAATCTTCTCTGTCAACTCAAGTGTGGTTCTTGCTAATTCTCTTGTTTTTTCATCCTCAATTTCATTCTCTCTTCCTCTCTCTCGCTCTCCCTCTCTTTCCCTTTCCGCGAAAGAGCTACCATTTTTCAGATCAGGGGTCACAACTTCTGTTTTAATGATTTGCAAAGTATCTCTCATTGGTGTAGCAACTGGTGTTCTCACTTCTGGTTCTGGTCTATATGGAGGCGGTCTTTTATAGATCATGTCATCCAAGACTTCATCCTCATAGTCATTAGCCCCATACCTTCTCAACTCTGCATCATGTACTTTTTCCGTACTTTTCCTCCCTTCTGCCTCCTCAACAGTTCTCATCGGATATAGTCCCTCTGACATACTAGCATCTCGCCATCTCCTCATTCGATCATGATGAGTTTCACGATCATATTTCCTCCCAAAAATGTACCTATAGTTACCTCCACTCCTCTGCTTTTCTCGCTCATGCACCTCATCTTCCCATTCTACCAATGCCTCGAACTGTGTCGGCCTTGGTCTAGGCTCTAGACACATCATCTTCTCCCGTAAATGTCTTAACACGGCCAGATTAAATGAACCATGTTCCGGGAATGCTAAAACACCATCTTCTCTAGTGTACTTAACCCAATTGTCTAACCAAATACAGGTATGATACCCATATTTTGCAACCATGAAGGATGCAGGAGTCCTTGTCGGAGGTAGTAACTCACCCTCTCTAGTTATTATGTCCTTATCCTTGTCAAACCACCTTTTAATTTTACTGAACAAGGATTTTTTCTTCTTTTCCTCTGTTTGGTAATACATTTTCGCGTTTACCACAACCCTCTAGTCCTTTCCACAACTATACGATCTTTTGTCCAATAACAGCGCGACTCACACCAACGCACCAATCCCGGAGCGTCTACGTCACCCTGTACTTCTTCCAATCCCTGCGCGACTCACACCAACACACCAATCACAACGCTTTCGCTGTTCTAACCCACTGTCCAATCACAGCGCGGTTTTTCTGACATCAGTAGTCGCTGCAGTCACTTCTACTCCTGTCTCATGTCAGTCGTCCACCCCTCCTTTACAAAACCTTCTCGGTAGACTTTATCTCAGATTCTACAAATCTATTAGTTACAACATATAAACATCTCCATTGTCTGCTCCGCTAACCACAGAATAGTAAAGACCTTTCCCACGAGAATCCCGCTTCTCTCTAGAACAGCGCTTACCTCTGCTCCACTACGGAATTATTACTTTCGTTGACACAGTAGCACATCCCTCTACTCTGCCCTTCTAACATGCATCCATTAACTGTTTTCTCCCGGAATGCTCCTAAGAGTTTCACAATCAACTAAATGCTCACACATTCACACACTTTCATACCAGAAAATGTAGCACATTTACACAGAATCCTGTCTTTCCCGAGAACAGCGAACAATCTGTTCTGCTACAAAATTATAACACACGTTAACCAAGCAGCGCTTACCTCTGCCCAGTCCTTCAAACAAGCTCAGAGAATACCTATTACCTTTCCAGTGATAAGCGATAATGGCAATCCCAAAAAAGGATCCCTGGTACCTAAGACCAGAACTTCACAGATAACCTTCGCAACCATACACACTTCTCTTATACAGAAAATATGTCTCTAGTAGTAACACACGACGATGTCACTAAATCGAACCCAGATAATGCGACGCGCAACTTCAATTGTCACACGCTTTTCCCTGCATTCGTACAGGGCCAACAATCCCGCCTTTCCCGAGAGCAGCACTCACTTCCCTCTGCCCTACTACGGAACTGTCACCAGCTCCCTACGTTCCAGAAGCCGTACACACTACATATAACTCAATACGATGACTTCAACATTTAGTGTTAGTACATGTATCAACATCAATCAATAAATCAATAAATCCAAAGCCTATGTACAAGCAATTCATCAGATCAAGACAATAATCAAAACCATCATACTGCTACCAGGAAACTGCTGCAGATCAGAGCTTACAAATTCTCCCTACTTCCACGGATAGAGTAAATTCACAGTCATACGCACATACACTCACCATACGCTAGGGCCCATCACACCAACATTCATTCTATTACTCTATCCACACTAAATATACGAGAGAACTCCTAAATCAATCTGCATCTAATTTGAGGTCAATGCAACCTAATTGATTTGTCTCGAGTCATGATTTAAACAATAAGAACACTTTTGAGATCTCAATAATAGACAAAGAAATAACCACCGACACTGGAATTCAAACAGAAATTATTTATCTAAATTAGCTCAAATGAAAAGTCATTCATTAGCAAAATCATTATTCTCATAGTTACCTATTCTAGCTAAATGTCGTATTTAGGTCAGGACAGGTCTCTTAAAGTCTCTCGAGTCGCCGTCCTCTCAATCAGCATCGGTCGATCCTCTTGAGCAAAAGTTCAGGAAGAAGTGGCCTTAGACCCTCTCTAGTCTAACAATATTTATACCAAAACTTACACATTAAAAGTTACAAACAAACTCTAAAACGTCCATTGTTCGTTGAGCAGAGCGAGCAGGAAAGGATGTCAGCTTGCAACATTTAGAAAATCTCCGCTCTCGAATATCTCAAAAATAAAAACACGGAAAAGGGAAGCACAAACTAAATTCGCAACATCCATGGATGCTCTTCTCCGGAATTATAGTGAAGCCACCGCAAGTTTATCAAAAATGTTCATTTGTGACAAATGTTCTCTTCCAAGGATATCTGGCGATGAGCCCAGAGCTGCTGTTCTTTCATAACTTTTAGCTCAGACAGAGGCCGAGGTCATTCAACCATATTCAGCGAGGCCTCTCTTCATATTTCATCTACTCAGATGCAGGCTGTAGATGTCGGCCATTTTCTTAGCAGGCCAAAATGGACAACTTAATTAAAAAGAAACATAAAACAACGTTACTACATCATATTGATTATACAGTGTTAATTCCCACTAATACCCTTATGTGTATGTATTTATCTAGCCTTTTGCGACATAAAGAAGCATTAAAGCATATTATTTAAAAGCGCAAACACATAACAAATAGCACATTAACCACATGCATATAATTAATTTGCTCACCAACTTAATTCACTTATTAATTAAGCCATGCAATTGCATTCCCACGTGTAATTCTTTCATTAGTAAGGTTGATTAATAAAAACACTCGACAAAAATTAATACTTAATAATTAATTCTTAGTAATTTTAATTATGACACATGAACATATAAACTGAAGTTTGAGTTTAAATAGAAAACCCTGCTCCAGCACATTTTGAGTGACTTCTCAAATCCTCTTCTATTTCATTAAAAAATTCTGACATGCAGACCGAAACATGTACTTTTAATACCAGGAGCAGACTTCCATGGTGAACAGTAGTTTTACTACAGTGATCTAATGAGCAACTAGAGTGCTAACTTTCAGAATTTATGGCAAATGTGTGACATATCTGAATACCTTCATGATGGAATCAAAGTAAAAAACTGAAAGCATTTCCTACTGAGGAAACTGCAGTACATGAGGAAATTAGGAAACTTCATAAGAAATAAATCTCCCAAGATGGCCACCGGAGACAAAAGAGCCCAAATGTAGCCCAAAATCACCCAGATGTAGCCCAAACATAGCCCAATGACAGAAGTGTGCAAAACACTTATTATTTTGTGTTTTTGCAGTGTTATATAGTGCAGACTCGTCAGGTATTGGAGTGCTTTACATGAGCATTGGTTACATCACACAAGAACAAATTCATTTTGGTTGTAGACATGGGGAGGCTAAGTGATTTGACCAGAATCACAGAATGTCGAGCTGAAGCAGAAACTCCAACCTGGTTCCCCAGTTGCAAAGTCTGCAGTTCTGGAAGTAACACCACATCCTCTCCCCTAAGTGCAACATTTAATCAAGTGGTCAACTGGATAAAAAAACATAAAGATAACAAATAATTTAAAAGTGCTTTGTCACTATTTGAAAACTCAGAAAATATGTCCTTATTTTAGTCTTTTAGAGCACTAACCATAATTTTGATGCCAATAAGACCCTCTCATATGTGTAATTTCTAAAGGAAATGCTCTAGGTATTACAGTTTTGATTACATCAAGATGACGTCAGGCGTTCCACACTTTTGTAATAAATATAGAATGTTAGCAATCTAGTTGTTCATTAGGATACTGTTGAGAGGCAGAGGCCAGGGGCACGGACTCTAAAAATTGAAGGCAGGTAGGAGGGTGCAAAGGCAACAATTTAACCACACTGAGCAGGCAGGAAGGGCCGTGGCAGCACAACAGACTATGGAGGGCAGTGGAAAGGGGGGCAGGGGCAACAAACCAACAATACAGGACTTGCAAGAGAGGCTGTGGCAATGTAATAGACCATTGTGGGCAGAAGGAAGAGGCAATGGTAGTACAACCATACATGCCAACAGACCCGATTCAGCCAGGAAACATCCAATGTTTTTAAGCTCAAATGGGCTTTATTTGATCTGTCTCCTTTCTACAATCTCCTCTTTTTCAATGTAACTCAAAGGGGAAAATCAATACCCCAGTTTTTTTTCAAAATCTCCCTCTTACCAAAATCAAAATGTTCGCAAGTATGGTACATTGGATCATGGAAGGAAATGGGGTAGGGACATGGACTTGGATAACAGAGGACAGGAGGGACATGGAGAGGTGCACCAAACTGACCCTGCAGGGCAGGCATCAGGGTTTGCAGCAGCATAATACACCACACAGGGCATGCAGGACGGGAGTGCAGCACAACAATCCATAGAAAGCAAGAGGGAGGGGACAGGACCATGCACATGGACAACAGAGAACAGAGGGGCAAAAGGCAATGGTAGCTAGCTGACCATAATGGACAGACAGGAGAGAAAGCTGCAGCATAACAGACCTTAAAGGGCAGGAGGGACGGATCAGGGGCATTACAATGGAACAGACAAGCCAGGAGGGAGGGAGTAGGGGTCTGCACATGTAAACAGAGGGCTGGGGGCAAGGGGGCAGGGCAGGAGCAGCAAGATAGCCATGGAGGTTAGGCAGGATGGGCACTAGAAGCAAGACACACCATGAAGAGCAACAGTGAGACTGTGATGGCATACACACAGACCATGGAGGGAAGGTGGGAGGGGGTCAGGGGCAGCTAACTGACCACACAGGGAAGGTGGGAGGGGCCATGGCAGCACAGAAGACCATGCATGGCAAGTGGGAGGGTTAGTGGCAGCACAATGGCTATGATGGCAAGAAGGAGGGTGCAGGGGCATGCACAAAGGACGATGGAGGATAGAAGGGAGGGTCAGGACCTGTGCACAGACAAGAAAGTTCAGGGGAAGGGGCCTCACAACAGACCGCACGGGGCAGGCAGGAGGAGCAGTTGCAGCACAACAGACCAGGGAGGGCAGAAGGGTGTGGCAGTACAATGGACCATGTAGGACAGGAGGGAGAGGGTAGGGGCATGGCATGTGGACAGGCAGGGTGGAGGTGGCAGGGACAGGTTACAGTCATCTGACAATGCTAGGCAGGTGGGAGGGGAGTGGCAGCTCAACAGAACACTCAGAGTAGATAGGAGTGGCAGGTCCATGGAACATGGTGGGCAAAAAGGATGGAGCAGGGGCATGCACAAAGACATCGGAGGGCAGGGGGAAGGAGAATAGGGGCAGCAAGCTAAGCACAGAGTTTAAGCAGGAGGTCAATGATGGGGCATAGAATTGGGCAATGGAGGGCAGGAGGAGGGGACTGGTACATTATACTAAATTGAGGGCAGTGGCAGCACATCAGACCATGCATGGCAGGAGGGAGGAGGCTAGTCCATGGATTCACACAACAGAGGATAGGGAGGAGGGGGATGGGGCAGCAAGCTAACTGTTCAGAGAAGGCGGGTATTAGGAACTTTATTGTTTTTAAAACGTGTGTCTGTGCGAACTACTTAAAATATGAACAAGTATGCAGCATAATCTCACTTTTATTCAGGAAGAAGAGGACGTTTGTGACTGTGACTCCGGGCTCACTTGGCAGAAACACCCCCTGACCCTCCACCCCCTATCGCAAAATGTAATGCCCGTGAAAAGGGTAGGTGAACACAGTGTTATATAGAACATAGTCCTGAGAGCACGATTGAAAATGAAAACTAGATATAGTGTATGGTATAAACTATGCACCAAAAAGTGTGATATAAGATGAACCGGGCGTGAAATATAATATGCAATACATTGTGCGCAATGACAGATTCATTGGAGAGCGCGAGATAGCACAGGCACTAGCGCGTACTATGCGATGTGCGCCTTGGAGTGTAATATGCACAGGGCAGTGTTGTGTACCCTAACTAGTCTCTAAAGTTGCAATATAAAATATGTGACGGGGAGTGTAACGTTGCATATGCACTGTGACAAAGATATGGATCCCAGATTGTAATATGTATGGCATAGCACTGTGCGTTATAACATAGGCATCGAGGAAGGCACGTTAGATGGGGCAATATAACCCGTCCGAAGACAAGTGTTGCATGACATATTCACGGGGTGGTGTTACAGTGCACATGGGCTAGAGAGTGTCATAGCATATGCACTAGCTGGTGGAATACAACACAGAGGTGTGCGGCACTCGGCAGGCAATGGTGGGTGTAACACAGCATTGGGCTCTGCCAGGAGTGCGCTGTGACTCTCAAGTGATGTTCGTCCCCTTTCCAGAGAGTAAAATAAAAAGTATTACACGTCCGGCAGTGGATGTGTGTTTTATTAACCGTGAGGGGGGTTTCTTACATAGTTTTGGTCAAATTTTTGTCGAATCCCCTTTGAATGGCTTGGTGTGCATGTGTATTAAATGTGCCCGTCAATAGCTACCCATGTTTGTATAAATAAACGACAAGGGTGTCTACCGGGATTAGGCACGGTAGGGCATCAGACATGTCAGAGCTTCACTAGTGGTGTAAATACATTCCACATGAATTCATTGTATGCATAGTCGCCTTTTAATGAATATCACTCAAATCGTCATGGTGATAGGTACGTACGGTTTGTCCAGCATGTCCTAGGTGTGTCTATAAATATATATTTTTTTAAAATAATAAAAAACAGTGGCCGGCCCTGGGGATTGGGGTAAAAAAAAATATAATTAGGAGACAGGCCCTGGGGGATGGGGTCATCAGGGCGAATAAATTAGAATAAGAAGGGAAACCACACAGCCCCCCTTCTTAAAAAATTAAAATAAATAAAAGACTGGCATTGTGCCGGAGGCCACGCCCCCTCCTTGCAGCACTCTGCAAACGCGCCCCCTGGCGAGTTGTAAGTTGGGGAATTAATTCCTCTTCAATACTGAGGATCCCTGAGGGCCAACTAGCCCAACAGGCATCTCCAGTATGCGCCAGGGAGCTGCGCTGCAGACAGGTGTTCTGAGGCCAAGCCCCTTTTTACACCTCTCTGCAACGCAGCTCTGTGGCGCTTACTGGAGGTACCTAGTGGTCTTGTTTGACCCTAGGGACCCTTAGGATTCAAGGGGACTTAATCTCTCAACTTAGAACAGCCACAGGGCGCGTTTACACAGTGGTGAAGGGAGGGGACGGGGCCTGAGGTGACGTGTGCAAACACGCACTATGGCACGTTTTAAATTGGGAATATAATTTCTCTTCAATACTGAGGGCCCCTGGGGGCTAACTAGCCCACCAAGTGCTTCCAGTAAGCGCCACTGAGCTGCATTGCAGAGAGGTGGTCCAGGCTGTGCCACTTTTTACACCTCTCTGCAACGCAGCTCTGTGGCACTTACTGGAGGTACCTAGTGGGCTAGTTGGACCCTAGGGACCCTCAGGATTCAAATGAACTTAATCTCCCAACTAAAAACGGACACAGGGCGTGTTTACACAGTGGTGAAGGGAGGGGACGGGGCCTGAGTTAACGTGTGCAAAAACGCCCTGTGGCCTGTTTTAAGAGGTAGTTTTAATCCCCCTGCCCTATTGTATACTAGGGGCTTACAGAGGAGGTCATGCTAATCACAGGGGGACCCCAACGCATAATGTTCCCTAGTGTATGTAGGTGTTTTCACTGTATTCTAAGTGTCTTTTAACATAGCACTGGCTCTAGGACTGGTTAGTCAGACTCAGTTACCACCAGTATCCGTCTGAAAAAGTTGAGGGTACAGGAGGATTTTGCAACAAGGATTCTTTCTGCTCTTCTTTTTGTTCTTTCTGCACGTTATCCTTCTTCCTGCACTTTTCTTCGTCTTTGAGGACTTCTGTTGCTTCTTTCTGCACTTCTTTTTTTTCTTTCTGTGCATTTTTTCTTCTTTCTTCACATGTCCTATCTCTGTAGGCATAGTTAGAAATTAGCATTTAAAAAACCTTTGAAATTCACAGAAAAAAACATAGGTTTCAGGCACGTTATAGTTAGGAATTAGCATTTAAAAAACCTCAGAAATTCACTGAAAAAACCATAGGTTTCAGGGGTGTTATAGTTAGCTGGACTTTTCACTTGTACAAAACCATTGAAATTCCCCGGTTATAGTTAGTTCAGCTAACTATAACTCGCGCGCCCGCAATGCACTGCTGATGATGTCACATATCACATCACTCATGACATGGTCAGTGACATCACTCATGACATCACTGATGACATCTCAAATGACATCACTGATGACATCATCCTTGTGATAGAGTGGCAGACCTCCTCTCACCCTAATATAACCTTTGATACACACATTAAAAAATAGAGACTAAAATTTTCAAAACAATGGACATACCAATACCAGTTACAACAACCTCTTCAGTAATTCTAAGATCCACATACACATCCACTCATTCACCAACAGTCCTATACAGTCACTCATACATGTACTCACTCATCATATGTACTCATACACCTATACATCCTGTTACACAATGCCACTCATCCATAGAGTTACTCACACCCATAGTCACTCATGCTAATAAAGAATCAAACATACATTTACTTGCATATACAGTTATACACACACCACCACACTTACTTCTACGGAAACTTACACATACTTAGTCTTTAAAACAATCACTTATAGAAACACATACTTATTCATACAGGAACTCTTTCAATCTCTCACTCTCACATATACTCACTTATATACACCAATAGTCACATATACTAGTTTAAAACGTATGTAGTTACTCATAAAGACACTATTGAGACAGTCATTCACTCACTAACACACCCATACACACACTCATCCACCCATACAGTCCTGCACACATACTGTCTTCAACACATACAAACAGTGAGTCACTCATTCATGCACCTATGCACTACGTAATACCCCCCACCGAACCATGCAGACACTCAGACTGATACTCAAAAAACCAACTAATAACCTATATAGACACCCATGTAGCTACTCACCAACCCATGCAGCCACTTATACACAAAGTGAGAGACTGATACAGATATTTACATATTTAAACATTACTCACTAAGCCATGTACTCACTATGATACACTTAATCAGTCAGTTACACAATTTTTCAAAAACAAATCATCCATTTAGACACTTATATACCCATTTATTCTTACATCGACCTTGAGATATACATATATAAAACATATTTAATTTTCAGAAAAACACACATTCACTGGATGATGTCATCAGTGATGTCATCAGTGATGTCATTTGAGATGTCATCAGTGATGTCATGAGTGATGTCACTGACCATGTCATGAGTGATGTAATATGTGACGTCATCAGCAGTGCATTGCGGGCGCGCGAGTTATAGTTAGCTGAACTAACTATAACGGGGGAATTTCAATGGTTTTGTACAAGTGAAAAGTCCAGCTAACTATAACACCCCTGAAACCTATGGTTTTTTTCAGTGAATATATATATATATATATATTACCTACTGGCGGTCGCCAGTAGGTAGTTATAGTTAGGACCACGTTTCCATAGGAAAACCTCAACATTCTATTTTGAATAACTTTGGCGCCGGTCGACGAATCCTCGCGAATTTCTCAAAATAGGTGGGGCGCTACGCTCCGCTCCTACCCTGAAAGTCTCGGGGGGATTCGTCAAGCGGGGGCTGAGATAAAAGGGGGGTCCCAAAACGCGTTTTTCCCATGCATTTTTCCATAGGACCTTTAGAACGAGCTACAGCCCGAACGGCTGAACAGAATTACTAGAAATTTGGCAGAGAGGTAGTCCCTAGGTCAAGGAAGTGCCTTTTGTAGGTTTGGTGTAAATCTGTTCAGTAGATTCTGAGAAAATAGCCTTTAAATCAATATATATATCTGAGCCCGCTTACGGTACGCTTACCGTACGCTTACCGTACGCTTACCGTAAGCTTACGGTGGCGTGCGCGAGCGCGATTCTGATTGGCTCTTAGATCTTAGTAAACATTCGAATCGGCCGAAACCAGGAAGCGGCGTCCGCCATTTTGTCTCTCGCACTGAGTGTTGTTTATCAAACATGATGGCCAAAAACATGTTACGGGGCTGTTTTGACAACTCCCTCCCACATAGTCATGTTGAGGGAGTCCCCAAACATCCCCCAAGAGCAAAAACGGTTTTATTTTTTTTTCGGCAATTTCGCGGGGTACGCTTACCGTACGCTTACCGTACGCTTACCGTAAGCTTACCGTACGCTTACGGTAAAAAAATAAAAATAAAAAAAACACTATCCACACTTACCCCACCCCCTGTGCTTTTGGTGGCCGCAGGCCACCAAATGTGCAGGGCTTATTAATAGAGAAAAAAAACGTAATTTTGGCAACATGAAATTATAAAATCGAAATAAAAAAAACACTATCCACATTGACCTCACCCCCTGTGCTTTTGGTGGCCGAAGGCCACCAAATATACAGGGCTTATTAAAGTTGATAAAAACCGTGCACGGAACGAACTGCGTTAAGTGGGCGCGCACGCCACAAATGGCGTAAAGTAACTTAGCATTTAAAAAACCGTACAAATTCACTGAAAAAACCATAGGTTTCACACACGTTATAGTTAGGAAATAGCATTTAAAAAACCTTGCTAATTCACTGAAAAAACCATAGGTTTCACACATGTTATAGTTAGCTGGACATTTTACTGATAAAAAACCAATGAAATTCCCCCGTTATAGTTACTGTAGGCAACTATAACTCACGCGACCGTAATCCTCTGCTGATGACATATGTGTCTTTATGAAAAAAAAATATTTGTAATATATGTATAGCTAAAATTAAATGGAAGAAGATATGGGCAAATAAGTGTCTAAATACAGTATTAGCATCAGCAGAGGATTGCGGTCGCGTGAGTTATAGTTGCCTACAGTAACTATAACGGGGGAATTTCATTGGTTTTTTATCAGTAAAATGTCCAGCTAACTATAACATGTGTGAAACCTATGGTTTTTTCAGTGAATTAGCAAGGTTTTTTAAATGCTATTTCCTAACTATAACGTGTGTGAAACCTATGGTTTTTTCAGTGAATATATATATATATATATATATATATATATATATATATATATATATATATATATCCCGAACACCGCTGAAACAATGATGAAGACGGCAATGCATGTGCCCCAACTCCAATGATCACACGGACACGGACCTCCAGTTAAGTGCTGCTTTTATTCTACTGGCAGTGTCGTCTTGATGTTTCGGCTCCCATGAGCCTTGTTCACATGACAACGTGAGTGTGTAAAATGACCTAATAAATAGTGTTAGTGCTAGTTCAAAGTTCAATATAAGATCACGTGGTTAACTTGACCATAGACATAGAAAAATCACTACATCTCGATCTCGGTGGTAGTTTTGCAGATTTGGTCACAGTTTGTTAACATTCCACTTGCTAAATAACGCATTTCAATATGATGAAGTGCAAAAAATAGCAGTCTGCAAAATGAGCAGTGTGCAAAATACTCAAGTAACATGCTCGAAAATTTATAAATATATAAATATATAAATACACACATTGATAAAAATCCAATAAATAATTTTTACGTAAAAAACTGTAAAAACACTATAATAGCTTGAATGCCATGGCATAATTGGATTATATAAACAACAGGGAAGCAAACTTACATCACATATTTTGAGTTGCAGTTGCTTTGATCCCTTGAAGTGGTAGGAATACATGTGCTAATAATGCCGCAATAAAACTGTACTTTTACATTTCTAAAGTTCTCGGCTTAAATGCCAATGGCTTATAGCATCTAGTTAGTAAAGAGCAAACAAACAATGATTAAAACATTTCACAGCATGTTACGTGCGGTGGGATAAACATCTGATAATGTGTGCACTTATGTATTTTAAACATCATTTGTGACTAGCACATATGAATGTGTAATCTGAGCTCCTGTTAGCAGTAATGCTATATAAGAGTAACTAGACAACTCACTAACACTTCAGAAAAGTGCCCAATTAATATAACATCACCTAATGTGATACGAGGAAATAGGAGTGCAAAAATCAATAGGAGAACCATGTACCCTGTGTTTCATGAGTAAAAAATCTTATTAAAAAATATAGATTTCTGAGTTGAAAAGAGAAGAAAAGTAAATAAGTTACGCTACCTAAAAACAATTGTGAAAGATCTCACAGTAATAGCCTAATGATCAATCAGCAATATCATAGGTGTTCCAAGAAATAAAGTTCAAAGCTAACTAAGTATTTGCTTAATGCCTGCAAATTCACAAAATATCACCTAATGAGCCAAGTACTGAGATCTTCAGTTCAAACGAGCCAAATAACAAATTGTATAGCTCATTGCATTGTTAACACTGTTAAGGCAATCAAACATAACATGTTAAAACAGATTTTGTGTAGAGGTATCTCCTATCAAGCCTGATAGGATACAGAAGTGGATTCTACTCAAACAATGGATGCGCATCAAGAGACATAAAATGCATAATAAACCACGATAAAATATCACAATTGAGGTCTACTACAATCAGATGCTTCCAAACCCACTACAAGTAAGCGCTCATTAGGTGAATAAAATGATAGAAGAAGCACTGCATCAGCTAAAACAATGCTAAGCTATGGTAAACAGGTGTATAAATCTTCCGTAGTATTCAGGCCATTTGGGTATTTGGTATCCAGTTGCAGGATATAACGAGTTTCCAATTTACGGAGTTTGGCCTCCCTGTTGCCCCCCCGTCTGCTGGCATTAACAGCGTCTATCACAAAAAACGTGAGGAGTCGATTGTCACTCTGATGCTGGTCTTTAAAATGCCTCGCCAAAGGGTAGGTATTATCCTGGTTAACAATGGCTCTTAGGTGTTGCAAAATACATTTATGTACGGCCAATTTTGTGCTGCCGACATATCTGAGAGAACAGGGGCATTCAAGAATGTATATAGCATATTCCGTTTTACAAGTCAGTAATTTACTGATTTGATGCTCATTGTTACTGAACCCATCCTGATAGGTCCTGGTATTAACCCCGTGAGTGCAAGATTTGCAGGTTTTACACCTAAAGAAGCCTATATTGGTTTGAAGCCAGGTAGATTTCTCAATGACTTCCGGATTAGTGTCAACTAAATGGCCCCTCATTGACATAGCCTTGCTGAATGTTAAAGATATATGTGTAGGTAAGGTTGGCCCTATAATAGGATCATTTAAAATTATGGGCCAATTATGACTTATGATCCTAAAGATATCTTTGTGTTGTGTTGTGATTCTAAAAGTGTGGTCTTGAGGGTTATCAGATAAAATAGCAACTTGGGTTTCCAGTTCGGTTTGAGCCGTTGTAGTATATATACTGAGTAGTTCTTCTCTAGTGTGTGCCATTGATTTAGAGATAGCACTGTCAATATTGCGTCTAGAGTACCCTCTTTGAATGAATCTCATCTTGCTAGCCAGTTGTGCATTTACTAGGTCTAGAGTATTACTGCAGACACGTCTAATCCGAAGCATTTCCCCATAAGGGATACTAGCTATGAGGTGTGCTGGATGTGCACTGCTCGAATGTAACACAGTATTGCCTGCTGTTTTCTTTCGAAATAATCTAGTTTCAATTGTGTTATTCTTAATATATACTTCGGTGTCAAGAAATGTCACAGATGTCTGGCTCATGTTGGCAGTGAACGCAAGGTTAAGATCATTCACATTTAAGCTAGATATAAACTCCTTTGCTTGATCCTCATTCCCCCTCCAGACAATAAAAAGATCGTCAATGAAACGATACCACGTTACAACAAATTTGTCTACTATTACTTTGTGCTTAACCCTGAGGACCAGTTCTTCCCAAGCGCCCATATGTAGACATGCAAAGCTTGGAGAAGAACTGGCCCCCATAGCCACTCCCTGAAGTTGGCGGTAAACAAGATTGTTGAACATAAACACATTGTTATTTAGACAATAGCTAAGCATATGGAGCAACATATCATTGTGGTCAATGTCCAGATTTTCACTCCGCTTTAAATAATGAGCTACTGCCCTTAAACCATCTTCGTGCCTTATGCTAGTATATAATGAGGTTACATCGAGGGGTAACAACCAATAACCATTTATCCATGTGACCTGTTGGAGTTTGTGAAGGAAATCCCCTGTATTCTGTATATAGGACATAAGATTTTTGACATGAGGTTGCAGAAAATAATCAATATATTCCGAAGTTTTTTCCAACAATCCCCCCCTAGCCGAAATAATAGGTCTGCCTGGGGCTTTATCCTCATTTTTATGAACCTTGGGGATAAAATAAATCACTGGCGTTACAGGATAATCAACTTTGAGGAATTTGAATTCAGCCTCTGTAATCAGTTTCTTATTTCTCCATTTGATCAAATCAAGATGATATTCTTGTTGTTTAGATTTAAGCTCATTAGTGTTGCATCTTTCATGCCAATTAAATTCCCCCGTTATAGTTAGTTCAGATAACTATAACTCACGCGACCGCCACTCTATCACAAGGATGATGTCATCAGTGATGTCATGAGTGATGCCACTGACCATGTCATGAGTGATGTAATATGTGACGTCGTGAGCAGTGGATTGCGGGCGAGCGAGTTATAGTTATCTGAACTAACTATAACGTGGGAATTTCATTGGTTTTTTACGAGTGAAATGTCCACCTAACTATAACATGTGTGAAACCTATGGTTTTTTAAGTGCTATATATATATATATATGTATATATATATATATATATATATTCACTGAAAAAACCATTGGTTTCATGCACGTTATAGTCAGGAATTGGCATTTAAAAAACCTTTGAAATTCACTGAAAAAACCATAGGTTTCAGGGGCGTTATAGTTAGCTGGACATTTCCCTCGTACAAAACCCTAGAAATTCCCCTGTTATAGTTAGTTCAGCTAACTATAACTCGCGCCCCCGCAATGCACTGATGATGACGTCACATATTACATCACTCATGACATGGTCAGTGACATCACTGATGACATCACTGATGACATCTCAAAAGACATCACTGATGACATCACTGATGACGTCATCCATTGAGTATGTGTTTCTGAACAGTTTTAATATGTTTAATATATATAGGGAAAGGCCTATATATATATATCTAGGTGTGTAACTGACAATATAAGTGAGTCATTAAATGTGTCTTACTGCAGACTAGTGACTAAACTGTGTGAATGTCTGTATGTCTGTGTATTGGTGTATAAGTGGCTGCATGGTTTTGTGAATAGCTATGCATAGTGCATACTACACACTGGGTGAGTGACAGGGTGTTTGCTAGAAGAGTATGAATACTAACTAGGGAACTGAAGGTGTGAAACACAACTGTGTAGGTGATTAGAGGACTGCATCCATACTGCATAGGCATTTAAAGCAGTCCATGTGCTAAGGCCTGGCTCACTGCATGACTACTTGGGTACTGACTGAATGATTAGAGTACAGCAAGGAGAGTGCCTAGGTGAATTTATAAGTGCTAGGCTTTTCGCACAGGGAATGGATTAGTACTTGGTACTGAATGGGTCACTAGAGGAGTGCAAAGGCAGTGACAAGTGCTGGACTGTATGGATACTGACTAGGAAATTGAAAGTGTGAAAGACAAGTGTCTAGGTGGTTAGAAGACTGCATGCATAGTGCATAGGGGTTTGAAGCAGTCCATGTGCTAAGGCCTGGCTCAGTGCATGAATACTTAGGCACTGAGTGAATGATTAGAGTACTGCAAAGATAGTATTTTGGTGAATTTATAAGTGTTTCGGTTTTAGCACAGTGAATGGATTAGTACATGGTGCTGAATGGGTCACTAGAGGACTGTAAAGGGAGTGACAGGGTGTTTCCTGGAAGTGTATGGATACTGACTAGGGAATTGAAGGTGTGAAAGACAATTGTGTAGGTGGTTAGAGGACTGCATGCATAGTGGATAGGGGTTTGAAGAAGTCCATGTGCTAAGGCCTGGGTCACTGGATCAGTAGTTGGGTACTGACTGAATGATTAGAGTACTGCAAGGAGTGTGCCTGGGTGAATTTATAAGCGTTTGGGTTTTGGCGCAGTGAATGGATTAGTACATGATGCTGAATGGGTAACTAGAGGAGGGCAACGGGAGTGACAGGGTGTCGCTGGAAGTGAATGGATACTGACTGGGGAATTGAAGGTGTGAAAGACAAGTGTGTAGGTGGTTAGAGGACTGCATGCATAGTGGATAGGGTTTGAAGAAGTCCATGTGCTAAGACCTGGCTCAGTGCATGCATACTTAGGCAGTGACTGAATCATTAGAGTACTGGAAAGAGAGTGTCTTTGTGAATTTATAAGTGTTTGGGTTTTGGCACAGTGACTGGATTAGTACATGCTGTTGAATGGGTCTCTAGAGGACTGCAAAGGAAGTGACAGGGTGTTTCCTGGAAGTGTATGGATACTGACTAGGGAATTGAAGGTGTAAAAGACAAGTATATAGTATGTTAGAACACAACATGCATACTGCATAGACATTTGAACGAATCTATTTGGTACTTAGAAACTGACTAAATAATCAGACTACTTCTAGGACAGTGCTTAGGTAAAACTTTTAAATTTTCAGTTCTGCCACAGTGAACAGAATAGTACATGGTACTGCACCTTAGTGTCAAACCCTGACTCATTTTATCAATGCATAAGCAAAGACTACCTTCTAATGCTACTAAAACTTGACAACATGACAGGTTTTAAAAGAGTTATCTGCTAAAAAATACACAATGTTACCAAATGCTTCTCTCACAGTGCTTACCAAATGCACACAGACTCACAGTGTGATTCTAGACAACAACCACTATACCTAGGAGTTTACCAAAAATCATTCACTACTGTGAAAGTGGTAAGGGAACTGCACACAATCTTCATATTTCAGGACTGCACTTTTGTGTCAAAGCCTGACTCATTTAATCAAAGCATAAGCAAAGACTGGTTTCTAATGCTACTAAAACTTGACAACATGACCAGTTTTAAAACAGTTATCTGTCAGCAAATACACAATGTTATCAAATGCGTCTCTCACAATCCCTACCCAAATGCACACAGACTCACAGTGTGATTTTAGAAAATCAACACTATCCTAGGAGTTTACCAAAACTCATTCACTAGTCTAGAAGAGTTAATGGTACTGAACACAATCTACATATTTTAAGTACAGCACATCACTGTCAAAGCATGACTCATTTAATCAATGCATAAGCAAAGACTGGATTCTAATGCTACTAAAACTTCACAACATGACAGGTTTTTAAAAAGTTATCTGTCAGCAAATACATGATGTCACCAAATGCTTCTCTCACACTGATCCCATATACACACTAACTCACACTGTGATTCTAGACAAGCACCACTATCCCTAGGAGTTTACCAACACTCATTCCCTACAGTGCAACTGGTAACGGAACTGCACACAATCTACATATTTAAGGACTGCACTTTTCTGTCAAAGCCTGACTCATTTAATCAAATCATAAACCATAACTGTCTTCTAATGCTACTAAAACTTCACAACATGACAAGTTAAAACAGTTATCTGTCAGCAAATACACGATGTTACCAAATGCTTCTCTCACAGTGGTTCCCAAATGCACTCAGCCTCACTGTGTGATTTTAGACAAACAACACTATCCCTTGCACTATACCAAAACACATTTATTCATCTAGAAGTAGTACTACATTTTAGTATAGAAACATAACATAACTCATTTCACAAATTCATAAACAATGACTGGTTTCTAATTCTACCAAAATATAAAAATAACACAGTTATCTGTCTGCAAACACATGAAAAACACAAGTGCTTATCACAAAATGGTTTCTACATGCACACACACTGTCAAGAAGATTGTAGAGAAAAAAATTACTCCCTACACTTTAGCAGGAGAAATACATTAGTCTGATTAAAATCAAAATAGTCTACATACATCCCCTCACAATTAAATAACTAATCTTTCAAGTTCTTTTGTAGATTAAGAAGTATATCAGTCACTCGCCATATTTTCTTTTACAGAATCTCTGCACTGTGCACCTCTCAGCAAAAACAAAGAATGGAAAAGTTTCCCTTTCATTTTTGTCGCGTCGCTTCAGCTACAAAGATCACCACCACACCACGTGAGGTATTACTTCTTTATTGCATATCATCTACAGCCAGCATGCTGCACATCCTGCCTCGCCCCCTGCTTCCTGTTCTCTGCCCCCTCGCTTCCCTGACCGGAACTGGTGTCCGGTGACCTGTCCTGCCCTCTGCCCTCCTCCGAGGTCCTAGTGCCCTAGTGCCCCATCTCTCAGGACACTTCATCTCCCCCCTTTGTCACAAAGACGTTACGACAGTAGCATTAGTTAGTAATCAGAAATGGGACAGTTTCTTTGGTAGAGTCTGTTGCAAGGTGTGAAGGTGTCGATGGATGTGCCTCGTGAGATGCTGCCTAGAGCGGCATCTCACGATTCTTCTATTAGTCTCTTTGGTCTCACAATGTCTCTCCTCGGCCTCGTCACCAGTCCTTGGCCTTCCTTTGGCCTGGTAGCTTCTGCTGCACCTGCTCCGTTGCAGTCCCTTTTTGTTGTCTCTTCGATGCCTGTCACTTGTTCTTCGTCCTTTTCTTCTTTTAGGCCTTTAAAATGTGAGCTGTTCCTTGTTATTCGTCTGCTGTCTGATTCTGCTGTTATCATTGTTCCTTTCACTTGTGTTACCGTCAATGGGTCTTGGGCGAATGGACTGTCCGACTTCCGTTGTTGTCTCTGTCGTACTATTACAGTATCTCCTTCATTGAGGTGTGATTTGATGGCATGTCTTCTTCCGTCAGCATATTCTTTCATTTTCCTCTTGGCCGCCTCATCTTTTGCTGCCACGCTCTCGTGCCCTGGCGCGGTCAGTCCTTCTACCTGCAGCAGCCTCGTTCTGCTTGTCCTCCCTAGTACTAGCTCCGCTGGGCATTTCCCTGTAGACCCATGAGGCGTGTTTCTGTAGTCTCTCAGTATTTGGCATAGTGCTTGGCCCAGGGAAATCTGTGACAGGTTCGCCCTCTGAACTGCCTTTTTGATATTTCCCATGAACCTTTCGACCATGCCATTTGCTTGCGGCCATAGTGGTGTTATCTTTCTGTGCTCTATTCCGAGGTAGGCCATGAACCTTCAAAATTCCTCTCCTGAGAACGGAGGACCATTATCCGTTTTCAATGTCTCTGGCGAGCCCCATGCTGCGAATATGTCGTCCAGAACAGGTAATGTTGCGGCTGCTGACGTGGAGGAGACTGATCTCACAATGGGGAATCTGGAGTATTCATATATGATGACCAGTAGGTAAGTTCCCGCGTCTAGAGGTCCATAGCAATCGGCAGCCATTGTTGTCCATAAAGCCCTTGGCAGTTCCGACATGTGTAATGGTTCTTGTCTTGCAGGCGGACCTGTCGTTTGACAGAGGTGACAGGCCACAATCGTATCTTCGACTAGACGGTCTAACCCAGGGAACCACACTTTTTCTCTCAACAGCTTCTTTGTCGCCACAATGCCCCTGTGTGACTCGTGTGCAATGCTGACCACTTGTCAGCGTAGTGAGCTCGGAATTACTATCCTGGTGCCCCGCATTACAATTCCACTATTTCTCTCCAAGAGTTCCCCGCCTATTTTCTGTAGAGCCAGCATCTCCTACTTGTTTACTCCTCCCTTCCATGTGCAGTTGTTGTTTACATGTCTCCACCTTTGCTGTCTCATCGTTTCTCTGGCCGCTCGGAGAGTGTCATCTTTTTCCGTTTCTCTCTCTATTTCTGTTAGAGTTACTGGTGCAGGCGTGCTTTGCTTTAACACGAAGTTTAAGTATTCTTCTGCCATTGAGGCCTTGTTTTCAGCATGCGGTAGTGGATGCCGTGACATGTAGTCTGCTGGATTATGTTCTTTCCCAGGTTTGTGGACAATTTTGAAATCGTAATCCATTATTCTGATGCCCCAGCGCTCGATGCGGGGCGGCATCTTTGCCGCTGGGTTGCCGTAAATTGTTACTAGTGCTTGGTGGTCTGTGATGATGGTGAACGGCTTCCTGTACACAAACATGTGGTAATGCTCGCATGCCCATACCACCACCAAGCTTTCTTTCTCCGGCTGGGAGTACGCTTTCTCAATGTCTGTCAAGCTTTTGCTGGCGTATGTGTCAATCTTCCTTGGTGACTCCTTTACTGGCAAGTGTTGTGCTAATATCACCCCTAGCCCCACTGGGCTGGCATCGACTGTCAGCTCGGTGCATAGCAGAGGTTCGAAGTATGCGAGGTGCTCCACAGTCATCACGGCCTTCCTGATCTCTGTGGAGAGGTGTGGCTCACTAGTTAGAGGTGGCAGACCCGTAAGCTGAGAATCGGCCAGGGACCAGGGTTCAATTCCCGATGCGGCAGGGTCGTGGACCAGGGTCAAAAACGGACTTGATAATTCTCGCCTCGGTACCTACTCTAACCAGGAACACACTCGGCAACTCTGGGCATTAAGCTTGCCTCATCTCTACAACGGCCCCCCACAGATGCCAGGGATGCCTGGTTTCACCTTGGAGATACCCAGAAAGGGACCATCTCACAGGGATAGCCAGGACGGGTTCCCCAGCGGTCTACAGCGCCAGGACGCCCCGTTGCTGGGGTAGCTGTGCGCTTTACAAGTCTCCAACTTTTAACATCTCTTCGAACGATTCATTGCATTGTTGAGACCAGACAAATTTATGGCCTTGTTTTGTGAGTTCTCTCAGCGGCGTGCTCACCGTGGCAAAGTCTTGTATGTATCTGGCATAGTAGCTTGCCAGGCCTAGGAATGATCTTATTTCTGCCACATCTGACGGTGGCTTTGTGTTCTTCAGCGTCTCCACTTTGCTGGGATCAGGCCTCATCCCTTTTTTCGAGAATATGTGCCCGAAGAATATCAGTTCTGTTCTCCCTAGCTCGCACTTTTCTCCATTCAGTGTTAGTCCGGCCTGCTTTAGTTGTTTGCACACTTGCCTTAGGCCGCTATTGTGTTCTTCGTCCGATTTCCCAAACACTAGGATGTCGTCACTGTAGTTGAAACTGTTATGCACTGGTCGTATCACCTGTCTTATTGTCTCCTGAAATATTTCGGCTGCTGACGAGATACCAAAACTGAGCCTTTTGTATCTGAATAGTCCTAGGTGTGTGGAGAATGTCGTTATGTACCTTGACTGTGGGTCCAGCTCTAGTTGGTGATACCCTTTGCACAGATCTAGCTTTGAGAATCGGCACGCCCCTGTCAGTCTGCTGATCATGTCGTTCAGGTGGGGTCCTGGATGACGTTCCCTCGATATTGCAGTGCTCGGTATTCTCATGTCTACACAGATCCGTATTTTGGATGTGTTCTTCTTCGGGACTGCTACAATTGGTGATACCAATGGTGTCGGCCCGTCTGCAGGCTCAATTATGTCTTGCTGCAGCAGGTTGTTTATTTCTTCTTCCACCTGTGGTTGTAAATGAATCGGCACTCTCCTTTGATGCTGTGCCACTGGTCTCACAGCTTCGTTTATGTGTAGGGTAATCTGTTTGTCTTTTAGTTTTCCCAGTCCCTGCAGTATTTCTTGATATTCTTGCAGTATGTTCTCTTTTTCTGTCATGTGATATGTCATAGCCAGCAGCCCCATGACTTGTGCTGTGAAGTTGCTCAGCAAGCACGGTGCTGGGATGTCCCCTTTCAGCATGTGTATCTCTTCTTGACATGTCATATCCTGATATGTCAGAGTTTCAGTGAACTTGCCCATGTTTTCGACGGGTGTCTTTGATCCCCACGTGAACACATCTACTTTTGATGGCGATAATGTTGGCTTTATTCTCATCTTCATGTATTCTGACATGCACATTATGTTGCACATTGCGCCACTGTCTAACACAAATTTTGTTCTGTGGCGCCCGACGTCAATGTGTACTGTGGCCGTCTTTTTTATTTGCTTTTTCTCCACCAGCTGGATGTGTTCCTGCTGTCTTCCTTCTTTTGGTGTGTCGGACATGAGGTATAGCCGTGCTTCCCTCCCGGCCGTCGTCTGTTCATCCGACTCTTCGGACGAGCCTCTCTCTGCTGTCTCCATGTGTCCGGCATGTCTTGTGCCTGTCGTCCTTGGTCTGGCTGTTCGTCCTCTCTCGTTCCTGAATTGTCGGCTCATGCAGGTGCTTGCAAAATGGTTGTCCCTGTTGCATTTTCTGCATTTCTGGCCCATTGCTGGGCAGGTGCCAACGTTTGGGAAATCAAGGCCGCATCTGTAGCATGTGACCGCTTGTTTCCTGGGATGTTGTTGCTCCCTGTTGTCGTTCCTTTTGAAATTTTCCGTCATCCGATGTGCCATCGCTGTTCCTTTTTCTTTGCCTATTTGTATTTGTTTGGCATATTCCGTGGCCCGTGCTTCTGTGCGGGCCATCGTCAGTATTTTCTCAAGTGATTTTGGCTCTTTTAGAATGCGTGCTCTGAACTCTACTGACAGACATCCTACGATGAGACGTGATCGTATTGCTTCTTCATTGTCAAATTTATCGAATTCGCAGTATGTCACCAACTTCCGCAATCTTGTCGCGAAGTCATCCATGCTCTCTTCTAGTTGCTGGCATGCTGTCTGGAATGTGTACCTTTCAAAATCGATGTTGCGTTGGGGGTCGAATTTCTCTGTGAGACACGCTTTCGCGCTTTTGTAATCCGCCGTTTTTTCACTCGGGAGTGTCATCATTAAGTCTTCTATCTCGTCTCCCGCAAGGTTGACCAGCAGATCTAGTTGTTTGCTCTCTACGACGTCCGTTGCGCGCATGTAGCGTTCAAATTGTCGTAGCCATCGCTCCCATCTCATACCTGCTTGCGGTTCCGATATATTAAATGGCAGTGGCCTGCGGAACACAGCTTGTGTCCTCCTTGCCTCTTCGTCACCCATGTCCTTCCTTTATTATATTTTATTTTGTTTATTCATTTCCTTTCCTCTTTTTCCTTGTTCCTCTAGTGCTATTTTCTTTCTTTGGCACCTTTTTCTTTTGTTTCTCCTTTATTTTAGACTTTTTTAGTCTCTTTTCCTTTTTGCCTGACCTTAAAATGGCCTTCGGGCCTTCCTGTGCTGCTATTGGCCCAATTTGCCTGACTCCAAGATGGCCGCTGCACTCTCGCGCGATTTTGCGCTGTCCGGGACTTTGCCTGACCCTTCAAAATGGCCGCCGTCTATCTTGGACTCTAATTGGCCCAATTCGCCGGACTTTAAAATGGCCGCCTCCTCTCGCGAGAGTTCGTTGAAACTCACGCGCGGGAGGGATTTCAATCTTTTCTCGGCTTCCTCGTCAGTTTCAGTTTCGCGCTGCTCTTACTTGCGTTAGCAGCGCCGGGGTGGGCTCCCGCAACGATGTTTTTTCCTCTGCTGGGCACTTCGGACCAGGGTGGGCTCCTGGCTCCGACTTTACTTCCGCGACCGGGTGGGCTCCGACAGTCGCCGCGACGTGTGGATTTCGATCCCGCCTCGTCACCAGTTGTCACGTCGCTTCAGCTACAAAGATCACCACCACACCACATGAGTTATTACTTCTTTATTGCATATCATCTACAGCCAGCATGCTGCACGTCCTGCCTCGTCCCCTGCCTCCTGTGCTCTGCCCCCTCGCCGGTCACCCCCCCCGGTCGCCGGTCACCGGACTGGTGTCCGGTGACCTGTCCTGCCCTCTGCCCTCTGTCCTCCTCCGAGGTCCTAGTGCCCTAGTGCCCCATCTCTCAGGACTCTACAATTTTCCACACATATACATGTAAACATCAAATCACAATCCTTCACACATAAACTCAAAAGCAAACACACATTTCTATTGGTTAAACATTTCAACCCTTTCCAACTGAAATACATTTCAACCCTTCCCCCAATCTGCCTTCTGCCTGTTACCATAGAAACAGCTCATGGAACACTGCACTGAGCTCACAGGTCACAAGTTCAGCACACAATGTTAATAAACAAGACAGGAAGTGTGCTTGACTTTTCAACATATGAGCTTATCATATATAATGTTCCTTACAATCTGTTTTTGTTAACCATTTAGAATCATACCTTTAAAAAACAGAAATATACACCCTACCTTTCAGTGTAGAAAGTAGGCATACAACCAATGATTTCTTGTCTTTTTTCCCAAAACATTGCCGTGGATCCGCGCACCCAAGGCGTGAGAATCCGTGCACCCAACGCGATAGAATGCGGGCACCGTGCACGCATTTCGCCGTTTTTTTTTTAAAAAGGGGGCCCCAGGGGGTCCTTCTGGGACCCCCTCAGCACCTCTAGAGGGTCAGAGTATTTCCACTCTGCCCCCTTTATATGTTTTACACACTTATTCCCCTTGCTTCTTCAGCCTCGCTTCTACCGAGGCAGAAAATGGCCACCAACAGTTCCTGGTTTCGAATGTAGAGAGACACTTGACAGCCAATTAGCATTCAGCTCGCGATCCGGAGGGTGCACGCTCAGTTCGGGGAGGGTGCGCTTACGGTGCGTGTAGGGTGCGCGGATCCTCCGCAGCCATAGATATTTATGTACTCTAATTTTCTCAGGAAATACTGAACGGATTCACACCATATATGCAAAAGGCACGAGTCCGAACTGAGGACTACCTCTTTGCCAAATTTGGTGTCATTCCGTTCAGCGGTTCGGGCTGTAGCTGCGACAACAGATCCTAGGGGAAATTGCATGGGGAAAACACGTTTTGGGACCCCCCTTTTGTCTCAGCCCCTGCTTGATGAATCACCACGAAACTTTCAGGGTAGGAGCGGAGCGGAGCTGGCCAAAAGTTTAGAAAATTTCACGAGGATTCATCAACCGGCGCCAGACTTATTGGGAATAGAATGTTGCGGATTTCCTATGGAAAATAGGTCCTAACTATAACTACCTACTGGCGACCGCCAGTAGGTAATATGTATATATGTGTATATATATATATATATATATATATTACCAATGGGTCGCCCCTGTGAAAACGCCACACACGGAGGGTCTCCGCTCACAACACCACAGGTAGCACAGCTCCACAGCAGGTAGCAGCCCACCCAAAGCGCCATACGCGTTTCGAGCTGTGCGCTCTTGATCACTGGCTGGCTGAAAGAAAGGAAGCGGCATTTGAAGAACTCAATTTATTCAATAGTAAGTCCCGCCCCAATGGGCGCAATGTGGCATTCTGGGAATTGCAGTTAGAAATACACCACAAGGACTCGAATATTGAATAAATTGAGTTCTTCAAATGCCGCTTCCTTTCTTTCAGCCAGCCAGTGATCAAGAGACCCTCCGTGTGTGGCGTTTTCACAGGGGCGACCCATTGGTCATTTTGTTTTGCGGCTGGTCCGGCCGCGAAAATGCCCCACTGCTTGCCAGAGCGGGTCCTGAGTGTTCTGTATCGTGAGCACTTATGGGAACGGAGGGGGCCTACACTACAGGGACGTACTTGCATGGTCCGACAACAGGATGATGAGCCCCCCACCCTACAGGGCATGACATTTTGAATGGAGGCAGCGGAGCCCACTTGGGGAGTGAACTTTCGAGTCCTTGTGGTGTATTTCTAACTGCAATTCCCAGAATGCCACATTGCGCCCATTGGGGCGGGACTTACTATTGAATAAATTGAGTTCTTCAAATGCCGCTTCCTTTCTTTCAGCCAGCCAGTGATCAAGAGCGCACAGCTCAAAACGCGTATGGCGCTTTGGGTGGGCTGCTACCTGCTGTGGAGCTGTGCTACCTGTGGTGTTGTGAGCGGAGACCCTCCGTGTGTGGCGTTTTCACAGGGGCGACCCATTGGTAATTTTGTTTTGCGGCTGGTCCGGCCGCGAAAATGCCCCACTGCTTGCCAGAGCGGGTCCTGAGTGTTCTGTATCGTGAGTACTTATGGGAACGGAGGGGGCCTACACTACAGGGACGTACTTGTATGGTCCGACAACAGGATGATGAGCCCCCCACCCTACAGGGCATGACATTTTGAATGGAGGCAGCGGAGCCCACTTGGGGAGTGAACTTTCGAGTCCTTGTGGTGTATTTCTAACTGCAATTCTCAGAATGCCACATTGCGCCCATTGGGGCGGGACTTACTATTGAATAAATTGAGTTCTTCAAATGCCGCTTCCTTTCTTTCAGCCAGCCAGTGATCAAGAGCGCACAGCTCGAAACGCGTATGGCGCTTTGGGTGGGCTGCTACCTGCTGTGGAGCTGTGCTACCTGTGGTGTTGTGAGCGGAGACCCTCCGTGTGTGGCGTTTTCACAGGGGCGACCCATTGGTAATTTTGTTTTGCGGCTGGTCCGGCCGCGAAAATGCCCCACTGCTTGCCAGAGCGGGTCCTGAGTGTTCTGTATCGTGAGCACTTATGGGAACGGAGGGGGCCTACACTACAGGGACGTACTTGCATGGTCCGACAACAGGATGTTGAGCCCCCCACCCTACAGGGCATGACATTTTGAATGGAGGCAGCGGAGCCCACTTGGGGAGTGAACTTTCGAGTCCTTGTGGTGTATTTCTAACTGCAATTCCCAGAATGCCACATTGCGCCCATTGGGGCGGGACTTACTATTGAATAAATTGAGTTCTTCAAATGCCGCTTCCTTTCTTTCAGCCATCCAGTGATCAAGAGCGCACAGCTCGAAACGCGTATGGCGCTTTGGGTGGGCTGCTACCTGCTGTGGAGCTGTGCTACCTGTGGTGTTGTGAGCGGAGACCCTCCGTGTGTGGCGTTTTCACAGGGGCGACCCATTGGTAATTTTGTTTTGCGGCTGGTCCGGCCGCGAAAATGCCACACTGCTTGCCAGAGCGGGTCCTGAGTGTTCTGTATCGTGAGCACTTATGGGAACGGAGGGGGCCTAGACTACAGGGACGTACTTGCATGGTCCGACAACAGGATGATGAGCCCCCCACCCTACAGGGCATGACATTTTGAATGGAGGCAGCGGAGCCCACTTGGGGAGTGAACTTTCGAGTCCTTGTGGTGTATTTCTAACTGCAATTCCCAGAATGCCACATTGCGCCCATTGGGGCGGGACTTACTATTGAATAAATTGAGTTCTTCAAATGCCGCTTCCTTTCTTTCAGCCAGCCAGTGATCAAGAGCGCACAGCTCGAAACGCGTATGGCGCTTTTGGTGGGCTGCTACCTGCTGTGGAGCTGTGCTACCTGTGGTGTTGTGAGCGGAGACCCTCCGTGTGTGGCGTTTTCACAGGGGCGACCCATTGGTAATTTTGTTTTGCGGCTGGTCCGGCCGCGAAAATGCCCCACTGCTTGCCAGAGCGGGTCCTGAGTGTTCTGTATCGTGAGCACTTATGGGAACGGAGGGGGCCTACACTACAGGGACGTACTTGCATGGTCCGACAACAGGATGATGAGCCCCCCACCCTACAGGGCATGACATTTTGAATGGAGGCAGCGGAGCCCACTTGGGGAGTGAACTTTCGAGTCCTTGTGGTGTATTTCTAACTGCAATTCCCAGAATGCCACATTGCGCCCATTGGGGCGGGACTTACTATTGAATAAATTGAGTTCTTCAAATGCCGCTTCCTTTCTTTCAGCCAGCCAGTGATCAAGAGCGCACAGCTCGAAACGCGTATGGCGCTTTGGGTGGGCTGCTACCTGCTGTGGAGCTGTGCTACCTGAGGTGTTGTGAGCGGAGACCCTCCGTGTGTGGCGTTTTCACAGGGGCGACCCATTGGTAATTTTGTTTTGCGGCTGGTCCGGCCGCGAAAATGCCCCACTGCTTGCCAGAGCGGGTCCTGAGTGTTCTGTATCGTGAGCACTTATGGGAACGGAGGGGGCCTACACTACAGGGACGTACTTGCATGGTCCGACAACAGGATGATGAGCCCCCCACCCTACAGGGCATGACATTTTGAATGGAGGCAGCGGAGCCCACTTGGGTATGAACTTTCGAGTCCTTGTGGTGTATTTCTAACTGCAATTCCCAGAATGCCACATTGCGCCCATTGGGGCGGGACTTACTATTGAATAAATTGAGTTCTTCAAATGCCGCTTCCTTTCTTTCAGCCAGCCAGTGATCAAGAGCGCACAGCTCGAAATGCGTATGGCGCTTTGGGTGGGCTGCTACCTGCTGTGGAGCTGTGCTACCTGTGGTGTTGTGAGCGGAGACCCTCCGTGTGTGGCGTTTTCACAGGGGCGACCCATTGGTAATATATATATATATATATATATATATATACAGAAACAAACACAGGTTTCAGGGATGTTATAGTTAGAAATTAGCATTTAAAAAGCCTTTGGAATGTACTGAAAAAACCATAGGTTTCAAGGACGTTATAGTTAGAAATTAGCATTTAAAAAACCTTAGAAATTTACTGAAAAAACTACAGGTTTCAGGGATGTTATAGTTAGTTGGACATTTCACTCGTACAAAACCAGAGAAATTCGGCCGTTTTAGTTATTTCAGCTAAATTTAACTTGCGCCCCGCCATGCACTGCTGATGACGTCACATATTACATCATTCATGACATGGTCAGTGACATCACTGATGACATCTCAAATGACATCACTGATGACATCACTGATCACATCATCTAGTGATTGTGTGTTTCTGTAAAGTTTAAATATGTTTTATATATATATATATTCACAGAAAAAACCATAGGTTTCAGGCACGTTATAGTTAGGAATTAGCATTTAAAAAACCTCAGAAATTCACTGAAAAAACCATAGGTTTCAGGGGTGTTATAGTTAGCTGGACTTTTCACTTGTACAAAACCATTGAAATTCCCCCGTTATAGTTAGTTCAGCTAACTATAACTCGCGCGCCCGCAATGCACTGCTGATGACGTCACATATTACATCACTCATGACATGGTCAGTGACATCACTCATGACATCACTGATGACATCTCAAATGACATCACTGATGACATCACTGATGACATCATCCAGTGAATGTGTGTTTTTCTGAAAATTAAATATGTTTTATATATGTATATCTCAAGGTCGATGGAAGAATAAATGGGTATATAAGTGTCTAAATGGATGATTTGTTTTTGAAAAATTGATTGTGTAACTGACTGATTAAGTGTATCATAGTGAATACATGGCTTAGTGAGTAATGTTTAAATATGTAAATATCTGTATCAGTCTCTCACTTTGTGTATAAGTGGCTGCATGGGTTGGTGAGTAGCTACATGGGTGTCTATATAGGTTATTAGTTGGTTTTTTGAGTATCAGTCTGAGTGTCTGCATGGTTCGGTGGGGGGTATTACGTAGTGCATAGGTGCATGAATGAGTGACTCACTGTTTGTATGTGTTGAACACAGCATGTGTGCAGGACTGTATGGGTGGATGAGTGTGTGTATGGGTGTGTTAGTGAGTGAATGACTGTCTCAATAGTGTCTTTATGAGTAACTACATATGTTTTAAACTAGTATATGTGACTATTGGTGTATATATGTGAGTATATGTGAGAGTGAGAGATTGAAAGAGTTCCTGTATGAATAAGTATGTGTTTCTATAAGTGATTGTTTAAAAGAATAAGTATGTGTAAGTTTCCGTAGAAGTAAGTATGGTGGTGTGTGTATAACTGTATATGCAAGTAAATGTATGTTTGATTCTTTATTAGCATGAGTGACTATGTGTGTGAGTAACTCTATGGATGAGTGGCATTGTGTAACAGGATGTATAGGTGTATGAGTACATATGATGAGTGAGTACATGTATGAGTGACTGTATAGGACTGTTGGTGAATGAGTGGATGTGTATGTGGATCTTAGAATTACTGAAGAGGTTGTTGTAACTGGTATTGGTATGTCCATTGTTTTGAAAATTTTAGTCTCTATTTTTGAATGTGTGTATCAAAGGTTATATTAGGGTGAGAGGAGGTCTGCCACTCTATCACAAGGATGATGTCATCAGTGATGTCATCAGTGATGTCATTTGAGATGTCATCAGTGATGTCATGAGTGATGTCACTGACCATGTCATGAGTGATGTAATATGTGACGTCATCAGCAGTGCATTGCGGGCGCGCGAGTTATAGTTAGCTGAACTAACTATAACGGGGGAATTTCAATGGTTTTGTACAAGTGAAAAGTCCAGCTAACTATAACACCCCTGAAACCTATGGTTTTTTCAGTGAATTTCTGAGGTTTTTTAAATGCTAATTCCTAACTATAACGTGCCTGAAACCTATGGTTTTTTCTGTGAATTTCAAAGGTTTTTTAAATGCTAATTTCTAACTATGCCTACAGAGATAGGACATGTGAAGAAAGAAGTAAAAATGCACAGAAAGAAACAAAAGAAGTGCAGAAAGAAGCAACAGAAGTCCTCAAATACGAAGATAAGTGCAGGAAGAAGGATAACGTGCAGAAAGAACAAAAAGAAGAGCAGAAAGAAGCCTTGTTGCAAAATCATCCTGTACCCTCAACTTTTTCAGACGGATACTGGTGGTAACTGAGTCTGACTAACCAGTCCTAGAGCCAGTGCTATGTTAAAAGACACTTAGAATACAGTGAAAACACCTACATACACTAGGGAACATTATGCGTTGGGGTCCCCCTGTGATTAGCATGACCTCCTCTGTAAGCCCCTAGTATATAATAGGGCATGGAGATTAAAACTACCTCTTAAAACAGGCCACAGGGCGTTTTTGCACACGTTAACTCAGGCCCCGTCCCCTCCATTCACCACTGTGTAAACACGCCCTGTGTCCATTTTTAGTTGGGAGATTAAGTTCATTTGAATCCTGAGGGTCCCTAGGGTCCAACTAGCCCACTAGGTACCTCCAGTAAGTGCCACAGAGCTGCGTTGCAGAGAGGTGTAAAAAGTGGCACGGCCTGGACCACCTCTCTGCAATGCAGCTCAGTGGCGCTTACTGGAAGCACTTGGTGGGCTAGTTAGCCCCCAGGGGCCCTCAGTATTGAAGGGAAATTATATCCCCAATTTAAAACGTGCCATAGTGCGTGTTTGCACACGTCACCTCAGGCCCCGTCCCCTCCCTTCACCACTGTGTAAACGCGCCCTGTGGCTGTTCTAAGTTGAGAGATTAAGTCCCCTTGAATCCTAAGGGTCCCTAGGGTCAAACTAGACCACTAGGTACCTCCAGTAAGCGCCACAGAGCTGCGTTGCAGAGAGGTGTAAAAAGGGGCTTGGCCTCAGAACACCTGGCTGCAGCGCAGCTCCCTGGCGCATACTGGAGATGCCTGTTGGGGGCGCGTTTGCAGAGTGCTGCACGGAGGGGGCATGGCCTCCGGCACGATGCCAGTCTTTTATTTATTTTAGTTTTTTAAGAAGGGGGGCTGTTTGGTTCCCCTTCTTATTCTAATTTATTGGCCCTGATGACCCCATCCCCCAGGGCCAGTCTCCTAATTATATTTTTTTGACCCCAATCCCCAGGGCCGGCCACTGTTTTTTATTATTTTTAAAAAATATATATTTATAGACACACCTAGGACATGCTGGACAAACCGTACGTACCTATCACCATGACGATTTGCGTGATATTCATTAAAAGGCGACTATGCATGCAATGAATCCACGTGGAATGTATTTACACCACTAGTGAAGCTCTGACATGTCTGATGCCCTACCGTGCCTAATCCTGGTAGACACCCTTGTCGTTTATTTATACAAACATGGGTAGCTATTGACGGGCACATTTAATACACATGCACACCAAGCCATTCAAAGGGGATTCGACAAAAATTCGACCAAAACTATGCAAGAAACCCCCCTCACGGTTAATAAAACACACATCCACTGCTGGATGTGTAATACTTTTTATTTTACTCTCTGGAAAGGGGACGAACATCACTTGAGAGTCACAGCGTGCTCCTGACAGAGCCCAATGCTGTGTTACACCCAACATTGCCTGCCGAGTGCCACACACCTCTGTGTTGTATTCCACTAGCTAGTGCATATGCTATGACACTCTCTAGCCCATGTGCACTGTAACACCACCCCGTGAATATGTCATGCCACACTTGTCTTCGCACGGGTTATATTGCCCCATCTAACGTGCCTTTCTCGATGCCTATGTTATAACGCACAGTGCTATGCCATACATATTACAATCTGGGATCCATATCTTTGTCACAGTGCATATGCAACGTTACACTCCCCAGCACATATTTTATATTACAACTTTAGAGACTAGTTAGGTTACACAACACTGCCCTGTGCATATTACACTCCAAGGCGCATATCGCATAGCACGCGCTAGTGCCTGTGCTATCTCGCGCTCTCCAATGAATCTGTCATTGTGCACAATGTATTGCATATTATATTTCACGCCCGGTTCATCTTATATCACACTTTTTGGTGCATAGTTTATACCATACACTATATCTAGTTTTCATTTTCAATCGTGCTCTCAGGACTATGTTCTATATAACACTGTGTTCACCTACCCTTTTCACGGGCATTACATTTTGCGATAGGGGGTGGAGGGTCAGGGGGTGTTTCTGCCAAGTGAGCCCGGAGTCACAGTCACAAACGTCCTCTTCTTCCTGAATAAAAGTGAGATTATGCTGCATACTTGTTCATATTTTAAGTAGTTCGCACAGACACAATGTTTTAAAAACAATAAAGTTCCTAATACCCGCCTTCTCTGAACAGTTAGCTTGCTGCCCCATCCCCTTCCTCCCTATCCTCTGTTGTGTGAATCCATGGACTAGCCTCCTCCCTCCTGCCATGCATGGTCTGATGTGCTGCCACTGCCCTCAATTTAGTATGATGTACCAGTCCACTCCTCCTGCCCTCCATTGCCCAATTCTATGCCCCATCATTGACCTCCTGCTTAAACTTTGTGCTTAGCTTGCTGCCCCTATTCTCCTTCCCCCTGCCCTCCGATGTCTTTGTGCATGCCCCTGCTCCATCCTTTTTGCCCACCATGTCCCATGGACCTGCCACTCCTATCTACTCTGAGTGTTCTGTTGAGCTGCCACTCCCCTCCCACCTGCCTAGCATTGTCAGATGACTGTAACCTGTCCCTGCCACCTCCACCCTGCCTGTCCACATGCCATGCCCCTATCCTCTTCCTCCTGTCCTACATGGTCCATTGTACTGCCACACCCTTCTGCCCTCCCTGGTCTGTTGTGCTGCAACTGCTCCTCCTGCCTGCCCCGTGTGGTCTGTTGTGAGGTCCCTTCCCCTGAACTTTCTTGTCTGTGCACAGGTCCTGACCCTCCCTTCTATCCTCCATCGTCCTTTGTGCATGCCCCTCCACCCTCCTTCTTGCCCATCATAGCCATTGTGCTGCCACTAACCCTCCCACTTGCCATGCATGGTCTTCTGTGCTGCCATGGCCCCTCCCACCTTCCCTGTGTGGTCAGTTAGCTGCCCCTGACCCCCTCCCACCTTCCCTCCATGGTCTGTGTGTATGCCATCACAGTCTCACTGTTGCTCTTCATGGTGTGTCTTGCTTCTAGTGCCCATCCTGCCTGACCTCCATGGCTATCTTGCTGCTCCTGCCCTGCCCCCTTGCCCCCAGCCCTACTCCCTCCCTCCTGGCTTGTCTGTTCCATTGTAATGCCCCTGATCCGTCCCTCCTGCCCTTTATGGTCTGTTATGCTGCAGCTTTCTCTCCTGTCTGTCCATTATGGTCAGCTAGCTACCATTGCCTCTTGCCCCTCTGTTCTCTGTTGTCCATGTGCATGGTCCTGTCCCCTCCCTCTTGCTTTCTATGGATTGTTGTGCTGCACTCCCGTCCTGCATGCCCTGTGTGGTGTATTGTGCTGCTGCAAACCCTGATGCCTGCCCTGCAGGGTCAGTTTGGTGCACCTCTCCATGTCCCTCCTGTCCTCTGTTATCCAAGTCCATGTCCCTATCCCATTTCCTTCCATGATTCAATGTACCATACTTGCGAACATTTTGAACTTGGTAAGAGGGAGATTTTGAAAAAAAACTGGGGTATTGATTTTCCCCTTTGAGTTACATTGAAAAAGAGGATATTGTAGACAGGAGACAGATCAAATAAAGCCCATTTGAGCTTAAAAACATTGGACGTTTCCTGGCCGAATCGGGTCTGTTGGCATGTATGGTTTTACTACCATTGCCTCTTCCTTCTGCCCACAATGGTCTATTACATTGCCACAGCCTTGAAGGAGGGTAGATTTTGTATCACGGGGGCCCCTGGCCCGTTCTGTCCACACCTGAAGTATGAGGCCCTTGTCCTTGCCCTGCCAGCTGCATTTGTAGGCCGTATTAAATTGACCAGCGGGTCCTGTGTTGCTATATAATTATCCTGAGACATCCTTACCACTCAGCCAGCATAAAACCCCTGTGTAGGCCCTTCTGTTCAATATGTAGGCCTCTTTGTTAAATTGACCATAGCTCTGCAATTTTAGTGTATAGCAGTCTGAAGGCAGGTCTGCGAGGCCTTCTGATCCAAACTAGTAGCCCCCACCCTACCCGAGTGCTCCGTGCTCGGTATCAAAGTTCAACATCCCCCTGAAGCTGTCGACATACAGTAGGCTGCATCCTGGACTGGTACTTGCTTCCTGGGCAGGTTTCCCGCTTTTAAGGAAGTGGCAACCGCAGAGCGTCAAGTTAGGAGAACTGAGGAGATTTTATACATGAATATATTGAATTCCCGTACAATACCCATTATTTTCTGCTTGCTCTATGGAACTTACGATAAGCGATTGGCCTGAGAGACTGACCTTTTCACCCAGTCCATTGTCAGCATTAAGTGGGTAAATGACGAAATGTCTGGTAAAATCTGCAGACGAAGCTTTTGGGTAGCATACGTAGGTAGATGTAGCGTGCAAAGGAGCCCACAAAATGATATAAAAAGGGAGCACCCACAGATATCGACGGACTACCTCGCCGTCTGTATGTAGGTTAACAGGCAGTGCAGGTTTTCCCCAAGAGCTGGGAGCTCTTGTCTTCCTTTGCTTAAAATGTCTTGCTCTGCTTTGCTTGAAGTATCTTATTCTATTTTACCTATATGAAATGTCATGTTATGTTTAACCATTGTTCTCTTTACTTTTGCATTTAAAAGATTTTGTATTGTAATTGCAGGAATGCTTGCTCTAAGAGTAAACGTGAGTGTTCCTAGGTAACATTTTCCTTGGTGTAACTTGTTTCCCATGATGCATTTATAGATGTGTTTTCTCTCTCTCTCTGTCAGTACATTAATTGAGATACAGAGAATATTATGACAGCTGTATGATTATCTGGATTCTGTATTTTGTACTTTATGTCTCTATTCTGCGGTTTCTTTGAAGTTGCATCTTCTCATTAAACTGCCATTGTATTCTGCCTCCAATTCCATGTCTCATATGTCTGTTTTCTTCATTTTTGGAGCAAGCGTTCCTAGGCACCCCGGCTCAAATTAAGGTGCCCCTTTTGTCCCTGACTCACTCTCCTGCTCAGTTCTGTGGTGGCTCCCGGGGATCTGGGGACCGCCCCTAGCTTCCTTGACCCGTAATAGATCTTCCCTCCAACAGCCTCTCTTGCAAGTCCTGTATTGTTGGTTTGTTGCCCCTGCCCCCCTTTCCACTGCCCTCCATAGTCTGTTGTGCTTCCACGGCCCTTCCTGCCTGCTCAGTGTGGTTAAATTGTTGCCTTTGCACCCTCCTACCTGCCTTCAATTTTCAGAGTCCGTGCCCCTGGCCTCTGCCTCTCAACAGTATCCTAATGAACAACTAGATTGCTAACATTCTATATTTATTACAAAAGTGTGGAACGCCCGACATCATCTTGATGTAATCAAAACTGTAATACCTAGAGCATTTCCTTTAGAAATTACATATATGAGAGGGTGTTATTGGCATCAAAATTATGGTTAGTGCTCTAAAAGACTAAAATAAGGACATATTTTCTGAGTTTTCAAATAGCGACAAAGCACTTTTAAATTATTTGTTATCTTTATGTTTTTTTATCCAGTTGACCACTTGATTAAATGTTGCACTTAGGGGAGAGGATGTGGTGTTACTTCCAGAACTGCAGACTTTGCAACTGGGGAACCAGGTTGAAGTTTCTGCTTCAGCTCGACATTCTGTGATTCTGGTCAAATCACTTAGTCTCCCCATGTCTACAACCAAAATGAATTTGTTCTTGTGTGATGTAACCAATGCTCATGTAAAGCACTCCAATACCTGACAAGTCTGCACTATATAACACTGCAAAAACACAAAATAATAAGTGTTTTGCACACTTCTGTCATTGGGCTATATTTGGGCTACATCTGGGTGATTTTGGGCTACATTTGGGCTCTTTTGTCTCCGGTGGCCATCTTGGGAGATTTATTTGTTATGAAGTTTCCTAATTTCCTCATGTACTGCAGTCTCCTCAGTAGGAAATGCTTTCAGTTTTTTACTTTGATTCCATCATGAAGGTATTCAGATATGTCACACATTTGCCATAAATTCTGAATGTTAGCACTCTAGTTGCTCATTAGATCACTGTAGTAAAACTACTGCACCGTGGAAGTCTGCTCCTGGTATTAAAAGTGCATGTTTCAGTCTGCATGTCAGAATTTTTTAATGAAATAGAAGAGGATTTGAGAAGTCACTCAAAATGTGCCCTCATTTTCTTTCTTCAGCATTAATCATAATTTCTATGGCAAAATGAACCTCCTCATTGTGTTCCTTTTTAAATTAAATGTTTTAAGTGTTACCAGTTTATTCCAATCAAGATGGCTTCAGGTGTGCCATACTTTTGTCATAATGAAGACAGTAAGCGCTCTAGTTGTTTTTAAGAACATTCTGGGACATTCTGTCATTGGGCTATACTTGGGCTACATCTGGGTGATATTTGGGCTACATTTGGGCTCTTTTGTCTCTGGTGGCCATCTTGGGAGACTTATTTGTTATGAAGTTTCCTAATTTCCTCATTTACTGCAGTCTCCTCAGTAGGAAATACTTTCAGTTTTTTACTTTGATTCCATCAAGAAGGCATTCAGATGTGTCACACATTTGCCATAAATTCAGAATGTTAGCACTCTTTTTGCTCATTAGATCACTGTAGTAAAGCTACTGCTCACCAGGGAAAACTGCTGCTGGTATTGAAAGTGCATGTTTCAGTCTGCATGTCAGAATTTTTTAATGAAATAGAAGAGGATTTGAGAAGTCACTCAAAATGTGCCCTAATTTTTCTTTCTGCAGCACTAATCATACTTTTTATGGAAAAATGAACCCCCTCATTTTGTTCCTTTTTAAATTAAATGTTTTAAGAGTTACCACTTTAATCCAAGCAAGATGGCTTCAGGTTTGCCATACGTTTATCATAAGTAGGACTGTTAGCGCTCTAGTAGTTCTTTGGAACACTCTGGGAAGCTGCAGTAGAACACAAAGGAATCAACTGACAGTCTCTGCCCTTGTTGGATGTACATGTTTTACTGAGAATGTCAGACTTCATTCTCACATGACTGAGAAAGATAATGTGAATTTACAGAAAATAAGCTCTCAGTTTAGCCTATAGATCACCTTCCAAACCTCTGTGGTAAAAGCATGAGAAAATATTTTTCTCTCAATCATGATATCCCAGCAGAAGGCTTTTTCACATGGTGAAATCACCTTAGAACATACCACAATTCCTAAAATGAGTATGGTACCATCAACAAATGATTTATAATGTAACTAAAGTCTTAAAACCTTCTATTAACTGCAATGCTTTTTAATGAGGTGCTATCATGTATATTGGTCCCAAGATGGCTGCCAACACTTCTTGGATGAAGTGCTGACAGCCAATCAGATCTCAGGATGAGATGCGTGGTTAGGCTCCGCCCACATATATATATGCTTTTAAATGCTATTCTCTCAGGAAATACTGAACAGATTTACACCAGACCTGCAAAAGGCACTTCCTTGACCTTATGGCTACCTCTCTGCCAAATTTCAAGTAATTCTGTTCAGCCGTTCGGGCTGTAGCTGTGTCTAAAGGTCCTATGGAAAAATGCATGGGGAAAACGCGTTTTGGGACCCCCCTTTTTTCTCGGCCCCTGCTTGACGAATCCCCCCGAGACTTTCAGGGTAGGAGCGGAGCGGAGCGCCCCACCTATTTTGAAAATTTCGCGAGGATTCGTCGACCGGCGCCAAAGTTATTCCAAATAGAATGTTGCGGATTTCCTATGGAAACAGGGTCCTAACTATAACTACCTACTGGCGACCGCCAGTAGGTAATATATATATTCACTGAAAAAACCATAGGTTTCACACATGTTATAGTTAGCGGAAATTTTACTGATAAAAAACCTGTGAAATTGCCCCGTTATAGTTAGTGCTGGCAACTATAACTCACGCGACCGCAATCCTCTGCTGATGCTAATACTGTATTTAGACACTTATTTGCCCATGTCTTCTTCCATACATTTTTAGCTATACATATATTACAAATATTTTTTTTTCATAAAGACACATATGTCATCAGCAGAAGATTGCGGTCGCGTGAGTTATAGTTGCCAGCACTAACTATAACGGGGCAATTTCACAGGTTTTTTATCAGTAACATTTCCGCTAACTATAACATGTGTGAAACCTATGGTTTTTTCAGTGAATTTGCAAGGTTTTTTAAATGCTAATTCCTAACTATAACGTGTGTGAAACCTATGGTTTTTTCAGTGAATTTGTACGGTTTTTTAAATGCTAAGTTACTTTACGCCATTCGAGGCGTGCGCGCCCACTTAACGCAGTTCGTTCCGTGCACGGTTTTTATCAACTTTAATAAGCCCTGTACATTTGGTGGCCTTCGGCCACCAAAAGCACAGGGGGTGGGGTCAATGTGGATAGTGTTTTTTTTATTTCGATTTTATAATTTCATGTTGCCAAAATTTTTTTTTTTTTACCTATTAATAAGCCCTGTACATTTGGTGGCCTACGGCCACCAAAAGCACAGGGGGTGGGGTAAGTGTGGATAGTGTTTTTTTAAATTTTTTTTTTAACCGTACGCTTACGGTAAGCGTACGGTAAGCGTACTCGGCGAAATTGCCGAAAAAAAAATAAAACCGTTTTTGCTCTTGGGGGATGTTTGGGGACTCCCTCAACATGACTATGTGGGAGGGAGTTGTCAAAACAGCCCCGTAACATGTTTTTGGCCATCAGGTTTGATAAACAACACTCAGTGCGAGAGACAAAATGTCGGACGCCGCTTCCTGGTTTCGGCCGATTCGAATGTTTACTAAGATCTAAGAGCCAATCAGAATCGCGCTCGCGCACGCCACCGTACGCTTACGGTAAGCGTACGGTAAGCGTACCGTAAGCGGGCTCAGATATATATATTGATTTAAAGGCTATTTTCTCAGAATCTACTGAACAGATTTACACCAAACCTACAAAAGGCACTTCCTTGACCTAGGGACTACCTCTCTGCCAAATTTCTAGTAATTCTGTTCAGCCGTTCGGGCTGTAGCTCGTTCTAAAGGTCCTATGGAAAAATGCATGGGAAAAACGCGTTTTGAGACCCCCCTTTTATCTCAGCCCCCGCTTGACGAATCCCCCCGAGACTTTCAGGGTAGGAGCGGAGCGTAGCGCCCCACCTATTTTGAGAAATTCGCGAGGATTCATCGACCGGCGCCAAAGTTATTCAAAATAGAATGTTGAGGTTTTCCTATGGAAAAGGGGTCCTAACTATAACTACCTACTGGCGACCGCCAGTAGGTAATATATATATATATATATATATAAATAAATTTATATTTAAATTGGACAGTGTTAGCTAGAAACAGTGATGGAGGCATTTGATAAAGGCAATGGAGCCGAAACCGGTCATGCCGCACCTGTGACACTGAATAAAAGAAGAATATCCCTACGACCATGTGTGGGCTTGTTCCTTTCTGCAAGGGAAGGTTTCTGGTGGTACATGTTGGTGTGCGGCCACGCGCACCTTAGAGCCCCCATTCAAAAAGAGTTTGGCGGTAGCAGTGGCAAAGCTTGGTTAGTCTCAAAGGTATTGGGAAACGCCGAACCGCCGCGAATCACCAAAGAACTGCGCCGATTCAATCAAATTGTGACTACACAAACGAACGCAATTACTTACTCAAGGACAGTGCGTTTTGGCATTTTGTGGAATAACGGCGGCTGAATGAATGATCCAGGGCTTCTTCTGTTTGCTCCATGATGACATCCAGGCAGGTGAGGCGAAGCTGCAGAACCGCCCACTGGGGAGAGTACTTACGCAAGTGTACCTGCAGCGCGAAAGCTCGGAGCACCGAGTTTGGAAAACTTCCGCCTGCCTGCTAGAGTGTCTGCACCAATTGAAGCGGGGCACTCTACATTTTAAATTGGACAGTGTTAGCTAGAAACAGTGATGGAGGCATTTGATAAAGGCAATGGAGCCGAAACCGGTCATGCCGCACCTGTGACACTGAATAAAAGAAGAATATCCCTACGACCATGTGTGGGCTTGTTCCTTTCTGCAAGGGAAGGTTTCTGGTGGTACATGTTGGTGTGCCGCCACGCGCACCTTAGAGCCCCCATTCAAAAAGAGTTTGGCGGTAGCAGTGGCAAAGCTTGGTTAGTCTCAAAGGTATTGGGAAACGCCGAACCGCCGCAAATCACCAAAGAACTGTGCCGATTCAATCAAATTGTGACTACACAAACGAACGCAATTACTTACTCAAGGACAGTGCGTTTTGGCATTTTGTGGAATAACGGCGGCTGAATGAATGATCCAGGGCTTCTTCTGTTTGCTCCATGATGACATCCAGGCAGGTGAGGCGAAGCTGCAGGAACCGCCCACTGGGGAGAGTACTTACGCAAGTGTACCTGCAGCGCGAAAGCTCGGAGCACCGAGTTTGGAAAACTTCCGCCTGCCTGCTAGAGTGTCTGCACCAATTGAAGCGGGGCACTCTACATTTTAAATTGGACAGTGTTAGCTAGAAACAGTGATGGAGGCATTTGATAAAGGCAATGGAGCCGAAACCAGTCATGCCGCACCTGTGACACTGAATAAAAGAAGAATATCCCTACGACCATGTGTGGGCTTGTTCCTTTCTGCAAGGGAAGGTTTCTGGTGGTACATGTTGGTGTGCGGCCACGCGCACCTTAGAGCCCCCATTCAAAAAGAATTTGGCGGTAGCAGTGGCAAAGCTTGGTTAGTCTCAAAGGTATTGGGAAACGCCGAACCGCCGCGAATCACCAAAGAACTGTGCCGATTCAATCAAATTGTGACTACACAAACGAACGCAATTACTTACTCAAGGACAGTGCGTTTTGGCATTTTGTGGAATAACGGCGGCTGAATGAATGATCCAGGGCTTCTTCTGTTTGCTCCATGATGACATCCAGGCAGGTGAGGCGAAGCTGCAGGAACCGCCCACTGGGGAGAGTACTTACGCAAGTGTACCTGCAGCGCGAAAGCTCGGAGCACCGAGTTTGGAAAACTTCCGCCTGCCTGCTAGAGTGTCTGCACCAATTGAAGCGGGGCACTCTACATTTTAAATTGGACAGTGTTAGCTAGAAACAGTGATGGAGGCATTTGATAAAGGCAATGGAGCCGAAACCGGTCATGCCGCACCTGTGACACTGAATAAAAGAAGAATATCCCTACGACCATGTGTGGGCTTGTTCCTTTCTGCAAGGGAAGGTTTCTGGTGGTACATGTTGGTGTGCGGCCACGCGCACCTTAGAGCCCCCATTCAAAAAGAGTTTGGCGGTAGCAGTGGCAAAGCTTGGTTAGTCTCAAAGGTATTGGGAAACGCCGAACCGCCGCGAATCACCAAAGAACTGTGCCGATTCAATCAAATTGTGACTACACAAACGAACGCAATTACTTACTCAAGGACAGTGCGTTTTGGCATTTTGTGGAATAACGGCGGCTGAATGAATGATCCAGGGCTTCTTCTGTTTGCTCCATGATGACATCCAGGCAGGTGAGGCGAAGCTGCAGGAACCGCCCACTGGGGAGAGTACTTACGCAAGTGTACCTGCAGCGCGAAAGCTCGGAGCACCGAGTTTGGAAAACTTCCGCCTGCCTGCTAGAGTGTCTGCACCAATTGAAGCGGGGCACTCTACATTTTAAATTGGACAGTGTTAGCTAGAAACAGTGATGGAGGCATTTGATAAAGGCAATGGAGCCGAAACCGGTCATGCCGCACCTGTGACACTGAATAAAAGAAGAATATCCCTACGACCATGTGTGGGCTTGTTCCTTTCTGCAAGGGAAGGTTTCTGGTGGTACATGTTGGTGTGCGACCACGCGCACCTTAGAGCCCCCATTCAAAAAGAGTTTGGCGGTAGCAGTGGCAAAGCTTGGTTAGTCTCAAAGGTATTGGGAAACGCCGAACCGCCGCGAATCACCAAAGAACTGTGCCGATTCAATCAAATTGTGACTACACAAACGAACGCAATTACTTACTCAAGGACAGTGCGTTTTGGCATTTTGTGGAATAACGGCGGCTGAATGAATGATCCAGGGCTTCTTCTGTTTGCTCCATGATGACATCCAGGCAGGTGAGGCGAAGCTGCAGGAACCGCCCACTGGGGAGAGTACTTACGCAAGTGTACCTGCAGCGCGAAAGCTCGGAGCACCGAGTTTGGAAAACTTCCGCCTGCCTGCTAGAGTGTCTGCACCAATTGAAGCGGGGCACTCTACATTTTAAATTGGACAGTGTTAGCTAGAAACAGTGATGGAGGCATTTGATAAAGGCAATGGAGCCGAAACCGGTCATGCCGCACCTGTGACACTGAATAAAAGAAGAATATCCCTACGACCATGTGTGGGCTTGTTCCTTTCTGCAAGGGAAGGTTTCTGGTGGTATATATATATATATATATATATATATATATATATATATATATATGCCAAGGTGTATTGTAGAACGAGTGGGTGTATACATTTCCAAATTGATGATTTAGATGGTGCGTGACTGACTGTATAAGGGAGTGATTAAATGTGTCTTACTGAATGCATGGGTTAGTGACTGATACAAACATTCACACAGTTTAGTTTGTCAGTTTGTGTGTAAGCGGTTGCATGGGTTGGTGAGTAGCTAAATGAGTGTCTATATGGGTTATTGATTGGTTGTCTGAGTATCTGTATCGGTGCCTGAGTGTCCGTGTGGGTGGTGGGGTGATGTTGTGCATAGATGTGTGAGTGGGTGATTCGCTGGCTCTATGGGTTCCAGATTACATCTGTGAAGGGCTGTATGGGTGGGTGAGTGTATTTATGGGTGTGTTGGTGAGTGTTTAGATATCTCAATGGTACATGTGTAAGTAACTACATATGTAAGGGAAGTATATGTGAGTGTTGGAGTATATACATGACTATATGTGAGATTTAGTGATTGTGAGAGAGGCTGTATGGATGAGTGTGTGCTTGTATTAGTTATTGTATAAGAGTGTTAGTATCTGTCAGTATATGTTTGAATAAGTGAGATGGTATGTGAGTGCATATGATAGTGCCGTATTGATGGTTGACTGCATGTATGAGTGACTGTATGGGTGGATGTGTGGGTAAACCTAGGAACCAGTGAGTGGGTATGTAGTAACTGGTATTTGTTTGTCTATGGTTTCGAAAATTGGAGCCTGTATTTTAGAGTAAGTGTATCAAAGGTTATATTAGGGTATGAGGAGGTGCATCAGATTATCACGTGGATGATGCCACCAGTGATGTCATCATTGATGTTATCAGTGATGTCACTGACCATGTCATGAATGATATAATATGTGACGTCATCAGCAGTGCATTGTGGGGGCGCAAGTTATAGTTGACTGAACTAACTATAACTGCCAAATTTCTCTGGTTTTGTACAATTGAAATGTACAACTAACTATAACGTCCCTGAAATCTGTGTTTTTTCAGTGAATATATATATATATATCTATATAGATATATATATATATATATATATATATATATATATCTAGATATATAGACATATATATTTATATAAATGTAACAGAATTTATCATATATAATAGGTTATAAATTGATCATAAATTGTTAATTATTAATTACTTTATTACCTTCCCATCCAACAACCCTACAAACCCAGCAACCCACACCTAAGATATAGCTAAATTATATAATTATTACAAAGGTAAATATTTAATTATACAATAAAATTAATTTGTGTAAATATTACTGATTTATCTTTCCACCCTATACCCCTAAAAACCTGGCAACCTACAACTAAAATATAATTAAACTAATTCAGTATTACATAATGTACATAATTATTAATCATGCCGACAATTAATAATTTATTATTAAATAATAATCAGTCCACTAGCTTCCGTCCCTGTACCCTTAAAATTTAACAAATTAATATTATCAAAATATTTCCTTGAAAATTATTAATTAATTAATAATTGATTATTGCTTAATTAGTTTCCCACCCTATCTCCACTATAAACTCAACAACACACTGTGACACTATAAATGACTATTAACAATTAAATTACAAATTCTAAATCACTTTTTAATTACATTTAGAAAAAGCAACAACATATACAAACAATATTTAGCACATCAAATTACACTCATGTTCGGGACAGGATTCACACTGCTATTTAGCGCCAGGATGCTCATTAATGAGTGACAATTGCACTTTACAAATGCTCTATTCATTCATTTTTAATTCATTCATTAATATATAAAGTAAAAGAAATTAAAATAATAAAAAATTATACCTTTTGCATCTATGAAATGTAAAACGATATTAACAACAGCGATATTCTTGAAGGCGATTTTACTCCCTCACAATGTTCTTTTTCCTGATATTTCTGTGTTCTGATATTTACAACTCTATATTTTGCTTAAATCCCCTTTTTTCTTTAGATGTCTTTGTTTGTTCTTTCCATCATTTCCCCTTCCTTTCCTTCCATCATCATTTCCTTATTCCTTACATCCTTTCATTTTTCTTCCATTTTTCTTTTCTTAATTCTTTATTACAATCTTTCTTTCGTTCAGTACATTTCTCTTTTCTTTCCTGTTAAGCCTTTCCTTCTATTTTTATTTTCATTGGTTTATCCTCCTTTTCTCTCTATCCTCTTCTAACCACCCCTCCTTTTCTACTGCATTTCATTTTTCTTATAACCTTTCCATTTTTTCTCCCCTTTTGTCTTTCATTTTCATATTCTTTTTCTTCCTCTTAAACTAGCGTCAAATGTATATTTCAATACTTGTTTTAGTGTATATTATTTGCTTTGTTTCTTTTCCACTGTGTTTTTCTTCTTAGGGACCCCCGGGTGCTCAATTAGTCCTGTCTTTCTTTTCTCCTCAAGAATATTTATGTGCATCGATCAAAGTCAAGGAGGTCCATAAAGTAGTAATGAATTCAGCGAGAACCTGAATTCCAGGCTATATATTTAGTCGCCTTGCGAGACCTTCGAGAATACCTCTCTTCAGGCCCAGCCTGACCACATGCCTACACTCACCTATTCAGCACCTGGATATTCTCACGGGTAACAGGCAGCATTCTATAAATTCACTTTACATTTTATTACATTACAATAAAGCCTCACTAATAAAGAGTGCAAGCAAGAATGTTGCAAATGCAGCTGATGAAAAATCCTTTGCTTATAAAATCAGAGAAGCAAGAAAGACTAAAAATGCATGCTTCCATTGTATCAAATAGTCACATTATGTGACTTTTCACATTCTTTCAACTGAATTCCTTTGTAATCACTATCAAACCTTTCCCACTTACATATTTGAAGTGACAGAGCAAACTGAAGATGATATGGTTGTGTGGGTATTACAGCTAATGTGAAAATTGTAGAAGAATTAGCTTATGATCCAACATAATCTCTGGGTACAACAATATGTTTTCAATTTTGAAGTTGAGTGTTAAAACTCATGTTGTGTTTTGCAGAACATGCAACACATTTCTAATTCCTTTTGACATTAGGGTGCCGATTCCGATCCTGTAAAACCCGGGTACGAATGATCGTATGGAGCGTATTCTCCATACGACTCGTACCCGGGAAATCCTCCTTACAAACCCGCAAGTACGATTCGTACAGAAATACCATTTCCGTACGAGTCGTACAAAACACCGACCGGCAAAAAAATACCCACAATTCCGATCCGGAACATCGCGTACGTGACGTCCGGACGTAGTCAGGCAGCGTTTTACGGACCAGCAAGTACAATCCGTGCCCACGTCACTCCGAACCGCTCATTTTTTACGGCAGCCAAAAACTCCCGGGAAATGGAGGACAACGCGAAGAAGGAGCACCGGTACACGACGGACAGCCATGGACCCCATCCTACGTGTCATCCCGGCCCTCCTAGCCTACGACCTGGTGCACAGAAACCGACGCAGATGCCGCAGATGGTCAGAACAACCCCCAGGGGCAAAGGGGGGGGCAGGGGCAGCAAACATAAACCCCACCCAAGTAAAAATGTGAATATGTCCTGTACATACTTGACCTCCAGGGTCTGGTCACTTCGGGGGGGCGTGTCCACCAACCCCCACGTACCGTCACAACGGAAAAGGACGTGGACGAGCACCCGTCACCACTCCAATGGTGGTACGGACCGTACCCACGCCCCAGAGCGTGGGTACAGCCCCTACCACCATTGGAGTGTTGATGTAGGGGTACGCGCCGTACCTATGCCCTCAAAGCGTGGGTACGGCCCGTACCACCATTGGAGTGTTGATGTAGGGGTACGCAGAGTACCCACGCACTCAGAGCGTGTGTACAGCCCGTACCACCATTGGAGTGTTGATGTAGGGGTACGCGCCGTACCCACGCCCTCAGAGCGTGGGTACGGCCCGTACCACCATTGGAGTGTTGATGCAGGAGTACGTGCCGTACCCACGCCCTCAGAGCGTGGGTACGGCCCGTACCATCATTGGAGTGTTGATGCAGGGGTACGCGCCGCACCCATGCCCTTAGAGGGTGGGTGCGGCCCGTACCACCATTGGAGTGTTGATGCAGGGGTACGCATCCTACCCACGCGCCCAGAGTGTGGGTATGGCCCGTTCCACCATTGGAGTGGTGACGTAGGGGTACGCGCAACGGAAGTGGACGTGGACGCGTACCCGTCACCACGATAATGGTGGTACGGGCCATACCCATACACTGGGGGCGTGGGTACAGCGCGTACCCCTACCTCAACACTCCAATGGTGGTACGGGCCATACCCACGCTCTGAGGGCGTGGGTACGGCGAGTACACCTGCATCAACACTCCAATGGTGGTACGGGCCGTACCCACGCTCTGAGGGCGTGGGTACGGTCCGTAACACCATTGGAGTGGGGATGTAGGGGTACGCGTGGTACAGACCGTACACACGCCCCCAGAGCGTGGGTATGGCTCGTACACACCATGAATGTGGGGGTACGGTCCGTCCAACCCGTACCCCTACGGCACGATTACAGAATGGATACAAGGCGTACACACGCCACGAATAATGGCTTAGGGCCTGGTTCAGCATATAAGCAGTATATTGGTGTGTGTGTATGCACAGGACAGCAGTGTACTGCACCAAGGGGGCGGGTGGGTGGGTGGGTGGCTGGGTGGCTGCAGAGGACTCCCAGCAGTGCCCAGACATATGAGGGGTGGGTGCCCAGGACTCCCAGCAGTGCCCAGACATATGAGGGGTGGGTGCCAATCACTCCCAGCAGTGCCCAGACATATGAGGGGTGGGTGCCCAGGACTCCCAGCAGTGGACAGAGACATGTGAGGGGTGGGTGCCTATCACTCCCAGCAGTGCCCAGACATATGAGGGGTGGGTGCATATCACTCCCAGCAGTGCCCAGACATATGAGGGGTGGGTGCCCAGGACTCCCAGCAGTGGACAGAGACATGTGAGGGGTGGGTCCCTATCACTCCCAGCAGTGCCCAGACATATGAGGGGTGGGTGCCTATCACTCCCAGCAGTGTCCAGACATATGAGGGGTGGGTGCCCAGGACTCCCAGCAGTGGACAGAGACATGTGAGGGGTGGGTGCCTATCACTCTCAGCAGTGTCCAGACATATGAGGGGTGGGTGCCCAGGACTCCCAGCAGTGGACAGAGACATGTGAGGGGTGGGTGCCTATCACTCCCAGCAGTGCCCAGACATATGAGGGGTGGGTGCCCATCACTCCCAGCAGTGCCCACACACATGAGGGGTGGGTGCAGAGGAACACCAGTAGTGGACAGAGACATGTGAGAGGTGGGTGCCTATCACTCCCAGCAGTGCCCAGACATATGAGGGGTGGGTGCCCATCACTCCCAGCAGTGCCCAGACACATGAGGGGTGGGTGCAGAGGAACACCAGTAGTGGACAGAGACATGTGAGGGGTGTGTGCCTATCACTCCCAGCAGTGCCCAGACATATGAGGGGTGGGTGCCCATCACTCCCAGCAGTGGACAGAGACATGTGAGGGGTGGGTGCCTATCACTCCCAGCAGTGGACAGAGACATGGGGGTGGGTGCAGAGGACTCCCAGCAGTGCCCAGACATATGAGGGGTGGGTGCCCATCACACCCAGCAGTGCCCAGACACATGAGGGGTGGGTGCCTATCACTCCCAGCAGTGCCCAGACATATGAGGGGTGGGTGCCTATCACTCCCAGCAGTTCCCAGACATATGAGGGGTGGGTGCCCAGGACTCCCAGCAGTGGACAGAGACATGTGAGGGGTGGGTGCCTATCACTCCCAGCAGTGCCCAGACATGAAAGGGGTGGGCGCCCATCACTCCCAGCAGTGCCCAGACACATGAGGGGTGGGTGCAGAGGAACACCAGTAGTGGACAGAGACATGTGAGGGGTGGGTGCCTATCACTCCCAGCAGTGGACAGAGACATGGGTGTGGGTGCAGAGGACTCCCAGCAGTGGACAGAGACATGGGGGTGGGTGCAGAGGACTCCCAGCAGTGCTCAGACATATGAGGGGTGGGTGCCCATCACTCCCAGCAGTGGACAGAGACATGTGAGGGGCGGGTGACTATCACTCCCAGCAGTGGACAGAGACATGGGGGTGGGTGCAGAGGACTCCCAGCAGTGGACAGAGACATGGGGTGGGTGCAGAGGACTCCCAGCAGGACCCAGACATATGAGGGGTGGGTGTCCAGGACTCCCAGCAGTGCCCAGACATATGAGGGGTGGGTGCCTATCACTCCCAGCAGTGCCCAGACATATGAGGGGTGGGTGCCCAGGACTCCCAGCAGTGGACAGAGACATGTGAGGGGTGGGTGCCTATCACTCCCAGCAGTGCCCAGACATATGAGGGGTGGGTGCCTATCACTCCCAGCAGTGCCCAGACATATGAGGGGTGGGTGCCCAGGACTCCCAGCAGTGGACAGAGACATGTGAGGGGTGGGTGCCTATCACTCCCAGCAGTGCCCAGACACATGAGGGGTGGGTGCAGAGGAACACCAGTGGTGGACAGAGACATGTGAGGGGTGGGTGTCTATCACTCCCAGCAGTGCCCAGACATATGAGGGGTGGGTGCCCATCACTCCCAGCAGTGGACTGAGACATGTGAGGGGTGGGTGCCTATCACACCCAGCAGTGGACAGAGACATGGGTGTGGGTGCAGAGGACTCCCAGCAGTGGACAGAGAAATGAGGGTGGGTGCAGAGGACTCCCAGCAGTGCCCAGACATATGAGGGGTGGGTGCCCATCACACCCAGCAGTGCCCAGACACATGAGGGGTGGGTGCCTATCACTCCCAGCAGTGCCCAGACATATGAGGGGTGGGTGCCCAGGACTCCCAGCAGTGCCCAGACATATGAGGGGTGGGTGCCTATCACTCCCAGCAGTGCCCAGACATATGAGGGGTGGGTGCAGAGGAACACCCAGTAGTGGACAGAGACATGGGGGTGGGTGCATAGGATTCCCAGCATAGTCCTGAAATATGAGTGGTGGGTGCATCATCCTCAGAAGACCACACCTTCATGGGTTCACTAACGCATCCCCAATGTGTGAAAATGTTGAGAGTGCCATATCAACACATCACTGACAGCAGTGTCCCACTCCCATGAGGATGGACGTCTTTCCCCCACGGCATGACACACCACATGTGGGTGTGAGGACAAATGACGAATGCATACCCACCCCTGGCCGATGCAGCACAATACACACACTGAGAACATGTCACAAGACTGCATAGTTATGTGAAATCCCACTAAACTAAGAGAGACAAAGGGAATACACACTGTCACACACATTCCAGGACTAATAGGAATGTACAGGTGCTGGCACAGCCACCAAGTAGTTGTCTCCCATGGAAGGAATAGGGTGGACTTCCCACAGATACAATGACCACAAATGTCAGTCAGGTAACCAAATACCCTGCAGAATAAGTACCAATTGTGTGCTAGGCTGAGAGTACACACATGCATAATGCGGAAAAGTGACAATTTCCACATGGAGGCATGGCAACATACTCTATACACAAGTACAGTGACTACCAAGGATGGCACAGACGATGCAGCCTGAGACATTGCTGAGCAGGCATGGGCCTAGTTGAAGTGATCCGTCTGCCACCAAGGAAATGTAGACACAGGTCAGCACAACAATTGTGCAACTCCCTGCAGGGAAGATGTCAGGTGCCACAGAGGAAGGAACACTCCTTGGGACAATGTCTCCAATCACAAAGAGCATACACGAGCAAAGAATCTTTGCAGAGACCTTGTGATGGCACGCAGATACCAGGGTCCACCCCATGAGCACCATACTACAACATTTCCCAGACACCTAACACATGATCACCACCTCAACTCATGGAGCATCAGCACCAACATCAATACCTGAAAAGCAATCGTGTTCAAAGGGAAATCAAAATGCTTTATTCAGCAGTAAAATAAAATGTATGAAAGGACACTATGTACAAAGGCCATAGGCCAGTCCAGATGCAATGTCCTGGGGGGGACACATGTCCATGCATCTCCCCTAGCTTGCCTGCACATTTGAAACATCTGGTTCATCGACTGGGGTGGGGGCATCATGTGAGGAAGGACCAGGCACTGCAGGGACAGGAGGGGGAAGGGTAGGTGTTGTGGGTGCAGGGATGGACGACTCCACCACAGGGGGTGGGGCAGCGGCAAAGGTGGAGGTCAGAATGGCGCTGCACACGTCCGCAAGCTCTGCCAGCGTCTCCCCTGCACCCAAATGAACCACAGGCCCCAAGGAGGGGGGGCGGAGGGATGGGTTGCAGCACTACTGGGAGAGGAGGTGGACAGGGGGGGGACTCAACTCCCCTACCCGTGGAGTGCCTTGCCCGTTTGCGCAATGGTGAAGCTGTGGGGCTGAAGCCCAGCACAGCCAAGTAGGTCTCCTTCTCAGACTGTGGGGCAGGGGAGCCGAGGGGAGTGACATTGGAGGGACTGGGGAGTGAGGCATGCGGACTCCGACTGTGGCTGCGTGTCTGCCTGTGTGCCCTAGACCCAGTGGGTGTGCCTTCTACCCCCTGAGTGTGCGTGACTGGAGGTGTGCGCTTGCCCTTCCCTGTTGGTGTGCTGGCTGTGTCTGGTGTGGTACCTGCCTGGGAATGTGTGTGTGTGTTTGGGACAGGCATGGGAGTGGGAAGTGTGGATGGTGCAGGGTTAGATGGGGGGACCAAGCGCTGCAGGAGACCCACTACTGCCGTCAGTGACGAGTCCATGGACCTCAGCAACATCTGTTGGTCAGACATCGCTGATGACATGCCCTCTATGTACGACACCATCTGTGTCAGCAGTGTGGTGTGGCCATGGAGGACAGTCAGGATCGATGTCTGCCCAACCTGCAACTGCCGCTGAATGTCCACAGACTCGGAAGTGAGGGCAGCAGGGGAGAAAGGGGCAGGGGGTGCGGTGCCTGGCACGAAGGAGACACGTTGTTGCTGTACACGGACAGAAGGGACCGGAGCAACTGGGAGGGCGGTGATGGGAATGGAGGGGGCGGTGACAGTTGTAGTGCTGCTGCCAGGGAGCTCAGCCTCAGACCCGTCAGCATCGTAGTCTGTGTTGGTACTACCCAGGTCCTCCGCTGCACTCCCCTCGCCCTCCGTGCCACTTGATGCTGCCGACTCGCCAGGAGTGGTGCCACTGGTGCTGGATCCCTCCTCCACGTCCGTGCAGGTGTCTCCCTCTGTGTCCCCCGATGATGCTGTGGGCAAGGTGAAGAGACAGGAAATAATCAGTCACCTGTGTACATCTGACACATGAGTCCAAACATAATAGGTCACAGTGCATATCATGAAATGCATTATGAGTAACATCTAGATGTCTCCGCACATATGTAAGCCCTGCACTCCCCAGCTGGTTCACCAACCATGCCACCTTAAATAATGAAAATCAGGACACAACAGCAAATAACTGGAGATCAAATTATACAGAGAAGCTAGTGTCTGTGAACAGTGGAGCACAGCCAGACTATGAAGGCATGCCACCCCTTGCTTGAACGAAACAGTATTGGTGCACCCAATGCCAAATTACATACGCCAATGCTGAAGGTGTACCCACACTCATAGACCTGTGAGTACTTTAGAAAATCAAAACTAATACTTTCTGATTCATTGGGAATCACAAAACATCACAAAATGGACACGTTTGGAATGTGTGAATGTTCCACTTGTGGAACTGAACACACATGTGCATGAATATCAGAAGTCACACAAGGAGGTGCACACAAAAATACATTTACACTGTCATTGTATGAGCTGCCAGACTAATGCCAAGAAGCCATTGTTAAGAAGAAATGTGGTATCAGGAAGTACATATACATGGCACCACGGTGGTCCGGATGACTGGACACCGGTAAGTTGGCAACAGCAACAACCAAGGACCACCCCTAATGCAAACACACTGTGGGAACATGGACATGTATAATTCCAGAACAAAATTCGGACAGAACTGTGCATTTGTGTGAAATGTGCCAGCGTGTTCCCCCAAAGTGTAAAGGTGGTTTCTTGTGCACTTCCTTGGGAGACATCTGTCATGCAGGCACATTATTGCCCTTCACAATGATCTGACTGTAACTGGAGCAACCGTCCCGGCCCTATGCATATCTCCCACTCATGCACATCATGTCTGAGGCCACTACATTGGTCATGCATGCTGCAAGGGTGTGTATTTAAAACCACACACTCCTATGTGGAGCCTCAGGACAGTGCCAACAATTAAGGACCCCCAAATGAGTGGACAGGACAGGGCACAGGCAAGGTACCAACACATGTTACAGACCACCCCCACACATGATGCAGAAAGCATTGTGCACCGTGATGAACTTGCATCCTAGATGACCATGTGCAATAGTGATTACACACAGACCAGGGAACACATGTCGAGGAGGGGAAGGGAGGAAGAACAGCAGCGGTTGACTAGGGGGAACAGGAGATGCACTGCACATATAAACCCTGGCAGTGTATCCATGCAACTGACCACTTCCAAAAGCTTGTGACACACAACAGACACATGTACCTACCCCCTTGCTGCTGCTGCTTCTCCTGTAACCACCTATCCATGTCAAGGAAGACCACCGCCAGGACACGCTTCATTTGGTGGGTCAGGCGCCGGTGCCCGCGTGTTTTCGTGCTGGTGAGTCCCCCAGCAGGACCCGGGCGATCCCCCTGGTCCAGCACCAGATGTCCTGCCAGTGTTTCCTCACCTGGGCCAGGCGCCAACTGCGACCGCCCACGGAGATCACGGCCCTAACGGCCCGCTTCCATACCTTCCCCTTCTCGTAGGCGGTTACCTGTGAGGATGTCAAAGTGAGAATAGATCACTACACCTGCTCCATGTCACAGAGACACACATTAGAACATCTTTGATTAGTTGAACAGGGCATAGCATGCTGCAAACTAATACCACCTTCGTCATGGGGAATTTCGCCTCTGTGTAAGCCCCAATGCACTACATGGCATTGAAAGTACACAGGTGGCATGAGGGGTGCAACACACTCCGTGATCATGGCACACACTGTACATCACAAGCAACACAAGGCTGATGGACAGCACCTCCAAGCAGTCACATGCCCCAGGCCACTGACCCAACCTCAGCAGAGCACACAGACACACACAGGCACAGATAAATCACCTGCCAGTGGCAACAGCGGACCCAAACCTTACTCTGCACATGTGCCACTTGCCTGGGGGGTGTCACAGGTGTAGGGCTAGCCTAGCTAGTCAGACACACAGCACGGCTTACTACTTACATCAGATGGGTAGAGCAGTTGCCTCCTCCATGCAGCTGTGGTGCAACACTCCACATAGACACTCACCCACATGACAGGGAACATTCGCACACATCAATGTCCAGGGTGCATACACATCATTTGGTCACTCTCACCACAGCTCCACTAAACTCACACATATCTGTGGGTACAGTCGCCATAGAGATACGGCCCGTACACGCGTGTGTAGGGGTCCTATCCCTATGGTAGTGTTGCCGTAGGCGTACGCCATTGAGATACGGGCCATACATGCGTGTGTAGGGGTCCTATCCCTATGGTAGTGTTGCCGTAGGTGTACGCCATGGAGGTACGGCCCGTACACGCATGTGTAGGGGTCGTATCCCTATGGTAGTGTTGCCGTAGGTGTACACCATGGAGTTACGGCCCGTACACACGTGTGTAGGGGCCGTATCTCTATGTCGTACGCCTACAGCAACACTACCATAGGGATACGACGCCTACACACGCGTGTATGGGCCGTATCTCTATGGCATACGCCTACGGCAACACTACCATAGGGATAGGACCCCTACACACGCGTGTACGGGCCGTATCTCTATGGCATATGCCTACGGCAACACTACCATAGGGATAGGACCCCTACACATGTGTGTACGGGCCGTATCTCTATGGCGTACGCCTACGGCAACACTACCATAGGGATAGGACCCCTACACACACGTGTACGGGATGTATCTCTATGGCGTACGCCTACAGCAACACTTCCATAGGGATAGGACCCCTACACACGCGTGTACAGGCCGTATCTCTATGGCGTACGCCTACGGCAACACTACCATAGGGATAGGACCCCTACACACGCGTGTACGGGCCATATTTCTATGGTGTACGCCTACGGCAACACTACCATAGGGATAGGACCAGTGTGTACAGGTACGTGTGTACGGTCCGTACACACACGCGTACTCCTGCCCAACCCCTATATAGTGATACGAACATACACACGCACTCAGAGCGTGTGTACCGTGCGTTTCACAGCTTACACTGGTGATAGGAGGCGCACAGGAAAGGAATGGAGGTGTCAGACTCGCACAGGAATGGACATCAAGTCATTGTCAGTGCAGTCCTTCATGTGTAGGGCCGAGGTGTGTCAGGCTGTGATGTGGCACATGTCTCCTCATGTTTTAAGCCAATAGTTGTGTGATGACCTGTGTACAGATGTCATGTGTGATGGGGCACTATGTGGCACACTTTCCCTTCACACCTTTTACATGTGTGCATGTAGTGCAAACTTGTCAAGCACTGCATCACTGGCATGGCACAGTCACCAACACCCGCAACTGTCCCCTGATGCCAGGTACATGGATGATGACACCTGACATCTGACTACCAGCATGCCACGATGTGACTATGGCATGTGTGTGTCATGTGTTCCCATGAGCTTGCTGTTGGTGTTCCGTCAACTGCATCTGCTGTAGCTGCATCCAACATGTGTCTGTGTGTAGATGCCCATGTCACACTATTACGCACAAAAGGCCACATGTGGAATCACACGTAACGTGTGTCTGTATGCATCGAACAGGGACTTGCGAGCTGAGGACATATCTGCGTAATCTCAATGTCTGTGTGATCAGTTTTGACATGTACCCCTTCATGGCAAGGTGTGTGGTCTGTCCTTTTTCAATGACATGTGTCCTGTGCGTCTAGCTTGCCGCCAGCTGTCTGTATGAGATAACATCCTTCAAATGCACATATGTGGATTTATGTCACTCCTGTAATGTGTCTGGCTGTTCACTCACACTGGCCCACAGCTACTTTCATGGCATGTCATGTAGACCTTGACAATCCACGTATGTAGCTGACTCTTGGTAGGAGTATCACCTGGCTGGCATACGTGTGCAGGATGTATTGCACAGGCCAGACTCTGTATGTAGCATATGTGTATTAGCTGTTGAACATGTGCTCAGTTCATTGACATTGGTGTAGTAATGTACTCAATCTTGGTTATTCCTTCCAAATTTCTGCAGGGCACCGCCTCTCCCCCGACCAATGCCAGACTTGGCTGCCATGAGGGAACGTGACTGTATACGCCGCTACAGATTCCCCCAACAGTTAATTGAGGACCTGACAAACAAGCTGGCACCACACCTCCAACCGCGACACAGTTATCCGACTGCGCTGACCCCCAAGATGAAGGTGATGTCAGCCCTACATTTCTTTGCCACTGGTACGTTTCAATTCACCATAGCTGATGTGGGTGGCATGTCCCAGACCATCTTCAGCCGTGTCCTGCATGATGTTTTAGAAGCCATGTTGGAGCACCTGGATGAATTCATCCATTTTCCAACTCGTGAGCAGTTGACAGGTATCAAGGGTGAGTTCTATGTCCTGGGAGGGATGCCCCATGTAATTGGGTCCATTGATGGGACACATGTGGCTTTGGTACCACCACAGGCACAGGAGGTAGCCTATCGAAACTGTAAACATTATCACTCCATTAATGCCCTTGTGGTGTGTCTTGCTAACATGCTGATTTCCCATGTCTGTGCACGTTTTCCAGGGTCAGCACACGATGCCTACATCATGAGGCGTAGCTGGGTGCCAGAAATGATGCTGCAGCTGCACAACGAACGAACATGTCTTGTTGGTGGGTAGACTCTGTTTGTCCAGTATTCAGCGGTATCTTAGTATATACGGCATCTCCTGACCCACTTCTTTGCATGATGTTTCCATGTAGGAGACTCTGGCTATCCCAACAAGCCATGGCTGGTGACGCCTCTCCGCAACCCAAGAACAGCTGCAGATCACCGTTACAACAACGCCCATGGGCAGACCAGGCAAGTGATTGAGAGGACGTTTGGCCTCCTGAAGAGCCGATTCCGTTGTCTCCACAAGACCGGCGGGTCCCTCCCATATGCACCGGTGAAGGTCTGCAAAATCTTCCTTGTGTGCTGCATGCTGCACAACATGGCAGTGGAGAAAGCTGTGCACTCATCCTGGACCCCGATGAGCAGGAACATCCACCCGTGGAGGATGACAGCCTTGGTCACGAGGCAAGTGAGGAGGAGGAGGAGGAGGACATCCGGAGTCAGCTCATACGCAACTTCTTCTCATAATGGTGAGTCCCTGGGTCTGAGTGTGCACGCTTGGAGCCTTGTGTGGCATGTGTTGCAATGTGTGTGTTCAGCTGACTGTATGCTAAGTGACTTTGAGGTGTGTGCTGATGTGTCACTCGAGTGCTGATGTCATTCCACACATTTTAGCTGACACACTCAATTGACAACTAGCATGGTGTCAACCTTATTCATGTAGAGTACATGACCATGCATGCGGATGACTATGTTTTTTCCTGACTTCTTGTGTGTCTCTCATCCCCAGGTAGTTGCGCATGCAGTCTTCTCGTGGCATTGTTGTGCTCCTGCTATTCCTCATGAGTAATGCAACGTGTGCTGAATCAGCGTTACATGCACGGACATGGTGAAAAGTCTCCTTTGGGTAAGGATTGCAGGAAGGCTTTTTGGGTGTGGTAGTTGTTTGTAATGTGTGGGCACTGCTCCTGTGCAGGTTTTGTTACTATGCATACATGTCGACTCACCATGGGGCACATGACATGTAGCATGACTCACATGAATTGATAGTCACACTTCGTGACAGTCATCTGTTATGGGATTGTGGTTTTTGATGAAGGCATCAATGTGTGTACAACTTCCCTCGGAAACATACGGGAGGCTACGGGTGGACATATTGCGGGACATCCCCATAAGAGGCTCAATGGGGAATTGCAGCCTCTCCGTGTGCAGCGGGGGATGTTTGGCTCACCCCCTTCACTTGTGTGCCACTCTCATGGATTTACAACATCTGTGATGCGAAGGGGGTGTCCAGTGTAGGTCCCACATGTTAATCCAAAAGACCTGTGAGTCTGTTAATATTGATGCATTTCCATAGGTGTGAGCCTGAGTAATAAAGGTGTTCCTCAGCCTCCAAGGTGCCTCATCTCTGTCAATGCAGGTCTCTTGCCACTGTGCATGCGCCATCTCTGGCATGGTTGTCAAGGATTGTGCATATGAGTCTATGTGTAGATTAGCAACCTGCATGCTGTTCTTCATGTATTTGATTCTCTATTGTGTATGAAGTCCATGGCTGTGTATGTGTTTTGGTATGTTGGTCCCCACAACGGGCCATCAACACCTTCTGGGATGTGTTTCCTGTGCGCAGCTTGGCCTTCAGTTTCATGATCCGGTGTCAGTCATCTTTGGTGATTGTGCATCCTTTGTCTCTGGGTGTGCCATTGAAAACCGGTCACTCCTTCCTTGACATACACCTGTTGCAGTAGTCCTTTCTGAAATCCTAGTCTTTGTGTGGAAATTGTGGCATAGTTCCCAGGACATGCCGCCTGCTGTTGCAGCCACTGCAGCAATGGCACACGAAGTTTCCTGATTTGGCAACACACACACATCAAAGATGCTCCTCCCTTCCTCCCTCAACCCATTTATTTGGCTGTCATCAGCTTGTCTGTGCCACAGTTGCAGCCACGCGGTGCCAAAGGCTGGACCGTCTGCACATGCAACGTGCACATTGCACAAGCCTCATGTCCTTGCATGACCCACATCACACTACAGTCTGATGTTGCAGCCACCCTCCAAGCAATGTCCATCCCCACATCTGCCGCCAGCTCTCAGGCATACACTAAGCGAACACACAACACCTTTGCATGTTGAGTGTGCAACTCCGACTGCCTACACAGCGCTGCCACGCCTTCCAGGCCCTGTCACACCCACCAGGTCATGTCCCTCCTACTCCCCACCAGCTCTGTACCCCGGCAAGGCCATGGGAATGGGACTCAAGGCTTCTGCATGTAGTATGCTGTCCTTGTGAAACACATGGCACAGGTATCATCTCTCAGCGTGTCAATCTACAATGTGTCCAGGACCCCCCTCTCCACCATCACAGGCGCACACAACCTCATCATCAACTCGTATGCCATTGACAGCCAGGTGCTCCTCACCCTCACCAAGGACGCAGACATTGCCAGTTCCAATATTCAAGATTGCATGAGATCCATTGATGAATGGCAGAACAGCAGCCACCTGAGGCTGGACTTGTACAGGACTGAGGTCAACATCTGAGGATTGTCCCCTTACTGCTGGGTCAACTGCTTGTGTCCCACCCGCAGAAGCCCCGCACAAGCACCCAGTGTCCATGCACACAAGATGGTGTGCATCATGGATTGCTTGCTCACATTTGCCATGGTAATCACCAGCATATGTGCCTCAGACTGCAAGACCCTCTGCATTATGCACATGATCTCCAGATAGATCCACTCCAAGGAAAGACGGACCATCCCCCAGGTCCACGACAACATCTGTGTCAAATACTGCCCTGCCCTCTACGGGGCAGCCACATCCAAACTCCCAGGGCACTTGTCCACATCCAGGCTGCATCTGCACACCTCAGCTGCAACATCCCACGCCCCAGCCACATCACCATCCAGCAGAGATAGCTGCAATGGATCACTGTGTGCTGCAGGATGACCTTCAGACTCCCCACCCACACTCAGGAGGCAGGCCACAACCCCGACCCAACACTAACCTTGTACCACTGTCATCCGAGAACCCGTAGTGCCATCTCCGTGCATCCAACCTTGACCTGGCCACCATTCTTCAGATCCACCGTACTCCAGCATGCAGGACATAGTTCTCCCACCTGGGAACACATACCTGGAACTCCCTCCCCGTGAACCTCCAAATGAGGCATGACCTCTATGCCTTAATGATACTCTTCCAAATAGATCTGTCCGCACAGTATTGCAAGCCCCCCTCAGCAGCTTGAGGCCATCACAGGTGAGTATTGTGCTCCATGTCTGCATTGACTGATAAATTGTGACCCATGTGTGTCCTGTACCAGACTCAGATCCCAGGTTATGGATGGCTGGAGTTAGTTCAACACTCAGGCATAGTTTGACATTTACACACACATATGTTGTGGACTAATGCCAAATGACAGCAACATCTCATGACAATTTTTATTTTTATTTTTGGTGGGGTAAGTCTTTTGGTTGATGTACTAAGGTGCTCTACCGGGTGCATAGAATCCAAAGTTCACAGGGTGAGATGGCATCCTTGTCAGTTGGAGTCATCAGAGTCCAGACCACAGTATTGGTCATCATTGGTCAGACTGTGGCCAGCAAGTCCATGTGGCAGAGAATGTCATTGGGTGAGGTGCTGCTGTTGCGCCAGTGAGCCAGGTGCCAGGCCAGGTGACCTGGGAGATGTGGATGGTCCGCTGACTCTCACGGGCTTTTCCATGGACGACCCACCTTCCTTGCGGGACCCTCAGATGCAGGCCTTGACGATGCTTGGGACCCTCCATCGGATGAATCCTCCTCCTCCTCCCTCCCTGTGGCTGGTGGTGGTCTCTGCCTGGTGGCACAGGGAGGGTTGCCGATGTTGTCGGCGATCCGTCGGAGTGAACGGCTCATGTCTGTTTGCACCGCCAGGAGCTCAGCCAGTCTTGCCTCCATCCGTCCTTGGTGTTGTTGTTGACTGGCATGTTGCTCGGCCTGCAGGTTCTTCATCTCATCGAGTGTCCCCTTCATCTCTGTGAGGCTCGACACTACCTGGCTGATGCCCCTGGTGTCACGCCGGTAGTTGTCCAGGATGTGGCATGTGTGACATACTGGTTCCCTCAGCTGGCTGGTCAGGTTCTCACCTCAGCCTGCCTCCACTCCCAACACCCCTGCCCACACGAGCCTGGCCTGCTGTTGTGGGCACATCGGGTCTAAGGGACCCCTGAGGGATGGCATTATCGGGGTTGTCTGCCTCCTCCTGGGTGCCCGGAGAACCTTGTCCCTCCTGGTCAGACTGGCTGTGTTGTTCAGTGCGAGCAGGGCTCCTGGGTGTCTCCTGGGATGTGGCAGGAATGGGGAGGGGGTTGGCACAGATGTACCTGATGCAGTGGGGCTTGGGCACCAGAGGGGCCAGGTTGGTCGGGGTCATCCACGGAGTGGTGTGTGTCGTCGCTGCCGGTGGGATCATCTTCACGCTGAGCCTGGGACTGTGATTGTTCCCCCCCATTGTTGGGGGGAGGTCGATGACGTTGCCCTGTGTGTGAGAGAGAGACAATGTTAATGCTGTTTCATGCCACATCCATGTTTCATACATATTCAAGTTGTCACAGATCCTCCAGGTAGTTGGATGTGCCTAGCATTCCTCTCAATGTACACTTGTGGATGGGTATGTTGTGGGGGACAGATTGGTATGTTCTCCTGAGTGTTTGACCAGTAGAATTTTGGCTCGGATGCTTATTTGGTGATGGATTGGTCTTGTTGTGTCACATATCCATTGTAAGAGTGGGTAAATTCATTGCCTTCCCCGGGGGTGTGTGCTTGTGTGAGGGGGGTGTGTGACCGGGCCTGCTGTTGGGTGTAGTGTGATTTGTCATTGGGTCTCCCAGGTGATGTGTCTGTCCCCTCATGGTGCATGCTGGCATGACAGTGAGTTTGAGTGCCTGTGCTAGATATCTGAGCTTGTGTAGTTGGTGTTTGAGTGTACAGTGGTCACAGGAGGGCCTTGTGCTGCATACAGCAGGGCCAAGTTTCAGCTACCTTGTCAGTACTTTGCCACTCCCTGTGCATTGGGCATGGTGCATGGGTATGTACCTAGGCCATATGGGCTGAGGGCATTGGTGTCTGCTTCTGAGTTGCACAATGTGTTGTGTGAGCCCCACCCTCCCAGCATCCCGGACATCCAGTCTTGGGTTTGTGGTTGGTGTGGCCTGGGACATGGCATTGCCTTTATTTGTGAATGGGGCATGGAGTTGTTAGTGGCATGAGCGTGGTTTTTGAGTGTGGTTGTGTGCGGTGAGGGCTTGGGGGAAGTTGCGTGCATTTTGTGTATTTGGGGTGTGGATGGCATGCCCCCCATGTTACGTGAGTTGTTTGTGTTCTCACCAAGGTCAGCGACTCCTTCGACTACGTGTACTTCCACCGGCGGAAGCATGGCCATCACCTTCTCCTCCCAGGGATGGTAATGTATGGGTCTGCGGGGCAGCCCACCTCCAGTGATGTTACTCTGGGCGTATTCCTCGTTCATTTTCCTCTTGACTGCCCTGCACAGATCATACCACCTGGCTTGGCATTCATGCCTGGTCCTTCAGATGGACACAACAGCATTCACCTTATCGACGATCCTCTGCCACAGGCTTGTTTTTTGGGCTATGCTGGTCTGTCTGACCAATGTTCCAAACAGCTGTGGCTCGACTCAGTTGACAAGGAGGTCTAGCTCCGCCCTTGTGAACTTTGGATTCTTGTCTGTGGGCATGGTGTGGGGTGTGGATGGTTGTGGGTGTGTGGGTGTGAATGTGACGGTGTGTGTGTGAATGTGAACAGGGGGTGTTTGTGAATGTGGTTGTGTGAAGGTGTGTAAGTTAAGGTGTAGTTAAGGTGTAAGTAAGGTGCAGTTGTTTGTCTGTGGGGTCTGGCAACAGTGGGTCTGTTGAAAAGGCACATGGGTTGTGTGTGTGGGCCCTTTTTATTGGTCCATTTGTGTGTGTGGCTGGGTTTGAATTTGTGGTGGGTGTGTTATAAGAGGTGATTGTGATTTAGGGCCTCTGTTTGCCTGTTTGGATGTGCCAGGTCAGTTATAGAGATGTATTTTGTCATGTTGACGTGTTTTGTGGTGTTGTGCGAGTCGAATTGACCCTCCTTGTGCTGTTTTACAGTGTCCTGGTTCTGTACGAGTATTTTTAGCGTAGGTAAGGTCCGTAGATACGTGATGCTGGGTGAGGGTGCTGGGGTACGGTGTTGGGGTACGGTGCATACAGGTACGGGGCTGGGGTACGAGCCTGGGGTGCGGTGCGTACAGGTGGGGGGCTGGGCTAGGGTGTTGGGGTACATTGCATACAGGTGCGGGGCTGTGCTACAGTGTTGGGGTACGGTGCGTACAGGTACGGGGCTGGGGTACGAGCCTGGGGTGCGGCGCGTACAGGTTGGGGGCTGTGCTAGGGTGTTGGGGTACGGTGCGTACAGGTGCGGGGCTGTGCTACTGTGTTGGGGTACGGTGCGTACAGGTGCGGGGCTGTTCTATGGTGTTGAGGTACGGTGCGTACAGGTGCGGGGCTGTGCTATGGTGTTGGGGTACGGTGCGTACTGGTGCGGGGATGTGCTACGGTGTTGGGGTACGGTGCGTACAGGTGCGGGGATGTGCTAGGGTGTTGGGGTACGGTGCGTACAGGTGCAGGGCTGTGCTAGGGTGTTGGGGTACAGTGCGTACAGGTGCAGGGCTGTGCTACAGTGTTGGGGTATGGTGCGTACAGGTGCGGGGCTGTGCTACGGTGTTGGGGTGTGGTGCGTACTAGTGCGAGAATGTGCTACGGTGTTGGGGTACAGTGCGTACAGGTGCGGGGATGTGCTAGGGTGTTAGTGTACGGTGCGTACAGGTGCGGGGCTGTGCTAGGGTGTTGGGGTACGGTGCATACAGGTACGGCTCTGGCCTACGGTGTTGGGGTACGGTGCGTACAGGTACGGGGCTGGGAGACGGGCCTGGGTTGCGGCGCGTACAGGTGGGGGGCTGGGGTACGGTGTGTACAGGTGCGGGGCTGGGAGACGGGCCTGGGGAGCGGCGCGTACAGGTGCGGGGCTGTGCTACGGTGTTGGGGTACGGTGCGGAGGGGGGATACGGTGCTGACATACGGGGGTACGGTGCTGACATATGCGGGGTGTGGGGGGGCTATACGACTCGTATCCAGGCACAAGTTTACCCGTGTACATGTGTGCTACAGCGTTCGCTCCGTACGGGGCCTTTTACATGCGGTTGTGTATTCGGACGGGCGGTACGGATCGTACTTGCGCGCTTGGACTTCTGTTTTACGATTTGCACGTAAAAATGTCCGGCTCCCTATCGGACACTTTTCTCGACGCTATTCGGAAGTAAAAATTTACGGCTCCCTCTCGAACCAATTTCCCGACGCAATTTGTATGTATTTTTCACGTACGAATCGTACTTCGCAGTTTGTATGGTACTTGTACGATTCGTACTTGAAAATATACGGATACGAGTCGTACGCAAACATTTTTACCCGGATCGGAATCGGCACCTAGGTGTATCCACAATGATGTTAAAGTCACCTATTAGTTTCTGTGTTAAGTGTTTCAGATACTAATGTACCTCCTAGCATTTTATCCAAGAGCGTGGAGTCATTGTCTGGCAGCCACTACTTCACCGATGTGACAATAAAGCTGTTCTGCTTCTCTTTGGATCGTGTTACCACAGGCTTGAAGAAATAAAGGAGTGTGATTGTTTTTTCCTTTCAGGTAAATTTTTGGAGTGTCATTCCACCACATCCTGTTAATTCTCCAATTTTGTATATGTTCCTGTATCGTCATGAAATCTGCTCACCAACGATTTGATTGATTGGTCTCAACCATATTTTCATCAGGTTGCACATTTTAAAATTACTTTTATTGCTACTTGGTAAAGGGTGCTATCGGTGTGTGTTTGAGGGCCAACTGCATCTTATTTTTCACCAAGAGGTTTCATTCATGCGTGAAGTTGGCTTGAATGATAGAGCTCATTGGGGACTGTTGGAGACATCTGAAAGATGTAACAAAATGGGTTATTAGTTGGTAAGGATGTGAAGCCCTCCTAAGTAATCAGTATAACATTTTGTCAGGCTGACCACATAAGTTCATCTAAATAAACCTGGACTCCCCACATGCTCACTATGGCATTCAGCACACAGGTTTAACATCAGTAACAGTATTTAGGAAAACCAAGACAAAGACAAAACAAAACACAATAAAAATGTTACAATCAATTTGTCCAAATAGAGAAAGTATTAAAAAGAACAATGACATCAAAACAACTAAACTGGGAAACCTGAGATATGATGTTTTTTAAGTTTTAGGACAAAAACATCATGATAAATGTAAGTGTCAATTAGAAGTCACTGTTCACATTTAATGGGGACCTAGACATGATTTCAGCGCAACCATAATGGACCAGAGGTCGAATACTCCAAGTGGGTCATGCAAGACAAAGATTTTGCCTTCTAACTTAGTCTCTGAAATCGAAGTTGAAAGGCTGTTTTTGGACACTTTGCCAGATATATCAAGTGAAGTCCTCTTGACATCATAGGGCCATTGGAAGAGGTCCCACTGAAGCCATTGGTTATGGCAGAAAAAGTTCAGAGTGCGAAAATTCTGATTTTGAGCCCACCGAAGTACTCTTGTTGGTCAACTACTTTTCTAGACTTTGGGTTATATTTACTTACAATTCACACAACGTAGAATGGAAAGTTGCTCCGCTTTGTTGAGTGAATTGTAGAGAGCTGTAAAGCACCATATCTACTGAGTTAGAGTTTAAAAACAACATGTCTACCAAGATATGGCACTTTTCAGCTCTCTGGCACACTTGCGGCTGTGTAGTGCCAATGCAGGCACCCTGGCACCAGGTTGCCAGGACACCTGATGATTGTCTTGTGCAGAAAGGGATATCTTCCTGCACAAAAACAATCCTTAAAGGCATTTTCCTCTTTCTATGCATGTTGCAGAATGCAGCATATATTTTGAAAGAGGAAGTAATGAGGAGAAATAAGAATACTTTTCCTTGTTACGTCTGGTTCAGGGAGGCGTAGCAGTTTGACACATTTCCAGGGTTACAAGTCTTTGTAAAGTTGGTAATGTGCCAAAATACATAGACAGATGCATGGGAAAGCCCATGATCCACCCATGGAATGCCTCTCAAATACAAAGTAACTCAAGACAGATATGTGTGCTGCTTTGAGTTACTTTTAGGGAAGAATCCCCTGCAAAGCCACACAAATCTGATTTGTGTGGCTTTGAAAATCAGAAATAACATTTTGCCTGGTGGTTGTGCCAAAATATTGGCACATCCGCAATGCAAAATGTTAGTGAATGTGCATCTTAGTATTTTTTATGAAGTGCAAAATCCTCCAGTAGTAAAGCCTCAAACTGTATCCAGCACCTGCGGGGATTAGTCTTGCAGGTCAATTGTGTACTCTAGCAAAAAGACCTCCAGTGGCTTGGTGTGTCCTGTAGCCAAATAGTTCATTTTCTAGTCCTAGGTACAAGTTACAGGCAGGTGCAGCTACTCAGGTCTCCATACAGGGCATTTCCAACTAGTCCAGTCCTGTTCTTTTCTTCCTCAGGTCCATAAAGATTTCTGGTGAGGTTTGGGTGCGGTATCATTTTTGTAGGATTCAATAGCCAGTGGGTGACTGTTGGACCTGGCACCATTGGCGTGGGTCACCCTTCCATTTTTGTCTGTGTCTCAATGTATTTTTGTGCTGGTGTTAGCTTCTCAGGGCACTGTGCCACTGCCATCCAGTGCCACAGTGCAAGTGCTCCCTAGAGGAAAATGTATTATGTGAATTGACTTCCATGTTTGGCTTATTTGGTTTACTATCAGTCCCTAGTAGAGTGCACAAGGGGTGCCAAGGGCTTGTATATCCAAATGCTGCTAGTGGGCTTGCAGCACTGGTTGTGCCACCCACAGAAGCAGCGGGGTAAAATGTGTCTAAGGTCTGCCATTGCAGACCTTGCATGCAGTCTGGTACTGTTATGCTGACTGGGCAAGTGTCCCCACTTGCCAGTCCCTAAACCTTCCCTTACCTTCATGTTAGTCACCCCTATGGTAGGCTTGAGGGCAGGGTGCATTGTAAGGATAAGGTAGGACATGACCTGAAGTGTGTGACATGTCCTAATAGTGAATTACAGCCATTTTCGTTTTTCACTATTGTAAGGCTACCTGCTCTCCATAGGCCAGAATGGGCTGCTAGATCATAACACTCTATAATCCTAGCAGGCTCAGGAAGCATGGTAGAAATTCATGTTTAGTATGCCTGAACTCAGAATAATAAAATACATCTTTTAGCAAAGGTTATTTTAATATCCTGGGTTTGCAAATGCTACTTTCAGAAAGTTAGCCTTTGCGTGCCTAACCATTTCAGTCCGCCTCTGCTGGGAGGGGCTATCTTCTTTGTGTGCAGCTTGAGTGACAGGGCTGGGAAGTTCCAGGAGACAGGCTGGGGCTACCAGGTGGTGAATAGAAAGATTACACCAGGATGGGTGGGAGGAGTGCACCTTGACTCTGAATAGGGCAGTGCTCTGCCACCACAATGCTGGCTCCAGCCCCTGGGGAGCGTCTGATGTCTCTGCCCTGCCTGCTGAAAGAAGAAGCCAGAGTCCCAACAACAAAGTGCTCCACACTGAAAAGAACTGGACTGGGATTATGCAAAGCCCCCCTGGCCTGTAAAGACAAAAGAAACTTGGTATAAATGTAGGAGCCCTGCTCCTAAGAGATCAGATCCTGATCGAACCACGAAGAAACTCTGCCTGACTAGAAGGACCTGGAAGAAGCTGAAGGAGGAGTAACTTTCCTTGACCTGGGGGATTGGCCTGCAGTGGGTGCCTTGCTGAGAAAGGAGAGGAAAAGACTAAGAGAGACTTTGCACTTTGTTTCAACAATCTCCAAGGGCTTGGAAGAAGAGCTTGCCCCCTGAACTGAGTCCCAGGACCATTGGACTCATCTGCCTTCCAAAACTGAGTTGCCTGGACAATTCTTGCTTGTTTCCCGCTGGATTTGGCCCCAGTACGACTCGTACTCCATCCGTCGCGAAGCCGTGTCTTTGCCGCCCGGCACCGTGCGTCTACGCTGATCCAAAAGCGTTAGTACGCGCCGTATCCCTCCCGGCCGCATCACACCTAACCTTCCCCACCGATTTGAGTCGTACAGCCCTGGCTGCCGAACCCTGTACGCTGAACACAAGCTTCACTGTCCCGCAGGTACGGTCCGTACGCTGCTAACGTACTGCACCGTGCCGTGCTTCGAGCCGAGATGCCGCATCGCACCGATCCTCCCCGTACGCTGTATGGCGCCGAGAAGTGTCGCGGCCTATCCGCACCGAAGGTACGGCTCGAACGCCGAACGCCACGGACTCTGCAAGCCCATCCGGGCCATCTGCACGTATCCCTGAAGGTCCCGTACCAACGCCGCGTCCCGACGCCGCGACCCGACCAGCATCTGACTACGCTGCCGAGCTACGACCCGGATTCATCGACTTGTCCCGCACTGTCCGTCGCGGACCCCACGAACTTAAGGTACTTTGTTCTGTTCGCACCGCAGTGTGCACGCTACGGACCCCGGAGTCCGCAATGATTGTTTGACTCGTACTTTCCTTGTTTTTAATGCCAATGAGTCGCCCATCCAGGTACAAACCGTACGGAGCCTGAAAAGAAGCATAATTGACTAAAAGAAGCCTATTTTTGTATTTCAAGCCTTTCTACAAGAACATTGAACTTTGAAATAATACTGTGGTCATTTTAATCATTATTCTGGTCTTGTGCTAAGCCTTATATAAAGAAAACTTTTTTTGATACAATCTTGACTGGTGTCCATTTGTGGTGTGCCATTGTATTACTGTATGTGTTCACAAATGCTTAACCTATGACGCCCTGAGAATAGTCTTGACTGCTTGCGCCACACTACCTAAAGGGTGAGCAGGGGTTATTTGAAAGGGTGATCCCCTTACTCTGACTTAGAAGTAAGAGTCCCTGCTTGTCACAAGTGCATTCCTGTGCCAACCAGAGATTTCCAATTCTAACATTGGTGGTCAGTGGTGAGGATTTGAATTTGCATTTGTGATTCATGTACAGTGATAGAGTGAACACCACGTAGTGAGTTCAGACCGATAACGCAGCCACACAGTATTGATTTTTGTTTTGCTGAAGAATCTCCACGTTAAGAAACCATGCCCAGCTCAGTCAATGGAGGCAGGACGGCCTCTATATTCTCTGGGGTTGATGACATAGATTGGGAGGAGAGGGCACTGCTGAGGTGCACAAGTGAAGTATTGAAAGGATACCTCTCCAAGTACAGAATTAACCAAACTGGATTGAAAAACAAGGAGCAGTATACCAAGGCGCTGAGGGCCTGGTACGAATCCAAGTTCCCAGAGAATGTGCTGGAGGTGATACCCCCAGAAGGTGTTTCTGAGCCTGGCAGAGGAGATGGCCGACAGGTGTGCTGCAAGAGCACATGAAGTGGAGATGGCAAAACTTCAAATGGAAATGGAAAGACAAACGCTGGCCATGGAGCATGAGGTAAAAATGAGGGAGTTGGATCTCAAGGCCAAGAGTTTAGACTGCTCTCCCTCTGGTGGCAGCAATTTAACAGAGTCAAGGGTGCACATTCCTAAATATGTGGTGATAGAGTATTACAAGCAGGATGATATTGGGCAGTGGTTCAGGGCCTATGAAGGAGCCATGTCCTCCCACCGGGTCCCTGAGAGAGATTGGGGAGCGGGGTTGTGGGGAAGGTTCCTGAGTGAGGGGCGGGACACACTGCTATACCTCCCCTCTGATGTCACCACATCCTATCCGCACATGAAGGAAGCTCTGATGACAAGGTATGGGTTAACTCCTGAATTGTACAGGCAGAGATTTAGGGAATGCACCAAGAAACCTGGTACCACTTATGTAGAATATGTGACTTTTTTTTCCAGAGCGCTAGATGGTTGGGTGAAGGGTAGCAAAGTAAATGATTACCAAGTGCTGTTTGATCTAATTGCATGGGAGCACTTATCTGATAATTGTTTTCCTGAGCTATGCCAGCACCTGATCGATAGCAAGCTGACTAACCCTAGGAAGCTTGCTGAGGAGGCGGACCGCTGGATCAGCACCAGGGTCCACAAGGGTCCCGTGGGAGGCCCCGCCAAAGGTGGTCAGGGTCCCCAGCAGAAGAGTGGGGGGGACAAGGGTAAACAGAGGGAGTTCTACAGAGGGCCCCAAAGTAATTCCCAGGGGAACCAAGGGAAAGGTTCTCAGCCACCCCCACCCCCGAAGCCGGCCAGGGACCCGACAGGTAACCCTGTTCAAAGAGGGCCCCCCAGATGTTACAAGTGTAACAACTTGAGGCACTATTCCATGGATGCCAAGTGCCCCATGTTTGGTAAACCAGCACCCCTAGTGATCCACCCCCCAAGCAGGTGAATAGTGTAGCTTTGGGAGGGAGGTAGATGTCCAAGGGGAGGGGAATCCCGTACAGATGACCCTAGTCTCATTAGGAGACAGTGAGATGGTCGCTGAGGCCCAACTGCCCCCCAATACTAAAAAGTATGGGCAGTGGGTGACCATAAATGGCCGAAGGGTGGGGGCTCTTAGAGATACAGGAGCCAGTGTGACTGCTGTCAAGCAACACCTGGTGTCTCAAGAGCAGGTTGTACCACACGCATTCTGCCGAGTTGTCAACGCCGATAACACTGAGAGTCAGTGTCCAATGGCTCAGGTTCCCTTTGAGTGGGGGGGGTCTCTGGTACTCTGCAAGTGGCTGTGAGAGCAGCCATGCCTGTTGATTGTCTCTTAGGTAATGATTTGGAGAGCTCCCCTTGGGAAAAGGTGGAGAAGACAACTCACCTGCGGATGGTGGGTTTACCTGATTGGGCGTGCGTGACCACCCGGTCGATGGCAGCCAGTAGGGGTGTTGAAGGGACCCTGGAGCCTGAAGGAGAGGCCCAGGAACCGGCCTTAGGGAGAGGGCGCAGGAGGCACTGTAAACCAGCTCCTAAAGTTCCCACGGCCCAGGAGGAAGCAGACCTTGAGGGGGATGCCCTGGAGCCTACCAGGGAACAGATAGCCGAACTGGGGGACCTGCCTGAGCTGACCCATTGGCAGCAAGAAGGAGGCCCCACCAGGGAGGAATTCTGCAGGGAGTAGAAGGAGTGCCCCTCTCTAGTGGGTATGCGGCAGCAGGCTGCAGCCCAGGCCAATGGTGATCAGTCCGGTACTCACTTAATCTACTGGGAGAACGACCTCCTGTACTCAGAGCCTAAGGTTGCTGAACCTGGGTCAGCCCGTGCGCTGGTGGTACCCCAGAAGTTCAGAGCCTTCCTACTGGGGCTGGCTCACGACGTTCCGTTAGCAGGGCATTTGGGGCAGGACAAGACCTTCGAAAGGCTTGTCACCCACTTTTATTGGCCTCAAATGCGCAGGAGTTCTGACACTCACTGCAGGACATGCCAAACTTGCCAGGCAAGTGGTAAGAGTGGAAGGAAGCTGAGGGCTCCACTCCAACCTTTCCCTGTGGTCAGTACCCCATTCCAGCGAGTGGGGATTGACATTGTGGGGCCACTGGACCCCAAGACAGCCATGGGCAACAGGTTTATCCTGGTCTTGGTGGACCATGCCACCCGGTACCCTGAAGCCATCCCTCTGAGGACAGTGACGGCCCCCGTGGTGGGACGGGCACTGATGGGAATTTTCTCACGAGTAGGATTCCCTCTAGAGGTGGTGTCTGACAGGGGGACCAATTTCATATTGAAATATATGAAATCCCTGTGGCAAGAGTGTGGTGTGACGTACAAGTTCACCACCCCTTAACATCCCTAAGGAAACGGGTTGGTTGAGCGTTTCAACCGAACCCTAAAAGGCATGATTATGGGTCTTGAGGAACCCATGAGGCGTAAGTGGGACGTCCTCTTACCATGCCTTCACTTTGCGTACCGTGAGGTGCCAAAAAAATCTCTGGGGTTCAGTCCCTTTGAGCTTTTGTATGGCAACCCAGTACGAGGACCTCTTTGTCTGGTCAAGGAAGGCTGGGAGCAATCTCCCAGGAAACCTCCCCAGAATATATACAGTTACATGCTGGCTTTCCGGAACCAGGCTAGGCGTTTCAGGCAACTTGCTGAGGCAAACCTGGAAGCCAGCCAGGAGGAGACGAAGTGGTGGTACGACCAGAATGCCACTCTGGTTGAGCTTCAACCTGGTCAAAAGGTATGGGTCCTGGCCCATGTGGAGCCTTGTGCACTCCAGGACAAGTGGACAGGACCATTTGAGATTGTGGAGCGCAAGAGTTCTGTCACCTACTTGGTGGACTTGCAGTCTCCGAGGAACCCCTTGAGGGTCCTCCATGTCAATCGACTGAAACCCCACTTGGAGAGGTCCGAAGTGGGCATGCTCTTGGCCACAGATGATGGGATGGAGGAGGAGTCTGAGCCTCTTCCTGACCTCCTGGTAGCCTCAGAGTGAGACGGGTCAGTGGATGGAGTTAACCTCTCACCCACCCTGACCCCTGAGCAACAGGATGACTGCCGCCAGCTGCTGGGGCAGTTTCCTGACCTGTTCTCCCTGGTTCCTGGTATCACAGATTGGTGCGTCCATGATGTGGATACAGGAGACAGCTTACCTGTGAAGCACAAGGCTTACAGGGTAACTGACAGGGTCAGAGCCTGCATCAAAGAGGAGGTCTCAAAGATGCTTGCTCTACGGGTGGTTGAGTCCTCCAGCAGTCCTTGGGCCAGCCCAGTGGTCTTGGTCCCAAAGGCTGCAGCGCCGGGTGCCACACCCGAACTCCGGTTCTGTGTGGACTACAGAGGACTCAATTCAGTCACGAAGACTGACGCGCACCCCATCCCCAGAGCTGATGAGCTCATCGATCGGTTAGGGGCTGCACGGTACCTCAGCACGTTTGATTTAACGTCTGGGTAATGGCAGATCACCTTGACTGATTGGGCCAAAGAGAGGTCCACATTCTCCACACCAGATGGGCATTTCCAGTTCCGGGTTATGCTATTTGGGATGAAGAATGCCCCTGCCACGTTCCAGAGGTTGGTCAACCAGGTGTTGGCTGGGCTGACCGAGTTCAGCGCAGCATACCTGGATGACATCGCAGTGTTCAGTGGCAAATGGAAAGAACACCTGCAACATCTCTGGGAAGTGTTGATGGCACTGCGCAAGGCAGGCCTCACGATAAAGGCAAGCAAGTGTCAGATCGGGCAGGGTTCCGTGGTGTACTTGGGACACCAAGTAGGGAGCGGCCAGGTGGCGCCCCTACAACCCAAGATCGAAACCATCCTGGCTTGGGAGCCCCCAAAGACCCAGACGGAGGTGAGGGCCTTTTTAGGACTCACAGGGTACTACAGGAGGTTGGTCAAGGGGTATGGCAGCATCATTGCCCCCTTGACAGAGCTGACTTCGAAGAAGCAGCCCAGAAAAGTGATATGGACTGACACCTGTCAGAAGGCCTTTGACACCCTGAAAACTGCCATGTGCACGGCGCCCGTGCTCTTGGCTCCTGACTTCTCCAAAGAATTCCTTGTGCAGACAGAGGCATCAGAGCATGGTGTAGGGGTTGTTCTCTCACAGATCACTGAGGAGGGCTTTGACCAACCCGTAGCCTTTATTGGTAGGAGGTTACTTCCCCGGGAACAAAAGTGGAGTGCGATTGAGCGAGAAGCATTAGTTGTGGTCTGGGCATTGAAGAAGCTAAGACCCTACTTGTTTGGGTCTCACTTCCGGGTTCAAACAGACCACTGGCCCCTCAGATGGTTGATGCAGATGAGGGGTGAGAATCCTAAGTTGTTGAGGGGGTCCATTTCCCTCCAGGGGTTGGATTTCAAGGTACAGACAACGCCAACGCTGATGGTCTTTCCAGATTTTTCCGCCTTAGTGATGAGAACTCCCTGGGGTAGGGTAGTTCTCCCCACATTTCAGCTGGAGGGGACACGTGTTGGACCTGGCACCATTGGCGTGGGTCACCCTTCCATTTTTGTCTGTGCCTCAATGTATTTTTGTGCTGGTGTTAGCTGCTCAGGGCACTGTGCCACTGCCATCCAGTGCCACAGTGCAAGTGCTCCCTAGGGGAAAATGTATTATGTGAATTGACTTCCATGTTTGGCTTATTTGGTTTACTATCAGTCCCTAGTAGAGTGCACCAGGGGTGCCAAGGGCTTGTATATCCAAATGCTGCTAGTGGGCTTGCAGCACTGGTTGTGCCACCCACAGAAGCAGCGGGGTAAAATGTGTCTAAGGTCTGCCATTGCAGACCTTGCATGCAGTCTGGTACTGTTATGCTGACTGGGCAAGTGTCCCCACTTGCCAGTCCCTAAACCTTCCCTTACCTTCATGTTATTCACCCCTGTGGTAGGCCTGAGGGCAGGGTGCATTGTAAGGATAAGGTAGGACATGCCCTGAAGTGTGTGGCATGTCCTAATAGTGAATTACAGCCATTTTCGTTTTTCACTATTGTAAGGCTACCTGCTCTCCATAGGCCAGAATGGGCTGCTAGATTATAACACTCTATAATACTAGCAGGCTCAGGAAGCATGGTAGAAATTCATGTTTAGTATGCCTGAACTCAGAATAATAAAATACATCTTTTAGCAAAGGTTATTTTAATATCCTGGGTTTTCAAATGCTACTTTTAGAAAGTTAGCCTTTGCGTGCCTAACCATTTCAGTCCGCCTCTGCTGGGAGGGGCTATCTTCTTTGTGTGTAGCTTGAGTGACAGGGCTGGGAAGTTCCAGGAGACAGGCTGGGGCTACCAGGTGGTAAATAGAAAGATTACACCAGGATGGGTGGGAGGAGTGCACCTTGACTCTGAATAGGGCAGTGCTCTGCCACCACAATGCTGGCTCCACCCCCTGGGGAGCGTCTGATGTCTCTGCCCTGTCTGCTGAAAGAAGAAGCCAGAGTCCCAACAACAAAGTGCTCCTCACTGAAAAGAACTGGACTGGGATTATTCAAATGCCCCATGGCCCGTAAAGACAAATAAACTTGGTATAAATGTAGGAGCCCTGCTCCTAAGAGATCATATCCTGATTGAACCACGAAGAAACTCTGCCTGACTAGAAGGACCTGGAAGAAGCTGAAGGAGGAGTAACTTTCCCTGACCTGGGGGATTGGCCTGCAGTGGGTGCCTTGCTGAGAAAGGAGAGGAAAAGACTAAGAGAGACTTTGCACTTTGTTTCAACGATCTCCAAGGGCTTGGAAGAAGAGCTTGCCCCCTGAACTGAGTCCCAGGACCATTGGACTCATCTGCCTTCCAAAACTGAGTTGCCTGGACAATTCTTGCTTGTTTCCCGCTGGATTTGGCCCCAGTACGACTCGTACTCCATCCGCCGCGAAGCCGTGTCTTTGCCGCCAGGCACCGTGCGTCTACACTGATCCAAAAGCGTTAGTACGCGCCGTATCCCTCCCGGCCGCATCGCACCTAACCTTCCCCGCCGATTCGAGTCGTACAGCCCTGGCTGCCGAACCCTGTACGCTGAGCACAATCTTCGCTGTCCCGCAGGTACGGTCCGTACACTGCTAACGTACTGCACCGTGCCGTGCTCAGAGCTGAGACGCCGCATCGCACCGATCCTCCCCGTGCGCTGTACGGCGCCGAGAAGTGTCGCGGCCTATCCGCACCGAAGGTACGACTCGAACGTCGAACGCCACGGACTCTGCAAGCCCATCCGGGCCATCCGCACGCATCCCTGAAGGTCCCGTGCCAACACCGCATCCCGACGCCGCGACCCGACCAGCATCTGAATACGCTGCCGAGCTACGAACCGGACTCATCGACTTGTCTCGCGCTGTCCGTCGCGGACCCCACGAACTTAAGGTACTTTGTTCTGTTCGCACCGCAGCGTGCACGCTACGGACCCCGGAGTCCGCAACGATTGTTTGACACGTACTTTCCTTGTTTTTAATGCCAACGAGTCGCCCATCCAGGTACGAACCGTACAGAGCCTGAAAAGAAGCATAATTGACTAAAAGAAGCCTATTTTTGTATTTTAAGCCTTTCTACAAGAACATTGAACTTTGAAATAATACTGTGGTCATTTTAATCGTTATTCTGGTCTTGTACTAAGCCTTATATAAAGAAAACTATTTTTGATACAACCTTGACTGGTGTCCATTTGTGGTGTGCCATTGTATTACTGTATGTGTTCACAAATGGTTAACCTATGATGCCCTGAGAATAGTCTTGCCTGCTTGCGCCACACTACCTAAAGGGTGAGCAGGGGTTATTTGAAAGGGTGATCCCCTTACTCTGACTTAGAAGTAAGAGTCCCTGCTTGTCACAAGTGCATACCTGTGCCAACCAGAGATTCCCAATTCTAACAGTGACTCCTAGACATTCTCCAATCCCTGGGATAAAGTTCCGAGTGGGAACTCTTCCAGTTTTGCAGTACATCCTGTTTCCTTTACTGAAAACTAAGCCAAAGTACACTATTCTGAGGAAAAACAATATTGTAGTACCCTTCTGCCCTTGGAGGTTTTGGGTGTGCCGCCAGGGGTGTATACGGAAGTCAACAGTCCCATCCTCCTCAACTACACATGGCTGGTTTTGGGACCAGTTCTGTTGCATCCTTCTTTCCCTCCTCTTTGTCCTTTCTTAGTGTCTGGTTCTCTGCTGCTCAGCCACTCTCTGTGATGTCATGTATTGTTCTATCTGTATGTGTTTAAGTGGATTTGTCAGTTATCTTGGAGGCTGAGCAGCAGGGCAGCTGCTCCCGGTGGGGTCTTTATTGGAGCCTTTACTGGAACCTGGATAACTACCCTAGCTCTATGCTGTACCTAATTTTTTATTACCAAGATTAAACATGCATCCTGAAACAGCAATTAAGGAGTCATCTTTCTTTTATTGGTTGTTACAAGTTCCCTCTCCCACTGGACTAGTGCTAACCTGAGTACAGAGAGGTCAGTGAACAAAAGTTTCTCTTCCCCATGTCTCCCTTTACACGTAACTATAATTGTAAAGCCTCACCCTGGTCCCTGTTCAAGTTAATGAAGTTCCTGAACCATCTCCAGCTGCTCTTCCTAAGCTGGGAGGAGTCATAAACCTAATATCCAGGTCTTCCTCCAAAAGGCCTAAGCCATTGTTTGTGCTGAGGGGCAGTTTTCACAAATCATTAAGGGGAAACACTGACAGGGACCAGCTGCTGCCAGTCTAATACCAATTAGCCAAGTGAAGGTTCAATAGACAAAGTGTAACTTTTTGAACGTTACTTTCTTGTATATTTATTAAAGATCTAACTTGATCATTTAATTGGATTTTCATGAAATATTTAAATAGATGGACTTTTCTTTCCATAATAAAAGCAACTATAGCCATGTATAGTGAAAATAGTTTTTCTGTTTTTCAGGAACGAACCCCTACTTTGGAAGATTATTTTTCAAACACAAGCAAATTTGCTGAGTGGCTGCATTAAACATGGTGTTCACTTGGCAGCTCCACTGAAGATATTGAGATTTTCACCAAGCAGACAAGCAACACATGATACAGTTGTTATTCAGTGAAGGTGATCTGGCATTCCTTTCCCAGAGGCAGAAGGCTAATGACAGTCCAGTATTGTATTCGAGAGCATTACGCTGTTGACATTACTTGCAGCATAGATTGACTGTGTTCAGCATGTATGAATCAGAGGCCTTGAAGTAGCAGTCATGGGCCTCCCCATACAGACTGAACCACACTGCTATAAAACCAAAGAACACAGTGATGCAAAATAAAGTCTTGTGGTCTGACATCTCTTATTGCTGCAAGGTAGCTTGCAAGTGAATAGAGATTCTATGGAATGATTTGAGAAACAATACTTCCACATCTGGAAATGTATAAGATGCACTCCAGACAACAAAGAGACAATTCAGGAGAGAGGTAAATTGAGTCAATTTGGTGTCTATGTGATTCTGCAAGTAGTGAGCGAGAAATTTGGGGGAGCGCTGAGCTGGAAGACAACAGTTGCCACTGGCTTTGAATTAGCAATGTAAGCAGACAGAAGAGACGTCCTTAGATAGATCTAGATCCTGATTTCCAAAGAAAGGGGTATTTTCCTACTTTTTTCAACAAAACTGGGATATGGCTGATGTGGACGTATATATCAAGTGATAGAGCTACTGCAACATCACTTAGGTGAATATAATCCAATCTAACAAATGTGGCGATACAAATTATCCTATTTATTTGTCTGTTTAATATCTGCATGACACAATCTTTGAGGATGAGGCATTTTAGAGGTTTCTCAAAAGACAATCAGAGGACATTAATGGTCATTAACTTCTGTTCTTGAATTATTACACTTTTAGAAATTGCTTTTCTGGTTGACGGTGGTGAACCCCTTCTCAAGCAGCAACCACTATTTTTGTTAGGTTAAGACACAAAATAACCCTAAATTATACTTTGATCAACCATCTGGAAGCTTAGCATAGAGAATGCATTCAGGCTTTACCTAGAAGTGATGTGTAAAGTATTCATTCATCATGTCAAACAGTGATAAAGTGAAAACACAACACAAGAAAATTCCCACACCCAATTTTGAAAAATAGAGTAAATTCTGAAAAAGAAATCAAGATCAACAGAACAAAAAATGAAATTTGTAAAACCGGAGATATGCACTTTTACAGAATTCAGTGAAAATAGTACCAAAAAGCAGAACGTGCCAACTGTGGCTATCTGGTTGTTCCCATCTGGTTGTGCCAAACCGGGATAAGGTCACATGTACAGGCTGGTTGCAGATCATTGTGGGCCCCCCCAAGAATGCCTCGTGTAGCTGAAGCAATGCATCAGTTTAGAGAAGTTGCGAGGCTGTGATTCTAGGTCCTGCATTGTTGTGGAGGAGACCATTGATGAGGTGCTGGTGATGCAAGGTCTGCATTGAGATTGCATCGCACAGTTGAGGTGATGGAACAGTTCTGAGAACCCACGAGGCTATGATGTGCAGTCCAGAGTTATTGTTGAGGCTGCCATCCACAAGGGGCTTTAGATGCGAAGGCCTGCATTGAGGATCCAATGTACAGCAGTGGTTCTGATGCAGCTGCAGGCTTTCAGGCCATGCGAAGTCCTGGTGCTGGGAAAGTCCACATAGCAAAGGTGATGCATCGGTTCTGCTTGAGTTTGCACCGCATAGCAGAAGAGATGTGTCTGTTCTGCTGGGTCAACAAGTGGGCTCACAAATCTACTTCAGGCCCACTATCAAACATTCAGGACTGGGGTGGCTCCATTTGGGAGGGCAGGACTCACAGATGGCAGAGTCCAGGTGTGGGTTCATGGTGGTTGGAAGCCTGTTATGTCCCTGAAGCTTCTGATCAGGAGGCCAGCCAACTAGCCTTTGAAGTCACTCAGAGGTTCTGGGTTCAGCGATGCAGGTATAGTCCTTCTCACCCAGGAAAGGAGGACAGCAGGCCAGTGCAACAGAGCAGCATTCCTACTGAGTGGCAGTCCATCAGAATGGCAGTCCTTTCAGCAACACATCCGTCCTTCTTCCTGGCAGAGTCTAAAGGTCCAGAAGCGAATTGAAGAGTTAGGGTCTGAGGTTTAATATTTAAACCTGGTGCCGACTTTGAAATTGGCGAAGCTTCAAGAGATTTCTACCCTGAGGTGTCAAGCATCCCCTTCCTTCCTGTCCAGGCCCCAGCTTGTCTGGGGTCACAATAGACTAGTGCCAACCCATTTGTGAGAGTGTTCAGATAGAGCCTTTGTGAGGTACAAGTTTGGTAGGTGATAGGTCCTCCCCCTTTTTAACTCAGAGTGGCCCATCAGGCCAAAACCTAGCTTCTCTTTGTCTCACTTTCTTGGGGGCAATACTCAAGAACCAACGGCCAGATACACCTAATCAAGTGACCCAGGAACAGGATGAAGACACCAAATGGTTAAGAGAAGAACATGGCAGCCGTCTAAGAGTGTCATTTTTAGAATTGTGATTAAAAATCCGAATTTACCATTAAAGAGGGTTTTCAATTGCAATTTCTTATACACCAAACCCGAACTGTCAACCTATTCACAATTGGAAAATACAGCTTATTAAATGTAATAAGGAACTCAAATAATATTTTATGGGAGCAATAGGCCGTGCAATAGTGGAAAATTAATTCAGCAATTTTTCACTACCAGGACATGTAAAGCTTGAAAGTACATGTCCTGCCTATTAAATACACTGCTCCCTGCCCTTTGGGCTATCTGGGGGCACTTATTCATATTAAAAAGAAAAGTTTGGGCCAGAAAAAATGTATATTTTGCCAGGTCAAAATGGTGGTTTCTATTTCACACACAGACTGCAGAGGCAGGCCTGAGACATGTTTAAGGGGATACTTGAGTGGGTGGCACAATCAGTGCTGCAGGCCCATTAGTAGCAGTTCATTTTCAGGTCAGTTGCTAGGGGCATAAAAGTAAATCAAATAGACCAATTGGATGTAAGACAATTCTACCAAGGTTAAAGGAGAAAGCAAAATCACCTTAGCACTGGTTGGAAGTGGTAAAGTGTGCAGAGTCCTAAAACCAGCAAAAATAAGGACTGAAGGCAAAAGGTTAGATTGAACACACATGTTCAATGCCTCACAGGTAGAGAAATTTATAAATTTGTCCCATCCAAAATATATGCATTTGACCCATCTGTATGGAGTAGACAACTCAAACCTAAATTGACTAGAACTGAACCCTGGCAGTTCCCCCAATGGTTTTGAGGTGCCTCTCTATATTGGTGAACTAATGCAAATGCAATACCTTCAAGCATCCTGCAAAAAATTCAAAAAGCATGGCACACTAGTTGCCTATACATGTCAGGATACCAGCAGTCCACCAGACGAGAAAATGGTTTGAAGTGCTAGCATGTTTTTTTAATGAAAAACCCATAAATAGGGGCTCTAGAAGAATTAATTTTTTTCAATCTGCTCATAGATCAAAGGAGAGCTAAGGCTACATTCCAGAGGTATAACACAAATTTGTGAAGCGCACCTTCAGCCACCAGTGTATCTTGGCCCTGAATAAGAGATGTTTATTGTTATCCAAAACAATGGTACTCATTTTATCAACCTCAGAAGAATGAAAGGCTGAGTGGACCCACCAGGATTTGAATCTGTGAACATGAGGTCAAACACATGCCCTTATAGAGGATGCATTAGCCCACTAAGCCACCAGGCCCGGCTGTTATGACATGTAGAATGGAGGAGCATAAATTCTGGTATCCGAACGTCCTTGTTGATGTTATACCAATTGTAGGTAACCACTATAGATCAGCTCAAATTTGTACAGAACTGAAAATAATAGAACAAAGTGACATTGCACACTATTGACATAAGAGTGTGGTTTAGTGTGCAATCATGTAGTGGTGCATTAATCTATTACCAAATTAATGAGGAAAGAAGGTTGGTGAACCAAGACTCAGGAGCCCAGGTGTGCAAAGAGTCAGGGAAGCTGGCTTTGAGTGGTGTGTACCCAATTCTACAATAAAAGTGATTATATGAATTAGTCATACATTTTTACCAAGTGAAAAAAATAAACACATATTCAATAAGCCTCAAATATTTTTGGGTAGGAGCAAGTAATGACACACATCACACATATATAAACTTTTCCTTTCTCTTCCATACACCATTTTGAACATCACATCTCTGCCACTTAGTATAACGGTAGCCTCGCAATCTGTATTTCCGAAAGTGGGGAGTTAACCGCCTATTTACCCAGGCCCATTTTATCAAGGTCTAAGTACAAAATCCAGTGCAGTGGGTTCCTTATAGCCAGGTCACGGTGCTAGATCTCTTTCCCTAGAACTGTTCAATTGTTCCCCCACTTGGCGATACCTTTAGCACACCTTGTAAGTCCTTTGTAAGTGATACCCCTAATAACTAGGCAAGAAGGCTAAAGAGGGTCCTTAAGGGCCAAAGCATGTATTATGCCTCCCTAAGAGACCCCTCAGCAGTAAAGTTCAATTTACAGGCTGCATGCCATGGTGCAGAGAAAAGTGAAGACACAACATGGCACACGTCCTGTGTGTGCCATGCCTGCAGACACTTCATTCAGTATTGGTAAGTCAGCTCTACAGCAGGCCTTATAGCCCTATGGCAGGGTGCACTCTACTACTTGTGTGGACATATCTGCATATGCCCCTAAGATGTCTAAGTGAATTATTGGATATTGAAGTTGGACAGGGAAGCCATTTTGAGGGCATGTGCTGGAGATTGATATTTACGAGTTCGCCAGCTACATAATGACTTCACTGAAACTCGAGATGTTTGGTATCAAACCTATCATATTACTATTCCCACATTGATTCCAGTGATAGATTAATTCATACATGCTGCCAGAGGGCACCTCAGAGGCACCCCAGAAAACCAACTGACTACAATTTCTCCGGCGGACTGGTGCAGGACAGCCTGCCGCAACAGACAGGTTTCTGACCCCTGCAGGTGAGAGCCAGTGCTCTCTGAGGGCAGAAACAATGCCTACTCTGGTCAGACGTGCTGTCCACTCCTCTAAGAAGGATGGCTAAATGATCAGCATATAAAAACAAGAGGCTTTGAAGAACTCTGCTGCCTTTGATTTGCAACCCAAGGCTTTCCTATACAGGGGAAATGCTACCCCTACCCAGGCCCATCTGGCACCAGGAATGGTGTGAAAATTAGCTGGTTAGGAGGCTTGTTCTCCTCAGGCTAGTACCACCCCTAAGGTGGGCTACCTGATGTGGACACAAATTTTAGAATTTCACCATCTACGCGTTGGCAGAAATAGGCTTTCTGGGTCAGGGTTATGCGCACTTCCCACAGGAAGTGGTCATATAGAGTGTGTAGACATCCTAAAGGTAAATAGCCCATTTGCTACTACCTGTCACTCCCTGTAATGCCCCTAAATCGTGTATTTGGCACCCCTGACACCAGTAACTAAGATTTGATGGATCAAGAAGAAGTGGACAAAGAAGAGACACAAGAAAAACTCCAACTGAAGACTGGCTGTAGATTTTTGGCACCAAATCCTGCTTGCCTACACCACGTCTTGACAACTGTGACTAGAAACTTGTCCTGCAACTGACCAGATTCCAAGAGCCTCAGGAGACTGTTAGCCCTTTGCAAATTGTCAGTAATCTCCCTTGGAGTAGAGAAGCTACTCCCGTGTATTCTGCAGGCACCGAAGAGCGAAGTCCAGTTCACAGATTTGCGGTTCACCAGGCAACCTGATGCAGCAGCCCCCCAAGAAGATGCACCTGTGGTCCTGAAGGTCAGATCTGTTCCCTTTTCAAGTGAGAGGGCACCAAAACCAACAGAAGCAGCACAGGCAAATACCTAGAGTACAGAATCCTCTGCAGCAAGAAAAGACCATGAGACCCATCTGGACTTCAATGGCACCGACAGCAAACAGCCATAGAAGGATCTCAGCACCACACTTAGAGTGGCCCAGATGTCCTGATTTTTCACCCTCAACCGACAAAGAACGACAACCGCATGGCCCTAGGATGCACAGAACCAAGCGGACCTTTTCAGTCTGCACCGAGTGCCTCAGCGTGGTTACAGACAAACCAGCTGTTCCCCCTTGTGTCCAGGACCTTTGTGACGTGAGTTCCCCATTGGGAGCTCCGGGTTTTGCCCCCTTCTGCAGTCTGTGTGTTTGTTGCTCCCCTTATTCCTAATGGCATAGAGCACACAGCCAGCGCCTCTGCATTTAGACTGCCCAGGGCAGGCAATGAGTAACTGTTAGTGGTACTTTGGACCATGGCCCCCTACATCCCTAAGTCCCAAAAGAGAACCCCAAAAACTATCGCAAATAACTGTATACAAAAGATGCCTTTTCTCCTATAGGGAGGCATTGCTGCATGGAGACGCATTTAAATGAACTATTTACTTACCTGACAAATTCATATTTGTTTTAAGTAATCACTAAGGGTGGGCGTCAAATTCCGTTCCGCTCGCGGAATTGTGACATTTTGGAGTTCCGTGGAGAGTGCGAAAATGCCCAAATTTCCACTATTTGCCGCGTTGCGAAGATTTTTTTCAGGTTCGCGCTTTGAAAATGCATTCTCGGGTGCGCGATCGCCTTACTGGGATCCCTGAGTTCGCCGACGAGTTTTCCAATCTGTTCACATGCTCCACGAGATGTTGATAGCCGGTCGCGCTATCCTGTGTTCGCGATCACGTCATTCTCCTCGCCATCAAACACTGCGAGAGTCTGCGATCGCGAACACGTCATTTTCCACCGCGAGAGAGAGCGGGAGGTCGCAAACACGTCAATCTCCACCGCGACAAAGAGCATGAGATCGCAAACACGTCATTTTGGACGCGCCATCGACATCCGGCGGAAGTGTGGTGAAGGTCGCGATCGTGAACACGCCAAATTTTAGATTTAGAGAAGAATATTAACTCTAGCTGCATAAAACCTTCTTTAAATGATGATTTGGATGGAAAAAACTCCTCTCATTGACGTTTGGCTGTCCTTTTTTGTGCAAGGAGTCCTTTAAAAAAAAAAAAACTTTTGGGGTGGAGAGGGAGGAAGTGCCACAGAGTCTCCAACTTCCTATTCCTGTCCATCAGGCTCCTCCCAGTGCTTTGTCCATCTCCTGTTCATTCTGCCTTTGGATTTCAGCTGGAAGGATTACTCTTTGTATCTGCTGCATCATTATCATTGGATTTGAGGACTTTTCAATTTGATATTTTACAAGTAAGTTGGTGTTGTGTCTGTTTGATTGGGGGCATTGCAGTTGCTGCTACTACAATTTTGGTACTTATCATTCTTTTTTTAAATTGTTGGGGGTAGCCAGTAGGCCCAGAGCTAGTCATGGGTGGGTGCATGATGAAGCAACTGTTCCTGTGTGTGTTGAACGTTTTTCAAACATCATTTAGGGCATGGATGGCATTGGATTGAGTTGGAAAATGTGTTTTTGGGGGGTATTTCTGCTTTTGGGGGTGTTAAAGAAATGCCTTTGTTGTGTGTGTCTGGTGTGTTGTTGTGCACTCTGAAGACCTTGTTTTGCCCTGTGGATTTTCGTGTTTGCATTTTATTGCTTTAAAAAGGCACAGCAGTGTGGTTTAGCATGCATCTTTTGCCTGGCTTCTTTATAGGCCTTTTGGCAGTTCATTGCTTCCCAGCCCTTCAGCTTGTTGCTTGTGATTTGCGAGTGTCCATGTGGCTGTAGGCCTTTTCTGGTGGGAGTTATCAGTGTGCTGCTTTTGCAATATATAGGCCTGCATGGTATTCCTTTGTGGCCTAGGCTTCTTGTTGTGGGCCTGGCCATAAGGCTGGCGGCCATTTTGAAGGGAGTCAGTGTGTTTTTTGCAATAAGGTCTGCATTGTCTGTCTTCTGTTTCTTGTAGTTGGGTGGGCCTGGCCATGTGGCTCGCGGCCATTTTGAAGCCTAGGCCTGCAAGCTTGTGTGGCCTTGTCTGCCCACGGACCTGCCATCATCCAGTAGGCTCAGAACAGGTAGCCACATGTGCATTAAACAAGTGTTTATCTGTATGTTCTTTTGAATTTAAACATCATTTAGGGCATGGATGGCATTGGATTGAGTAGGAAAATGTGTTTTTTTGGGGGGTATTTCTGTTTTTGGGGGGGTGTTAAAGAAATGCCTTTGTTGTGTGTACCTGGTGTGTTGGTGTGCACCCTGCAGACCTTGTTTTGCCCTGTGGACTTTCGCTTTTGCATTTTATTGCATTAAAAAGGCACAGCAGTGTGGTTTAGCATGCATCTTTTGCCTGGCTTCTTTTATAGGCCTTTTAGCAGTTCATTGTTTCCTAGGCCTCCTGCTTGTTGCTTGTGAGTGTCCATGTGGCTTGTGGCCTTTTTTGGTGGGTGTTAATATGGGCCTGCATGGTTTTCCTATTGGCTTACTGCTTCCATCCATCCACTTTGCCAGCAGCAGCTCCCTTCTATTACATTTGTATTTTTGTGATTATTCTTTCCAATACTTCCTGAGAGTGTTGTGTGTGTATACTGTATACAGTAAGTAGTATACCATAGCCCTTGTTGCCAAAGTCTCACAAATGGCTACACTATATCTTCAATTTTTTTGTTTGCACTAGTAGTAATTGAACACAACAACAAATGCAATAATTCACTGATGTTCTTCTCCTGGCTTATTTGCTTTTAGGTGCTCAAAAAGACAGAGGAAGAGGTAACTATCAACATCATCCATTGTACTGCCAGACAGAAGTCCTGCTGCGCACAACATCACGTCCAACTGTGACCACAGACATCTCTGCAACTTGTGCACCTGCGTCCTGTCTGACCTCTGAAGAAAATGGGCCCAAAGAAAGGTACCAGGTCCTCCAGTACCAAGAAAGTTGCCGGTGAGAAGAAGTAACAGAAAAAGCAAGAGGCACTAACCACGACTGGTGTGCCGGCAAATGGGTTTTTGGGACCAAAAAACACATGCCTGCAGCATCGTTGTCCAGCGGGAACCAAGCTGGGAGCAGCACATTCGCACCAGCGGGCCAACCCCACCAACCTAGGCCCAAGCCCATGAGTGTCGCAGAGGTAGCCAGTCTACTAACGAGCAGCGATGTTGAAATGTCAGTATCGAAAAGTAGTACACAATCAACAAATGAGGAAACTCAGTAGATAAGTCTGCAGCAGCAGGCGCCGCTGCAAGAACAGCAGCAGCAGGCACTGCCGCAAGAACAGCAGCAGCCGCAAGAACAGCCGCAAGAACAGCCGCAAGAACAGCCACAACAACAGCCCACAATAGTAGTTGTTTCTCCTAAAGTAGGGGCATTTCAGGAAATCGAGCTTCCTGCAGACAAAGAGGGTCAAGCCACTGTTTCAGAAGATCCATTGTCTTCCACACCCCCAGCAAGGAAAAGGAGAGTTATTCCATCATCTTCTTTTTCAAGCCCCGCTTCTGATGATCTTGATGCCACTTGGAAGCCACCAGCTCAGTCTGAGAGTGATGCACGCCACAAGACAAGGCTAGTGATAAGGAAGGTTCCAGAAATCCTCAGAGTTAAGGAGGTAGATGTACAAGAGGGGGATGATGATGATGATGACGAGCCAATCATCACAGACTTCACTCCCGGCCCAAAGGATATGGAGACCAACATTATTATCCTGTCCAAAATGGCTGCAAGGGATGTAGCACGGATACCACCAACACAGGTTAACACCACCATGACCTCCAGCTTCCATATTTTCATTTGCAAAGGAAAGGCAGGGACCTACATCCAGCTCAACCACCACCTCAGTAGGTAGTGGTAGAAGTCGCAGTGTAGCTGCTCAGCGTCACATTCCAAGCACACCCTCCAGTTCATCTGGTATTGAAAGTGGCACATCCAGCAGTAGCAGTAAGTTCTCCTCCCCAGTTTGGGACTTCTTTTCGGTTAGCAGTAAGGAGGAGAACATTGCTATATTCTCAATTTGTCGACATGCTGTTAGGCGGGGTAAGCTTTGTACAAACTATGGTACCGGAGGCCAAACAAGTCATCTCAAAATACACCACACTATCATGTGGGAGGCTCACCTACTTCGCTTAGAACAAAGTAAAACTCAACCCATTGTTGTTGAGCATGAAGAATCAGGGGACAATATTATCGCCGTGGAGGGTGAACAAGAGGGAGGCAATTCTAGCCCTGTCCCCAGTAGTGTAGTAGTACCGCCCACATCCTCCTCAGCAACATCTCAGTGGCACCGCAGTAAGAGTCTGAGTCAGGCTGAGACACCAAGGCGACCAAGTAGTATTGCAATGATTATGAAACAATGTGCGTCGTTGAGCCTAACTGGGTTAAAGAAAACTGCACCACAAAGGAAAATAATCCAGACCACCATTGACAGCATGCTTAGGTTGGAGTGGCAGTACCAACCAACCACCCAACGGCACAGTTGTACAATGCGAAGCTCGCTAAAATGTTAGCGCTGGACCTTCTCCCTTTTTCATTTGTGGAAGGGGTGGGTTTCCTTGAATTTGTGTCAACCATCTGCCCTAAATGGAAGGTTCCCTGCCGGTCCTATTTCGCAAGAGTTGCTGTTCCAGCACTACAACATGATGTGCTGGAATTGGTTGGACAAGCTTTGCAGCAGAGTGCTGTTCACAATATCTACCTAACAACAGACATGTGGACCAGTTGCCAAGCCACTGATTACATGTGCATCACTGCACACTGGGTCTCATTTGTGGGGGTTAGAGATAAGCTATCTGAAGGTGCTGTTGACACAGCTGAGATTTTTAAAGCTACTCGGAAACATGCAACTGTATCCATGTTCGCCATGGAGAAATCTCATACTGCTGTAAACATGGTGGAAGAGTTTCAGAGCAAGGTTTTTGAATGGCTGCACCCAAGAGGGCTTAGATTGGTTTTGTTAACACAGATAATGGCAGTAATGTACTTAAGGCCATGGAGCTTGGTTCCTATTTCAGGGTTCCGTGTTTGGCGCACTGCATTAACATTATTGTTCAAGACTTTCTGAAAAAAGAAGCCATAGTCAGCAACTTATTGACTATCTGCAGAAGAATATGCACTCATTTCAGCCATTTTTTAAAGCTTGGAAGCAGCTGAGGATCATTCAACATGACTATGGAATGCCATTCAAAGCACTCGTCCAGGAGGTGGCAACACGTTGGAACTCACCTTATTACATGCTTGACCGTCTCTTTGAGCAGTACAGGCCAATCAGTGAATATGTCATGCGAAGAGGAGATGCTACTGTGAAAGGCATGAGCCTTCAGATGGACCAATGGTGCCTAGTTAAATGCCTGACTGAGATGCTTCTTCCTTTCGAGGTCTTCACACATCAAGTCAGCAAGGAGGACTGTACTATTGTCCAAGCTATCCCATTGTTGCAAATGCTAGAGCATCAGCTGAATGAGGTGTCTGAAGCATACAAAGATGTAGAGGAAAAAAAAGAAGCATATGAGTTGGTGGAGAGCTTAGCCCGTCGCTTAGCTGACAATACAAGGGTGCAAAATAAGATATTGACACAAAAACATTACATTTGTGTGACAATTCTGGATCCACTGAGAAAATGGGCACTGAAGACATTAATTCCTTTTTCAGAAATGGATGTTGCCCGGTACAAAACTTGGATAGCTGAGTCAGCGAGTAAGTTGGAAAATGAACGGCTGCTAATTAAACCCACAACAAGTACTGCAGCAGGGCATCCGGCGTCAAGTTCAACTTGGGAGCCTGAGGGCAGTGTGGTTGCCTCAGAACACTCACCACCACTGTCTACAACAGCAAGAACTGGATCTTCAGGCCCAGTAAAATTGTTACAGGATTGGTATTTACAGCAAGACATTGGTAAGTCCAGTGCTGATGCAACAAGAAAAGAGCCAGAAAAAAGTTTTGCACCCATGAACATTGAGCGGATGGTCCAGGCCTATCTGGACGACCCAACAGAGGTGTACATTGATTAAAACCCCCTGAGGTATTGGTATGGGAAAAGGGCCCAATGGCCTGTGCTCAGCAGGTTGGCGATAAACTATCTGGCTTGCCCTGTCACAAGTGTCTCTTCGGAATGTGTTTTCAGTGCTGCTGGTTCCATTGTAACAGTGAGAAGGACCAGTCTCTCACCCAAAAACTTGGAGAGGTTAACAATGATCAAAATGAATCAGCACTTTATACCACCGAATTACACAATACATGAATCAAGGGAGGAAGATGAGGACAGCGGCTCAGGTGACGGAACTGGTGTGTTAGATGATGATTACCTACTTCTGGTTGAGCTCCCAGAGTTTGAGGACGAGCTATACTTCCCTGACAATTAGGCTTGCACTTCCAGTTCTTGCTGTCTTCCTCACGTATTTTCTTTTATTGGTGTATCTGTCTTTCTGGTTAGTAACTTTGAATCACAACAAATCCATCACCATCGTCTTCTAATTGTTTTAGTGCCATATACAAGTTTCGGCTGGCTGCATATCACAGTAGACTCCTCAAAATACTGCTCCTACATCCTCCTGAATCTCCCTAAATCCATTGCCCTCAAGAAGTCAGATGATGATTGGATGATGCAAAATAGAAGAAAAAAGAAAAAATATTTCCAAGTCCCTCCAAAATAAGTAGAACATGATTGATGACTACTATAGCTATCCTCCTTTGTGATCCGAGAGAGACTGCCCATTAACTGATGATGAGAAGGAACAGGTACTGAATGATGCCATGCATTGGACGCTGACTGAGTGATTTTGTTGTTGTTTGTTGTGCATGAAGTTACTTCATTGAGTACTTTATGTAATAAACTACACACTAAAAGTAACTCAAGTCCCTTTTCCCTTCTTGTATTTTTAAAACCAAATTTGTACTTCTACTGCAGGCCGATACATTGCATTTTGAATATAGGAAGGGGACTCACTTGGTACACCAAGACTGAGTTGAACAACACCATCATGATGACCACAGTGACATAGTATCTTCACAGTCACTCAGTACACGGATCTGAGATGATTGATGGAATACGTCAGGCCGTTTCATGAGCGGCATATAAGGTAAATAAGTAAACAACAACCACAGCAGACCTAAATGTCTGTGTAGCGGTGGAGTCAAGTGTAGCAGTGGTATGACTGCGGTAAATTGTAAAATGCTATGTTGCTGGATATGTGCTTTGTCCAACTCTTTCAAAAAATGTATGCTAAATGGAGGATGTGCGAAGGGTGCCGTCACCGCGGGCCTGCTCTGTCCTGTTGGTGTTGTAGGTTAATGCTGGAAATAGACTAGAGTAGAGATGATGCATCCATGCCGCCTCGGAAAGTGTTCTTGTTGCACTACACCATTAACTTATCAATTTTTTTCAACTTGGTTTCAATCTAAATATCCCTTTTGTTTTTGCATCTACAATTACAGGCCGGGCCTTACCCTGTGCTATACTTGGGAAAACAATGCACACTTAGCTTACCAATGAATCTACATCTGCCAGGCAGGCAGTGGCGTCACCCAAGATTTATGGACGGAGCATCCATGGAAGGGAGGACCAAGAGGAATGCCGTGATTCAACTCACCATTTGACCAGGATAACACAGTAACAGTAACAACTTTCTACATCTTTTAAATAACTTGATTCATTTTTTTGTCTACAATCATTACAACAGTGTGTTCTTGTTGTTATTACTATTATTATCATTAGGTTTGCTCTCTGTCTATAATTCATCTCTACAGATATTTTAAAATGTTCTTTGCGGTCTGTAAAAGTAAGCCCAGTAACACTGAACACAAACTGTATGTAATCCGGGTCTCTCCTTATCATCAATCATCATGCATGCATTTCCTTTTTCTCCCATATTGATATGGATATGGTGTTGTAGGGATTCTGCGTATGCACAGAACTATGCGCAGGAAACCAGAACCTTAGAGAATTGTGGTGTACCAGAAACTCCCCTCAGAACTAAGAACCCCTTATCCGACTAGCTTAGTGTCACATTCGTTATCCGAGATTTAGCTCGGCGGTCCCAATGTATAGACAACCCAGAACAAGCGACTTAGTTATTCTCAGGAATGGTGGGAACCCGAAATACCCGTTTGCACATATATATATCAGTCCACAACAGAATAACTAAGACACAGTAAAGTTTAAAGAATTTATTCATAAACCTCGAGTCCTGTTATAAAGTACTTTGGCTAACATAAGTAGACAAATGGTTAAGATCATTACCATTAATATTGTTACAATACCATAGAATACAAAAGGAGCGATCATATTAATAATGACAGTGGAAAATAACCACCCTCCTTTCTCTAGCAACTAATAAAATATTATTAGACTATTAGAAGGTCTCATAGGCTTGCATAGGGGACCCCATACCGTATAGATCAGCTCAGGTGTGTCACATCACAGGATCAGCTCAGTGTTCTCTGCAACAGCTCTTCTATCGAATGCCCTAACAATATGCTGCGCTGTGATATTAAAGCACAAGACTTTCTGGTATTTGCAGCTACGTGCATGTTGTGACTAAACAGTGGTACGATCACCCTGAACACAATCAGCCGGCACCGTCTAGTGTCCTAGAACAGTTCTTTACTCGATGTACAGACCAAGGGCACTAGCAACTGTTAAGGATGTATAAATAACATTCCCTTGAGACAAGAGCGAGTCTGCATTTCTCAAGTTAATAACATGTAACAACAGTGTCGGGTGCAAAGTCAGCAAAAGCAACAAGATTGTTTTCCAACAGCTAACGTGATTAAGCTAACTTAGCACTGTAAATAGGGAGTGGCCTAAAACCACGTGACATCCCCCTTTCATCGAACCACGGTATAACCAGGGGCGAATAATTCTACAGAACGCAGAGTTCAAGATCAATGATGCAGACTAAAGAGCTTGAAGTGTGAGTGCAGTAAATGAGAGGAAGAAAAAACTTCGAAGAAGAGAGGAAAGAAAAAAATATAAAAACACAATCCATCGTTAAGGAGGATTACGATCGTTTGTGTGAAGGTAAAAATTCACTCCATTGAGCTCGTCATCAGGCAGTTAATTTTGGAAAGTATAAGTAGCATATGCGGCTGTAGCTTCTAGTAGCAAATCATTTGAGTCATCCGCAAAATTGGCTGACATCCAATCCAGCAAAGAAAAAGAACACACGTGTTCCACAGGGAATTGAGCATCAAGCACTCCACGTGGACAAGAAGCAGGCATCTCGATGTAACTGCGTGTCAGGAAGTCAATTGCTGCTTTCTCTATATCCCATAATCCAAGGACTCCTTGCGCCGCACCCAAGGCCATAAACCCGACTCCAGAACAGGCAAACTCATGTACCACTAAGGGATACATCAGTCGATCAAAATCCAGGTCCGGTGACACCAAGTTTGACAGACACATATCCAGAGCCCATTGGAATGGACATTCGAGACAGTGAAAGACAGGCTGTACACAAGTGAAAAACGGGAATCTGAAGGATAATCCATAAGCGACGCTCAAGGTAGCCAGTGGCAAAGTCCCATAAGCTTCCCACATTCGGCTACGCAGATGGAACATGCTGAATATGTGGTCGAGTAGCGCAAGTCGTGCAGCCATAGCGTAGTGCGCAGACCAACAGCAGTATGCCAGCAATTAATGCGAGTATCAGAGGAAACCCTCCGAAAACACCAGAAAAAATAGAATGAAAAATAGCTGGTATTATACCAAAGATAGACTGGAAAGACGTCACAAGGCCAGAGCCTACAATTTTAAAAAAGTGCACCAGACCAGTCGTAGAAGAAGCATTGAAGATATTGTGTATTAGTGTGCCAAAATGAAGGGGGAGGTCAGTATTCAAAAGCGCTTGAACTTCCGTGCGAGTGTTCGCAACTTGAAGGAGAAATGTTTCTCGTGACGAAGTCAACGCAACCTCCTTTTGAGACAAAAGAGCCCTTATTCTGCTCATCCTATTGAACTCTGCTTTCAAGGTTGGAATCGTCGGCCAGATGGATATATCAAGCCGGCCTTGCGGGGGTGGGAAAAGCACGTTATTACAGCAAACTACTCTTCGTGAAACTGAAACAATATATGGAATTCCAGCTAACATCCCACAGCAAGCCTCACTATTTAAAAGCAGATAACTACCATTAGCAAGCAGCGTAAATGATGGCGTTATAACTGGCACAGGAATGCCCTTCAACACGCAAGCTAAATTAGGGGCATTCATATTACACGATCCATGTAATTGGATATGTCTACACACTACGGAATGATCAGGAGCAGTCGTACACTCCTCACCCTTCAAATATACTTCTTTGCCGTCTCTCTCACAGCGATATGTAAATGGGAGAGACCTGACTTCATGCAAAAATGCAGAACCAAGTTTTTCAAATCTGCCTAAGGCATAATGTTTCATGCAAGAACTAAACTTATACATAGAAATTGGTAAAGTTACCATTCCATGTACGAGCCACACTGCATAATCCGACTCAGCAACAGAAAAAGGCAAAGGTTCTAACTTTTCTATATGTAGTAGTGAATATGTAGCATCTTTCATGGACATGAATTGTTGCTTTGCTGACAGATTAAACGGGCGGAATAAAGACGAAACATTCATGTAATCCCACTGTACTTTCCCCGCCTTTAACGTCTGCAAAGTCCAAGCAAATTGCATAATCGATCGTAATTGATTTTGACCATGATACAACAGAGACACATCGTCCTGTACAATATCCACAACAGATGAAACAATGTTATCCAATGTATATATTCTTGAAGATAAGGTATTAATACTATTATCTATTACTGCCAATACGTTTTCCATATTGGCTTGGTCAATAGCACGGAGTCTGGAAGCAGCCTCAATCTGTGACAACTTCCACACCTCGTTGTAAACAGCATACACCCATCTTTTGGATCTTCCTAATGCGGGACCCTTAACAAAATCATTCAAATCAATGTTGTCATGCAAACGTGACAAGTGAAGTTTAACAGAATTTAATGTGGAATGTTGCAACCATGTCTGACATAATTTACCTACCGAGTAGGTAGTGACAGTATGTGAGGACAGAAAACGTGGGTCTACTCTATCCTGTATGTACCCGGGAATTAACCCCAAAAATCTACGTTGACAGGTATCCGAACTTTTCTGCCATATCAACCAACCTGTAGGGTCTAATGCACTAATATTGAAGGTGGAATTGGAAATAAAAGACTGCAACATAGTAAGGGACAGATCTGTGTGATTCTCCCAACCAGGATAAGCTTTCAGATCCGGGATCGAGGGGGAATTTAAGTTTTTAGAGATAGCCAATCCAAAACAGGTTGTCTGAAAAACAGTAGAATTTAAAAACAACATGTGGTTTGGGATCAGGCAGGCACGATGTAAAGCTTCTGTACCCTGTACCTGCCAAGATTTAGTACCCCAAACTGATTTGAGATCAATAGCATGTTTCCAAACGTCATACCCACCAATTGCCAAATCGTCCATGAAGGACTTAGAAAACAACAATTTAGTGTGGGTCAAACGCACCTTTGAAACAGGGTCCTTGTTAAGCTTAAAATAAAAAGAAGCATTATTAGTTACACTAAAATCTGAAAAATATGAAAACTTTGCGATCAATGTTTTTGAACTTCCAATCTTTGGGGCAGGGCAATGTTCCCACTGTGTAAAGTTGACTAAACTACGAAATGTGTTTGCCCTATGGAGAAAATGTGTGCCATAATGTTGATAACAAAATTGCTCTGCATAGTTCTCATTATTCAAATACAAATCCTCGGCATCAAAAGCGGCATAGTATTTTAAATCAGAAAACAGTGTCTCTATAGTTTTAACATCCCAATCATCAGATCGAATGTCTTGCTTCACCACATCACCCATAGAGACACGATATACAGATGGCACATTAATCACTTCCGTGGGACCATGAATTTGAAATTTAACTGCATCCCATGCTATTCCATCACGAACAGGCCAGGCGGTGATATTAACAAAGGTCTGGTCCCTCTTCATGATGTGCGACGATGAATGTGGGGCCAAAGTTCCATTAATTAATCTAATTGTAGAACGTTCATTCAGGTAGTGTCCATTTATCAACCTAAAAAACACTACCACAAAACCAACGGACATGAACAAAAAAATGCAAATGAGCACCAGCCAGATGTAAATCCAGGGGGGAACCAAAAATTGTCTCTTGAACCAGGCAAAAATTTTAGAAAATTTGGAAGGGGCAGTGGAAGTCAATGATTCAGTTCCAAAGGAAGAATTAGACTGGACAATGTCAGTTGAATGCAAAAGGGGCAATGGGACATCAGTAGGATATGAATATTCAGCATCATCAGGTAAAGCACCATCCGCAGGTGAAACAGCAGAATCAGAAAGTACTTGCATTTCAATGGCAACCTCAGGTACTACGTCAGATGGTCGCACCACAACAGCACTGCGCATCATTGAAGGGCAAGAAACTGAAGGTGTCAGACTATGGAGTATCGGCCACCCTGTGTAGCTTGACATTGTCAACCGAAATGTACCTGTTGTCTCTGTGACCAGGAAGTGGAGGCAAAACAATTGTGCGGGTACCCTCAACTCCAAGCACCGGCACTGGTGCACGATAAGAGGGTCCAAACTCCTTCTTCTTCTCCACCTTCTCACGGACCAGATCACCAACTCGGGGTAGCCAGCCGACTACCGGAATCTGAAGTCCAGCCTCGGTCGCAGAAGATACGTGCTCTTTTGCTAGAGTGTCTCTTGTTTCTTGAAGATTCTGTAAAACAGTACAGTGGTCATCTAAGTCAAAAGGCGCGGCCGCCGCCGCCATGTCGAGACCCTCAAGGTCAGGGACAAACATTCGAACTCTGAAGAGCATCATGTACGGGGTCCTCCCACCCAGAGACCTTCTAGGGAGATTATTAAGTGCACGTTGGACGTCATACAAATGGGATAGCCAGTTTTTGCCAGTACCTAACACCCGGGCCGTCAATGATTGCTTTAGGTCACGGTTCATTCGTTCCACAACACTATTGCCCTCAGGCCGATATGGAGACGAAAATTTGACTTGGACCCCCAAACTTCTCATAGCTTCTTTGTAAGCCTTAGAGGCGAACGCAGGGCCCTGATCAGAGTGAAGGGTGCCACATGCAAAACTCCCTATAAAGACACGCAACGCTTTGATGACAGTCCTGGCGTCAGCACTCCTGTGTGGCCACACCCAAAGAAAACGTGTGCACGAATCTACTGCAACCAAGATATACTTGTACGCAGTGTCGGAGGAAAAAGGACCGCAGTGATCTAAATAAACACACGCTAGTGGTTGATTAGAAATGTGCAGCTGCGTTTGTGGTGGACGCGCCACCGTTGATGGCTTAATTTGCTGGCAAATTCCACAATTGAGGACATAAGTCCGTGTATGTTTGTACAAACCGTACCACCAATAACGCTGTTGCAGCAGTGACACAGTTGCGGACACTCCGGCGTGCGCAGACGCAACACCCTCGTGCGCAGCTTGTACCAATGCAGGTCTGCAGTCCGAATTGGGAATAACCCTATCCCCAACATCATTAATCCTCACTAACGGGACGTTATCAGGACTTAAGTGATAATGGTATCGAGAAGGGAAACCTCTAGGGAAGTTTTCCCCAGTCTCTGAAGCAGCAATAGCTGCCAAGATGTCATCATCGATCTTACTTTTGGATCTTGTAACTGCTGCTACTAAGTATGTTGCCACTGCTGTTTTAGCTGCCTCGTCAGCCAAACTGTTACCGACAGCATGGACACCAACTCTCTGGTGACCAAGAGTGTGAATAACACTCACAAGGGGTCGACTGCATTTCAGTTCAGACACCCTAGCCCAAAGCGTTTTATGCTTTATTGTGCTACCTTTTGAATCACGAAATCCATTCGCAATCCAAAACATCAGATTGTCGTTGTAAGATTGTACACAATAGTAAGGATCACTCACTATAAGAGTTGTGACTTTATAATCAGCAAACTCCAGTGCAAGCACCAGAGCTCTAAGCTCCGCCAATTGTGCGGTACAATCACCCAAAGTCTGCGTATGCACCGCATCCTGAACGAATTCTCCATTCACGAAAGTACCAACCACAATTGCGCAAGCCGCTGAATAAGCGTGCCTTGATCCAGTTGCGGGTTGCGCAGACCCGTCAGTGTAAATGACACAATGGAATTCCTCCAACGGGCGCAATGTAAGTGGAGCCGGATGAACTAATTCATACTCTAAACTCTCCTGAGTCTGAAGTCCTGCGTCAAAAATGTATTCGACATCAGGTGAGGCTAAGGAGGTTGCCCATTGTATCCACCGTGGATGCAAAGCTTTAGAATTCGGCACACTTGCTTTAGTGACTGCCTCTAGGGCAGGGAATGATGTTACCACCATCATGCGCTTCCCCTGTGATAGCGCTCGTTCTTTCAGGATTGCCATCTGAACAGCTGTCAAAACCTTTTCGACAGTGGAGAAACGCATTTCAGCCGAAGTATATAAATGAGATTTGTAAGCAATGGGGACTGTGTCGCCTTCATTGTAAGTTAAGTACGTGAACCCCTCAGCACCCGGCACAATTCTAATTACCAGGTTTTTGTGGTTATCACGAGTTTGTAAATATATCGCAGTAAGAAGGTCAGACTGCAAAGAGTGTAATGCAGCTGAATGTTCTGGCAGCCAGCAAGATTTGGTAAAAGTAGGTTGCACCAAGGCATATAATGTCTTGATACGCTGGGCATATTCAGGAATGTAGGTACGACCGAAATTCAGAAAGCCCAGCAATGATTGAAGTTGTTTCAGTGTCGTAGGGATACGAAGGCGTGCGCATTTCTCAAGGAACTGCGGAGCCAAGCCTCGGCCCTCATTGTTGAGTTCGTACCCCAAGAATAAAACTGTGTACTCGGCAATGTGGGACTTCTTAAAGTTAAACTTGTAACCAAAGTCCGCAAACATACAAATTATGTTGTCCACGCGAGCAAGGTGTGGAAGCAACTCGTCGTCTGTTAAGTAGATGTCATCAACGTACGAGTATGCCTCCGGGTCTACCATCTCTAAGAGAGAGACCACACGGGCAGCAAAAACCCCAGGACTATTTTTATAGCCCATTGGAAGCCTTTTGAACACTTTTTGTTTACCACCCGAAGTAAAAGCGGTCCACTCATAACTATGAGGGGATATGTTATGGCAATAAAAACCATTGGACAAGTCATGTGTGGTTTTGAACCTTTTTCTCACAAGACTATCAACGAGAGCCGAACTATGGGTATTTTGCACCGCACAATTCCGGCAGTGCGAGTTTAAGTGCCGGTAATCCAAAACTAGGCGGTACGATCCGTCAGGCTTCGTTACAGTGAATAAAGGATTATTCATGGATGACACACACGTTTCAATTACACCCTGATATTCCAATTGTTCAAGGATAGCCGCGACGTGAGACCTAGCCTCACGTCGCATAGGGTATTGGGGTTGTGGCTGGGGGTCGGACCGCAATGGAAATTCGTGGAGGGTAGAACTTTTATCCCACCCCACCTGATTACGATACAGCGCAGGTGCAAGCACCCGCGCCCACTCCTCGGCTAACTTCTCAGACTCCTCCTTGGGCACTACGTGTCCAAAAGAAGGAAGAATAACTTCTTCCCCCCTTGGAGCGTTTAGAACGAAAGCCGGGGGCCAATCTTTCTCCGCCAAAAGTATATCATAGGTGGTCGTTAGATTATCCCAAAATACCGCGTTAATTTTTCGTTGTATGTCACCCTCAATATTTAGAACTATGTCAAATAATCTCTCAGGGGGGGCTACGCGAGTATCAGCAGTTTCTACTGTTACATAGATTTTAGTTGCTGTCGCCTCCAGAAATGGACGCAGTGCTCCCCGCACTACTGTAACTTCCGCCGCGCTGTCTAGCAGCGTCAAAGCCCATTTCATGTTCAGAAGCTGTGTCCGCACCATCTGAGGCATACTTCGCTGAGATAGCAGCAACTTTCTTTATCTGAAACGGAGGACGCGGACGTGCAGAATCCTCCTGCTTGCCTTTTACGTCTGCTTGTCTGGGTTGCTCACGTCCTTGAGCACTCCGGCCTCTCCCACGGTCTCCGCCACCAAAGTGTGAAGCCGCTGATTCCTGTGAAGAACGAGGAGAGCGCTGGTCAGGAACCTGAAACCTATCAGGTGACTTAATACGAGAACGATCACGCAAATCATAAGTGCGTTCAACATATGCCTGAACTGGGGACGCTGGACGAGTCTCCTGTTTCTGTTGCTGTTTATCTTGTTTTTTGGCTCTCCAATTTTGTTTTGGAAAGTTAGGTTTATCGTCTTTTGTAGACAAACTCACTTTAGTGTGCTGTACTACATCAGGAATTTTGATGACGGGTTTCACGCCTAGGGCACTACGTCGAACCATCCTATAGGCCTTTGCAATAACTTTTGCAAACTCCCTCGGCTTATCCTCATCCGCAATAAGTGCCATCATGTTTCCCACTTGAAACTGCATGGCATCTCCTTTGAGATTTCCCATGATCATGGAACATACTACATCGAAGCTATCGATAAGCCGCATTCCCAATTCAATTGCTGCTTCCGCCCCATGGTCCTCCTGGACTTTTTTGATAACGGAAGGTAGTACCGACATAGACGTAGTGCCGAAGCACTTCGAATAGGTCGCGGCAAAGACCTTGCCCCAATTGTCACAATCGACAATGTCTGGGACTAGTTCTTTTGGCAAAGTAATAGTGAGTATCCTGTGTTTATCCACAGGACTAGTGTTAGGAAACACGGCTTCTAGTTGATCGAATTTCTCTGCAAGCCAATAAGGATACTCATCCTTATTCTGGGGGCGCTTGCCAACAACCGCGTTTACCATTACAGGACTGATCACAACCGCATGATGGTGATCAGCCCCGTGTCCCGCAACTGCAGGTGCCCCCACCTGTACAGTGCGCGACACATACTGCACTAACGCCCTATGGACCGTAATCAGGGTAGTGTGTAGTATACGTAAGCTATCCACTCCTACCGTCAGGTAGCGTGGATGAGGTGTATGTCCGGCCAGCACCGGCCAAGTAGCTCCTTCAATAGACAAAGGACCCAGTCTCGCCGGGGTGACCGTGTGGGGGAGGGCGCCATTAAACCAAATAGTGTGCTGCCAGGTTGAGATAGGAATTTCCAAAGCCATATATGGGGTTTACCGTAGAGGCACCGGCGTGGCAGTGTATTTGTGGAATGTTTTATCGACATCTTCCACAGCCTCAAAGGTAACCCAAGAGTAAAACAACTCATAAGGGTAAGTAGCACTTGCACTTACGACAAATACCACTGCCATCCCGTCATCAGGCACCCCATACGTCCTCAAATGAGCACGCAGAGACACCCTACTATGAGCGGGAATTTCTACCGCCATAAGGACTTAAAAAAAAGATACAACAAGATCTTTAGTAGCACTTGGGCTTATATTAGTTTAACCTTTTTTATTATCAAGCTTGAAAGAACCTATAGCCTAAAACCTAGGTAGGTTAAGCCGTCACTCCCGTTATCCGGAAACCAGAGTGAGGGCGTTGTGGACTAATAAAAAGCACTACTAAGGCATCTCAGATATTAAGACCAAACGTTAGGTGCGCCATGTTGTAGGGATTCTGCGTATGCACAGAACTATGCGCAGGAAACCAGAACCTTAGAGAATTGTGGTGTACCAGAAACTCCCCTCAGAACTAAGAACCCCTTATCCGACTAGCTTAGTGTCACATTCGTTATCCGAGATTTAGCTCGGCGGTCCCAATGTATAGACAACCCAGAACAAGCGACTTAGTTATTCTCAGGAATGGTGGGAACCCGAAATACCCGTTTGCACATATATATATCAGTCCACAACAGAATAACTAAGACACAGTAAAGTTTAAAGAATTTATTCATAAACCTCGAGTCCTGTTATAAAGTACTTTGGCTAACATAAGTAGACAAATGGTTAAGATCATTACCATTAACATTGTTACAATACCATAGAATACAAAAGGAGCGATCATATTAATAATGACAGTGGAAAATAACCACCCTCCTTTCTCTAGCAACTAATAAAATATTATTAGACTATTAGAAGGTCTCATAGGCTTGCATAGGGGACCCCATACCGTATAGATCAGCTCAGGTGTGTCACATCACAGGATCAGCTCAGTGTTCTCTTCTATCGAATGCCCTAACAATATGCTGCGCTGTGATATTAAAGCACAAGACTTTCTGGTATTTGCAGCTACGTGCATGTTGTGACTAAACAGTGGTACGATCACCCTGAACACAATCAGCCGGCACCGTCTAGTGTCCTAGAACAGTTCTTTACTCGATGTACAGACCAAGGGCACTAGCAACTGTTAAGGATGTATAAATAACATTCCCTTGAGACAAGAGCGAGTCTGCATTTCTCAAGTTAATAACATGTAACAACAGTGTCGGGTGCAAAGTCAGCAAAAGCAACAAGATGGTTTTCCAACAGCTAACGTGATTAAGCTAACTTAGCACTGTAAATAGGGAGTGGCCTAAAACCACGTGACAATGGTAGTCTACAAAGATTCTGTTGTTTGATGTTTGTCCATGCATACTGTTTTTCTTTCTCAAACCTCACTCCAAAACCCCCTTCCCAACCATTCAACAAACCCTAACCCTCTTCCCCCGTGCTGTGTGACTTATTGAGGTATGACTACATTAAATGTACACCAATAATTTATCACACACTTGCTGGGGCGGATGTGGCAAAAGCAACAGTACTTCAATTTCAAGGCAGGGCGGGGATCTTCTTCTGCTTGCCCACCCATGAGCAGTATATTTGTGAGGTAATTGTTTTACCAAAGGAACCGGCTAATATATCAGCATTAATTCCCGGCATTGATTGGATTAATGGATTTCATTCGTTGTCATCCTCCTACCCAGCACTAACAGTTACGCTTGTGTCCAATGTACTGTAGGCCTAGTCAAGTGACTCGACACAACTAGAGTTTATAACTCTGTGTACTACTAGGCTATCCCCACCACCAATATGTTTTGTTTTAATTGGGCATATTATTGTTTGGCAGTAAGTTCTGTACTGTACTTCATTCTACTACTCCTTGAAGAGTCTCTCTCATGCTACTGACTGTCTCATTTTCTTTTTTGGCAAATGCTGCTGCCAGTGTCTACTACTACTACTACCACCACCACAACCATGGCATGTTAGGAAAGAAAACCATCACCACCATGCAGCCATCGCTGTGCCTAAGTTAAACATCAAGCAAAGGTAAGAGAAGTTTGGGGGAGGCATAATTAATAATAGACATGTTTTCATTAATTCAATTTCACACACCCCTTTGAGACCAGTTGCAGAGAACCTAGAGTAGAAGAGACTGACAGTACTAGTAGGACAAGTCACTCAGTGAGGGGTGCGCATCTATCTGTTTCTGTCTTACAAAGTCATCCAATTATTAAAATCAAACACTGGCTGTGGGCGGCCCTGCGCCAGCAAGGAAAGAAGGATACAGTGTGATGTAAAACAGTAACCCCACCCAGAAAACATTAACAACATCGTCTGTAAACTTAAGTAGAAATATATTATTTAATACCCTAACAAAAATAAACTATGTAAAAAAAATCCCACACCTGACCCACCCCTCTCTCTAACCCCAACCAATATCCGTAAAGAAAATGTCCAATTGTCCAAAAGAGAAAACCCAATGCCCGATTTCCACCCACCCCAAGAATAATTAAAAAAGGGGCAATAATAACAGGGTCTAAGTTCGGCGGGCTTTTTTCAGGAGGACACGAACTTGCTCCGCCAGGCGGGCAACACGGCACTTCAAAGCGCGGCAGTTGCATCCACGGGGGGCAGCAATGATGGAGGGGCAGCGGCAGGTGGCTACCAGACAGTGGTGCCGTACCACTGGAGGGCGGTGGCTGGGGCCCAGGGCATTGCAGGAGGCTGCAGCTGCTGCTGCCTCCTCCTCCTCCTCTTCCAGGACCACCAGCCGACAATATTCGGTCTGTATGGCCTCCAGTTTCCGGCGCCGGGCCTTGGCTGCCAACTCCTTCCGGTCAGGTTTCCCCTTGGAAGGAGTAGCTATATATGAAGAAGAAAAAACAAGACTATTGTAAAATATACTATTAGCAAAGCAGTAAGACAAATATTTCTACACATAGTGTCACGGTAGCACTAGCAAGCACATAACATTTGTAGTATGTACTATCTATCCTCCCACTTTCTTAGACTTTAACATTTGTGGGAGTTTCAGGCATTCAACCAACCATGCATCTGATTCCTATCAGCCACCAGTATGCATGCTGCATGCATCCCACGAATCCTTCTCTGCCAGTCATAAATCTTAAATCTCGCCCGTACTTCTTCCTTCCACTCTTCTTTCCCTTTTCGCTCAACCCATCCATCAAGGTCATCTGATCTGACTTTTAGTCTTCTCCATAAAACTTTCACAGCTGAGTTGAAATCATCAGATAGAAGAGGCCATTGGTTACTCAACACTCCCGCCACTAATGCTTTTACTAATGCTAAGTAAAGGGTGTCTTCAACCGTTCACAACCTCTTACTTAGTAAGTCAACTGTACAGTATTATACAGTACACTCTTGCAGTGAGTGTAATGTCAATAAGTAAGGATTAGAAATCTAACTTACCACCGCCTGCCACTGCTGCTGGCTCACGCCCTGCAGCTCCTCCTGCAACTGCTGCCTCCTCCTCTCCTCCATCAGCAGCCGCGTCGCCGCTGGCCCCGGCACTGGTGGTTGGTAGTGCGCCTTGAAAAAACATTACACATTTTTTAGGTGCCATATCCACCTCCCCCTATTTTTCACTAGCAAGATTGAAAAATGAGTTAATAGTAATACATACATATACAACATACATCACTAGTACAAACAGGTAGTAGTAGAGTAGACACTAGTAGTTATATGGTCCCTAGAGTCATTCTAGTCTTTGCTTAGTTAGCCCGAGCCGTGCTACCATTTTACCTTTGTGTCTTTTATTTTGGCACACGCTTCATTACCTTCCAACTTGTTGTCTAAAGAGTGACGTCTTTGAGCCCACATGAGCTCATACTGCTACTGTCTAAGCGCAGCGTACAAGGTCAATCAAAACAAGCCACTTTGTTATGGAGTTCTGGTGTTAGTCCATATTGCTTATCCAAAATGCTATACTTTTTGCCACGACTGAGAAATGCTTGCAATATACTAACGCGCACCATTTTTCTCCTAACAGACGGAAGATTCCCTTCTACAAACCAGAGCTTTGCAGAGCTTATGATGTAACCAGTACTAGCTTCTTCTAAGGTGAGGGGTCCACAGAATTCGCTCAGATCTTCATTTATAATTTTATATAAACTATATTCCTATTCCTACAAAGGGGATAGTGGTGCTTCCACCACTGTTCACTTATTATTAATCATGATTTTGCTTTTTTTTTCTTCGTTCTATGGACTTGTAGTTGTTGTAAGTGTAACTAAGTGCAACAATGTTTATAGTTTTAATCGTATGCATTTTGCTGTTGGTGCTGCATTATAGAACAAAGTACAGAGCTTGTCAGTTGAAAATAAATTTTTTTAACTTACATAGACTCGGTGGTATTTGGTGTGGATGGACTTACACGAGTGAGCGAGCGAAAGGAAGGGTGTGCAAACTGTGCATGTGCATTGCTTCCACGACTGGGAGGTCGGGAATGTTATGTTCTGGGTTGTCTACTCATTGGGTATCTTGGGGGGTGGTTCGGAGAGCTAATAGTGATAAAACACTATTATAACTAGTTGGGCAGGGGATTGTGGTGGGTTCTGTTCTGATTGAGGTGTGAGTGTGAGGAAGGTCCAACCTCCCATCACCAACATCCTATTTTCTTGTGCATTGTTCTGTATGTGGAAAATCCCTACAACAGCAGTAGTATGTCCTATCCTATCAAAATAATAAAATCTGGTTGGGCATTTTGTTGGTGGGAATTGTCGAAAAACATCAAGAGTAATAAAACCTCAAAGATTTAGCAGAATAGAAGGAGTACAAGAGGACAACCCAAAGGACTGGGCTCATCAATGGCTAGAGCTACTGGTGAATCTTAATTTTATTTAAAACCTTTTACTTAAAGAGTGGCCAACTGGGCATGCTCAGCTACAGACAGACTAATAGTAGTAGTACAGAGAGTCATAGCAGAGGCAGTTAGAGGCAGGGATAACACGAATCTAGACACAGATAGTCTAGATCGAAGGGTAATTGTTGGTAAAAAATAGCATTAGGAAATGGAAACAATAGTTCGGGAAAAAAATACGGTGCAGTAAAAGTTAGTGAATAAGAATTAATATTAAAAACAGGAGGACTTACTGAGGCCAGCAGAAGAGCCCTCGTTCTGGTCCTCCTGTCCGACTGGAAAAGGTCCTGCCGACTCTGCCCCGTCTTCTTGCCCCTGGGTGCTGATCATGAAAGCTATAAGAAAGAAAGAGACAAACATTGATGATTGGTGTGAAACAAATAAAATATTTTTATAAGACTGTCAAAAAAACATTTGTGTAAACAACAATTGCAATAAAATTGACCTATCTAATCTGGTCGACAAGTAGTATCTGGGGATTCGCGGACCGACTAGTTATTATTTATCTACACTAATCCAGTGTTCCATTCTGATTCCAGAATACTAACTATGCCTAAGTAGTACATACCACCTGACCGAGCCCACCTATTCCAGGCGTGCCAATTGTACATTAAATAAGCATTTCCACTTCTTTTAGTCCACAAAAATGCATAAATGGAGGACATATGCCTGTATTTTTGCATACACAAAATTGTTGGTTGGTTGATGCAGATGTTCTGCTAGTGCTAAGCCTATTAGCACTCACTGAACAAACTACAAAAGGTTCTACTAAGAACTGGGGCAAGCACTAGCAGCACTCAGCAGCACGTGACGTAATAGAGGGGGCGTCGCAGACCACAAAAAAATTACAAACTTATAATAAGTAACTAAACCTAAATATAAATCCACCCCATCTCTTAGTGACAGGACAATGGAAGGACTAGAGTCACTCTAGCATTACCTAACTTAAGTTTTCTAAAATAAACTCTTACATAATCACGCAAAACGAGCGCAAACGCAAAGTTGCAAATAACAAGATTAGTAGCGCAGAGCACCAGTGTCATAACAATCACAGAAGACTTTTAAACGTAAATTACCTGTAATGTATGTAAGCAGCAGCATTCTCGCTGGTCGGAAAAAATATATATTTGCAATATATAACACAGAGCAGAAGAACAGACACAAAGTAGTAATAATTAAGTAGCTATTCACCAAGACCCGGTACCTCCACTCCTAGCAAGTCCAGCAGGTCCTGCTCCCGGTCCAGGATATCAGACCACCGGTGCGTCAGCTGGTTCTGGCTGCGCGGGACACCCGAGCAGCGAAACACTGCCCGGCGCACCTTTCCCCACTGCTGCCGACGCTCCCGGAGCCCGTACCCGGACCCAGGTCTGCCGCCTGCTGCCAGGGTTAAGGGGTGGTGGCGCTGCACAAAAAAAACCAGTGCAGCCAACTCCACCTCCCCAGATAAGGCCCGTTCCTGCCCCTCTTGTGGGCGTCGCCTTCCGCAAGGAAGGCGGTCGCGGCTCAGGCTACGATGACCCCTGTGGCCCTTTGCCATGGTCCTGGGGTAGGCGGGGGGCGGAAAAGAAAAGGTAAGAATTTAAAAAGTAAGTAAAAGAAATTTAAAAAGCAGGTAATAGAAAAAAAATTGAAAAAGTAGTTAAAAAACACACAAAAAGTATACAAAAACAAAAAATAGAGAGTCAGGAAAATAGAGAGAGAGAGATAATAAATAAAAAAGATTAAAAAAAAAGTTTTCAGAAACAAAGGATTGAAAAGATAGAGGGAGCATTGAAAAGCAGGCCCCAGAACCAAAGCATAAAGTGAAAAACAAGATGGCCGTGCCCATTGAGACCGCATGGGCAAGTTTGCGAGATATTTCCCCCCCGAGCACGCAAAAAGCATCACGAACACGCAATACGCGTTCCCGAACAGGAAATACCTAACGTGAACAAGCGCAAGCATGCATTGCGCGACCCGGAACAGGAAATAGCATCGCGAGCGGGCGGGACAAGTGAAAACAAGATGGCTGAGCCCATTAGCGACTGCATGGGCAAGTTGGCGACACATTTCCAACGCGATCACGCAAAAAACATCGCGAACGGGCGGGACAAAAACTTCCGCGTCTTCGCGATATTTTTGCGTAACGCGATTACGCAATTTCCGCCCACCCTTAGTAATCTCATGCTAACGAAGTTCTTGGTACCGACATTTACATAAAAATGTAAATTATTTTTCTAAATTGGTCTTGGATTTATTCTTGAGTGTGTGTCTCATTTATTGCCTCTGTGACTACAGCTTAACTGTTCACCCACATTACCACAAAAGAGGGCATTTGGATTTTCATTTGTGCCTCTGTAAACCAACTGGGGTTTACCTGGACACTTTATACAGTATACCTCGTTTTGGTCCACAATATAAAGAGCCAGCTTCCTACAACACTTTACATACTTGAAGGCCTACACTAATCTATGTGCAGTGATCCTTTGAATCTCCAGACACTGAGCTATGCACTCCAATATGTTTGCCATTCCTCATGGGTCTGGGCACACACTGAGTGAGGTACATAAACTGCAATGTATACATGCTCTTGCATCTTTATGAGGGGCATTCTTATGTACAACTAGTCTCACCCCTTTTTCAGTCCAGATCCTCCTCCTTTCTCTTAAGGCCCTCTTGGCATACACTTCTTACTTAAAACTAAGATATCGTTACATTGTGCTTGGTATGCGACTGCCCAACACCCGAGAGTACCTGACAGTATTTCTCAGTCTTTGCTCACTCTGTGACTAGTGCAGCTTTTCTCAATGTTAACAAATTATATATTTACAGAAACAGGTTGCAATTACTACCTACAATCATACTATTGTAAATTAATTCCAGCCAAACTTACATAATAGCCACGTTCTAAAGTGCCTATAATGTAAGTAAACATCAAGAAAGTGCATTGTTTCAATAAAGTGCAATGGAGAACTACTTCCTTCAGTACGAACTCAAGCTCCAAAATCTTATTCACCCACTACTCCAACTCACAATAAATGGAGAGGAGTACTTCTAACCTTTGAACAAGCTTCTTCCTTTCTCTACACATTTTGCAGTACACATTCCCTAGAGTATAAAGTATTCATTCCCTCAACCCACGCTCGCAGCCTAGGTGATTCAGTTGATTTCCAAAGTGCAATAATTATTGACCTTGCCACACATGTTTCAATGAACCACCAGTAGTGTGTCAGAGCTGGACTGATACACATATGTCTTCAACAGCCTAATAAAACTGCATTCAAATCTATTGAGTATGATTTCCTCAAAGAAACGCACATACACCTCAGATCCCCCTCCCAGAAAATGTTCACCCCATTACATTCCTAGATAATATGGATCCAGCTACCGGGCTCCAAACAACTAGGACGGCACTCAGGAAATATTTTTTTCCCCATTTATGTAACAGTACGTAGATATAGTATACCATTCACTAAGCATACAATCGCATCTTCTGAATGTTGGAACCCCATAAAACTTTACAACCAAGGACAGAGGCTTCCACATATTGCTCCTGAGGTAAATTCACCTTATTCTCTTGTATCTATTTACTTTGTATGTTTCAAAACTCATCCTGAAAATTGAACCATCCTGAGCGCAACCACCATTGTCTCTGTTTAACATAACGTCCCAAAGATCGAAAAACTGACCAAACAATTTTTTGGGTTGATTCAACTTGTAAAGGTTGGTATTTCATTAAAATGGATGTAATCGGAATATATAACAATCTAGTTTGCACCCAGAGTCGCTTTCCAGACAATCAAAGCTTCATTAACAATCCAGTTCCTTACTTTTACAAGATTGAAAGAATTTGTTATATAATACACATGGAATTGATGAAAAGAAAAGGTTTAGCATCGCGTCCCATCGACTTCTGGCAACCCCTGCGTGATTACCTATGCACTCTTGCAGAAGACAAGACCACATCCCGACCACCCACTCATGTGCACACTAGCCCGGTCATCCCCATTGTGCTGCTGGACTCCCACTGTACATAAACTGCTGCCATCAAAGACCATGCCTACCAGACGTCTATAAGCTCAGGGTTCCATTTTATTTATTTATTTATAACGTTTTATATAGCGCGAATATGATCTCGAGGGATATCAGAGCGCTTTACAGTTATGGGTATAGGAAACTAACAGTTGCAGTACATGTGTCAAATGGGATTACAGACAAAATCACATATCAAAATAAAACTCACAGGACAAGAACGTTTACACGTACATGGGATCAGCAGAATAATAAGAACATAACTCGTACATATCGAGATGGAATAGCAACCAGCGCTAAGGCTTAAAAATCTAAGTCCAATGCATTAGAGCAGATGATCCAGCAACCTATTAAGGTAAGAACTTGTTTCTTCCAATTTGAAGGCATCCGTGGAGGACATTCTATGTATTTCGGTGGAAGCAAGTTCCAGATCTTCGGAGCTGAGCCAGAGAAGGCTCGGTGGCATGTTCTCTTTTTGCAAAAGATCTGAGGTTTCAGGAGGAGAGAGTTAGCACTCCTAGAGGGTTTGGCCCCTCCTGATAGTTCCAGTTTTTGCGCTAGGTAACTGGGGGTTTTGAAATGGAGGGCTTTGTGAGATAGGCAAGCAATCTTTAGCTGTATTCTCACTTCCTAGGGCAGTCAATTTAGGGATTTTAAGACTTGAGAGATGTGTGCATTTCTTTAGTGGGGCCAAGGTATATTTGGGGAGATCACAGAGCGTAGCACTGCCATAATCAGGTCTTGGCAAAACAAGCGCTTGGACCACTTGTTTGAAGTCAGCTTGTCGGAGGAAAGGTTTGAGCTTCCTGGGTATCCTCAATAGGTGGTCAGCTCCCTTGCATACTTTGCTAATATGAATCTTCATGTTCAAGTGCTTGTCCAGAGTGATTCTGAAGGATTTAGCTGAGTCGATAATGAGGGGGGAGCAGTTGAAGGCGGTGAGGTGATTCATCCAGAGGTCTAGCTTCAGGTTGTGATTTGGAAGAGGGATGAGAAGGAATTCTGTTTTGGAGGTATTGAGCAGGAGGTGATTCACAGTTAACCAGTTTTGAGTAGTCAGTAGTGTAGTGTTGAGTGAGGTTATCCAGGGAGAAGATTTTCAGATAAAGTTGGGTGTCATCCGCATACATATGGAAGAGAATGTCCATGGAATTTAATGCATTAGCTAGTGGTTCCAAGAATAAGTTGAAGAGTATGGGAGACAGGGCGGACCCTTGGGGGACACCCATGGATACTGGAGATGTCTGCAAGAGAGAGTGATTCGCCTTCACTCTTTGGGATCTGTGATGGAGGAAAGACGAGAACCATTACAACACCGGACCAGACAGGCCCATCCTGTGCTCTAGGATGGTTTGGAGGTTTTCGTGATTAACAGTGTTAAATGTAGAGGAAAGGTCAAGGAGGATAAGGAGGCACGATTCATTTTGATCAAGCATCTTTAAAATTTCGTCCATAACGTGAGTGAGAGCCGATTCGGTGCTATCCCCACTAAGAAAGCCAGATTGATGTTGGTCCAGGAGATGGAAATTCTCAATGTGAGCACAGAGTTGCGGCTGGATGCATTTTTCTAGGAGTTTGGCGAGGGTGGGGATGCTAGAGATAGGGCGGAAGTTGTTGAGGTCAGTGCTGTCTGCAGTAGATTTTTTTAATATGGGTGTTACCTGAGCTGCTTTTAGGCACTCCGGGATCGTGTCTTGTGACAGAGACGCGTTGACAATCTTTGTCCAGATGGGAGAGATAACATCCTTGATTTATTTGAAGATGGAAGTTGGCAACGGGGCGCTGAAGTGATTAGAAGGGTTGATATTCTAAAGAACCTTTTTAATGTCTCTTTCACTGAGGAGGTTAAAGGTGTCCCAAGAGGCATTGTTCTTGATGCCCAGGCTCAACGGTTCGATCTTGTCCGTTAGGGCCGGGTGGGGATTAGAACCATTGGATAGTAGTAGGGCCCGCTTGGTTTCCAGTTCAATATTGATGAGTCTTGATTTCTCAGTAAAGAAAGCTGCCAGATCCTCACATCAGGGGGGGCTGATTTCCAAATCAAAGCGATTTGGGGCTTCCACCAATTGTTGTTAAACCAGCTAAAAAAGGTTTTGGGGCGGTTTGCGGCTTGATTAAATTGGGATCTGAAATAGTCCACCTTAGCTCTCTTGATTTGCTTGTTATTGGAGCCTCTAACCGATCTAAGGATTTTTAGCTGGTCCATGGATGTTTTGGATCTCAAGGATCGTTCGATAGCCCTAAGGATGCAACGTTCCGAGTTGAAGTTGCAGTTGAACCATGGTTTGGATGTTTTTGTTGAAGCATATTTTGGTTGGAGAGGAGCAACGGAATCCATTATGCTAGAGATAGTAGAGTTGTAGAAGTTGAGTACATGAACCTCAGACATGTCGACTTGGGAAGAGAGGGCAACTATACAGTGTGATGCTAGATCGGCTATGTTGATATTTCTAAGGTGCCTTTTCCAGATCTTCGATTTCGTTGGTTAACCCTTCCTTAGAGACACATCCATGTTAATATGGAAGAAGATGCTGTGATGGTCGGACCAATCACAAGGGGTGATGGTATCCATTGTGATGATGTGTCCTTTGGTGATGATGAGGTCCAGAGTTTCACCTTTATTACGGGTTGGCCAGTCACAATGTTGAATCAGCTCGTGATCACTCAAGAAAGATTTGAGGCAAGTTACAGCTTGGTTATTAGGGTTAGACCAGTGGAGGTTGAAGTCACCAAGGTAGATGTGGGACAGAATGGAGTTGACATTTGCAGAGATGATTTCCATTTATTGTTCGATGAAGGGGAGGTTGTCCCCAGGGGGGTGATAGAATGTATGTCATTTTCACACCAGATTGATTGTTACTGGAGATGTTGAGACAAAGGTATTCACAAGATGATGGCGTAGAAGACTCTGAGAGGAGACCATGAGAGTGCTCCGATGTATACAGGCTAAGCCACCTCCCGGCTTCAAAGCTCTGGCTAGACAAATTATGTCATCAGTAGGGGGCACTAGGAGGTCTAGAATGAGAGTGGAAGAGGGATTGAGCCAAGCTTCAGTGAGGACGATGATGTCTATCTCATTGTGTTGGATGAGGTCAAAGATATCAGAGGCGTGTTTGCTGGCTGACATGCAGTTGAGTAGTACGCATTTAAGTTGTACCAGAGAAAGGGGGGGGGGTCTGTATGATGTTCAGTCTCATGAGGTTGTTATTGTTTATGACTCTTAGGTTGTGGGGGGTTCTCTGTTCGAGTTTGCGTGAATGGCCTGGATTTGCCCGTAGGGATCTTATTGGTGTCTAGGATAAGTGAGTAAGAGTTGAGTAAGTCATCGATATTGTTGGGCGCGAGAGAGGCCAACGATCTTCTGGGGCGGGAGTGTGCGTTAGATAGGGGTATGGTTTTAGGGATATTGAAGGGAAAGATTTGGTCAAGGCGAGCTCTAACGCTAGCGCTAGGTGGGACTCTGGGCCGATTCCTACCAGAGAGGAGGGAGCTTATCTGGGGGAGGTGTTCCTATGAGAGGAATTTCAGATCATGATGTTTGAGGGTGAGAAGGTGAGAAGGTGCAGCTGGAGGGTTCATCCAGGCGAGCCATCAAGTCTGGGTGCTGGGGAAGGGGTAGAAGTTGAGTAGGGAGAACTGGCGGGGAGGAAGGGTCTCGTTGAGTGCCAGATGGGTCAGCGGAGGTATTGAGAGGTTCCGGAGGGGGGAGTTTGTCAAAGCATGCCACCAAGTCTGGGTGCTGCGGAAGGGGTAGAAGTTGTGTGGGAAAAACTGGCTGAGAGGAAGGGTCTTGATGAGTTCCAAATGGGTCAGTGGTGGTATTGAGGGGTTCCAGAGGGGAGAGTTGGTTACTGAGGATTTGCGGTGTACCAGGGTGCCTTGATAGAGAGGTTAGTAATGGTGAAAGGGTTACTGGTGGTGCAATGGGAGGAGCATTCGACCCACCACCCATCAGGGATGAAGGTCGATACGAGGGCGAGGAGGGAGGTGTATTCGAAGAGGAACTGGGAACAATGCTTTGGGGTACCCTTGAGGTTGCTAGTGCTAGATCTTATCGCAAAGATGTTGCATTGTTAGCTAATGAGTTTTTTAATCTTCATAAAGAGTTTGTCGAACTGCTCCAGATTTCGATCCGATGCTTGAGTTAGAATGATCCCTTAGTTGTAAATGTTATAATGGTGAGATCGGCTTTGAAGATTGGGGAGGAAGTAACGGAAAGCCTGAAACCATGAGGTGTTTTCTTTATCTGTTTGACCTTAAATAAGGATATGAGGGTTTTCCTCCATTGAGCTCTTCTGTTCGTGAAAAAGATTAAGTCGTTCAGGATGTTGCTATTAGATAGACAAAAATAAGTATCCGGGTGTCTTTTGATTATATTGTGTTTGAATTTATTAGCGGCATTTTTATTCAGGTTAGGGGGATAAGTAATCTTAAAGGCATTGAAACTGACTTGGGAGAGTGAGCCTTCAGTAGGACTGGAGATAGATGTAGCCATGGTGGGTGGAGGGCAGAGTGCTAGGAGAGGGTGAGATCTTGGGTCAGTTTTAGTCACTAATAGGGTAGGTCTGTTAAGAATAGTAAACTGTATAAGTAGACTGACCCAAAAGGTTTGACGTATGGTCAAGGCCTACTAGAAGAAAGAGCTATAGCGCCATTGTAAATGGATCTTGGGATGTGAAAGATATATGTGGTGTCATTGCATTAGATGATGACTTGCCCCCTCTTAAATGATCACCATTATAGCAAATTAAAATCACTTCAAATAAAATGATGCCATCCATTGTACAGTGGGGATTATCAGGTCTCCTTCAGCCGAATAGATTGAGAAGGTTGTTGATCATTTGTCCAAGTCAAGATGGCCACTGCTGAGGTTCAATCAGTCTTCTTTCTATTACTATGAGGCTCTTCCATCAGTCCTCTTTCAATTTCTGTGTGGAGGAGCCTGTGAGGACATCTTCTGTCTCTCAAGATTTTTCAATACCAGTAGCTATAAAATGGCTGAGCAGGAACAGACAAAGGAAAATGACTACCTATTCCGATATCTTAAATCCATTTAGATGCCTCAGAGAAAGTTCAGTAAAACCAATTGTACAGTGTTCAACGAGGTGCTAGGCCAAAAGCCCTCGGGCAAGGCTGTCAGCAGATCAGACATCTAATGGGGCAGGACTGCAAGGGATACACAACCAAACTTTGGTTGTTAGCAGGCTGTGTTCGCGGTGTTCCATGTTCCATGTTACTCCTATATCATAATGTATCTGTTATTCATTGTATTCTCTTGGCAAGTGTCTGCAAGGGCCTTGGGATAAAATGAACTGTACTATTATGCAAAGCGATATGTTGGTGTATGTACTATCCTGTGGTTATTATAAAAAATGAATAAATAAAATATATATATTTTTTTCAATGTTTAGCAGAGGCTCAATATACATTTTAACTTATGCCACTCTACCTATTATAAAGATCGGTACACTCCCCCATGGATCCAAGATATTCTAAATCTTAGCAAGCAAAGCAGGGTAGTTTAAGTCATAAAAATCTTTGATCCTTTTGGAGACATTTATACCTAAATTCCTAACTGACTTTTGCCGATAAATATTTTGAAAATATTGGGGTAGAGCTGTTGCCTCTGCATTGAAAAGAAGAATATCAGTTTTGGAGATGTTGACTTGATAGCCAGTAAACCATGAAAATGTCAAAGTACTTGAAACACCCTCCTCCCAGGTGCCAGATATAGCACAAGGTCAACCACATATAGGTTTACGTTTTGACATCCCAGAAACTACCCCTTTTACTTCCCCACTCTGGCTTAGAAAGCAGGCCTGGAGCTCAATAAGTAATGCAAAAAGAATTGGTGACAAAGGGCAGCCCTGCCTTGTGCCCCTGGAAATCTGAAAGGAATGCAAAACGTTACCATTAAGACATATTGCAGCAAATGAACCCTCAATTGTAGCCACTATTGACCTTGTGAGCTGGGTTGGAAATCCTATTACCTTCATTACCTGAAACAGATAATTCCAGCTCACAAGATAGAAAGTTTGCTCAGCATCTATAGGAAAGACTGCTGAAGGAATGTTACTTAAAATGAAATAGTCAATGGCTTCAGTTAGATAATGTATGACATAAAAGAATTGGCATCATATATTAACCCAGTGTGATCGTTCCCAATTAAAAAATCAAATGCATAACCTCTGCCACCCTAGCACCTAATATTTTCATTAAGATCTTATAATCTGTGTTTAGCAGTGTTATGGGATTAAATGAGTTTATGTCTTCCAGACATTTGTCTTTCTCGAGAAAGCAAGTGAGGATGCCTATACTCAAATAAGTGGGAACAGGGTCACCTATATATATATTTATAAACAGGGCCATCATGGCCCCTATTGCTACTGAGATACAGATCTGGTTCCACTCTGATGAAAACGTATCTTCTCCTGCAGTCTTCAATCTGGACAAAGCTCTAACAGTACCATCTATCTCTGATTGTGCTATAGGAGTTTGTGCTGCTTCACTAGACAGCTTCGGGAGGCAAATATGATCTAGGAAGCACAAAATATCCTTTGTACCTAGGGGTTGGCCAGCTGTGTGGATTGTAACAAAATGTTGATAACATCCTTCCTCAATTAAAGAAGCCTCCCCAGTAAAGTTCTTGTTGATCGGATCCCAGATTTTATCTATGAAATTTTGAGCTTGACATGCTCAGACTATCAGGTTAACAGCCTACCACTTATGTCTTCTTTCTCATATAATTGTTGTTCAAAGGTTCTGATATTTATGAGTTGCTTATCCAGCAAAACGAAACTGTAGCTAACAATTTGCTAACTCTCTCTCCTTAAATTATAGAGGTTTAGCTACATGGGAAAAATTCACCACAGGCAGATAAAGCCTCTCAGGAAGTTCCCTACATTTCAGTTTTGCTAACTCTTTTGAATGGGTTTAAAAGGCAATAACCCCCTCTCGTAGTTACCATAAATGCTTCCCAGATACTTTCTGAGGAAGAAGAGTATTGATTTTCCTCAGAAACAAATTAGCCTGCACCTTCATTTGTTTGATAAAAGTTTCTTCATTTAGTAATGCTCTATTTAAAGACTGGAGTTTGGGCAGGGTAGATTTGTTGGTGGGGCTCACATATAAACTATAGCAGTGTGGTCTAATAAAGAATTTGCTATAAATTAAAAGACAACAATTGTATTATTCTTCTAAGTGAGAAAGTAGTCTGTCCTTGAAGCTGAGCAATAACAAGAGGAAAAGAAAGTATACTGCCTTACCACCAGATTAGCATCTTACCAAGGGTCAAACAAGCTATGCTCCTCCATAATCCTATGCATTGCACCTGCCATTTTAGCTTTGCAATAAGAGATAGCTCCGATACTTATACTGGCCTCTGTTTTTTTTTACCAAAATAAAAATCCCCACCTATTATTATATTCTTGGGGTGATTGGCAAACTGCAGAGACAATTCCTAGAATGGAGGAGGTTCAGCTGGGTACAGCCATAAAAAAGAAATTAAGGAATACTTTGCCCTATTCATATTTCCACCACTGCCCATCTAGCAGTTTTATCTGATGCCACCATCTTCACCTGTCCCTCAGACCTCCTGCTGACAAGAACCACCACATCTGTAAGAGAGGCTGATGCAAGAAAAACATAATAATTGGAAAGGAGACTAATTAATTGTAGATATTTTGGATTTCCTAATATGTGACTCCTGAAGTAAGACCACAGATGCCTTCTGCTCAGCAAGCCAGTCCATAACTTCCCAGCACTTCTGAGGATTGTTCAATCCATTAACATTTACAGAAATTAACCTGCAGTTCTATCAGGGGATCTCATTAGATATATTCAGTTTCTAAAATCAAAACCGTGAGCAAATGGCCGCCATCCAACTCATCCATATTCCCTGCTTTAATAATTTGGTTCAGCCTATCACTGCAAAAACTCAATTTCTTCCACTGCAAATACTCACCCTGGCCTCTATTAGGATCTAAAAGAGCCCCACATTCCTCAAGCCCACAGACCTGTGCTATTCACCTATTACTAAATACAAAACCTCACCCATCCACTCCCCTGTGCCCAAAACTCCTCCGACGTGACCATGTCACCCGGTCATGACCTCGCTCCTTCCCTGTATATGGTGCACTGCTTGCACCTTGCTCTGGAACCTGGTAGCCCTGACCGCTCCCCCCAATCTTTATACTAAGCCAGGCATGTATTGTAATTCTTTTTTCCTTTACAAAATAGTTTCAGCAAACAATTTAAAGCAATAAGCCATCATTTTTCCTTGTTCTGAATTTCATGCAAGCAGTTTTTTGTTGTCTGATTATCATTAAACACTTTAAATATTCCCCTAAAAAAAGTCTGGCCAGTTGTAAAATCTTTGCTTGACCACCGGTAGCTTGAAACAAAGGTAGCATTTTTTTTATTTTTTATTGACATTTTCGGAAATGCAGCCAACATTTCAACATACAAAGAACAATTAGGTCATGATACAGTAGCATCCAGTCCTCAGGTCTACATCAGCACCTGGTAGCCATCGACGCAATAAAAGTAAGCAGCATTGCCCCACAAAAGGAACAGTACACAATCAATCAAGCGGGCAAAGCGGTAGATAGTCAATTAAGTACACCCAATAGTCTCTGGGCCTCGACCCTCCAGGAAGCTCCTCCTCATACGTTTTGAGAGTGTCTTTACAAAATGTTAAGTCCGTAATCCATTGCTTAATCGTAGGGGCTAGTTTACTATTCCAGCAGAGAGATATCCGCCTTTTGGCCAACAGCAGTGCTATCACAGCAAATTTACGTTTTATAGATCGCAGTTCAGGCAGAATCCCCAGCAAACATGTCCTTTCTGAACATTCCAGCTCCAACCCCACCATTTCGCCCACCATCTTCACCACCTTTACCCAGTATTCCGCCACTGCCGCACATCTCCAAGCCAGGTGACTGAAATCTGCCCCCTCTGCCCCACATCAACAGCAGCGCGAGTCTTCCCTTAATCCGTACTTGCAAAGCCTAGCCGGTGTATAATCGGTCTGGTGCAGATATTTATAGTGCAGCATTCTAAGATTACCATTTGGTGTTAGCAATTCAGTCAAAGAACAGGCTACCCCCCATTCTTCCAGCGTCAGCGGGTCATCTAACACACTATTCCATTTTCCCAATGATTTATGCGTATTTCCCGCTATGTCCTCTTGTAATTTACCATATAGCCTCGACACCAATTTAGTGGCAGTGGGTGTTGTGATCACAAACTGTAAAGCTAGCAGCGGTGATGGTTCCTCAGGAAACGAAGGATAAAGTTTCCGCAATGCGCTTTGCAACCTGTAGTATGTGAATTTGAACAACAACGTTTGGTTACTTATAAATGTAAGCTCGCTCAGTGTCTGAAACGTCCCATTATCAAACAGATCCCCCATTGTGGTTATGCCGACCTGTCTCAAAAGCCCCATCCCCACCTTCTCCTGCGTTACCGACAATTCTGGATGGTGTAATAGCGGTAGGGCTGGCGCATATAACGGCAATTTGCGTGTTTTTTTCCCCATTACTCGCCACGCCTTATTAGTCATATCTATTGTATTTATATCTCACTTATGCAACGGAGCTCGTGCATGCGTAACAATTGCCCGCAGCGGAATTGGCGCTGCATCCCCCTCCTCTATGGCAGTGTGCGTCAGGAACGGGATTGGGTGGTACCAATAGTGTGCAAATTGTGCTTGCGCGCATAAATAATATAACAGAAAATCCGGCACTCTAAACCCTCCCTGAGCATACGGTAGCGTCAGTGTTTGCAGTTCAATCCTGGCTTGTTTACCTGCCCAAATCAACCTAAGTACCATCGCCGATATTCTACGGAACACCTCGCCCGGCGGTTGTATCGGTATATTATTGAATAGATACAGTAATTTGGGTAAGACGACCATCTTAACAATGGCCAGTCTGTCTGCCAGTGATAGAGGCAGCTTTATCCATCTATCTATTTTCCCTTCCAGCGCTCCGACAGCCCTACCATAATTAGTGCGAATCACCACCTCCGGATCTCTATGATACCAAACTCCCAGATAGCGCACCGGGTCTGTTTGCCATTCAATTGGATAGTCCAACTGGTGTGGATGAGGGGTGTCTGACAATGGAACAGCGACCGACTTTGCCCAATTAATGTTTATCCCGGACGTCCGTGCAAACCTAACATACTCATGCAGCAGTGCATTTAAATTCACCTCGGTATCTCGCACATACAGCAACATATCATCCGCATATAGCGATATATGGAGCGGCCTCTGTGGAAACTCTAGCGCTGAATAGTGATGTCCCTGCCGTATCTTACACGCCAGTGGTTCCATTGCCAGCGCGAATAGCAAGGGGGACAGCGGGCATCCCTGCCGCGTTCCCCTTCCAATAGGCATCGGTCCGGATACATATCTGTTAACTCTAACACGTGCCTTCGGGGTCGTGTACAGTAGCTGTATCCATTGCAGAAACCTCAACGGAAATCCCATCCTGCGGAGTACCTTGTGGAGATACGGCCATTCTTGTGAATCAAATGCTTTTGCCGCATCCAGGAGGACCGCGGCTGCTTTAGTCGATGGCTGTAAGCAGTGCGACAGAGCAAACAGTGTTCGTGTGTTGTGCGTTGTGGATCTAGTGGGTATAAATCCCGACTGATCCGGTAATATCAACCGGGTCATTAGCGGCTGGAGCCTCTTAGCCAGTAGTTTGGCAAGAATTTTCGCGTCAACATTGTTTAGGGACAGAGGTCTATCAGACTCGTAGCACTCAGGGTCCTTGTTTGGTTTCAATAGTGCAATTATAAGCGCTTCACGGAGCGTGGGTGGGAGTGACATCTGTTCGTGAGCGTGTCCGTACATCTCAACCAAATGAGGTGCCAATGGGACAATGAATTCTTTGTAAAACTCGCACGTGAACCCATCCGGGCCTGGCGCTTTTCCATTCGGCAGTGATTTAATCACATCCGACACCTCCTCCACTGTAATAGGTTCCGCTAAGTACTCTCTATGCGCATCAGACAGCCATGCTATCGCTACCTCCTCTAGATAGTCCCCAATCTCCTCTTCCGATGCCGTCTGTTGCGACTCGTACAATTTTCCATACGTAGCACTAAATTCCCTGAGTATATTTTGTGCTCCATATTGCATATCCCCCTTTTCATTACGCACCCCTCGTACTATCTGCGGTGCCTTCCCCGCGCAGATTTTAGCTGCTAGAGTTTTACCCGGCCTACCGCCTTCACCATAGGCCCTGGCTACCTGGCGTTTCGAGATGTACCTAAGCTCGTCCTCTGCAAATGTTTGGTATTCAGATATTATGGTGCCGATCACGATCCGGTAAAAATTTTCCCCGTACGACTCGTATGCGGTCTTTTTACCGTACGATTCGTACAAGTGCCGTACAAACTGCCAATTACGATTCGCATGGGAAAAAGACCATACGAATCGCATTCGGAATAATTCCCCACACGTCCTCGGGTCGGAAAATGTGTCCGACACGTCCTCGGTCGATTTACCGTACAAATGTGAAAAGTGAAGTCCGACCGCGGAATCACGATCCATCCCGTGCGTCCGATGTTACAACCGTATGGAAAAAACACCGTCCGCACCGAACTCCCATAGCAACCATGGAGACATGTGCCCGCATACGTGCCCAACACTCCCCCCAGCCCCCGTATGTTCGAGTCGTACCCCCGTGTATGTACACCCCCACCCGTGTATGTACACCCGTGTACGTGTCGTGTGTACGTTCGTGACGTACACCCCCCCCCCGTATTTACACCCGTGTACGTTCGTGTCGTCCCCCCGGGTATGGACAGCCGTGTACATGTCGTACCCCCTGTGTATGTACACCCGTGTACGTGTCGTACCCCCGTGTATGTACACCCATGTACGTGTCGTACCCCCCCGTATGTACACCCATGTACGTGTCGTACCCCCCCGTGTATGTACACCCGTGTACGTGTCGTACCCCCCCTGTATGTACACCCGTGTACGTGTCATACCCCCGTGTATGTACACCCGTGTACGTGTCGTACCCCCCCTGTATGTACACCCGTGTACGTGTCGTACCCCCCGTGTATGTACACCCGTGTACGTGTCCTACCCCCCCTGTATGTACACCCGTGTACGTGTCGTACCCCCGTGTATGTACACCCGTGTACGTGTCGTACCCCCCGTGTATGTACACCCGTGTACGTGTCGTACCCCCCGTGTATGTACACCCGTGTACATGTCGTACCCCCCCCTGTATGTACACCTGTGTACGTGTCGTACCCCCCGTGTATGTACACCCGTGTACGTGTCGTACCCCCCATGTATGTACACCCGTGTACGTGTCGTACCCCCGTGTATCTACACCCGTGTACGTTAGAGTCGTACCCCCACCAGCGTATGCATGGAGCGTACCCCCACCACAACATTCTAAGTACGGAGCGCACCCCAGGCCCCAACATCACAACCGCATGTACGAGTCGTACCAAGCCACACACAAGGACAGCACTGTACAACAAAATGGCCCATGTACACATCGTACACACGCAAAAAACACACGTACACAACCAGGACAACCCAAAACGACACAAGAATACACCATCCGAATGGCACAATGCGACAAAACATGTCCAACAACCACTAAAACAACACATTCACTGACCTGCAACTGCCAAAAACAAACAGAGGCCCAAAACACAACCACTCCTTATAACACACCCACCCAAAGTTCAAACACAGCCACACCCACCAATGGACCAATAAAAAGGGCCCACACACACAAACCATGAGCCTTTGCAACAGACTCACTGCTGCCAGACCCCACAGACAACCTACAGCACCATACTAGAAGCTTTACCACACCTTACACTTGCACAACTTCACACACACACCTTCACAAACACCCCCTCATCACATTCACACAAACACCTGCACAACCACACCCACACACCCACAACCATCCACACACCCCCCCCCACCATCCACACCCACACCCCTCACCATGCCCACTAACAAGAATCCAAAGTTCACTAGCCGAGAGTTGGAGGTCCTTGTCAATGAAATCCTCAGAGTCGAGCCACACCTCTTTGGAACATTGGTCAGACAGACCAGCACTTCAGCAAAAACAGCCATGTGGCAGACCATCGTCGATGCTGTGAATGCTGTTGCGGACACCAGAAGGAACAAGCAGGAATGCCAAGCCAGGTGGTACGATCTGCGGAGGAGGGTCCGAGCCAAGATGACGGATGAACACAACCAGGCCAACGTCACTGGAGGAGGGCCGTCCGCAGACCCGTACACTACCATCCCTGGGAGGAGAGGGTGATGGCCATACTGCTGGTGGAGGCAGTGGACGGATTAGAAGGACTCCGAGACCCGGGTGAGTACACAAACAACTCACCTCACATGGGGGGAACGTCATCCACAACCAAACTCACAAACAGGCACGCAACCACCCCAAGCTATCGCATGACTCAACCACACTCCATGAACACGCACATGCCACTGGCGCCACCATGCCCCATGCACCCAGCTGGACAATGTCAAGTCACAGGCCACAGAAGACACCAACACATGACACGGTAAGCCGGATGGCGGGAGGGTGGGCCCCTAAAATCACATAGTGCAACTCAGAAGCAGACAACAATGCCCCCTGCCCATATGGCCTAGGTCACAGCCAGACAAACAGTGTGTCCCAACACAGGAATGACTTGCCAGCAAATGGCGGACGCCTTGCATCAACACATGGGGGTGACGGCACGTTCTTGCACATGACAGCAGCTAATGAACAGCCAACACTGTGAAAGAGTGGCAGCACACACCACCACAGCAGCAGTGCAGACACAGACACTACACACAATGGGTGCCTGGAGATCAGAAACAAACTCACATCAACAATCCAAGGGCCATTCAAAGATCTGCTAACAGTGTGTGCTCAGTAAGCTGGGCTGAGGTGACAGAGGGTGACACACAGAGGGAGGGAGAGGGGGACAGAGAGGGAGGGAGACACAGGGAGGCGGACAGAGGGAGGAGGCTGACACACAGAGGGAGGGAGAGGGGGACAGAGAGGGAGGGAGACACAGGAAGACGGACAGAGGGAGGAGGCCGACACACAGAGGGAGGGAGAGGGGGACAGAGAGGGAGGGAGACACAGGGAGACAGACAGAGGGAGGAGGCCGACACACAGAGGGAGGGAGAGGGGGACAGAGAGGGAGGGAGACACAGGAAGACGGACAGAGGGAGGAGGCTGACACACAGAGGGAGGGAGAGGGGGACAGAGAGGGAGGGAGACACAGGAATACGGACAGAGGGAGGAGGCCGACACACAGAGGGAGGGAGAGGGGGACAGAGAGGGAGGGAGACACAGGGAGACGGACAGAGGGAGGAGGCCGTCACACAGAGGGAGGGAGAGGGGGAAAGAGAGGGAGGGAGACACAGGGAGAGCAAATCAGCCTTGTGGTGTGTGGGAATGTCTGCTCGTCAGCAGGTGGACTGCGTGCATGTAGACAAGGGTGGCCAGTGCCAGCACCCCCCCTCTCCTCCATGGCAAAACACAGGGCCATGTCACAACCTGTGCACGAGCACAACGACAGCTACCTGCATCATATAAGTGTGTGGAACAACTTCATGTGCCCACGTACAGTGCTACACGGAAGGCGCCAATGCACGGCTCGCCACACCTGCCCACTCCACTGCTGACTGCAGTCACACTTGACGCAGCAAGTAAGACTGTGCCACACATAGGTAAAGTCGCCAAAGCTGTGCCCAAGGGACATACCCATGCACAAGTGCACTGTGAGTGGAATGCAAGACATATCCAATTTCCCAGAGGAAATGTTCCAACTTTGAAACTAATGAAACATGGATGTTGCATGGAACAAAATTAACATTGTCTCTCTCACACACAGGTCAACGTCGTGGATCACCCCCCAACACTGGGGGGGAAGACTCACAGGACCCGGCTCGGCGGGATGAAGGAGCCACCGGCAGCGACGACTCTCACCACTCTGTGGACCAACCCGACCCCGACCAACCTGGCCCCGCTGGTGTCCAACGACCTGCAGCACCTGCGTCAGGTACAACGGGGCCAACCACCACCCCCACTCCTGCCACATCCCAGGAGACACCCAGGATCCCTGCCCCACCACCACAAAGCAGCCAGGCTGTCCAGGAGGGACACGGTGTCCCGGGCACCCAGGAGGAGGGAGGCGACAACGCCAATGCCACCCCTCAGGGGTCCCGGAGACCCGATGTGCCCACAAGGGCAGGCCAGGTGCAAGTGGGCAGGGGTGGTGGGAGTGGAGGACGGCGGAGGCGCCAGCCTGACCAGTTGGCTGGGGAACCGGTATATTCCCATGTCCGAAACATCCTGGACACATACCGGCAGGACACCACGGGCATGGCCCAGGTTGTGTCCATCCTTGAGGGGATCAAGACCCAGCAGGCCCAGCAACATGCGGAGCAACATGCCTGTCTACTGCAACACCAACGGAGGATGGAGGACAGACAGGCTGAGCTCGTGACGGTGTTCACGGGAATTCACAGTACGCTCCGTCGGATGGCCGACAACATGGGCAACCCTCCCTGTGCCAGAAGGCGTAGAACATCACCACCCACAGGGAGGGATCAGGAGGAGGAGGAGGAAACATCCGATGGAGCATCCCAAACATCATCACGGCCTGCTTCTGAGGGTCCCCGCAGGAGGGCGGGTCGTCCACGTAAAAGACCGTGAGGGTCGGCGCTACAGCATCATCTCCCAGGACACCTTAGCCTGGCACCTGGCCCACTGGAGCAACAGCAGCACAGCATCAAAAGACATCCTCTGCCACATGGCCTTGCTGTTCACTGTCTGACCAATGTTGACAAAGACTGTGGCATGGACTCTGAGGATTTCAAATGGCAAGGACACCAACTCCCCTAGTGAACTTTGGATTCCACACACCCGGAAAGCCCCTCATGTCAAACCCCCCCCCCCGCCCACTAAAATAAAAAGTCACACCATGAAGAGAAGATGCCTGCTGGTTGCATTATTACCTTACATGTGTCTTGTAAAGTCTAAACATGCCTGAGTTCTCATTTGACTTCAACCATCCACACCCTGGGGCCTGAGTCTGGCACAGGACACACGGGTCACAGTGTATTAGGCAAGACAGACATGGAGCACCATACACACCCGTGATGGGCCCAACCAGCTGAGGGGGTGGCCGCACAACCGTGCCGACAGACATATTGAGTACAGCAACAGTCATGCGCAGAGGTCAGGGATCATGTCGAGTGTCCTGGGGGCACCCAGGTATGTGTAGACAGGTGGCAGAACCATGTCCTGCAAGCTTGAGTCAGGTGGATGCAGAGAATGGTGGCCTGGCCAACGTTGGATGCATGGGGATGGCACATGTCACAATACCCACACAGTCATGGACATCATGCACAATACACGGTCTAATCCCACACAAACAGCTTGCATCTTGCTACTCTACACATAGACACATAGCCACTATCACGGAAAACCATGCCAGACATGCCGGATGCACCATGGCAACACACCAGCATTGACAGAGAAGAGGCACCTTGGAGGCATAGGGACACCTTTATTAGTCATGTATTTGGGATTGCAGAGGCAAGTCGGAGTACACATGAACGGGTCATGTGGAGTAACATGTGGGTCCAACACTGGCACGCCACTTCTGCACCACAAATGCGTGATATCCATGGAACTGGCACACAAGTGTCGGCTAACAGCTAAACACCCCCTGCTGCTCACAGAGAGCCTGCCATACACCATTGATCCGCTGATGTGGAAGTCCCACACCATGTCAAGCCAATGCAAACCGTATGTGTCCGAGGGCAGTGTTACACACATTGATGCCATCATCACATTCCACAATCCCATCACTGATGACTGTCAACAAGTCTGACCATCTATTCAGGTGTACCCATCTGCATGTCATGTGTACCATGGTGATGCAACATGTCTGCAGAGGAAACAAACATCGACAGGGGCAGTGTGCATACATCGTGAACTACTGCCACACCCAATACACCCCTGATGCATCCCTTACCCTAAGGAGACTTCCAAACTTGTCCGTGCGTGTAACGCTGAGTCAGCACACGATGACGTGTCCATGAGGAATAGCAGTGCCACAACAATGCAAGCAGCAGACGGCATGCGCAAGTACCTGGGGAAGAGAGACACACAAGAAGTCAGCCACAAAAAGCACAGCCACTTGCATGTGCATGTACTCGACACATGTATGGATGACAACATGCTAGGTCACAATTATGACTGGGGAAATACACTCATCACTGGCACCATCACTCCAGTGACACATCCACACACACCTCTGACTCACGTGCCATACATGCAGATGGAGACACACATCGCAACACATGCCACACGGGGACCAATGCGTGCACACTCAGACACTGGTACTCACCACTAAGCAAAGAAGTCGCGTATGAGCCGAGTCCGGATGTCCTCTTGCGGCTCCACATCCTCCACATCACTAGCCCCATTGCCAAGCCCTTCGTCCTCCACGGGGGATGGTCCTGGTCATCTTGATCCAGGATGAGTGGCACAGCTTTCTCAACTGCCATGATGTGCAGCATGCAGCAGACCATGAAGATTTTGCAGACCTTCGCCGGGGCATATGGGAGGGCGCCGCCGGTCTTGTGGAGGCATCGGAATCGGCTCTTCAGGAGACCAAACGTCCTCTCTATCACTCGCCTTGTCCAGCCATGGGCGGTGTTGTAGCAGAGCTGGGCCGGCGTGATGGGGTTGCGGAGAGGTGTGATCAGCCATGGCATGTTGGGATAGCCAGCGTCCCCTACATGGAAAGCACATGGACATAAGTAGGACAGGAGAAGCGGTCGTGCTGGAAGTCTACGCAAAATACAGGACAGACAGACTGTACCCACCAACAACACATGCTCGTTCATGATGTAGGCATCGTGTGCTGATCCTGGAAAACGGGCACAGACATGTGAAATCACCATGTTGGACAGACACACCACAAGGGCATTGATGGAGTGGTAGTGCTTGCGATTCCTGTACGCTACCTCCTGTGCCTGTGGTGGTACCAAAGCCACATGTGTCCCATCTATGGACCCAATGACATGGGGCATCCCTCCCAGGGCATAGAATCCACGCTTGACCCCAGTCAACATTTCAGGGGTTGGGAAATGGATGAAGTCATCCAGGTGAATCAACATGGCCTCTAAGAAATCATGCAGCACACGGCAGAACATGCTCTGGGACATGCCACCAACATGAGCTATGGTATTTTGAAAGGTACCCGTGGCTAGAAAATGTAGGGCTGCCATTACCTTCAGCTTGGGTGTCAGTGCCGTAGGATACCTGTGCAGCGGTTGCAGGTGTGGTGCCAGTCTCGCCGTCAACTCCAGAATCAACCGTTGGGGGAAGCGGTAGCACCGGATACAGTCATTCTCCCGCATGGCAGCCAAGTCCGGAATAGGTCGGGGAAGAGGCGGCGCTCTGCAGTAATTTGGAAGTGACAAGGAAGAGTGAGTGCACCACAACAACAATTTATTTGTACTGAGCACATGTTAATCTGTCTATACACATATGCTACATACGGAGTATGGTATGTGCCACATGCCCTGGATACGTATGACTGCCAGGTGACACTCCTACCAAGACCCAGCTAAACATGGAGATTGTGAACCTCCACATGCCATGGCATGGGATTAGCTGTGTCCCAGTGTAAGTGAACAGCCAGACGCAAGACAGGAGTGACATACATCCACACATCAGCAGAAGTAGGATGTCGATTTCAGAGACTGGTAGTGGAACACTAGAGCCACAGGTCACATGACATTGCACTAGGACAGCCCACACACCTTGCCATTAAGGTGTACATGTGATGACTCACCACACATTCATAGAGAGGATGCAGACATGTCCTTGTTACGCTACTCCGTGTCCCATGCATACATACGCACCTCACATCCGATACCATATGTGGCATGGTGTGCGGAACAGTGTGCAATGTCAATCTACACACAGACACATGTTGGTTGCTGCAACAGCTGCAGCTTTTGAGGGAGCTCCAACATCAAGCTAATGCGAATCCTCCACACATACATGACATAGTCACATCGTGCACCGTGGGTAGTGACATGTCAGGTGTGGTAACCCCTGTACCTGGCCTCAGGGGACACTTCCGTGTGTTGGTGTCCGTGCCATGCCAGTGACGCTCATCCCAAGTGTGCAGTACGACATGCACACATGTCAAAGGAGTCAAGGGCATGCCTGGCACACATTGCACTGTCACACATTACATGTGTACACATCTCATCATACATCTGGTGCCTTCTCGACTCAGGAGTAATGTGCCACATCACAGCCTTTCACACCTGTGCCCCACACATGTAGTACTGGCCAGACAATACCTTGATGTCCATCCATGGACAAGTATGTCAGCCCTATTCCTTCCTGTGTGCTGCCTGTCACCACTGTGATGTGTGAAAACCACCGTACTTTTGCTAAGAGGGCCTGTGTACGTTCCCGTATCACTATGGGAGTGCTGCCGTATGTGTACCCATAGTGATGGTGAGTGTACAGGCGTGAGTACGCTCACTATCACTATGGGCACGCATACGCGAGCACATCCTTAGTGGTACGGACCGTACACGCGTGCGTACGTTCACTATCACTATGGGAGTGCTGCCGTATGCGTACCCATAGTGATAGTGAGCTTACAGGCGTGTGTACGGTCCGTACAACCATGAGTATGCATACGCGAGCACACCCATAGTGGTACGGACCGTACACGCGTGCGTACGTTCACTATTACTATGGGAGTGCTGCCGTATGCGTACCCATAGTGATAGTGAGCGTACAGGCGTGTGTACGGTCCGTACCACCATGAGTACGCATACGCGAGCACACCCATAGTGGTACGGACCGTACACGCGTGCGTACGTTCACTATCACTATGGGTGTCCTCGCGTATGCGTACTCGTAGTGGTACGGCCCGTACACACGCCTGTACGTTCACTATCACTATGGTTGTCCTCGCGTATGCGTACTCGTAGTGGTACGGCCCGTACACACGCCTGTACGCTCACTATCACTACGAGTACGCATACTCGAGAACACCCATAGTGATAGTGAGCGTACAGGCGTGTGTACGGGCTGTACCACTACGAGTACGCATACGCGAGGACACCCATAGTGATAGTGAACGTACAGGCGTGTGTACGGGCCGTACCACTACGAGTACGCATACGTGAGGACACCCATAGTGATAGTGAACGTACAGGCGTGTGTACGGGTCGTACCACTACGAGTACGCATACGCGAGGACACCCATAGTGATAGTAAGCGTACAGGAGTGTGTACGGGCCGTACCACTACGAGTACGCATACGCGAGGACACCCATAGTGATAGTGAACGTAGAGGCGTGTGTACGGGCCGTACCACTACGAGTACGCATACGCGAGGACACCCATAGTGATAGTGAACGTACGCACGCGTGTACGGTCCGTACCACTATGGGTGTTCTTGCGTATGCGGACTCATAGTGGTATGGCCCGTACACACGCCTGTACGGGCCGTTGCTATGCATTTGGGGTGCCCTAGGGCCCCGGAACACACCGTACCTGTGTGTGAAGCTCAAAATTACATAGGGGACACATGAGGGACAAGTATTAAGGCCTACATGCATGCTGGTTGTCATGGAGACCAAGTTTAAAGTTTGAATTTGTTCTGGAAGGTGCACAGCAGAAGTCAGTTGGAATGAATCTACTTTGTTGCAATGTGTTTGTGGGGTTGACATCATGCTGAAGAAAAAAACACAATAAGAACCCACTGACTGTGCTAGGTTTGAAGGGATTGGAGGAAACATAGGATGCAAATGTGAGTGACCAATCACTCTGTACTCCTGTGCATGAAACAGGCCAGCAAGGCAGATATAAGGCAGCCAGGTCCCATGAGGGAGCACTTGCCTGCACATCTCTGGATTCCACGACCCAGCTGCTGCTACTGATTCCCTGGAACCATGTCAAGGTCTGTGGAGAGGTCACAGCCCTTCACCCTGGAGGAGAACATGGCTTTGCTGGATGTGATCCTCCCATAGTACCCCATGCTGTATGGGCGATCAGGGTATCAGGTGAGTGCAGAGTCCACTAGCACAGACTGTGTCCTTTTTTTGTGACTGTGACGTCTGCCATTGTGTCCAGGTGTCTCACACATGCTATGTACTGTAGGGGTGTCCCAGGGGGGGGAATGCCTGATGTCTCCCAGCCAGAGCATGCAGTGGTGCATGTCTGCCGTCCTCACTTGCATCGTGTTTACTGTGACAATCACTGCATGGTGCATGCCACATTCTGCCTGTCTTATCCTCCTGGGAATGTTGCCTCTACAGTCCTCATGTGATTATGTGGTCAGCCCAGTGTGACAGGTGACTGTACCCACAGATGTGTGTTAGTTCTGTGTACCTGTGCTGAGAGTGTCCACATGATGTGTTCGTACCCTGGACATCGGTGTGTGTGTAAGTCCCCTGTCATGTGGGTGGGTGCATATGTGGAGTGTAGCACCCCAGCTGCATGAGGGATAGATATACCCTGGCCATGTGATGTGAGCAGGGAGCAGTGCTGTGTGTCTGACGTGCAGAGCCAGCCCCACACCTGTGAGCCCCCCCCAGTCTAGTGGCACATGTGCAGAGTGAGGTTTGTCGCTGCATTTGGCAATGGCAGGTGAATGTCCTGTGCGGATGTACGTCATTACAACGCACACTTTTACAACGCATGCTCTTACAACGCATTTTTTACAACGCAACATCCACTACAACGCATGCCATTGCATCGCAGGACACTACAACGCATTTTTAAAAACTACCTTTACAACGCATTCCATTACATCGCATACTACCTTTACAACGCATACCATTACAACGCATAATATTACATTGCATTTAAGGTAAGTATAGGATAGTATAGGGGTAAAAATTACTAATCTTACTCCAGGGGGTGCAACAGTAGGGTAAGTGTTGGATAGTATAGGGGTAAAAATTACTATTCTAACTCCAGGGGGTGCAACAGTAGGGCAAGTGTTGGATAGTATAGGGGTAAAAATTACTATTCTAACTCCAGGGGGTGCAACAGTAGGGTAAGTGTTGGATAGTATAGGGGTAAAAATTACTATTCTTACTCCAGGGGGTGCAACAGTAGGGTAAGTGTTGGATAGTATAGGGGTAAAAATTACTATTCTAACTCCAGGGGGTGCAACAGTAGGGCAAGTGTTGGATAGTATAGGGGTAAAAATTACTATTCTAACTCCAGGGGGTGCAACAGTAGGGAAAGTGTTGGATAGTATAGGGGTAAACATTACTATTCTAACTCCAGGGGGTGCAACAGTAGAGTAAGTGTTGGATAGTATAGGGGTAAAAATTACTAATTTAACTCCAGGGGGTGCAACAGTAGGGAAAGTGTTGGATAGTATAGGGGTAAAAATTACTATTCTAACTCCAGGGGGTGCAACAGTAGGGTAAGTGTTGGATAGTATAGGGGTAAAAATTACTATTCTAACTCCAGGGGGTGCAACAGTAGGGTAAGTGTTGGATAGTATAGGGGTAAAAATTACTATTCTAACTCCAGGGGGTGCAACAGTAGGGTAAGTGTTGGATAGTATGGGGGTAAAAATTACTATTCTAACTCCAGGGGGTGCAACAGTAGGGTAAGTGTTGGATAGTGTAGGGGTTTTAATATAATATTATGCGTTGTAATGGTATGCGTTGTAGTGGATGTTGCGTTGTAAAAAATGCGTTGTAAGTGTAGTGCGTTGTAAAAGTTGCGTTGTAAAGGTTGTTCCCCGTCCTGTGCCTGTGTGTGTCTGTGTACTCTGCTGCTGTAGCGTCAGTGGCCTGTGGCATGTGACTGCTTAGAGGTGCTGCACATTATCCTGGTGTAGCTTGTGATGCACAGTGTGAGGCTGGATCATTGATTGTGTAGTTGCCCTCATTCCACCTGTGTCCTTTCAATGGCACGTACTGCTTTTGCCCTTCCCCAGAGGATCATGTCCCTATGACAAAGGTGCAATGTGTTGGATGCATACTATGCCTTGTTGTAAACAGCAAATGTGTTCTAATATGTGTCTCTGTGACATGTGCCAGGTGTATTGATGTAGTGTCACTTGTTCATCCTCACAGGTAGGCGCCTCTGCCAAGGAGCAGATATGGCTGACCGCCGTCAGCGCCTTGAGGAGTGCGGATGGTCGGAAGCGGCGCCTGTCCCAGGTGAGGAAACGCTGGCAGGATATCCGGTGCTGGACGCGGAGGATCGCACGGGTCCTGCTGGGGGACTCACCTGAGAGCCATAAGAACCGCGTGCGCCGCCGACTGAGCCACATCCACAAGCGTGTGCTGCCGGTGGTCTTTCCAGACTTGGAGAGGCGCTTACAGGAGATGCAGCAGCAGGAAGGGGGTAGGTACATGTGTGCTTGTTGTGTTTCACCAGCATTTGTAAGTGCACAGTTGCATGGATACACTGCCAGGCTTTAAAGGTGCTGTGCAGATCCAGTTACCCACTGTATAGCTGTGCTCTCCTGCCTCCCTTCCCCTCCTTGCAATGTGTTCCCTGGTCTGTGTGTAGTCACTCCTTCACAAGGTTATCTAGGCTGGCACTTTCTCCACGTGAACTATGCCTGTAGCATCATGTGTGGGGGTGGTGTGTAACAGGTTTTGGGACCTTGCCTGTGCCCTGTCCAGTTCAGTACATGTGGGTTCCATGTCAGTTGGCACTGATGCAGAGTCCAGACATGGGAGTTAGTCTCACAAGTGTCATGCCTTACAGTGCGCATGTCCTATGTTGTGGCCTGTGACATGATGTGCATGAGTGTGCGATACGCATAGTGCAGGGATGGTGGCGTGTGTTGCAGTCATTCCCATTCAGGACCATGGAGCTGTGTTGCCACTACTGTCCCCTGGGTCATATTTTCCTAGGTGTCATGTGTGTCATCACAAAACGTGGACACTCTCAGTGTCTACAGCATAGGTTGTGCTCTGTGCCATTGTCCCCTGGCACCATGTATATTGACGTGAAATGTAGTACAAGTGTCCACTGTACAGCCTGACCTGATTTTCCTTGTTCATAGTCACAGTGGCCAGTGCCTGTGTGTCTTGTTACAATCATCTGATGCTGGCCATTTGTATATGATTATTTGGACAGGCGCACCTCAGGTATTTGGCGTCCAATCTTGCATTTATGCATCCCCTGTGTATTTCACCCAGACTAAGAAATGTAAGTGCCACCTGTGTCTCAACAAATTGTCTCATGTAGGGGGTGGTTGGTGCGGGGCAAGCCTACATGTCAAAACCTGAAATCTCCTTGCTAGTTCTGGCCAGTGTGTGATGTTTGGCTGGACATACACTCAAGGTGCAGTGAGCCAGTCATGTTGGGCATGTTTTCAGTATTACCTATGCAGCATGTGCCTCAAGCTCATGGATTTGGTCCCTCCTCATCCCTATTGTCGGCAACGCTGTGTGGTGCAGATGCAGTGCTGGATTGTCCCCAGGGCCTGGCTCCTATGTCAAACTCCATTTCATGTCATTTGCTATTGTGTCATGCTCTCCATGGATTTTCATTGGCATGGTGGGTCAACCAACTGTGTGTTGCATGCCCTACATCTGTACCTTGTTTTGTAGATGTTACTGATCTTTCTTTTCAGGCTGTGCACTGTAACCTATGTAGATTGGACTCATGTGACATATGTATACAGGTGTGTGATTAATTGCTGTCTCTTCACCTTGCCCACAGCATCGTCGGGGGACACGGAGGGAGACATGAGCACAGACGGAGCGGAGGGACCGAGCACCAGTGCCAGCGTTGACATCGTGGCTGGCACATTGAGTGGTACAGAGGCGGAGGAGAGTGAGGCCGAGGACCTGTCCACTGGCACCACCGAATATGAAGCCGACGGGTCCGAGGATGATCTCTCCGAGTGGGCGGAGGCTGCACCACCAGCTGACAGCGGCACAACATCGCACCCCGCCCCCTCCATTGCCATAAGCCGCCTCCCACTTGCTCGTGTCCCTTCCCAACGTGCCCGGTCACCACATGTCTCCTTCCTGCCAGGCACCGCACCCCCTGCCCCTGTCTCCACGGCTGCCGCCAATGCCGAGTCTGTGGAAATCCAGCGGCAGTTGCAGATTGGTCAGGCTGCGTTCCTTAATGTCCTCCATGGCCACAGCCAGGTCCTCAACAACATGGAGGCATACTTGGAGGGCATTCACTCATCGCAGGCTGACCAACGCAGCTTGCTGAGGTCGATAGACTCGACACTGACTGCAGCAGTGGGTCTCCTGCAGCGCTACGTCCAACCCCCTACCCCTGCCCCATCCACACCTCCCACTCCCATGCCTGTCCCACGTACACCCAGACGTCAGCATGCACCCACCACGACGGACACAGGCACCACACCAGCAGGGAAGGTCACCCGCACACCTCCTGGCACGCACACACAGGGTGAAGTAGGCACACCCACTGAGTCGGGGGGCAAACGTAAGACACGTAGCCAGAGTGGGAGTCCGCATTCCACCAAATCCACTCCCTCCAAATCCCCTCCCCTCAGCTCTCCTGGCCACATATCACACAAAGACTCCTTCATGGCCGCTCTGTCCCTGAGCCCCACAGTGACACCACCCCACAAGCGGTCAAGGGAGTCCCCGGTCAGGGTGGTTGAGTCCCCCCCCTGTCTACACCCTCCCCCAGTGGCGCTGCGACCCATCCCTCTGACCCCCCCGCTCCTTGGGGCCTGTGGTTCCTTCGGGTGCAGGGGATTCCCTGGAGGACCTTGCTAAGGTGTGCAGCGAGATCCTGGCCTCCGCCTTTGGCCCTGCCCCACCCCCTGTGGTGGAGTCCTCCATCCCTGCACCCACGACACCTACCCTTCGCCCTCCTGTCCCTGCGGTGCCTGGTTCTTCCCCCCCACATGATGCCCTCACTGTGTCCCCCATCCAGCTGTGTCTTCTGGACTGCCCTATAGGCTTTGTAAATATTGAACTTCCTACAAACAAGATTTTTTGGTTCATGCTGAATAAAGCAATTTATTTTTTTCCCCTTGGAAAACTACTGCTTTGCTGGTATTGCTGTTGGTGGGGCTGCTACATGGTTTTGGGTGGTGTTCATGTGTTGGGTGTGTGGGACATTTTTTAGTGTGCTGGTCATAGGGCGACCCTGGGATCTGGGTGCCATCACACGGTGTTAGCTAGGTTTCTCTGTTCATGTAAGCAGTTGCTGCATGGTGAAATTGTCCAAATGTGTATTTCTTCCTCTGTGTACTGTGGAAATATGAATTTTCGTGATCCATTATGTCCCCTATCTTAGACCCCAACGGCTCCATGTATAAGCTACAAGTACATGTATGTTCCCTCCAGTTCTAGTTATGAAGACGCAAACATATGTGCGTCCACCGTCAACATGTCCTCTTTCAGATCCGCCATGAATGGGTCGGATATTCTATTCCTAAGTATGAAAGGCCACCGACTTTGTATGGCTCAGTTACTCTATTTTGCAGTTCAGGCGAATAGGCCCTGAATGCTGCCATCAAGCCTTTCCCTGCTTCCTACCTCTGACAGCTCCAGTTTGAGCTCACATCTGTATCCATGAACTTTGTCCTACTCCCTGCGCGGCTAACGGTGCCTGACTTCGGCCTGTCTGCCTGCCAAAAACTGTATTTCACCTTCAAGATTATCTGCTCCGCTCCTCATCGAATGCATTCCTGTCTACTAGTTTAGGTAAACATTCTTCCAGCTACCGAGCGAAGAGCCCGGCCTTGCTGTCCTTGTGCAAGTAATTCATAGCCCCTGTTACTATGGAAGATTTCTGCCCTCGCATCCCATGTAGACACTTAGACGCTTGTACACGCACTCACAGTCAGTATAGAATAGATTCTGTCCGAGAAACCTTCCTTTAGGATAACGTAGTTCTTTAAACATAGGATGTTAGATATGATTCAGGATTAGGTTGACTTGACCCCTCAGACTTCTGTCTCCACATGTAGAGCTGAATGTCAAGTCCCCTTCACCCCCTAGTTGCACGTCAATCACACGTCATGCGGCTGCGCGTGCATCTCCGCCAAATATTTCTGCTGACATTGCAAGATTCTCTTATGGATCCACCCATTGCTGACATCATGCATAATGACGTTTTCTAGTAACACCTAGTTACGCCTATTTCTAGTTACGTATGCACCTTTTATCTGTATTATCAGCTGTTACGCCTCCTGCATCTGTTTCACTGTAATGCCTTTTCTATAAAAATGATTATCTGTCAATAATGTATTGCCTTCACTTCCTGAACCTCCGTGGTGATGGAATATGATGCCTACAACTCGAGTTGTACAAGGAATAAAGCCCTTTCAGAACCTCTAATACCACGGATTCTGCCTCTCATTTTACTGAGTTATTCTTATTATATTTCCCGTATCAAAAATAGTACAGGTAATTAAATTATTTACCACATAAATTGGCGCCCGAACAGGGACACTTTCTCATCTCACGCGCCGGAGGTGCGTTGCAGGCCCGGTCTCCTGCCACAGCTGAACGGACAAAAACGCGTACCTGCAGGATTTCCTGTATCTCCCTCCGGCCAAGCGGGGGCGATTGAGGCTGCGATCAACACCCAGACGAGGCGGTGAGAAGTGCGAAGTATCCCGACCAGAGCCTAGCTGAGAGAGCAAGATCCGAGGTATACAGAGGCCCACCAGGTTCCGAAGTTCCGAAGTCCCGAAGTTCCGCGTCGAGTCCAGTCCGGTCCAGTCCAGTCCAGTTCAGTTCTGAGGCCTTCCGTTCCGAGCTACCCGGTGAGTACCATTGCCGGGGAGGCGTTTAGACGTGCACATAAGTCGTGCCGGTCAAGACGGGTTTGGGTACACAGATCCGGTCTGCACTGTTTTAGCAGTGTATCTGTACTGTTTAGCAGTATATCCAGTATGTCTCGTATATAATTCAGTATTATCTAGTATTAAGTATTATGCCGGTAACTAGTTTTCTTCTAATCATTATTGTTCGTCAAATGTTAAATGTTAAATGTTAAATGTTTTTTAAATACGTTCTACATATCGTGGTATGAATGACTGTTCATTATTGTGTTTATCGTATTAAGTGTGTTTCATATTAAGTAACCAGTTCTCAAAATGCCGCTCTTCTCGAAATTAAGACAGATCAAAACTAGAAAAGGGGTACTCGAAGAAGCTGTTCCCATTCCTCCTAGGGACACTCCAGGGTACTTCATGTATCATAAACATGGCCTAGACGCCGTATTATTTCTTGATTTATGGGTGGACTACACCAAAGAATTACCAGAGAGTCAGAGGTGGCCCGCAGCTGGGACCTGGGATGCGGATTGCATCATGAAAGTAGAAGAAGAATTATGGAAAAAGAAAGCTAGACAGTCACAGAAAGATGCCATTGAATTATGGCGTAAAGAATCATATAGACGTACAGAAAAAGCACTCAGACAGGAAGAGAAAAGGAAGGAGAATCAAAATAGAGTTCAAGAAAATCTCCTAATTGATGAAGGTGCTTGAGTAAGATCAGAACAAGTAGATAGACAAAGAAACGCCCTTATGAATGGTATGTATCCTCTTCTGACCGAGGGGTTACCTAAAGCTACCCCGGAAATACCGAAAGACTTGCCACCCCCATTATTTCCGATAAAAGTACATCCCAAAGGGCATCCCAAAACCGCAGAAGATGTTTTTCTTTCCTCCTATTTAGATGACGCAGCTCCCGAGTATGTTAACACCGCATCACATAGACCGCGTACCGATGGTACGCAACGCCAAGATCATCCGTCTGTACCTCCACAACAACAAACTCTGATACACACTCCGACATCCACATCTGTTTCTACCGCTCTTTCCGCATCTACGGTTTCTGTCTTACATCCGACAAATCCTTTCACGCCCAGCACCTCAGATGGTGCTACAGGAGGTACGACAGACATTTTTTCTACACCACCCAGAGGAAATAAACTTTCGCTTAGAGAATTAGCGCACCAACGTACGCCCAAATTAGCAACTCCCGACATGCTTAAGGAACTTCTAGTAGATTGTGGATATGATCCTGTGCCCGGTAAGCGGGACGAAATGCTGCTATCATCATTACGTATCCGACGAGCTGCAATATATTTAAAGAAGCTACCAGGAATGACTACACATTTAGAAAATATATATCACTTTGTTCAGACAGGGCGAGGTCCTGAAAGTATTAGCAGAGCCATGGAGTACCAGAAAGCAGAGGTACAGGGGCAACTGTTACGTTTCCTTATCAACTGTGTAATCAGAAATCAAGACCGACCGGGGGTAAATCCGGAAGAAATGCAAAAACTTGTCACTTGGGGACAGAATATATCAGAAGGAAGACATGATAGACAGCCATGTATAGTAGCTATGTACCGAAAGATCCGCAAAGAAATAGAACGAATACACGAAGAAAGATTAGAGGTAGACGAGGTAGAACTAAACAGAGAGGAGGGGGAAGAATTAGGAATGACAACAGGACACGTAGACACGATGGCTTATGTAGGTAGAGGAAGATTTTCTAACAATACTAGATGCTTTAATGATTCGGTACGTCCGATACGTCCAGAAAATAATAGAAATTTCCAAACACCCATAATAAATATAAGATCTCCCGAGCACTTGTTTCAAGCCGCCGACAACTTGCTCCGAGAACGGAGGGGATATCATATACTTGATTCAATGGACGAGCAAGAATTAGCTAGATCAGCAGTACTATGGGCTGACAGTCCCGGAAAATACAATGATGATGCACTGGCTCGCACGTTTCTGAATCTTACCCCAGACGAACAGCGTTTAGCCAGCATATACATGATTCAACATCTCCTTATATTATATAAAAGCCAACACTCCGATCCTGGTCCTTTACCTGATATATTGACTGAATTACTCACGAATAAATGGAGAGGTTCAGGTACTGATTTAATTAGAGAAATACTAGAATACAGAAACCAGTATATTCTTTTCGTATGCCCAGAGCATGTCTCACTGCCCATCAAGGAAAGAACGACGTATTATATGGATAGACAGAATCCCTTACGTGAAGTGCACCCAATAAAGGGTGATGACAATGAGTTTAAACGTGTATTCGTATACACACCCATATCTAAAATGGAACTATTAGAAATGAAGAAAGTGGTACCCAGTCATGATAAAGATCCAGCGGGTTTCCACCGAGAGATTAAAGACATGTTACTCATGGGAGAATATACTTACCCTGACATTATGAAAATATTGAAAGTATTAATGCCTGCTGGCATTTACGAAAAACTCAAAGAAAAAGATTGGGAGGTGGGAGACCAAAAGATAGATTGGACAGCATTAGAAACAGAAGAAAGAGCCCGAGGTCCAGGTGCAGGACTTGGGGACAAGACTAAAACCTTACCAGGTTTGCTAGTACAGGTACTGCCACGTTTATTAAGTACGAAAAAGGAAGACTGGGGTGCGATCTCAGCCTGTAAACAAAAGCAAGATGAAGACACTAGTGATTTCTATTCTCGATTCGAAAAATGTTTTGGTATAAATAGTGGCATAAAAGCGAGTAGCGAATCTTATCCACATCTGTTTGTGACAAAATTAGTTGAGAATTCCCTGCCCCAAGTTAAGAATAGAGTATTGAAATTTGAGAGTACCTGGCAAGGTAACACCCCGTCACAAATGTTACAGATGTTACAATATCACCACAATAGAATTAGAGAGGAACAAGACCATGAACATAGACGTATGAAAGACACAAAAATGAAAATGCTTGTTGCCCAGTCAGTTCCAGTTGACGGTCATAAAAAGGGTATGACACAATCCAGTGATTCAGCAGGTCCTGTGAAAGGGACATGCAACTATTGTAAGCAGCCAGGTCATTATATACACGATTGTCCAGTCTTAAAACACAATATCGCCACAGGTGCAACAAAGGAAAGACCACGTCCACCTAGACAGGATCAGAACCAAACGCAACTCCCTCAGCATGCGCAATCTAGGCCAGCTCCGCAACAGGCAGCTCCACCACTGACCGTAGCTGCATCACAGCAACAGCCTATTGCTGCCACACAAGCAGCAACGCAACAGATGTACCAGTATGCACAATATGACTATCCTGATTATCAACGATACGCATGACATAGCCTGGAGAAGGAAGTTGGCTTACCCCTTATTGAGGTTCCTGTAGATCAGGAAGGTCCTTATGTACATAGTGAACTATTAGGTCAAGATAGAAAATTTTTACTTGATACAGGGGCAAGCAGAACAACAATACGACGTAGCGAAGTTCCAGGGGCACCCCTCTCAGGCTCACAGAATATTTCCCTTGGTTTTTCAGGAAAACCTATCATTAATGAAGTATCACAACCTCTTCCACTGACGATTGGTCCCTTGACACGAACTACAGATTTATTGCTTACTAAATCATGTCCGGAAAACCTGTTAGGTATAAAAACATTGAAAGCTCTAGGAGCTATAATATGTTGCTCTCCGGAAGGAGTAAGATTATTTTTACGTGATTTCAAAGGACACTATGTGTCCCGAGACATGGATCACCGACTGCAGAATTTACCTACACACTTATGGGCACAAGGCCCCACTGATGTTGGTTGCATGAACATTACACCATATCGAGTCACACTTAAGACAGGAGTAGTATTACCACGAATACGACAATACAAGTTACCTCCGGATGCTGTGGAGGCTTTACTGCAAATCATTGACGAGCTTATTTCTCAAGGAGTGGTTGTGGAAACCAACTCCAATGTATGTAATTCCCCGATAATTCCGATTCTTAAACGAAGTGATACAAAAGCCCCGCCAGTATATCGATTAGTTATTGATCTGCGCGAATTAAATAAATGCATTGTACCACAATACCCCGTGGTCCCAGACATCTCTTCATTACTGACAGCCATTGACTCCAAAGCAACGTTCTTTACTGTAATTGATCTCAAGAATGCCTTTTTCAGCGTCCCAATAGATCCGGAAAGCCAATACTTGTTCGGATTCAGTTTGAATGGACGAAGTTTTAAATTCACACGCGCACCTCAAGGATTCACAGAAAGCCCCAGCATCTATAGCCAAGCACTAAAACGAGAACTTGACAGTATCCACATGCCAATGAACACTGCACTGCTTCAATATGTCGATGATCTGCTGATCACCGCTCGAAGCGAACTTGAATGTGAAAAAGCATCACTGACGGTTTTACAATTTCTGGCCGACACGGGGCACAAGGTGTCCCCTTCTAAGCTGCAATTCTGTGTCCAGCGAGTAGTTTATCTAGGGCACTCGCTGTCCAAGGAGGGAAGGCAGCTTACACCCGACCGCATCCAGTTAATTGCTAACATGCCTATACCCAAGACACAGAAGGAGGTGCGGGCTTTTATAGGCCTCACTTCATACTGCAGGCAGTGGATCCCTCAATATGCATTTCTAGCAAAACCACTCATTCAGTTGACAACACAGGAGGCAGCCACATTGACTGTCCTCCCTTGGACTCAAGAACATACACATGCCTTTGAAAGCTTAAAGAAAGCTTTATGCCAAGCACCTGTCTTAGCAACACCATGTTACAGTAAACAGTTTACACTCTTTGTTACGGAACGCGAAGGTACTGCCTTGTCAGTACTCACACAGGAACAAGCAGGATCGCATAAACCGTGTGCTTACTTTTCTAGCACATTAGATCCCGTAGCTCAAGCTCTTCCTGCGTGCCTGAAATCAGTGGCAGCGACAGCTTTAGCAATCAGACAAAGCAATTCTATAGTATTAGGACATCAATTGACAGTACAAGTACCACACGCAGTAGAGGTTCTCTTGAACCGAACACAAACACAACACTTGAATATAGCGAGACTTACGGGTTATGAATTGACATTGTTTCAGCCACACATAGAAATCAGACGTTGTAGTACATTAAATCCTGCCACACTTTTGCCAGTAAACGGAACAGACCCACTAGCACATGATTGTAGTGAAGTTATTACTATCACGACAAAACCTAGACAAGACTTGATAGATGTCCCATTGTCAGATCCAGACCTGACGTTGTATGAAGACGGTTCATGCATGAGAACAAGTACAGGAGAGTTAGTGGCCGCGTATGCACTCACAACAGACACTGAAGTCATCGAAACAAATTGTATTAACACTCTGTCAGCTCAAGCAGCAGAGCTCATCGCTCTGACACAAGCCTGTATTCAAGCCACAAATAAGAAAGTTAACATATACACAGATTCACGTTATGCATTCGGAGTCGTCCATGACTTCGGCGTGCTGTGGCGAGAGAGAGGTTATTTAACTTCTCACGGTGCCCACATCCAGCACGGACCACTCATTCATGCCTTATTAGATGCAATACATCTACCCACTGCAATATCGATTATGAAATGCAAAGCCCATACGAAAGTTACCGATATCATTTCTCAGGGTAATGATTTAGCTGACAGAACAGCCAAACAGACTGCTCAGAATCAGACTCGTGCAACTGACGTGACAAAGACAATAGTTCCGACACCAACATGTTGTATGACAGTTAAGGATCCCGCTCTTGATGTAATTGACATACAGACACATGCTACACCAGATGAAATAAAGAAATGGACTGAATTAGGAGGGATCCAAACGGATCAAGGATGGATGACGAAGGAAAAATCTATATGGTTTCTCCCCGATTCAATGGTTCAAGTCGTCATTAATACAATACATAGTCCAGCGCACCTAGGAGAAAAAGCTATGCTAGACAGTATCCAACACATTTGGTTCAACAAACATTTACGAGCAGCAGCTAAACAGAAAGTCCGTACCTGTATGATATGTTGTCAGTTTAATCCAGGTAAAAGCATCCCCGTAGAGCAGGGTGGATTTCAACCTCCTGATCACCCTTTTGAAGTCCTCCAGATGGATTATATCCAGATGGAACGTTGTCGAGGATTCAAATATGTCCTTGTAGTTGTATGCGCTCTTTCCCGTTGGACAGAGGCGTATCCCGTCTCAGGTTACACTGCTCCGACTACTGCCAAACAATTAGTTCGAGAATTCTTCCCACGGTATGGTTTACCACGTGTTGTCTACTCAGATAACGGCCAGCCGTTCTCATCCGAATTAATGAAACACGTTTCACTTTTGTTAGGCTATCAATGGAAATTTCACTGTGTCCGACACCCCGAGGCAGCAGGTCTCGTGGAACGCCATAATCAAACTCTGAAAATTAGATTGTCCAAAATATGTAGAGAAAAAGGAGTCGATTGGATAGTAGCCTTACCGGTTGCACTCTTTTACATGAGAATAGTAGCACATTCTCGAACAGGGCTATCCCCGTATGAGGTGATCTTCGGTAGACCACCAAATATGTGGGGGACGCCTATACCTCGCAAAATCACTGATATTGACTGTAATATGCTGACAGATTACCTGGCTTCCTTGATGTCTGCACTACAATCTTGTCGTTCACAGGTAGCTGCAGCCTTTCCCGATAACACCGAGGTAAAACCCCATGACGTAGTTCCCGGGGACCTGGTGCTAGTGAGAAATTTTGACCGGAAGTCTCAGCTGGATCCTAGGTGGAAATCGCCTCAACTCGTGCTACTGACGACGAGGACAGCCGTGAAGATCGAGGGTCGAAAAGGATGGTTACACTCGAGTCATATCAAGAAATTTTATGGACTACCATCCGATGGAAAAAGTCAGCCCTGCATTCCCTCACAGACTGATTCAAAACTCCCTTTGGTTGAAAAGACTGAATTTACAAACTCTGAACTCTACAAACTAAAACTAAGGTCTAAAAAGTCAGACAATTTGATTGTTTAAGTCCTCTCCAAGGTGAAGCGGTTGAATTTGTCCCTGACATGTATCCTCTAGACCTGAATAGAGAAAGACAGTTGAAAAAGCATGCGTATTGTAAATCACTGCGTAGTCATTGCACAGTAACGTTATTAATTTTGTTTTTTCTAAGTTTTCTGATCATCATTGTCAGCATACTATTGCACATGTATTACCCTATTCTCACGCACGATCACAATGTAACTGCAGAACATTCTTTTAGCGAATTACCTCCGCATGAATTATCCTATAGATTTGCGCTGCGTAATAACACTTTTATTAGTATGTTACATCATTCCCATCAGATCAGCAATGCCACAAATTGTTGGATATGTGGCCGACTCCCTCCCTATCAGAACTATAAAGGAGTATTGCCTCTCTTTCCATATCCGTTCACACACAATGGCTCCTGTGGAGCATGGTTTAGTTTGATTAATTCCCTAGATTCAAATTCAGTAGTTTATCAAGACAACTGGGTATGGGGAAACCTGAACCTAGTTTTACTCAAAGTCTGCTACCCTAACAAGGAGGGACTTCCCAAAAGAACAGGAACTGATCTAGAAAATGAAGTATATGGATTAGGTAATTTTACACTTAACCTCATGATCCTGAACGTTGAATCCGAAACTACACCAATCTTGCCCGCCATGTCAGTATTCCCAGTAAAAGGGGAATTATGTGTGAGAAAGAATGGATCCATACACATGGGTCATAGTAAATGCACCACTGTAATAAAATTCAGTGATCAAGGCAAGTCTACATTTAGAGCTTCCCATCATTCCTACTTCATATGTGGTCAGACCGCATATACACGCTTACCTCTAGATTGGGATGGCACCTGTTACATAGCATTCCTACTGCCACCTGTTTTCCTAGCCCCTCCTGATTATCATAGGAATATCCATTTAGTACACACTAGACAGCAGAGAGATCTCCCAATTGTCGATTACACCGAGACGGCATGGGAAAAATATACAGATTTCAATAAAGGTCTCTTTCCCTATATAGGCACAGTCACTAATAGTAAGCTGATACGTAGATTAACCAGGACCCTTGAAGCCGTAGTAAATGAAACTATTTCCGCCTTAGGCAACTTAACAGAGGAGCAGTCTGCGATGCGGATTGTTGTTCTTCAAAATCGTCTTGTCCTTGACGTCATCCTGGCCGATAGGGGCGGAGCTTGTAGGGTCATCGGATCAAGTTGCTGTATATTTATCCCAGAAAATTTGCCATCTGTATATAAAGCTATAACTCGCCTTCATAAGATTATAAGCCAGATACACCAGAATCCAGGCACCTGGACTTGGTCCGGTTGGTTTTGGAGCGTGTTGTCAGCCTGGGGATGGAGAATACTATCCTTCCTAGGTATTGGCTTTCTCATACTATTCAGTTGCTGCTTATGTCTACAATGTGGGCCAGCGATTTGTGGTCTGTGCGCCACATCGTGTATCCCACATCCAAGTTTTCGTTCACAATGCGGGATGAAGAAAGAAGAACAAATGATGTTATATGAACAGATTGATGGATTAATGAAGATCGATATCTCCTGAGGTCAGTAGGGGACAAGGAGGGAATGTGGAAATATGAATTTTCGTGATCCATTATGTCCCCTATCTTAGACCCCAACGGCTCCATGTATAAGCTACAAGTACATGTATGTTCCCTCCAGTTCCAGTTATGAAGACGCAAACATATGTGCGTCCACCGTCAACATGTCCTCTTTCAGATCCGCCATGAATGGGTCGGATATTCTATTCCTAAGTATGAAAGGCCACCGACTTTGTATGGCTCAGTTACTCTATTTTGCAGTTCAGGCGAATAGGCCCTGAATGCTGCCATCAAGCCTTTCCCTGCTTCCTACCTCTGACAGCTCCAGTTTGAGCTCACATCTGTATCCATGAACTTTGTCCTACTCCCTGCGCGGCTAACGGTGCCTGACTTCGGCCTGTCTGCCTGCCAAAAACTGTATTTCACCTTCAAGATTATCTGCTCCGCTCCTCATCCAATGCATTCCTGTCTACTAGTTTAGGTAAACATTCTTCCAGCTACCGAGCGAAGAGCCCGGCCTTGCTGTCCTTGTGCAAGTAATTCATAGCCCCTGTTACTATGGAAGATTTCTGCCCTCGCATCCCATGTAGACACTTAGACGCTTGTACACGCACTCACAGTCAGTATAGAATAGATTCTGTCCGAGAAACCTTCCTTTAGGATAACGTAGTTCTTTAAACATAGGATGTTAGATATGATTCAGGATTAGGTTGACTTGACCCCTCAGACTTCTGTCTCCACATGTAGAGCTGAATGTCAAGTCCCCTTCACCCCCTAGTTGCACGTCAATCACACGTCATGCGGCTGCGCGCGCATCTCCGCCAAATATTTCTGCTGACATTGCAAGATTCTCTTATGGATCCACCCATTGCTGACATCATGCATAATGACGTTTTCTAGTAACACCTAGTTACGCCTATTTCTAGTTACGTATGCACCTTTTATCTGTATTATCAGCTGTTACGCCTCCTGCATCTGTTTCACTGTAATGCCTTTTCTATAAAAATGATTATCTGTCAATAATGTATTGCCTTCACTTCCTGAACCTCCGTGGTGATTGAATATGATGCCTACAACTCGAGTTGTACAAGGAATAAAGCCCTTTCAGAACCTCTAATACCACGGATTCTGCCTCTCATTTTACTGAGTTATTCTTATTATATTTCCCGTATCAAAAATAGTACAGGTAATTAAATTATTTACCACAGTACCCTGACATCTTCCCTGCAGGGTGTTCCCAATATTTAGCGCTGAGCTGTGTGTACATTAGCTGGGTGTGTGACGGACTCCTTCAACTTTGCACATGCATGCTGAGCAATGTCTCCACCTGCATCATTCGTGGCATCCTTGGTAGTCATTGTACTTGTGTATGTGGACTATTGACATGACTTCATGTGGACATGTTTTCTTTTCTGTGCTATGCATGCGTATACTCCCAGCCTCGCACACATGTGGTACATGTACTGCAGGGTCTTTGTGCACCTGACTGAAATTTGTGGGCATGGTATCTGTGGTTACTCCACCCTTTGCGTTCCATGGGCACTGCTGTGAGTGTTAGGCACACACCCCTTCTGTGTCTGGGCACTGCTGAGAGGACTCTGCACCCACCCGTCCTGTGTCTGGGCACTGCTGGGAGGACTCTGCCCACACCCCTCCTGTGTCTGGGCACTGCTGGGAGGACTCTGCACCCACCCCTCCTGTCTCTGGGCACTGCTGGGAGTGTTAGGCACCCACCCCTCCTGTGTCTGGGCACTGCTGGGAGGACTCTGCACACACCCCTCCTGTGTCTGGGCACTGCTGGGAGGACTCTGCACACACCCCTCCTGTGTCTGGGCACTGCTGGGAGGACTCTGCACACACCCCTCCTATTTAACAATATGTACGCTTAGAACATACACGTGTGTGGGTTCGCTCCATGGGGGTACGGGTCGTACTTACACTGTTGGGGTGGGAGTACACTCCATATGTACGCGGGTGGGGTACGGGTCGTACTTACACTGTTGGGGTGGGAGTACGCTCCATACGTACGCGGGTGGAGTACGGGTCGTACTTACACTGTTGGGGTTGGGGTACGCTCCATGCATACGAGGTGGGGGTACGTGTCGTACATACACGGTTGGGGTGGGGGTACGCTCCATGCATACGCGGGTGGGGGTACGGGTCGTACTTACACTGTTGGGGTGGGGGGTACGCTCCATACGTACGCGGGTGAGGGTACGGGTCGTACTTACACTGTTGGGGTGGGGGTACGCTCCATACGTACGCGGGTGAGGGTACGGGTCGTATTTACACTGTTGGGGTGGGGGTACGCTCCATACGTCCGCGGGTGAGGGTACAGGTCGTACATACACGATTGGGGTGGAGGTACGCTCCATACATACGCGGGTGAGGGTACGGGTCGTACATATACGGTTGGGGTGGGGGTACGAGTCGTACATACACGGTTGGGGTGGGGGTACGCTCCATGCATACGCGGGTGGGGGTACGGGTCGTACTTACACTGTTGGGGTGGGAGTACGCTCCATACGTACGCGGGTGGGGTACAGGTCATACTTACACTGTTGGGGTGGGGGTACGGTACGTACATACACGGTTGGGGTGGGGGTACGCTCCATGCATAGGGGGGTGGGGGTACGGGTCGTACATACACGGTTGGGGTGGGGGGTATGCTCCATGCATACACGGGTGGGGGTAGGGGTCGTACTTACACTGTTGGGGTGGGGGGTACGCTCCATACGTACGCGGGTGAGGGTACGGGTCATACTTACACTGTTGGGGTGGGGGGTACACTCCATGCATACGGGGGTGGGGGTACGGTCCGTACATATCTGTACCTACGCTATGGAATGCTTGTGCGGGTCGTACCCAGGCCTTTGCCACGTGGGTACAGCCGTCCCGCCATTGTTGGGGTGACGTAGGTGTGGGCGTGGTACGAATCGTACCCACGCTCTTAAGGCGTGGGTATGGGACGTACCAGTATTGTTGTGTTGCCGGTTCGCGTCGTCACGCACTTCCATTGTGGCGGACGCTGGCTTTGCTGGACACGCCCACACCCCCTCGTAGTGACCAGGGCCTGGGGGTCAGGTATGTCCAGGGCATGTGTGCTGTGTGACTTTGGTGGGGGTTTTGTGGCCTGCCCCTGGTCCTGCCCCCCCCCCCTTTCCCCCTCCCTTAGTTGTTCTGACCTTCTGTGGCGTCTGCGTCCGAACCTGTAGAGGAGGTCGACTGCTATGAGGGCCGGGATGACACGTAGGTTCGGGTCCATGTCTGTCCGTCGCGTACAGGTACTCCTTGTTCGCGTCGTACTGATTTCCCGGCAGTTTTTGGCAGCCGGAAAATATTGTCCGTGCGGGATGACGTCGGTGCAAATCGTAATTCCTGGTTCGTGAATGGCAGGCTGCGTGCGTCCCGACGTCACGCCGGCGCTTTCCCGGATCGCATTTGTATGTTTGTTTTCGTCGGTCGGGTTTTTGTACGATTCGTATGGATATTTAGTTTCCGTGCGAATCGTAATTCCATGTTTGTATATTGTTACAACCGGGTACGCGTCGGACGGAGAATATGCTCCGTCCGACGGTTCGTACCCGGTTTTTACAGGATCGTAATCGGCACCTATGTGTCTGATGTCGCCTAATAGTTTAGTATTTTGTGTACGCTCGTATTCTCGCTCTAACTTGCGAATTTTCTCCTGTCACCAATTGCTGGCGAATATCTTTCAGTATGCCTGCACTAGTGCCTATACAGATCCCCCTAATGTTAGCTTTAAACGCCTCCCACAATAACCCAGGGTCGTCCGTTGTGGGCGCATTCAGGTCAAAATACTCCGTAATAGCCGTGCTTATTACTTCAGCATATAATGGGTCAGTCAGTGCCCGTGCATTAAAACTCCAACTAAATGGGGGGGTATATAATACGGTAGTTCAGCTGTTAGTTTGACCGGATTATGATCCGATAGAGTCCTAGGCAAATGGCACACGGACCTTGTCCATAGGAGCACTTCCGCAGACCCCAACCAATAATCTATCCTGGACCAGCTATTACTAACCGCTGTCGTGTGGGTCGCCTCTTTACTCTCCGGGTTCCTTGTCCGCCATACATCCTCAAGACCCCTGTCAGCCATGATAGCCTGCAGTTGTCTCCTAGCCCTGGTGTGGGGTTCAGTTGTGATGCCTGATCTGTCCAACCCATCCGTCAGCGCTATGTTGAAATCTCCCCCCCAGATCAAGGGAATATCAGGTAGTTCACTAATTTTATTCCACACCGTATGATAGAAGTCCGGGTCGTCCACATTTGGACCGTAGGTGCTAATCAATGCTACTTTATGTCCCCTCAATCTGCCCGTTACCAGAACAAATCATCCCACCTCATCCTTAAACGTATTGTCCACATCAAACTGTACCCCCTTTCTAATCAAAATCATGACCCCTCTAGAATACGAGGAGTACGACGAGCAGTGCATTGTCTCGGCCCATCTACTCCCAATAGACATAGGTGCTGCTGGTGTGAGGTGTGTCTCCTGCAACATAGCAATATCTATGTGATGACGGTCTAAGTATGCCAAGACATGTCTTATTTTCTTGGGATTGTTCAGCCCCCGCACATTCCATGTCAGGAATGACAGCTGCTTATTACGTAACGTACTGTCGCCCATCTTTTATCTGATTGTCTCGCACTTCAATGGCAACCAGCTGGCAGCAACTGCCACTGCATGCAACCTGGACAGGCCCCTTCTGATCGCGTGCCTCAATACCACCCTGTACAGCTGTAATGCCCCTTTCGTACCACAACCTACGGAACAACCCCCAACTCCCCCCCAACCACCCCCCACCCACTTCAGCAACCCAACTCTGCCAAAGACAATCCCCATTACAATGCAACATCACAACCCAACTTGGTTTGGGGAACACCCGTGTGGGGGACCCACCAAGAGCGCACAACTCCATCCAATCTAATGGATGTGGTTGGTTACCCATTCGGGGTACACGCGAGATCCTAGTACGTCCCTGCTTAGTCAGAACAACAATCACATACCCCAACATTGGCTTTTCATATGGTGACCCAATATACAGTGCGCCATGATGTCGCCTGGCCCATCAATCCCACCATTCCTCCCTTCAGCCAACCCACAGTGTCGCGTGTCCTGAAGCTTGTGGGAGAGAAATCGTATCCATCAGAGGGGCGGCATAGCCTACATCTCACCTCCCACACATGGGACACCGTGCATACCGCGCCCTGTGTTAGCCATCCTCCCGCAACCGTTACCTCCTGCGCAGCAGCAGCAGCGTCCATCTCAACCCCCGCAGCATCGGTCACAGCAGCGGCCCTGTATTTCCGCAGTCTCATACATGGCACTGACCTCCACAGCAGCCCTCAGTCCGAGTCCCCGCCTTGATCCATGCGTCGTTGCTCCTTACGCCTGTTAGTGATCCGCTTGACAAAGTCTTGTGCATCCTTAGGCGTCTGGAGAAGCGCCGTTTTCCCGTCATATGTTACCTTCAGTCGTGCTGGATACAGCATAGCATACTCATTCTGCAGCTCTCGTAGTTTCTTTTTGACCGGATTGAACTCTTTACGTGCCATCTGGACTGACACCGTGAAGTCTGGGTAGAACTCCAGGTCGTTTCCCTGATAGCTGACCTTGCGTTTGTCCCGGGCCATGCGGAGGATGGCATTGCGGTCTCGGTAGTTCATGACCCGTGCCACTATAGGTCTTGGAGGCATGCCAGGCTTTGTTCTTGGGGCTAATGTTCTATGCGCGCGTTCCACCAGGAAGATGGGTGAGAGGAACTCCGTTACAAAAACGTTCTTGATCAATTCCTCCACATAGGTTTCCATCTTTACTATGTTCATGGATTCCGGAATACCCATGATTCTTACGTTATTGCGGCGGGAACGCGCCTCCAAATCCTCCGCCTTGTTTTTGATAACATCTAGCAGCCGCTCCATGTCCGCACATTTTCGGGCCGTGGTGTGCGATTCGTCTTCAACCGCCGAGATAGGGGTCTCAGCTTCCACCAGTCTCTCCCCGTGCCCATCCAGCTTAGCCGCCATGTTGTCCACCCGCAAGGTAATGGAGTCTAGCTTGCCATGAATGTCCTGCAAGCTTTGCTGTATAGCCTGCAGGGCGCCCTCCATACCCACTGGTGCCACCTGCGCGGCCTCCGCACCCTCCTCTGATGTCTCCGACAGCGCTTTCGCGGATTTTTTTGCATCGAATTGTAGTTTAGACTGAACTCTATCGTGCTTTCCCATTGCGACGGTCCACGTCACGCGCCGGTTGAGCCACTTCTCACGTGCACTTCACTCTGCCGGAGATTGCCCCGGACCATGCACCGCCGACCCACTGCGATATCCGTTGCCTGGTCAGCGCCACTTCGACCCGCACGCTGTCGCTGTACCTCCGGCCCCGTCCGTGCTTCGAGGACAGTTGAGTGCGCTCTGGTCATTTCCTCAGTCACCCACTGCACCTTCTACCATCCAGTGACGCCCGTCCGCCGGAGCAGCTCACATCAGAACCTCCCGGCTCAGCCGTTTAGCAGCCCCGCAGCCTCCGCATGTATCTCGGCGCTATGTTCAGCCCTTCTCTGGTCGCGCCTGTCCCACAATCACAGCACCAAGAGCAATGCTCGCCACTCACATGGTATGCCGCAACCGAGTGTCGAGTGCGCCGCTTGCCTCCCAGTCCAGCCGTGCACAGTCACGTACTCACTTACTGCCGTGGTTCACCGGTCGCCGCGATGGCGGGCGCCATTTTGCGTCCAGAGCCGTCCTCACTGCCGCGCTCTCACCATCGATCTTCCTCGGGGTCGCTGCCCGGTAGCCACGTTAGCGACCACCTCCGCATCCAGGGCGCCGCCATAGACAGTGTTTGCAGCCGTTCCGCCCCTGCAGCTCACACCCGACGAGCCCATCGCGGTCCGAAAGCCGCACCGGGTGCCGCCATCTTGCCTGACTCTGAGCCGGCAGAGTTAGCCCGGCGTGCAGATCGCCTCTTGGCACCGTCCCTCCATATCTGCAGGTCACCTCAGCCGTGCCCAAGCATGCCCAGCCGTTCCGACGTCTTAGGATTCCATTTTCATGCCGTTAGGACCTCCGCATGTCGCTTAGGTATGCCGTTTCATGTTTCCGACCGGCGGAGCCGTCTTAGCAGGCGGCCATCTCGCCGTGCGCCCTCTAGCGCCCCCCCAAATAAAGGTAGCATTTGCCGTAATTCCCTTTGCTGCTTTGAAGTCTCCATTGACATGTCAGGGAAGGTGAACACCCTAAATATCGATTCCAAAATATCGACTGGCCAGAATATCGAAGTTAAAATATAGAGTGGACAGAATATCAAATTATCAAAATATAGATAGGTCAGAATATCGAAATTGGGGTACGAAATATCGATTTCCATAATATAGAATTTAAAAATATAGAATTCCATAATATAGAATTTTCAAATATAGATTTCCATAATATCGAATTTAAAAAAATAGATATCTATAATATCGATTTTTTTTTAGTGTTATGTATGGTAGTATATGTGTTAAAATTATGTATTATTTTTGTAATGTATGTTTAATTTATTTAAACTAATGAATGTTATGTAATTTAATTTTTGCGTAATTTAATTCCGTAGCGGGTTGTGGGTTTATAGGGGAATAGGGTGGGAAGTAATTTAATTATGGTTAATTAAATATTAATTATATTTATATGTTTTGATAATTGATTGATAATCAATTATTAATTGGTAATTAATTTTCATTAATTGGTAATTAATTTATAATAATTGATTAATTGATAATTTTGTTAATTGTATTTTTTATTATTAGGAGCGGGTTGTGGGTTTGTAGGGGAATTGGTTGGGTAGTAATTTAATTGTAATAAAGTAAATAATTATTTGTTTATTTATGTGTATTGATAATTAATTGATAATTAATTATTAATTGGTAATTAATTTGTATTCATGGGTAAATAATTTGTATGAATTGCTAATTAATTTTTATTAATTTCAAAATTATTTTTATTAATTGATTAATTGATAATAATGTTAATTGTATTTTTTATTATTGGGAGTGGGTTGTGGGCTTATAGGGGAATTGGGTGGGAAGTAAATTAATTGTAATAAAGTAAATAATATTTTTTTTATTTATGTGTATTGATAATTGATAATTAATTATTAATTGGTAATTAATTTGTATTAATTGGTAATTATTTTTTATTAATTGCTAATTAATTTTTTTCAATGGTAATTAATTGTTATTAATTGGTAATTATTTTTAATTAACTTTTTATTGGTATTGATAATTAATGTAATCTTATTTTAAAAATAAATCATTACTTTCCCTACTTTTGCACTCTCAGGAGTGGGAATAGTATTTTTTACCCTCCCGCTATCCAACTCTTTCCCTACTGTTGCATTCACTGGAGTGGGAATAGTAATTTTTACCCTCCTGCTATCCAACGCTTTCCCTACTGTTACACTCTTTGGAGTGGGAATAGTAATTTTTACCCCTACACTATCCAGCGTTTTCCCTACTGTTGCACTCATTGGAGTGGGAATAGTAATTTTTACCCCTACGCTATCCAACGCTTTCCCTACTGTTGCACTCACTGGAGTGGGAATAGTAATTTTTTCCTTCTTGCTATTCAACGCTTTCCCTACTGTTGCCTTCTTTGGAGTGGGAATAGTATTTTTTACCCTCCCGCTATCCAACTCTTTCCCTACTGTTGCACTCTTTGGAGTGGGAATAGTAATTTTTACCCCTACGCTATCCAATGCTTTCCCTACTGTTACAGTCACTGGAGTGGGAATAGTAATTTTTACCCCTACGCTATCCAACGCTTTCCCTACTGTTGCACTCAGTGGAGTGGGAATAGTAATTTTTACCCCTATGCTATCCAACGTTTTCCCTACTGTTGCACTCACTGGAGTGGGAATAGTAATGTTTACCCCTACGCTATCCAACGTTTTCCCTACTGTTGCACTCACTTGAGTGGGAATAGTAATTTTTACCCCTACGCTATCCAACGCTTTCCCTACTGTTGCACTCACTGGAGTGGGAATAGTAATTTTTCCCTTCCCGCTATCCAACGCTTTCCGTACTGTTGCACTCTCTGGAGTCGGAATAGTAATTTTTACCTTCCCGCTATCCAACGCTTTCCCTACTGTTGCACTGTTTGGAGTGGGAATAGTAATTTTTACCCCTACGCTATCCAACGCTTTCCCTACTGTTGCAGTCACTGGAGTGGGAATAGTAATTTTTACGCTCTCACTATCCAAAAAAATCTCTACTTTATTTACATAACTTTTATTATGTTTACATTTTAAGATTTTTTATATTATATTATGTATGTTTTATTTAATTGTTTTTAATAATGAATTACTTTTATATTATTTGTAATACATTTAAAAAATTTGATATTTTAGCTAACTATATTTTAACATTCTATATTTTGGAATCGATATTTTAGTACTTACCTGTTTGTAGATAGGGAGTCGATATTCTGTCTTTCTTTATTTTGGCGTCGATATTTTGTGTAGTCGATATTTTGTCTCTCGATATTAAGTCACTGAACCATCAGGGAAAACCTGTGTAGCAAACTCATCTCTGATTTTAATACCTCTGTGTTTTATAGCACTGTTCAACACCTTTTTCCATATCCCATTGTCCCCAAAATTCACGAACCTAGTACTGGAGCAGGATATATTAAGATACTCTTGAAATTACATTGATGTGCACACGTTATCTTCTGGTCCTCCATTTTTCCCACCAGAGATGAGTGTGAATCAAGTCATCGATGTTTTCAATAGCCGTCTATACGATTCCCTCCTCCCTTTCAGATATACAAACAAATCTAAGGTTAGACATCCTCGAGTATTTTTCTTCATCCTCAAATTGTTGTTTCACAGAGGCAGGTTTCTTTTGTATGATGGAGTTGTTTTTAGCCAGCTCACTTTGGGTATTCTCAAGATTCAAGATTCTAGCTGTCATTCCTTCCAGTTGTGTCCCCAAACTCTCAATTCTCTTTTCAATGTCTACCATCATCATTTTCAAAGTTTTTAATGGATAGACATTAATAACGACTCAATCGGTTTATTTGCTGAGCGGTTCTCAATACCTTTCTTAACCAACTGTGTCCTCGAGGCGAGATTCTTCGAGGGGGTATTACCTTCTGCCACCGTTTCTGATTTGAAACTAAGTGCTGCACTAGCCGCATTTAAAGGCGTTTGATACAGACCATGATCTCTTAGCTGCTTAGCTTGTTGAACCCAACCACTGAGCTTCTCCTCCAGTACTTCACATAAAATAGAACTCAAAATAAAAGTCCTGTAACATAGGTCATACTTAGTGCTCAGTGCTGCTCCGGTACATCTCAGAAGCAGACCTTGTGTCTCAGTTTTATTTTTAAATAACCCTCCTGCAGGTCTGCAGGTGTGGCTGTCTTCAACATCCACCAACACTGTAGACGGCCTATTATTCTCATCCCAGAAGCTTCTCCCATCTCCTACTGGTAAGTGTTCAGCTCGTGGTCATATGGTATGTTGCACAGTTGGATGGCTTTTGGGTCCTTGTGATGAATTTGCCTGTAAGTTTTGTTCGGCAATGAAGCATGTCGACTGTTCTCAAAAAAAGTTGCGTACACATGTTATAATGTTTTTAATCATTAGCCTTGGCATATGGTAAAATCTATTTGACATGCCTTTTTGAACTCATGTTTAAAGTTTATTATGAGAGGAAGCTATAATCCTCTCCTCCTTTTTTGAGGACCTGCAGGAGGATGATGCACCCTCGAGACACTGATCATTAGTTATACACACTGAGCATCAAAATTAACATACATTGTGCTTGTTCCTCCTGCCAATATAAGAAAGTGCTGATGATGATACAGCAAGCCGGTTGGTAGGTATCATGGAGATCACGTATGTGAAGCACTTCCCATTACTTGTTTGTATATTTTATCTATTCATATAGGGCCGAAAGCCCCATAATCCGTTATTTAAAAATCCCACCATGACACAAGGTCTGCCTCTGAGTTGTACCAGAACAGTACTGAGCCCTAAGTATGATCCATGTTACAGGGCTTGTATTTTGAGTGCTCTTCTTAGAAAAGTACTTGTCTGAATGGCATTAGGGGATCTTTTAGTTGTGATTGATTTTTGAGTAGAGAACACCTCTGTGTCTTCTTATCCCTCTCCAATATGAGAATTGGTGATTGTGAAAGATTTGCCTGACTTATTAAAGACCAGAAAAACCTTTTTCACCCTTGTCACTATTTGGTTTAGTGGAGGAAGTGCAAGAATTGAGATTGTTTCAATTGGAAAAGCTATGCCCTTTTCATTATGGGCAAGCCCTGTCACCCCCAATGTAGCCCTGAAATCTTTATTGTAGCCTTTGTCTTGGACCCCTTCATGTCTCCCCCTTCCATGCTACTTTCTAGCGCTTCTCTTGGGGGCAGCAATCTTGAATTTGGTTCTGACGTGCCAACCATTGAGTTATTTCTTTACCCTGAGAAAGTCCACCTTCTTGCCAAGCCCACATATTCTTTAAAACTAAGGGTGCTTAGTCCTGGCTAATCAAGGAAGGCTCAGGGAGATCTAGGCCCAAAGGAGAAGAGGAGATGTCTAATGTTTCCATGTGGTTGAATTCAAATTCCACTTCACAACTGTTTTCCCTTTTGTTTTATGAAGGCTTAACTTACTTTTGGCCAGTAACTTTTTTTGTTGCTAAGCCATGGTCTTTTTTTTAATGTGAAAGTCCAGACTTTTCCACAGAATGCCCAATGAATTGGTCCCCGGCTTATGTCTCAGCATACTCAAGAGCTCAGGGAGAATGGAATTAATGCATCCAACAGATTTGAAGGGAGACTTGCCTTTGCCTTACCTGTGGTACTGCAAACACGTCTCCCAGCTCCTCAGGGCCCGCTCCTGTTTCCACCAAGACATTCCAGGCAAATGCTTCACATACTCCAAAACACTCTGCATCTCTCGGGGTGTCTTCTTCTGAACTCATCTCACTCAATGCCAAGAGATCATGGATACCAGCTCCTGTTGATTGCTACTCCTGATCCGTCCTAGGCTTTGCTATGTCAAGTGGCCACTACCTCTGTCCTCTCGTTGACAATTCTGCCTAAGATTTCCCAGGTTTGGGAGGCCATGTTGCCATGTTGCCAAGAGGATAAGCTTGTACAGCCAATGCGCAAGTTAGATAGCTAGACCACGTATAGCAGGCCAGCTTCCCAGACATGCCAAAGTTACTCAAAAATGTAAGAGTAACTTTACAAATGTAGATTTTCTCATGTGTAAGGTTACCTTTGTGAATAGCCCCCACAACATTACTTAAGCAGACATCTGATGATGAAGATTCATTGCCACATTAGGTATGAAAATGAATTGTAATTTGGGTTGGAGGAATCCTACTTATTGGGCTGCAAAATCCTGCCATTGATTAGCTTTTGTTATCAGTCTCACTTCTTGGAATGATAATTTGATGCAAGGTGTGATACAATTTAATGAAACTTTTCTTTGCTTTACCCTTGTTTTCTAAAGGAACTAATTTACAAAAAGTGCTAATCAAACCAAAGTAGAAGCTCTATATGTTGGCATTCTTGGTATCTTATACAGTGCTTCTTTGGTTGTTCCGGTAGTAAACCTACATGGCATGGCTTGATGTAAAGAAACATTTTCATATAGATTGAATGTAATTGTTTGCTGATTAATAATAATGACTGTTTTGACTAAATGTATATATTTTAAACCACAGATCCAACAGTGCATCATGTCAACTGTTAATTCCAGTGACATCAATCATCTATGGCTCAGACTGGCGGGATTTCCTGGGGCAGATGCTGCAAACCATGTAAACCATTGGATGTCTTTTGCTCTATGTTTCTTGTATCTTCTCTCCATTTTGGGAAATGGGATCATTTTGTTCATCATAAAAGTAGACAACCAGCTCAGAGAGCCCATGTACATTTTTCTTTCCATGCTTGCAATAAATGATCTTTGCTTGACTCTCGCTACATTATCCACAACGCTCGACGTGTTCTTATTTAACTCCAGGACAATCCACTTCTTTGCCTGCTTAACTCAGCTCTTCTTTATACATACGCTCTGTGCCATGGAATCTTCCATTTTGGTGGCCATGGCCTTTGATCGCTATGTAGCCATATGTAACCCTCTGAGATATACCTCAATAATGCATCCAAACATTATCAAGATGGGGCTGGTGGCTCTGATAAGATGCTTTTGCCTTCATTTCCCTATGCCGTTTTTGTTGAAAATTCTTCCATACTGTGATAAATATGCTCTTTCATATGCCTTCTGCTACCAAACTGATGTCATGAAGCTGGTATGCGCGGATCCTACCATTACTGGTGCATACAGCTTGGCCGTGGTACTCACCACATATCCTGTTGATGCAGTGCTTATTCTGCTTTCATACGGGCTTATCCTGAAGGCTGTTCTTAGCAGAGCAGGGCAAGCAGAACACTTGAAGGCACTGAACACCTGTGTGAGCCACATCTGTATTGTTCTGCTGTTTTACATCCCACTGATCACTTTGACGTTCGTCAGCAGGTATGCAAAGACAGATTCAATACCTGCCCGATTCCTGTTGAGTGGAATTTTGCTTGTAGTACCACCAGCCCTGAACCCAATGATCTACAGCATAAAAACCAAACAGATGCGAACCTCCATTCTAAGAAAATTTGGGGCATGAAACGCGAAACGTTGAATTCCTTGTATGGCTATGTACATCATCTTGAAGCATCTTCCCCTTGCACTGTTGTGCCCTGGTACCTCAAGGTTCATTGATCTCAGCTGGGTGTTGCATATATATCTACAAGCATATGAATATAGATCATCAATAGCAACAATGATACTGGATAAAACTGCAATTGAATTATACATCCAATTGGAAAGCCAGAGATTGTGAATTCTTCATTAAATGTGTCTCCTTTTATTTCTGGCTGAAGTACTGATTTTAATCAGGAAATGCAGATTATTTGTGTTACAAAAAAATGCCAGTACTGCACTTCAATTCAATAGTTTCTGCTAATTGAGTAACAATCCTCAATTCGGAAAGACCAATCTTTTAGTCTGGTTTCTTATGAACATTTCTTTTTATTTTGGATTTTATTCCTAAAGTTTTTTTCTATTTTTTGTTGGACCTTCTTTAAACAAAAATTATTTCACAACAAATAGAGACTTGAAAGGTATATACAAAAAACATCAAATATATACAAAGACATAAAAAAATGTCACAACTCACATATAATGTATATCACTTTGCAAAATATTTAGTGGACACATTAGCCATTCAAAGGACAACATTAAGTGCACTTAGACACATGAACATACAAGACTGGACAAATTGACGACACATTAACAAATATAGCCTGTTCAGAAACAAGTGTAAACGCCCTGTGTTAAATAAAGTTTTTTGAGAACAGGTGCGGATACTAGTGATTAGTACAAGATTTGTTTGTTCATATTTTCATATAATAGACCATCAGATAATTCAATTTTTAAGTTGTAATCCTGGGGAGATTGGTCTATTTGAGAGAACGGAGGTAAAGAGAACAGGGGTCAACGCGTTTCGAATCCCTTATGTAGCAGGGATTCTCATCAGGACCGTGAAGATTCAATCTACAGAAAAAATAATAAAAACATTCTGTCAGTCATACTCACAACACTCGACTTCAATCAATCACGCACACTCTCAGATCATACCTGTATTTATGATTCAGTGGTCGGTCTCCCAACAAAGTGTCTAATCGTGTAGCTGTAATGTTAAGAATTCAATGGGCATAATTAGTGTTGGTTAGCCAGTGAAAGGGAAACCATGATGGCGTTCGTTAATCTGGGTACTTACATAGAGATGCGGTATGACCGCGTGGTCAGTTACTTGTTGTCAGTTTCTTCAAACAATTCTGTAATGAAGAAAAAAAGAAAGAAATGTCCTATTTACTTTGGCGAAAAAAGGACACGCCGATGCTCATATTTAAAATGACCGGCTTAGTGGGGCGGGTGTAATCGAGCTCTTAAGTTTGTTAGCACGCAGTGAGCCTGATTTCTAGGTGAGGATGTGCCAATCAATGGAGTGGTTTGGCGTTCGGTAGCGTTCATTTAGGAAGAATGTAGAATTCACTTGGGCACTTCCGCGTTCTGTAATTCGATGGTGTGTCTATGCTCGTGTTAAATGACAGATTTCGTCAGGCGGCATTCCAAGTGCACGGATGGGTTGAAGCTTTTCGGCTGCGCGCTAAGGAAATCTTACCGGTATTAGTTTCTCAAGTCTCCTCCATACGCGTCCACGTCCATCACTGAGGCGCGTTTGTGATTATCCCGGTTGACCCGGTTGTATAAGTGATTGGAGCCTGCTGCTAAGGCTTCTGGGAATCGTAGTTTTAAGTTTTGGACATGTTGTGTTGATTGCAATATTAGTTTAGGGGTATGTAAAAGTGTGGTTTAGTCCGTTTTTGGTGGCAGGATATGCCGATTCCGTAGGTCAGGAGATTTTTTTGAAAAAAACTTGACAGCTGTTACTTAGCAACCCGTGTAAGTGCATTGTAGATCGATTGTCTAGTGGTGGAATGTGTCATTGCTGTCCAATGTATCCATGAATTCTTGCCACAGTAGATGTAAAATGGAGGGAGAGAGAAAAAAAACCACTATGTTCATAAGTTATAAAGTTCCGACATTTCGTTCAAGCCCTGAGTGGCCGAGTTGAATTTTAGGATCAGCATTGCTTCTCGTTGCTTTAGTTTGGTCTCTAGATCTCCGCCCCTCTGGTCATGCTCTAACTTCGAAATGACGGTCCATCTGAAGTCAAGATCTCCGTGTGACTCGTCAATCCAATGTTGTACAAGGGGTGCTGTGGTGATTTTTTTCTTTATTCTTGATTTATGTTGAGAGATTCTCTGTCTGATTTCCTGGTTTGTTTTCCCTATGTACAATTTGGGGCATGGACATAGGACTTATGAACATAGTGGTTTTTTTTCGATTCCCAGAAGCCTTAGCAGCAGGCTCCAATCACTTATACAACCGGGTCAACCGGGATAATCACAAACGCGCCTCAGTGATGGACGTGGACGCGTATGGAGGAGACTTGAGAAACTAATACCGGTAAGATTTCCTTAGCGCGCAGCCTAAAAGCTTCAACAAACCGTGCACTTGGAATGCCGCCTGACGAAATCTGTCATTTAACACGAGCATAGACACACCATCGAATTACAGAACGCGGAAGTGCCCAAGTGAATTCTACATTCTTCCTAAATGAACGCTACCAAACGCCAAACCACTCCATTGATTGGCACATCCTCACCTAGAAATCAGGCTCACTGCGTGCTAACAAACTTAAGAGCTCGATTACACCCGCCCCACTAAGCCGGTCATTTTAAATATGAGCATCGGCGTGTCCTTTTTTCGCCAAAGTAAATAGGACATTTCTTTCTTTTTTTCTTCATTACAGAATTGTTTGAAGAAACTGACAACAAGTAACTGACCACGCGGTCATACCGCATCTCTATGTAAGTACCCAGATTAACGAACGCCATCATGGTTTCCCTTTCACTGGCTAACCAACACTAATTATGCCCATTGAATTCTTAACATTACAGCTACACGATTAGACACTTTGTTGGGAGACCGACCACTGAATCATAAATACAGGTATGATCTGAGAGTGTGCGTGATTGATTGAAGTCGAGTGTTGTGAGTATGACTGACAGAATGTTTTTATTATTTTTTCTGTAGATTGAATCTTCACGGTCCTGATGAGAATCCCTGCTACATAAGGGATTCGAAACGCGTCGACCCCTGTTCTCTTTACCTCCGTTCTCTCAAATAGACCAATCTCCCCAGGATTACAACTTAAAAATTGAATTATCTGATGGTCTATTATATGAAAATATGAACAAACAAATCTTGTACTAATCACTAGTATCCGCACTTGTTCTCAAAAAACTTTATTTAACACAGGGCGTTTACACTTGTTTCTGAACAGGCTATATTTGTTAATGTGTCGTCAATTTGTCCAGTCTTGTATGTTCATGTCTCTAAGTGCACTTAATGTTGTCCTTTGAATGGCTAATGTGTCCACTAAATATTTTGCAAAGTGATATACATTATATGTGAGTTGTGACATTTTTTGATGTCTTTGTATATATTTGATGTTTTTTGTATATACCTTTCAAGTCTCTATTTGTTGTGAAATAATTTTTATTTAAAGAAGGTCCAACAAAAAATAGAAAAAAACTTTAGGAATAAAATCCAAAATAAAAAGAAATGTTCATAAGAAACCAGACTAAAAGATTGGTCTTTCCGAATTGAGGATTGTTACTCAATTAGCAGAAACTATTGAATTGAAGTGCAGTACTGGCATTTTTTTGTTGACTCTTGTATTGGCGCAGCCTTACTGCGTTGGAGCCAGAACCCCTATTGTTGCCACCGATTATTTGTGTTACAGCAGAGAAACTTGTCAGGCATATCCAGGCTTTCCTTTTTAAAAAATTCAAAAGAAACAGAGAGCGGAAAAATGAAGAGAGATACAGAGGTATATATAGATAGGGAGAGAAAGTTATGAAGTGAGAAAGAGAAAAAGAGAGTCAAGGATGTGAAGGAAAGAAAAGAGGAGATAGGCATAAAATGAACAGAAAATAGTGTGGACGAGAGAGATAGAAGACGATACATAGTGATAGGGGCATACAAAGAAAAAGGGTATAGAGGGCAAAGAGAAGAGAAGGTGCAAGGAAGGAATTTATACTGATAAAGAGGGCAAGCAAGATACAGCTGCGGAGAGAGAGAAAATGATCAATGAAAAGATATTGAGAGGTTGTCAGGCGATAGTCGGTGATGTAAAGAATGTTTCTGATGGACATGAAAATTGGCATATAGGGAAAAAATAAAAAGTGAAAATGTTGTGAAGATAGGAAGAGTGGAAGAAAGATGGATGATGGCAGAAAGAAAGAGGGACTTGCCAAAGGAATTGGGAAAGGGAAAAAAGATGAGAAATGGAAAGCTAGAGAGATGCTGATTTACTTCGTTTGAGTAATGTGAATTATGCTATGGTATTATTAAGTAGAATTCATTTACGACATTCAAGGAAGAAAAGAAGTTTGCAGGAGCATGGCAATTGTCAAAATGTCCAGTAATTTCTTGTGACTTGGAAGTAAACACTCACCTTTCTGCGAAGACTAAATATGAGAATGGAAGAAAGGGGAAGAGAGTTTGAGGGAGTACAGGGAGCTAGATAGAGTGTTGCTGGGGTGGATGAAACCCTAAACTAAGTAAATAGTGATTCTACATCTCGATGAAGTAGTGTCGCTTCTGCCATGCTTTTAGTGTGTGTGTGTCATTTTCTTTGGGAATAGAAACTACTGTAAATCATAAGACAACAAAGTGGATAGACTATTGTAAGAAGCAAAATAACAAAATCAGGTTTCCCCAGGGCTAGTAGTGCTCTTAGCGTATCTGCTAGTAATTTTACTATCCGCTCTTTCTGGCTGCAATCAGACTGCTTCCTTTCTGACACAACTGGCTGCTTAACCACATGATTTTCTGCCTTAATTCAGAGGATCCAACAACAAGTAAGAAGTATGTGGAGGAGCTACGGATGAGGATGACAGTGTTGTCAAGTTGATTGAGGAAAAGCTTGAATCAAATAATGAGTGCTGCTAAAGTACCTATGTGTGAAAGGGGGCTAACTCTGAACTAATTAAGCATATAAAATTAAACACCACTAGCAAATCTATACGCAACCTCAGTGAGTAGAAGCAAAAAATAAAACACATTGATACATTAATATCACTTGTGCCCACCTGAAAGAAACATGTTAAACCAGATTAATTGGATCACTGACATGTCAAAAATATTGTTTACCATAATATCATGCTCCTATAATTATAATGGTATGTAGAAAAATACATTAACCAAAATATTGAAGACACTCTTATTGTCAAAAAATTTACAAAAATATCAGTCTTTAAAAGTCTAAATAAAGTTTAAAGTAGTAAATGATACATAATATATAAATGTAATCTAATGGAAATTAAATACACTCCAATAATATTTAATACAATATATAAATATATACACACACACATATATATGTGGGTTTCAATTTGTTTTAATATATATATTACCTACTGGCGGTCGCCAGTAGGTAGTTATAGTTAGGACCCCTTTTCCATAGGAAATCCGCAACATTCTATTTTGAATAACTTTGGCGCCGGTCGACGAATCCTCGCGAATTTCTCAAAATAGGTGGGGCGCTACGCTCCGCTCCTACCCTGAAAGTCTCGGGGGGATTCGTCAAGCGGGGGCTGAGATAAAAGGGGGGTCCCAAAACGCGTTTTTCCCATGCATTTTTCCATAGGACCTTTAGAACGAGCTACAGCCCGAACGGCTGAACAGAATTACTCGAAATTTGGCAGAGAGGTAGTCCCTAGGTCAAGGAAGTGCCTTTTGTAGGTTTGGTGTAAATCTGTTCAGTAGATTCTGAGAAAATAGCCTTTAAATCAATATATATATCTGAGCCCGCTTACGGTACGCTTACGGTACGCTTACCGTACGCGTACGGTGGCGTGCGCTAGCGCGATTCTGATTGGCTCTTAGATCTTAGTAAACATTCGAATCGGCCGAAACCAGGAAGCGGCGGCCGCCATTTTGTGTGTTTCACTCTGAAAAAAAGAGTGAAAACAAGAAAAGGGGGCAATGAGGAGAGTTACAGACCCCCTTACATTTGTGAGGGGGTCAAAGAAGGACTGTAAAGTACAAAAAAAACATTTATTGTTTTTTAAAAAAATCACGGGGTACGCGTACGGTGAGCTTACGGTAAGCGTACGGAAGAAAAATGGCGTGCGCGAGCGAGATTCTGATTGGCCCTTAGATCTTAGTAAACATTCGAATCGGCCGAAACCAGGAAGCGGCGGCCGCCATTTTGTGTATTTCACTCTGAAAAAAAAGAGTGAAAACAAGAAAAGGGGGCAATGAGGAGAGTTACAGACCCCCTAACATTTGTAAGGGGGTCAAAGAAGGACAGAAAAGTACAAAAAAAACATTTATTGATTTTTAAAAAAATCACGGGGTACGCGTACGGTAAGCGTACGGTAAAAAAAAATAAAAATAAATAAATGAAATGCAGAATTAAGAGTTTAGATATTAGGGAGCTCTAAAAAGAGCTGTTGTGTTTATGAAGTCATTTTTTTAGTGGTACCTACAAGTAAGTACCGATGCAGAGTCTAAGGTTCAAAAGGAAGACTCTGTTCCCTTCATCATTGAAGTGCACACCATCTCCTCTATAAATGTCTTGCATGTCATAACACAAGTTGTTGTGGTAAATGGCACCCATACCATAGTCACGGAGGAAAGCAGAAACAGATTTGTTGACGTGCTTTCTTGCTTTGTCAATCTGCGGACAGAAATGATTGGACCAGTTCCATTTTTGTCTTTGGCATATGTTGGAAAACACAAAGGCAGTTTTAGGGAAAAGTGAAAACAGTTGTGTAAAGGTGTCCTTCATAAGCATTTCCAGACCTACCCCAGTCAAAGTGCCTAGGTCATTGCCACCACAGTGCACTATTATGAGGTCAGGGTGTTGGATTTGCATGAAGGATTTCACCAATGGCATCAATTGGTGCCACTTTAACCCTCTCTGACCAATCCATTTAATGTCTACATTTGGCAAAGCAAGGTCTCTCACCATATCTGTTTTCTCTGCAAACTTTTCACTCCAGAAGACATAGCTGTGCCCTACAATCCACACTGTGAACATCTTCAAAGGAGAACTGGATGCACTCAGGAGGTGTCTTTCAGTAGAATGGCAATATGAAAAGAAAGACAGTTTGGAAATGGAGGCATACATATTTTTTTCAAAACAAAAAGAACTGATTGGCTGTTTCATACCATTCTAGAATAAAAACTAGGCTGTATGTGTAAATTAATAGAAGCATGTTTTGTATCGGTACAAAAAAATGTGTTACCAAAGAACAGTACTATGGATTTGCTGTTAGGTTTGAAAAGTCAAGCACTCTTGCTCTGTGGAATTGAAACATTGTGTGGCGAACTTCTGACCTAACTCCACACAGCAGTGTTCCATGAGCTGTTGCTATGGTAGCAGGCAGAAGTCAAGTTGGGGGAAGGGTACTAGGCAGAAGTCAAGTTGGGGGCAGGGTACTTTTGGAAAAGGGTTGGTTTTCAACCAATAGAAATGTGTGATTACATTTGAAAAAAAGGGGGAAGCACTGAGATTTGAAACTTACATGTATATGTGTGGAAAAATAGAGGGAAAGTTTGCCATTATCTGGTTCTGCTGAGAGGAGAGAGGTGAACACAACAGAGATCCTGGCTCTGATAATCTTCTGTTTGAGTGCCACATTTCTTTCACAACTAACTAATTTTAAAGGTGAGTTATGAGTTTGAGAGGGGATGTATGTGGTAACTTAAGAAATGAATAATAGAAATGGAAATTCTTTTTGTTGAAGTTGCGTTTATCATTTTCTGTTTTGGGAGAAATTTAAATGTGAGGAACATGTAAAATAATATGGACTATGTTTTCACAATAAATTAAGGTGTACTGGAAAAAAAAAGAATAGTTTAAGGGTTTGAGGTTGGACTCAGTAATGCAAATACATTCAGCATCACTAAGGCTGGTTGCCCTTGCTGGAATGTAGGCAGCCACCCAGGTTACACATGGTGGTGGTCTGAAAAAGCAGTTTGGACATGTGCATTTAAGAAAATCAAAAAAGTGGTTTCATAATGTGTCAGTCTGTAAAAGTGATTTTCACTTGCCAAAACAAAAGAGCAGTAAGTGTGCTTTCAAATTGGCAAAGAAATTTCGTTTTGTGACTAATGTGAAAACATGACTCTGTGTGCAAAGAGGAATTATAGGCAGAGATTTATTGCGTATTGCTCTGGTGATTTCACAGTTGCATTAGATGGAAAGGGGGAGCGATTTTTTGGGGGAAGAAGCAGACTCTTAGCACACACCCATCTGCTTGCCATGTATAATCATGCACAGTATTTACAAGCGAGTGGGGTTTTCAGGTTTCAGTCTGTAATGCAAATACATTCAGCATCACTAAGGCTGGTTGCCCTTGCTGGAGTGTAGGCAGCCACCCAGGTTACACATGGTGGTGGTCTGAAAAAGCAGTTTGGACATGTGCATTTAAGAAAATCAAAAAAGTGGTTTCATAATGTGTCAGTCTGTAAAAGTGATTTTCACTTGCCAAAAAAAAAAGAGCAGTAAGTGTGCTTTCAAATTGGCAAAGAAATTTCGTTTTGGGACTAATGTGAAAACATGACTCTGTGTGCAAAGAGGAATTATAGGCAGAGATTTATTGCGTTTTTTTCTGGTGATTTCACAGTTGCATTAGTAGGAAAAAGGGGGAGCGATTTTTTGGGGGAAGAAGCAGACTCTTAGCACACACCCATCTGCTTGCCATGTATAATCATGCACAGTATTTACAAGCGAGTGGGGTTTTCAGGTTTCAGTCTGTAATGCAAATACATTCAGCATCACTAAGGCTGGTTGCCCTTGCTGGAGTGTAGGCAGCCACCCAGGTTACACATGGTGGTGGTCTGAAAAAGCAGTTTGGACATGTGCATTTAAGAAAATCAAAAAAGTGGTTTCATAATGTGTCAGTCTGTAAAAGTGATTTTCACTTGCCAAAAAAAAAGAGCAGTAAGTGTGCTTTCAAATTGGCAAAGAAATTTCGTTTTGTGACTAATGTGAAAACATGACTCTGTGTGCAAAGAGGAATTATAGGCAGAGATTTATTGCGTATTGCTCTGGTGATTTCACAGTTGCATTAGATGGAAAGGGGGAGCGATTTTTTGGGGGAAGAAGCAGACTCTTAGCACACACCCATCTGCTTGCCATGTATAATCATGCACAGTATTTACAAGCGAGTGGGGTTTTCAGGTTTCAGTCTGTAATGCAAATACATTCAGCATCACTAAGGCTGGTTGCCCTTGCTGGAGTGTAGGCAGCCACCCAGGTTACACATGGTGGTGGTCTGAAAAAGCAGTTTGGACATGTGCATTTAAGAAAATCAAAAAAGTGGTTTAATAATGTGTCAGTCTGTAAAAGTGATTTTCACTTGCCAAAAAAAAAAGAGCAGTAAGTGTGCTTTCAAATTGGCAAAGAAATTTCGTTTTAGGACTATTGTGAAAACATGACTCTGTGTGGAAAAAGGAATTACAGGCAGAGATTTATTGCGTTTTTTTCTGGTGATTTCACAGTTGCATTAGTAGGAAAAAGGGGGAGCGATTTTTTGGGGGAAGAAGCAGACTCTTAGCACACACCCATCTGCTTGCCATGTATAATCATGCACAGTATTTACAAGCGAGTGGGGTTTTCAGGTTTCAGTCTGTAATGCAAATACATTCAGCATCACTAAGGCTGGTTGCCCTTGCTGGAGTGTAGGCAGCCACCCAGGTTACACATGGTGGTGGTCTGAAAAAGCAGTTTGGACATGTGCATTTAAGAAAATCAAAAAAGTGGTTTCATAATGTGTCAGTCTGTAAAAGTGATTTTCACTTGCCAAAAAAAAAAGAGCAGTAAGTGTGCTTTCAAATTGGCAAAGAAATTTCGTTTTAGGACTATTGTGAAAACATGACTCTGTGTGGAAAAAGGAATTACAGGCAGAGATTTATTGCGTTTTTTTCTGGTGATTTCACAGTTGCATTAGTAGGAAAAAGGAGGAGCGATTTTTTGGGGGAAGAAGCAGACTCTTAGCACACACCCATCTGCTTGCCATGTATAATCATGCACAGTATTTACAAGCGAGTGGGGTTTTCAGGTTTCAGTCTGTAATGCAAATACATTCAGCATCACTAAGGCTGGTTGCCCTTGCTGGAGTGTAGGCAGCCACCCAGGTTACACATGGTGGTGGTCTGAAAAAGCAGTTTGGACATGTGCATTTAAGAAAATCAAAAAAGTGGTTTCATAATGTGTCAGTCTGTAAAAGTGATTTTCACTTGCCAAAAAAAAAAGAGCAGTAAGTGTGCTTTCAAATTGGTAAAGAAATTTCGTTTTGGGACTAATGTGAAAACATGACTCTGTGTGCAAAGAGGAATTATAGGCAGAGATTTATTGCGTTTTTTTCTGGTGATTTCACAGTTGCATTAGTAGGAAAAAGGGGGAGCGATTTTTTGGGGGAAGAAGCAGACTCTTAGCACACACCCATCTGCTTGCCATGTATAATCATGCACAGTATTTACAAGCGAGTGGGGTTTTCAGGTTTCAGTCTGTAATGCAAATACATTCAGCATCACTAAGGCTGGTTGCCCTTGCTGGAGTGTAGGCAGCCACCCAGGTTACACATGGTGGTGGTCTGAAAAAGCAGTTTGGACATGTGCATTTAAGAAAATCAAAAAAGTGGTTTCATAATGTGTCAGTCTGTAAAAGTGATTTTCACTTGCCAAAAAAAAAGAGCAGTAAGTGTGCTTTCAAATTGGCAAAGAAATTTCGTTTTGTGACTAATGTGAAAACATGACTCTGTGTGCAAAGAGGAATTATAGGCAGAGATTTATTGCGTATTGCTCTGGTGATTTCACAGTTGCATTAGATGGAAAGGGGGAGCGATTTTTTGGGGGAAGAAGCAGACTCTTAGCACACACCCATCTGCTTGCCATGTATAATCATGCACAGTATTTACAAGCGAGTGGGGTTTTCAGGTTTCAGTCTGTAATGCAAATACATTCAGCATCACTAAGGCTGGTTGCCCTTGCTGGAGTGTAGGCAGCCACCCAGGTTACACATGGTGGTGGTCTGAAAAAGCAGTTTGGACATGTGCATTTAAGAAAATCAAAAAAGTGGTTTAATAATGTGTCAGTCTGTAAAAGTGATTTTCACTTGCCAAAAAAAAAAGAGCAGTAAGTGTGCTTTCAAATTGGCAAAGAAATTTTGTTTTGGGACTAATGTGAAAACATGACTCTGTGTGCAAAGAGGAATTATAGGCAGAGATTTATTGCGTTTTTTTCTGGTGATTTCACAGTTGCATTAGTAGGAAAAAGGGGGAGCGATTTTTTGGGGGAAGAAGCAGACTCTTAGCACACACCCATCTGCTTGCCATGTATAATCATGCACAGTATTTACAAGCGAGTGGGGTTTTCAGGTTTCAGTCTGTAATGCAAATACATTCAGCATCACTAAGGCTGGTTGCCCTTGCTGGAGTGTAGGCAGCCACCCAGGTTACACATGGTGGTGGTCTGAAAAAGAAGTTTGGACATGTGCATTTAAGAAAATCAAAAAAGTGGTTTAATAATGTGTCAGTCTGTAAAAGTGATTTTCACTTGCCCAAAAAAAAAGAGCAGTAAGTGTGCTTTCAAATTGGCAAAGAAATTTCGTTTTGGGACTAATGTGAAAACATGACTCTGTGTGCAAAGAGGAATTATAGGCAGAGATTTATTGCGTTTTTTTCTGGTGATTTCACAGTTGCATTAGTAGGAAAAAGGGGGAGCGATTTTTTGGGGGAAGAAGCAGACTCTTAGCACACACCCATCTGCTTGCCATGTATAATCATGCACAGTATTTACAAGCGAGTGGGGTTTTCAGGTTTCAGTCTGTAATGCAAATACATTCAGCATCACTAAGGCTGGTTGCCCTTGCTGGAGTGTAGGCAGCCACCCAGGTTACACATGGTGGTGGTCTGAAAAAGCAGTTTGGACATGTGCATTTAAGAAAATCAAAAAAGTGGTTTCATAATGTGTCAGTCTGTAAAAGTGATTTTCACTTGCCCAAAAAAAAAGAGCAGTAAGTGTGCTTTCAAATTGGCAAAGAAATTTCGTTTTGGGACTAATGTGAAAACATGACTCTGTGTGCAAAGAGGAATTATAGGCAGAGATTTATTGCGTATTGCTCTGGTGATTTCACAGTTGCATTAGTAGGAAAAAGGGGGAGCGATTTTTTGGGGGAAGAAGCAGACTCTTAGCACACACCCATCTGCTTGCCATGTATAATCATGCACAGTATTTACAAGCGAGTGGGGTTTTCAGGTTTCAGTCTGTAATGCAAATACATTCAGCATCACTAAGGCTGGTTGCCCTTGCTGGAGTGTAGGCAGCCACCCAGGTTACACATGGTGGTGGTCTGAAAAAGCAGTTTGGACATGTGCATTTAAGAAAATCAAAAAAGTGGTTTAATAATGTGTCAGTCTGTAAAAGTGATTTTCACTTGCCAAAAAAAAAAGAGCAGTAAGTGTGCTTTCAAATTGGCAAAGAAATTTCGTTTTAGGACTATTGTGAAAACATGACTCTGTGTGGAAAAAGGAATTACAGGCAGAGATTTATTGCGTTTTTTTCTGGTGATTTCACAGTTGCATTAGTAGGAAAAAGGGGGAGCGATTTTTTGGGGGAAGAAGCAGACTCTTAGCACACACCCATCTGCTTGCCATGTATAATCATGCACAGTATTTACAAGCGAGTGGGGTTTTCAGGTTTCAGTCTGTAATGCAAATACATTCAGCATCACTAAGGCTGGTTGCCCTTGCTGGAGTGTAGGCAGCCACCCAGGTTACACATGGTGGTGGTCTGAAAAAGCAGTTTGGACATGTGCATTTAAGAAAATCAAAAAAGTGGTTTAATAATGTGTCAGTCTGTAAAAGTGATTTTCACTTGCCAAAAAAAAAAGAGCAGTAAGTGTGCTTTCAAATTGGCAAAGAAATTTCGTTTTGGGACTAATGTGAAAACATGACTCTGTGTGCAAAGAGGAATTATAGGCAGAGATTTATTGCGTTTTTTTCTGGTGATTTCACAGTTGCATTAGTAGGAAAAAGGGGGAGCGATTTTTTGGGGGAAGAAGCAGACTCTTAGCACACACCCATCTGCTTGCCATGTATAATCATGCACAGTATTTACAAGCGAGTGGGGTTTTCAGGTTTCAGTCTGTAATGCAAATACATTCAGCATCACTAAGGCTGGTTGCCCTTGCTGGAGTGTAGGCAGCCACCCAGGTTACACATGGTGGTGGTCTGAAAAAGAAGTTTGGACATGTGCATTTAAGAAAATCAAAAAAGTGGTTTAATAATGTGTCAGTCTGTAAAAGTGATTTTCACTTGCCCAAAAAAAAAGAGCAGTAAGTGTGCTTTCAAATTGGCAAAGAAATTTCGTTTTGGGACTAATGTGAAAACATGACTCTGTGTGCAAAGAGGAATTATAGGCAGAGATTTATTGCGTTTTTTTCTGGTGATTTCACAGTTGCATTAGTAGGAAAAAGGGGGAGCGATTTTTTGGGGGAAGAAGCAGACTCTTAGCACACACCCATCTGCTTGCCATGTATAATCATGCACAGTATTTACAAGCGAGTGGGGTTTTCAGGTTTCAGTCTGTAATGCAAATACATTCAGCATCACTAAGGCTGGTTGCCCTTGCTGGAGTGTAGGCAGCCACCCAGGTTACACATGGTGGTGGTCTGAAAAAGCAGTTTGGACATGTGCATTTAAGAAAATCAAAAAAGTGGTTTCATAATGTGTCAGTCTGTAAAAGTGATTTTCACTTGCCCAAAAAAAAAGAGCAGTAAGTGTGCTTTCAAATTGGCAAAGAAATTTCGTTTTGGGACTAATGTGAAAACATGACTCTGTGTGCAAAGAGGAATTATAGGCAGAGATTTATTGCGTATTGCTCTGGTGATTTCACAGTTGCATTAGTAGGAAAAAGGGGGAGCGATTTTTTGGGGGAAGAAGCAGACTCTTAGCACACACCCATCTGCTTGCCATGTATAATCATGCACAGTATTTACAAGCGAGTGGGGTTTTCAGGTTTCAGTCTGTAATGCAAATACATTCAGCATCACTAAGGCTGGTTGCCCTTGCTGGAGTGTAGGCAGCCACCCAGGTTACACATGGTGGTGGTCTGAAAAAGCAGTTTGGACATGTGCATTTAAGAAAATCAAAAAAGTGGTTTAATAATGTGTCAGTCTGTAAAAGTGATTTTCACTTGCCAAAAAAAAAAGAGCAGTAAGTGTGCTTTCAAATTGGCAAAGAAATTTCGTTTTAGGACTATTGTGAAAACATGACTCTGTGTGGAAAAAGGAATTACAGGCAGAGATTTATTGCGTTTTTTTCTGGTGATTTCACAGTTGCATTAGTAGGAAAAAGGGGGAGCGATTTTTTGGGGGAAGAAGCAGACTCTTAGCACACACCCATCTGCTTGCCATGTATAATCATGCACAGTATTTACAAGCGAGTGGGGTTTTCAGGTTTCAGTCTGTAATGCAAATACATTCAGCATCACTAAGGCTGGTTGCCCTTGCTGGAGTGTAGCAGTCTGGACATGGGCTTTTTAAAAAATCTGAAAAGTGGTTTCATAATGTGTCAGTTTGTAAAAGTGATTTTCACTTGCCCAAAAAAAAGAGCAGTAAGTGTGCATTCAAATTGGCAAAGAAATTTCGTTTTGTGACTATTGTGAAAAGAAATGTAGTAATATATTTAAATAAAATAAAGGAATTTTTTTTTAGTTTTTTTCAGGTATTGCTGAAGAGCAGTGAACAAAATTTAAGATGCCTACAAAATCCAGAGTTCAAAAAACGCTAAAAAAAAAACTATATTTGAAGACAACTAGAGGATCAAAGTTAGTAGAAGATGCTGATGTTGGGAGGAAGAAAAAATCTTCTGGTAAGCAAAAAAAAGATTTTCTAAGGAACATATTCAAAAAAAGGAAAAATGTACAAAATGTCTGTACAGGAAAGAATGATTTCAAACGAAAAGGACAAGAAAAAATTGAGAATTTAGTTAATGCAAATATACCTTCTGCAACTAAAAAGATAAACTTAAACAGAAAAACAGCGTTTAAAGAGATACGTAGAAAAATGTTTCAGAGAAGAGTTATGTCCAATTTGATAAAGGATGTGAAGAAATATAAGAAAAAGACAAAGTTTTATAAGAGAAAAAAAGAAATTGAAGCCATTGCAGCAAAGGCATTAGAATTAAAAAGGAAACTATTCATATTAATTTTGAATAGGATGCGTACATTAGACAAAATGGTTAATGTACTGAAATCACATAGCAAAAGGAAAAGAGTAGTGAACAGAACAAACTTTTGTAAAGTGTTTTTAGGAAAGTGGATGCATAGTTCAAGTAGTGAACCTTTTTTTAATGAAGAGAGCTATTTTCAAAGTAATAGTTTGCTGCATGCAGTTGACACCAGAGGTCGTTCATACGAAGTAAAAAATGGTTGCATAATGGAGAAGGAGATAATGGTTCCAAGAGATGAGGTACAAGTGATGGCAGATGAGGCAATGGGGAGACGTCCTAAAGCCCCAGTGTACACTTGGAATTGTAGTAGTATTTGCACTGTGCGTCAGGAATCTATTGACAAATTTCGAGAGTTTCTAAGAGAATATAGTAAAAAAAGTATAAAACAGAAGATTAAGGTGCTTCAAAGTCTGGATCCATGCAGAGTGAGAGAGAATACTGGTTTGCAGGGTCATTCTCTGGCTTGTCTATCTAGAAAAGTGTGCAATAGTGTTTTCCATCATTTTAGGATGCTGGCTGTTCATCATACTGAAATGAGAAAGTTTGTGAGACGGTTGTATTTTGCCAAAAGTCCAGCAATAAAGTTAAATGAATTGAATAGGGCTCTGTTCCGAGGAACGGTATCAGATGTAGAGAAGGTTGTTGATGAAATTCAGTTTTGTTACTTTGGTCCTGAACAAAACAGTGCAGAGAAGGACACAGTAAATGAGGAAGAAGTGGAAGAGAATGTAGAACCCTCTGTAAGTAACACATTTAATGATCACATAACAAAATTTGCAATAGTCTCTAATGAAAGACCAAATTTTACTTGTATTTGTTGCCGCAGAACTCATTATAGAAAACAAACTAGGAATGTTGATCTCTACAGAAAGAGTGAAAATGAAGATAATTATAAGTGGAAGGATTTTGCCACATATATATTTCTAGAAAATTGTTTTGAATTGGGTGAAGATCAGCGTATTTGTAAATACTGTTACAACAAGTTAGAGGAAAATAGAATGCCGACCAGAGCTGTACATAATAATTTAGAATTGGATGCTATTCCTGCTGAACTTTCTGAATTAAATACATATGAGTCTATACTCATTCAATGTGTTCATCCGTTCCAGACCATAGTACGTATGGAGCCCAAAACTGGTAAATTACCTCCTTCAGATTTACTGAGAGGTTTAAAAGGTAGAGTGGTGTATTTGCCCTTGGATTTGAAAAAAAATATGGAAACTATTGATGCGGATACTTTGGAAACTGAACCATTAGTTATTCTGGTTAATGGTGTACCTACAAAGAATAAGAAGATTTGGCAGGAGCTGGTAGATGTGCGGAAAGTACAAAGAGCAAATTTGTATTTGAAAAAAAATAACAAATGGTATGAATCAATTTATATAGAAGAAGAAGAAGAAGAAGATTTACAAGAAGACACAGAAACACCAACTGGACAAATTGAAAAAGTGGACAAGTCAAAGGAAGAAGAAATTTATGAACATTTTAGCATACATCCTCTTCATTCAAAAGAAGTTATGGGAGACAATATTGATCTCTTTCAGATGAAGAAAGCAAAAGGAACTCCCGTGAGTGTATGGGAGGAGAGCTTGGAAGCTCGATGTTTTCCCCAGCTGTTTCCTAAAGGAAAAGGAGGACGATACGATGAACGTCCAGAACAGATTCCAGCTTCTGAGTATCGGACTACAAGACTATATGCTGAAGATCCCAGATTTCGACAAAGTATTCCTTATTTGTTCCATCTTTTATTTGAAAGCGACTTGTCTGCACTGTCTTATGCAGTAAATCACATTTTAAAAAGTGGAGTACATTTACAAAATGTGTCTGCTAAGGATTTTATGGAGAAAGTGCAGCACCGAGATGATCATTTGGAAACACAACTGATCAATCTGATGACTTGTCAGCGTGGGACAAATGAATATTGGTACCGACGCCATGGTGAACTAAAATGCATGTTACGGAATTTAGGAACACCAACATGGTTCCTTACCCTAAGCTGTGCCGAGTACGCTTGGGATGATTTACTGGATTTTCTACGAGAGGCCAATTCAAACATTAAAAACATCGAATACAAGACAGCAGGAGAACTGTGCTCATTGGATCCGGTTAATGTTTGCAGATATTTCAATCATAGATTTGAGGCTATGATGTCCTTCATCTGCAATAAAAAAAATCCACCTCTTGGAGAAGTAGTGGATTTCTTTTGGAGAAAAGAGTACCAGGCAAGAGGTGCTCCTCATATTCATATGCTGTTGTGGATCAAGGATGCCCCAAAGTTTGGAACAGATACTGATGAAGCAGTGTTATCTTACATTGAAGAATATGCAACATGTGCTATACCAAAAAGCACAGAAGAGAACAAGTTAAAGGAGCAAGTTTTACGTTTCCAAAGTCATCGGTGTGGAAAATACTGTCGACGGAAATACAAGAGCAAAGAAAAATACTACACTAAATGTCGATTTGGATTTCCTAGACCTGTTCTTTCAAATGGAAGAGTAAACAGTTTTATGTCAGCTGTGAGACATACTATCACAAGAAAATCACCTAAGAATACCTACAACCTTAAAAGAAAAGAAGAATCAAAAAATATAAATGACTACAACCCAGTCATTTTATCCATGTGGAACGCTAACATGGATATACAGTATGTTGCTGACAATTCCATTGCTGTTGCTCGATATGTAACGTCTTACATTACGAAATCAGAAAAAACAGAATTGAAGGAAATGTGGGAAGAGATTTCTCACGAGAAGACTGTCAGTAAGAAGCTGTACAGTTTCAGTTTGAAGATGTTATCGCATCGAGAAATTGGATCCTACGAATGTTCAGATAGGTTATCTTCTGCAAGTCTCTACTCGAAGTCAAGAAGAATAATTTGGGCAAGTTTAGGCCTTGCAGCAATGAGAAATCGGGTACTGAAATCTGTAGGAGAAATTGAATATTTGGCCGAGAATGACCCAGAAAGTACAGATATTTTGAAATCAAACATGTTGGACACTTATTATCCCAAGAGAAGTCATCATCTGGAGAACATGTGTCTCTATGAAGTGTTGCAGAACTACATTTATTCACGGAAAGCTGCAGAAGACATCAACAATGGAAAATATAAAGTCATTGGTGAAGAAGGATGTTTGGTGAAGCAAACAAAAGGAAGTTTGATAAATCACCGGAAGCTGAGTTGTGACACTACTGACAAGAAGGAATTTTACTACTTGGCTCTTTTACAGTTGTTTAAACCATGGCGTACAGAGGATGAACTACTGGGAGAATTTCAAAGCTATGAAGATTCTTTTAATGCTTGCAAAGACAGCATACAATGCAGTACATTCTCAACTTATCTGCAAATGTTAAATGAAGAAATAGAACAGGAAACTACAATTGCAGCAGAAATAGCTAGAGATAGTTCTCAGGACAGCCAAAGTTCAGGAACACTCAGTCAAGATCCCCTAGGACAACCAATCGTTGAAAATGAAGCATCAATAGCCATGAATGAAGTGGAAACGGCTATGAATCAAGCTCAAGAAGAATTTATAGACTTAGAAAATTTGGAAAGACAACTGAATCAAGAGCAGCAACAAATTTATGAAGAGATCAAAAACAAAATTGATCACGGATTTCTACATGAAAAAAAAGAGTGCTCATGCACATCATTTCATCCAATCAGGATGTATGTAAGCGGACAAGCTGGAACTGGAAAAAGTTTCCTAATAAAAGTCATCAGAAGCTAACTAAAGCAAAAAACGGATTCTACTTTGTCTTGTGTGGTTACTGCTCCAACTGGGTTAGCAGCATATAACATAAAAGGAATCACTTTACATCGTTTGCTAATGTTACCAGTGGAGCATGAGAACAAAATACAATTCAACAAGCTAACTGGAGAAGCATCCTTGGAAGTTTCAAGAGTATTGAAGAAGATGCAAGTTCTCATTATTGATGAGGTGAGCATGGTATCAAACTTAATGCTTGCCTTTGTGCATTTAAGAATGCAGCAAATTTTGAAGACAGACTATGACATGTTATTTGGTGGAAAACACGTCATAGTTTTTGGAGATCTTTTGCAACTTACTCCAGTTAAAGGACAACCAGTATTTAATACTGTCACACATGAAGACACGAAGAAGTCATTGGGAAGCATCGGAAATACAAATATTTGGTCCTTCTTTGAGTACAAGGAACTTACTACTAATATGAGGCAAGCAAGCGATGAAGAATATGGAAGTATTCTGAAGGATATCAGAATTGGACTACTCACAGAAGTTGGCAAAAAAGCATTACAGAGTCGGCTGCTACATAATTTATTTCCAAAGGAAGAAATAGTTGCAGAGAAGATATACAAGAACATTGCAGAAAACAAAAGTGTCATCTGCTTAATGCCAACTCTACGTGAATGCTCAATATTCAATGAGGAGCTTTTGAAATTGGAAAAGGAAGAGATCAGGAAATTGGAAGCAGTGGACAAAATTGAGGATGGAAGAATTACTGTCACAGTAACAGGCAAAATGAAAAATAAATTGGACTCACTAGAGAAGAACATCTCCAAAACAGCTGGATTAGAAAAAAATCTATATGATTGCATGAACTGTAGAGTATTTTTAAGAAGAAATTTGGATGTTGAAAAAGGTTTAGTTAATGGAGCTATGGGAAGAGTTGTGGGTTTTATTAATTATCAGAAAAAAGAAGGAATTGAATGTTTAAAAATAAAATTTGATCAGATAGAAGAAGTTAAAGATATTTGTCGTTGTACAGTTCGTTTCATGCTTGTGAAAGACTTATATGTACGTAGGAAGCAGTTTCCGTTTTCTCTAGCATATGCTGTAACTATTCACAAGTCTCAAGGATTGACTGTAGATTGTGCATTTGTGAACATTGGTTCAACTGTTTTCAAAGAAGGTATGGCATATGTTGCTTTGTCACGAGTGAAAACATTATCAGGTTTATTCATGATAGACTTTGATGACTCAAAAGTTAGTGCTGATACAAACTGTGTAAAGGAGTATAATAGATTAAGAAGAAGCTATGCTCCTCATTTAGGTCAGTATCCTGTGTTAGAGAAACGTGTAGTTTCTCGTAAAAGAAAAAATGAGAATATCTGTAATGAAGATGTAGAGAAGAGGAAAAAAAAGAGGAGTGATGTAATTGCAAGCAAAAAGAAAAAGGAAAATGAAGAACAGGTTGTAGGATGTCATTTTGAAAATAGCTCTGGTGTCAACTGCTACGCAAATGTAGTGCTGAATGTTGCATTTTATCTGGAAAGTTTGCAAGAGCAGATAATAGTAAATCAGGGAAAAAGATTCTGTTCAGAGCTGAGTCTCCTTTTTCAAAAGCTGAGTAAAGATAAAACTCAAATAGAAAGTGCTACTGAAATTAGAAAACTTTTAGATGTATGTTCAGGACGAACACAGTTTTCTCAAAATGTACAGCAAGACGCACAGGAATTCTTGATGTATTTTCTTCAGGTAGTGGAAGAAGAAGGAGTTCCCATTGAAATTGTGTTTGGTCTCTCTTATAAATGGGAACATAGTTGTGAAAATTGTTATAATATATGTGGCTCTAATGTTGATAATGAAAGGTTTATTTATTTGACATTGCCAGAGAGTAAAACAGTTACTTTTGCAAAATTAGTTAAAGATGCTAATCATAGCATGAAATGTGGTGAGTGTAAATCTGACATGTTTTCAACATTAATTTTAAAGGAATACGGACAGTATGTAATTTTAATGATGCAACGATGTAGAGCTGATGGTTCAAAATTGGATACTTTAATAAAGAAGTTTACAGGACAGCAATTATCAATTTCAGGAAAAACTTTTGTAACTGTTGCAATAATTTTCCATGATGGACCTACTGTTACTTCTGGACATTACACAGTTTATCTTAAATGTGAAAAAGGTTGGACACTGTGTAATGATTCCCAATTGATTTTCAAACAACGTTTGCCTTTTGATTTAGCAAATTCCTATCTAATCTTCCTGAAACCTAAATTTTAGACAGATTTGGCAAGATCTGGACAAAATAATTTTACCATTTTACTGGATTACCATTGCAATTTTGTAGAAAAAAGATTTTTTAAATTATCATTTGGCCTAATGGAAAGATAACCAATTGTAATGTGGACTTTTTTAATTTTTAATGAAACTTTGAAAAACCAATAATTTAGAGATAATCGGTAACATCTGCACAATTTAAATTTTGGAATGTTATTGGACTGCCATTGGAAATTTTTTCAAAAATGATTTAAAAAATTACTATTTGGCCATGCGGAAAAGTAACCAATTCTATTGTGGACTTAATAAATTATTCAAAAAATTTTCGTGAACCAAAATGTTACAGAGAATCGGTGAGATCTGGACAAATTAAGCTTTAGAATTTTATTGGATTACTGTTGGAAATTTATTCCAAAAAAAATTTTAAAATTACTATTTGGCCTAAAGGAAATGGAATCAGATGTATTGTGGAGTTATTTGAGATTTAATATTGTGATTATACTTCTGAAACAAACATATCAGACGGTATTTTAAAGAAATAACTATTGGTATTAGATGATATTTTTTTAGAATATTATGCATTTCTATAATGTTAAGTTTAAGTAAAAAGAGATTCTGGGCTTTTTTATTACAATCTTTGTGATTGTTATTTTTTTTTGCCCGCTGTAAAATGATGAATGCAATTGCTTTCACAATTTATAGTGAAATGCAATATATTCTGAAAACAGCAAAAATAAGGCAAAAATGTTTTTGGGAAAAAAATGTAAATATGTGTACTGTATTATAAAATGTTTTAAAAATATTAATACTTTTTTCTTTTTTTTCAGATTGATATAGAAAATTTTCGAAAACTAGAACCATTTTTAAAGCTATTTTTTTAAAAAACAAATGAATAAATATTTTTTTGAGTGAGTATGGTAAGTCAATAATAATAATTGTAGTCTCTCAAGGACCTTGTAATGTGATAATTGATTTTTAGTGTTTTTAAAAAAAAAAAAAAAAAAAAAGTACGCGCACCGTACGCGTACGGTAAAAAAAAAATAAAAAAAAGTTTTTAAAAACATATGTAAAAAAAAGATGAAAGATAAGGTTGGCTCTTAAAAGAACCGTTGTGTTCATGCAGGGACAGAGGAAAGAAAGAATGGGAAAATTATTCAAAGCGACAAATGTGCTGATCTATTTTGTTGTTCACTAGGGAAACACTGGTCTCCCTATGGCAAATTAGATCTTGACAAAAGGTGCATCGAATATCAACCCTTCGAAATCGAGGGTTCATTTCCAGAGGGCCAGCAAAAGGAGATTCTCCCCCCACAGATGAAGGGCTCACCTGACCTGCAGAAGAAGGAGTCAGCTCTGCAGATGATGGTCCAGGCTGAGCTGCTGTGGATGTACTTGCTTGTCTTTCTGAAGAGTTACCTCCAAAAAGATGACCATGTGTCCTTTTGTGTACATCCTTGAGGTGTCTCTTCATGGTATGATTCCCAAAGGAATACTTCCTGTCAGGATTACCTCTAGAAAGTACACGCTGACACAGCCTGCAAGTTACTAAGGGTGCATTCACCTTTTGCTGGCCTTCAGGAAAAGTAAAATAATCCCATACATAAGAGGGCTATTGTTTCCTCGCTCTCTGCCTCAAGACAGTGCTGCTAGTGCTAGCCTCACTCTCAGAAGAGCTCTGCTGTTCTGCCATCGTATCACAAAGACAACCCAGCTCCTTCTCCTAAGGGATCACAAGCAGAAATGAGGGGAATGGGTGTGGTGTAGGAGAGTTCTAGAACTGAAAGTAGTTTCAACCAATCAAAAGTTGTGTTTCATGATCACATGACCTACCGTACGCTTACGGTACGCTTACGGTACGCTTACAGCAAAAGTGCGCATGCGCGTAAAAAAGACACGCGCTTGCGCGCATGCGCATAACAGTCACTCCCCGACACTTCCGCGTAACGTGCGCGTGTAGCGTACACGCGTACGCGTCCCACGCGGAGTACGCGCGGCTACGCAAATTGCGTAACTATACGCAAGCAGCGTAGAAAAATTACGGACGTTACGTGAACCGTACGCTTACCGTGAGCTTACGGTACGCGTACTAAAAAAATAATAAAAAAAATAGAAAAAAAGTACTGCAAATAAATTTTACATGTTTATTTTAAAAAATATATTAAAAAAAACATATTAAAGAATTTTAAAAATTTTATCATAGTCTTTATAAAAGGTAAAAAAATTAAAATAAAAATATGTTTAAAAAAATAGAAGAAAAAAAAAAAAGTTAGCATTTAAAAAACCTTGCAAATTCACTGAAAAAACCATGGGTTTCACACACGTTATAGTTAGGACTTAGCATTTAAAAAACCTTAGAAATTCAGTGAAAAAACCATAGGTTTCACACACGTTATAGTTAGGAATTAGCATTTAAAAAACCTTAGAAATTCAGTGAAAAAAACCATAGGTTTCACACATTTTATAGTTAGCTGGACATTTTACTCGTAAAAAACCATTGAAATTGCCCCGTTATAGTTAGTTCAGCTAACTATAACTCGCGCGCCCGCAATGCACTGCTGATGACGTCACATATTACATCACTCATGACATGGTCAGTGACATCACTCATGACATCACTGATGACATCTCAAATGACATCACTGATGACACCATCCAGTGAATGTGTGTTTTTCTGAAAATTAAATATGTTTTATATATAGGTATATCTCAAGGTCGATGGAAGAATAAATGGGTATATTACTGTCTAAATGGATGATTTCTTATTGAAAAATTGATTGTGTAACTGACTGATTAAGTGTATCATAGTGAATACATGGCTTAGTGAGTAATGTTTAAATATATAAATATCTGTATCAGTCTCTCACTTTGTGTATAAGTGGCTGCATGGGTTGGTGAGTATCTACATGGGTGTCTATATAGGATATTAGTTGGTTTTTTGAGTATCAGTCTGAGTGTCTGCATGGTTCGGTGGGGGGTATTACGTAGTGCATAGGTGCATGAATGATTGACTCACTGTTTGTATGTGTTGATCAGAGCATGTGTGCAGGACTGCATGGGTGGATGAGTGTGTGTATGGGTGTGTTAGTGAGTGAATGACTGTCTCAATAGTGTCTTTATGAGTAACTACATATGTTTTAAACTAGTATATGTGACTATTGGTGTAAATAAGTGAGTATATGTGAGAGTGAGACATTGTAAGAGTTCCTGTATGAATAAGTATGTGTTTCTATAAGTGATTGTTTAAAAGACTAAGTATGTGTAAGTTTCCGTAGAAGTAAGTGTGGTGGTGTGTGAATAACTGTATATGCAAGTAAATGTATGTTTTATTCTTTATTAGCATGGGTGACTATGTGTGTGAGTAGCTCTATGGATAAGTGGCATTGTGTAACAGGATGTATAGGTGTATGAGTACATATGATAAGTGAGTACATGTATGAGTGACTGTATTGAACTGTTGGTGAATGAATGGATGTGTATGTGGATCTTAGAATTACTGAAGAGGTTGTTGTAACTGTTATTGGTATGTCCATTCTTTTGTAAATTTTAGTCTCTATTTTTGTATGTGTGTATCAAAGGTTATATTAGGGTGAGAGGAGGTCTGCCACTCTATCACAAGGATGATGTCATCAGTGATGTCATTTGAGATGTCATCAGTGATGTCATGAGTGATGTCACTGACCATGTCATGAGTGATGTAATATGTGACGTCATCAGCAGTGCATTGCGGGCGCGCGAGTTATAGTTAGCTGAACTAACTATAACGGGGCAATTTCAATGGTTTTTTATGAGTAAAATGTCCAGCTAACTATAACATGTGTGAAACCTATGGTTTTTTTCACTGAATATATATATATATATATATTTTTTTTTTTCTTTTTTTTTTTCACTGAAAAAAACATAGGTTTCAGGGACGTTATAGTTAGTTGGACATTTCACTCGTACAAAACCAGAGAAATTAGAACGTTATAAATAGTAGAGCAAACTATAACTCGCGCCCCCGCAATGCACTGCTGATGACATCACATATTACATCACTCATGACATGGTCAGTGACATCACTGATGACATCACTGATGACATCTCAAATGACATCACTCATGACATCACTGATGACATCATCCAGTGAATGTGTGTTCCTGTAAAGTTTAAATATATTTAATATATGTTAATGCCAAGGTGTATTGAAGAATGAGTTGGTGTATAAGTGTGTGGGTGGAGGATTTAATAGATGTGTGACTGACTGTATAAGTTAGTGATTAAATGTGTCTTACTGAATGCATGGGTTAGTGACTAAACTGTGTGAATGTCTGTATCAGTCTCTCAGTTGTTGTGTAAGCTGCTGCATGGGTTGATTATTAGGTACATGACTGTCTATATGGGTTACCTATTGGTTGCATGAGTATCTGCATGGGTGCCTCAGTGTTTGTGTGTGTGGGTGAGCGGTGTGTGACTTTCTGCCTACATGTGTGAGTGGATAATTTACTGGGTGTATGGGTTCAATAAAGCATGTGGAAATAGCTGTATAGGTGAGTGAATGTGTGTCTCACTGGTATATGTGTAAGTAACTACATATGTGAAAGGCAGTATATGTGAGTGTTGGAGTATATAAATAATTATATGTGAGAGTGTGTAATTGTGAGAGTGGCTGTATAAATGAGTGTGTGCATGTGTCAGTGATTGTATAAGAGAGTAAGTATATGTTAGTATCTGTATGAATACGTTAGATAGTGAATGTATAACTGTATAGGTGAGTAAATGGCAGTGTTATTGATTCTTTACATGACTAGCTAGGTGTATCAATAACTCTATGGATGAGTGACAGTGTATGAGTGTTTGTATAGGTGTACGAGTACATATAATAGTGCTATATTGATGAGTGACTGAATGTATGAGTAACTGTATGGGTGAATCAATGAATGTGTGTGTATAGCTAGGAATTAGTCAGTGGGTATATAGTAACTGCTATTGATTTGTCTATGGTTTCAAAAATGTTAGTCTGTATTTTAGAGTGGGTGTATCAAAGGTTATATTCAGGTGTGAGGAGGTGCATCAGATTATCACGTGGATGATGTCATCAGTGATATCATCAGTGATGTCATTTGAGATGTCATTAGTGATGTCATCAGTGATGCCACTGACCATGTCATGAGTGATGTAATATGTGATGTCGTCAGCAGTGCATTGCGGGGGCGTGGGGTATAGTTAGCTCTACTAACTATAACGTTCGAATTTCTTTGGTTTTGTACGAGTGAAATATCCAACTAACTATAAAGTCCCTGAAACCTATGGTTTTTTCAGTGATTTTTAAATACTTATTTCTAACTATAACATCCCTCAAACCTGTGTTTTTTTTCAGTGAATTTCAAAGGTTTTTTAAATGCTAATTTCTAATTATAATGTTAATTAAACCTATAGTTTTTTCAGTGATTTTAAATTATCATTCCATTCTCAACCTGGTGAAAACAGCCGATATCGCCAGCTTTCCAGTAATAGCTTCCGCAAAACAAAATCACCACAAATGAGAGCAACAACTAACGCTAATAATATTCAGGGTAGGCGTGCCTGTGCAAAAATAACACAAAAACAGCACTTCCCGATATTTTCAATGAGCAGCCAAATCTGTGGTGCGATCCAAAAACAGGTGATAAGCTGCGTTAGCAGTAGGAATGTAACATCTGCCTTTTACTGGTGTAAAGTAGGACGACTACCTACAGTGTGAAAGGGAGCCCAGCCCAGAAGCACATCTGAAGACCAACACAGGTCATAGAGCTACTGATCATGCACCTCCGACACCCAAGAAGGCCACAAAACCCACTGCCACCACCCTCAGGACCTCCCCCCAGACCACCCCCTCCCACTACCACCGAGGCAGCGCATAACAGGACAGCGGACCTTCCAAAAACGGCATGGCCCCTCAGCCACACAATAGCTGAATGTTGCGAGATGTGGCAACCAAACATGTGTGAAGGACGCAAGTCACCCACCAAAAATAATGCACACAATACCAAGTGTACCGGTGATGTGCTGGACAGACCTCACTATGCAGATCACAAACCTCTTCATGTATACATATACTGCTGGTGCTTGTAATTATGTGGACAGTGGACACAACCATGTTACCTCAGGCAGTGGGGAAGATCTTGGTCATGTACCTGTGTCGTCATCCCCTGTAAGCGGAAGCGCAGTGGGCAGGTCCAACGTACGCCACTCCAGCGTAGAAGTGTGAATAAATAGTCCGGGGCTCTGGGCGTGGTTCACTTGTGTGAAGGCCAACGCATCTGCCAGAGCAGTGGCCTTCACCCTGCCACGTGGCTGCTGCCATGACCGTGGGCCTCCTCTACACCGGCCCCCTGTGAACACACCGGCGCAGCACTGCAGAGTTATGTCTGTACACACTACTGCCTTCGATCTACACTGCGGACAGCAGGGCGCACAATTCAGATGGAGTCGCGATTGCAGATGACGCAGTCCAGTAGGCAAGACACATTGCTCCCAGTGTGGCCCGCCCGGACCACGGATCATCTCAGGCTGCATACACGCTAAGCGCCAGAGGTAGCACTAGCTCAGTACACCACAAGTCAACACCATGTGGCCTTATTAAGGCAGAATTCATTAGACAAAAGACATTGCTACCAGTACGGCCTGCCTGGACCACGCATCATCGCAGGATGCGCACACGTTGAGTGATTCAGGTGGCACTAACTCAGTGCACCATAAGTCATCACCACATACCCGTATTAAGGCAGAATTCATTAGACAAAAGACATTGCTACCAGTGCGGCCCGCCAGGACCACGCATCATCGCAGGCTCTGCACACGCTGAATGCTTCTGATGCCACTGACTGTGCAGCTCAACTTAATGCCACGTGGCTGTGGGCCCTTGCTGACCGCTGCCTCTGGCCTACACTGCGGTCCGCAGGGCTCACAATTAAAATTGAGTCTTGATTCATTAATTACAGAGTCCAGTAGGCAACTAACTATAATGTCTTTGAAACCTACATAATATCATTTTAGTATCCTTGCTTCAAGAACTTTTTTGATATCAATTATAGCTTTAGTACAATGCCCAAATTAATCTTGCAAGTCCAAAGGAACACTGAATGGCAGTGTACACTGCGGACAGCAGAACTCACAGTTTGAATTCAGTTTTGATGTATTTATTGCAGAGTGAACTGTACTCTATGTCATTGGATTTTCTCAAGAGAAAGTGACAAAAAGCATTCCTCGATGTCTGTGCTGACTACTGCCTTCGATCTACACTAAAGACAACAGGGCTCACAATTCAGATGCAGTCGCGATTGCAGATGACGCAGTCCAGTAGGCAAGAGACATTGCTCCCCGTACAGCCCGCCCACACCACGCATCAATGCTGGCTGCGCACATGCTGAGCACCACACCTACCACTAACTCTATACAGCTCAAGTCAACGCCATGTGGCTGTGGGCCTTTGCTGACCGCTGCCTCCAGCCTACACTGTGGTCAGCAGGGTTCACAATTCAAATTCAGTCTTGATTCATTAATTTCAGAGTCCAGTAGGCACCTAACTATAAGGTCCCCGAAACCTACACATTTCGACAATGCATTCCATACATATTTCATCTTTTGTTACCTACACTGCAGTCACCAGAGCTCACAATTTACATTGAGACATGATTTATTAATTGCAGACAGAATTGTACTCTATGTCCTCGGATTTTGTCAAGAGGAAGTGACAAAAAGCATTTGTCGATACCTGTGCTGACTACTGCCTTCAATCTACATTGCGGACTGCAGGGCTCACAATTCAGATCGAGTTGCGATTGCAGATGACGCAGTCCAGTAGGCAACAAACATTGCTACAAGTGCGGCCCTCCCGGACCACGCATCATCGCTAGCTGTGCACACGCGGAATGTTTCTGATGCACCTACCTCAGTACACCACAACTCATGGACCCTTTATGATAGAATCTTTTGTGTATGATTTCAGATCTGCTGCCCCTACCTCAGTGTACCACAAGTCATGAACCCTTTACGATAGAATCTTTTGTGTATTATTTCACATCTGGTGCCCCTAACTTAGTGCAGCACAAGTCATGGACCCTTTATGATTGAATCTCTGTGTGTGATCCGATGATTACTGTTGTACTTGCTGCCAGCACCAGCCTTTCCCTGAGGGCTGGCTTACACTCACCCTACACGCATCCAGCACAGACGTCACTGGACATGTAACCCTGGTAATAAAAAGGGGCCGAGCTAACTGTGTCCGTGTGTTCATTATGAATGCATGATGCTGCCCCTGGGCCCTACCACATTACATTCTGTTGTGGACAGCGCTCGCAACCATGTTACCTCTGGCAGTGGGGAAAACTTTGGTTATGTAACTTTGTCTCGGTCAATTTATAAGTAGATAGGTAGAGACTGGATCATTAGAGTACTGCAAGGAAAGTGTATAGTGAATGTATAAGTGCTTCAGGATTGGATAAGTACATATGTTTGCAGAGCCTAACCCCCGAGCACGAGCTTGGCTCTAATTGGCTGCCCTCCATGTGCCTAAAACTGAAATGTGGGCTTTGCATGGCCCTGTATTGCTACAGCTGCAACACTCCACTGAATGTGCAATAAACATTCATATCCACAAAGATATGCCATGTGCACGATCTTTCATGTTGTTGTAAATTGGCTGCAATTGGATTAGCATTAGCGGAATTCATCTCGTATTTAGAGGCTATCTTGTCCATTTTGTGGAATCCATTTGTATTTCTGGCAGCCATTTTGCCTGCCATGTGCTCACCAAGAGCTGTTTCCTTCTTCACTGTTGTTTTCCCTTGTGCTCTGTTTAAAGGACTGGCTATACTTAGACTCTGATACTCTGCACATGCGCAGAAGAGTCTAACTGTCCATGCATCTGTTTTTAGTCTGTAGCTGTCAGGTTGTTTCTACCAGAGTCAGCAACTGCTAGCTCCTCCTTTACTGTTGACTGTGCATTTTTGTATGACCATCTATGTGCACAACTCTTCTCATGTATACTTGTACCGCCTTTTTTCAGCCCCTGTGTGGGTATAAAAGGACCATGCTCTTTCTGTTCAGTGTGCTACTTCACTCAATACCGAAGGGTGCTGTTTGAATGTAGTTCCACCTCATGAGGTTTATTAAACTTTGTATTTTCTATTCCAGTTTCTGTGCCAACTTCTTCCTATTGGTCTGAGGACTGTGCAGAGAAGGGCGAACCCCTTGCACTGGTAGGCCTAGCTGAGGTCCACTTCTACAAATTGGCGCCCAACCAGTGGGGCTCATCGGCGACTCGGATGCCCAAAGGATTGGTCGCGACGAAGGATTGGAATCTCGCTCTGGACGCGATCGCTGCCCGATGAGACCCGAGTCTTGGCAACCACGGCATTTTTCCTTTCTTTCTGATCTGACCATCCAGGTGGTGCCGGTCCTCGACTGAGATCTCTTCTGTTGACCCGCCGTGCAGTGACCATTTGGTCGATTTTAGAACTTGGCAGTTGGAACCTGGACACCAAGTGATTGGTAAGTGTCCTTTTGCGGCGCTTGCTGTTGGTTTTGACGCCTGGGATTGGTAAGGTAGTTTAGTAACACTTACTGTGGGTTTTGGATTGCGCATTTTGTGTTGGCCAACTTGGTTTGTTATTATATATATTACCTACTGGCGGTCGCCAGTAGGTAGTTATAGTTAGGACCACGTTTCCATAGGAAATCCGCAACATTCTATTTTGAATAACTTTGGCGCCGGTCGACGAATCCTCGCGAATTTTTCAAAATAGGTGGGGCGCTACGCTCCGCTCCTACCCTGAAAGTCTCGGGGGGATTCGTCAAGTGGGGGCTGAGATAAAAGGGGGGTCCCAAAACGCGTTTTTCCCATGCATTTTTCCATAGGACCTTTAGACAGGGCTACAGCCCGAACGGCTGAACAGAATTACTAGAAATTTGGCAGAGAGGTAGTCCTCAGGTCAAGGAAGTGCCTTTTGTAGGTTTGGTGTAAATCTGTTCAGTAGATTCTGAGAAAATAGCCTTTAAATCAATATATATATCTGCGCCAGCTTACGGTGCGCTTACGGTACGCTTACCGTACGCGTACGGTGGCGTGCGCGAGCGCGATTCTGATTGGCTCTTAGATCTTAGTAAACATTCGAATCGGCCGAAACCAGGAAGCGGCGGCCGCCATTTTCTCTCTCGCACTGAGAGTGATGTTTAAAATATAAAGCCCAAAAACATGTAAAGGGGCTGTTTAGACAGCTCCCACACACATAGCCATGTTGAGGGAGTCCCCAAAGATCCCCCAAGGCCAAAAACGGATTTTTTATTTTTTCGGTAATTTCGCCGATTACGCTTACCGTGCGTGTACGGTAAAAAATTATAAAAAAAAAAAAATTAACCACACTCTCCCCACCCCGTGTGCAATTGGTGCACGAAGTGCAACAATTGAGCATGGCTTATCTGATTTGAGTCAAAACAAAATTTTACAAAAAATAATAATAAAAAAAAAAATTTCAACACTCTCTCCACCCCGTGTGCAAATGGTGCCCGAAGGGCACCATTTGTGCATGGCGTAGAACATATACGAAAAATTAAAATATTACCTTTCAAAACGAAGTGCATCATATGTCCTCCCTGTGCGCACGGTGCGCGAAGCGCATCGTGCGTACATGGCCCATCTAGCGTAACGTGGGCACGCGCACCGCGTGCCCACGTTACGCTCACCGTGCGTGCACGGCACTAACTGCGTAAAGTGGGCGCGCGGTGCGCGAAGCGCACCGTGCGCGCACGGATCGAACTGCGTTAAGTGGGCGCGCACGCCACGGATGGCGTAAAGTAACTTAGCATTTAAAAAACCGTACAAATTCACTGAAAAAACCATAGGTTTCACACACGTTATAGTTAGGAATTAGCATTTAAAAAACCTTGCAAATTCACTGAAAAAACCATAGGTTTCACACATGTTATAGTTAGCGGAAATTTTACTGATAAAAAACCAATGAAATTCCCCCGTTATAGTTAGTGCAGGCAACTATAACTCACGCGACCGCAATCTTCTGCTGATGACATATGTGTCTTTATGAAAAAAAAATATCTGTAATATATGTATAGCTAAAAATGTATGGAAGAAGACATGGGCAAATAAGTGTCTAAATACAGTATTAGCATCAGCAGAGGAATGCGGTCGCGTGAGTTATAGTTGCCTGCACTAACTATAACGGGGGAATTTCATTGGTTTTTTATCAGTAAAATTTCCGCTAACTATAACATGTGTGAAACCTATGGTTTTTTCAGTGAATATATATATATATATATATATGTATATATATATATATATATATTTTTTTTTTTTTTTAAATTTCACTGAAAAACGATAGGTTTCAGGGGCATTATAGTTAGTTGGACATTTCACTCGTACAAAACCATAGAAATTCCCCTGTTATAGTTAGTTCAGCTAACTGATGACGTCACATATTACATCACTCATGGCATGGTCAGTTACATCACTCATGACATCACTGATGACATCTCAAATGGCATCACTGATGACATCACTGATGACATCATCCTTGTGATAGAGTGGCAGACCTCCTCTCACCCTAATATAACCTTTGATATACACACTCAAAAATACAAACTAAAATTTTCAAAACAATGAACATACCAATACCAGTTACAACACACCTATTCAGCAATTCCAAGATCTACACACACTTCCACTCATTCACCAACAGTCCCTATACAGTCACTCACACATGTACTCACTCATCATATGTACTCATACACCTATACATCCTGTTACACACCGCCACTGATCCATAGAGTTACTCACACACATAGTCACACATGCAAACAAAGTATCAAACATCCATTTACTTGCATATACAGTTATACACACACTACCACACTTACTTCTAAAGAAACTTACACATACTTACTCTCTTATACAATCACTGATAGAAACACCTACCTATTTGTACAGGAACTCTTCCAATCTCTCACTCTCACATACACTCACTTATATACACCAATACTCACATATACTAGTTTAAAACATATGTAGTTACTCATAAAGACACTACTGAGACAGTCATTCGCTCACTAACACACCCATACACACACTCATCCACCTATACAGTCCTGCACACATGCTGTCTTCAACACATACAAACAGTGAGTCACTCATTCATGCTTCTATGCACTAAGTAATACCTCCACTGAACCATACTGACACTCAGACGCTCATACTGATACTCAAAAAACCAACTAATAACCCATATAGACACTCATGTAGCTACTCACCAACCCATGCAGCCACGTATACACAAAATGAGAGACTGATACAGATATTTACATATTTAAACATTCCTCACTAACCCATGTATTCACTACGATACACTTAATCAGTCAGTTATACAATCAATTTTACCCCCCCAAAAATCATCCATTTAGACACTTATATACCCATTTATTCTTCCATCGACCTTGAGATATAGATATATAAAACATATTTAATTTTCAGAAAAACACACATTCACTGGATGATGTCATCAGTGATGTAATTTGAGATGTCATCAGTGATGTCATGAGTGATGTCACTGACCATGTCATGAGTGGTGTAATATGTGACGTCATCAGCAGTGCATTGCGGGCGCGCGAGTTATAGTTAGCTGAACTAACTATAACGGGGGAATTTCTATGGTTTTGTACGAGTGAAATGTCCAACTAACTATAACACCCCTGAAACCTATGTTTTTTTCAGTGAATATATATATATATATAAGTTGCAACCTATATAGGCAGGTAATAAGGAGAATTTTCTCTATCTGAATTGATTTGAACGGCACATCGTACTAAAGGTACCTTAAGTGCTACTTTGATTATAATACTGCATATTCTGCACTATTTTTGGCATGCCTGTTTTTAGCACACTTCGTAGGATGTGTTGCTTTTGTAGTGGTACCAATTGGAGACTCGATGAAGCACAACCGGCCCCCCCAGAGGGGACGCCTAATAGGGATATGTATATTAAGCATGGTCTTTCTTCTATAATGTACAGCACATTATGGAATAAATACACTCGTAAGGATCCTGAGTTGCGTTGGCCTATGTATGGGTCATTTGATTTACGAAAGATTGAGTATGTGGAACAATGTCTGTGTAAGCGAAAGACTAGGCAAGATATGTTTGATTGTGTACGAATGTGGGAGAAAGAAGTGCGTGAATGAATGAAGCGTGAGCAAGCTTTCATTGAAAAAGAACAGCAAAAGAACATTTATGTGAAAGCATTAGAGCTGAAGAACAAAGAAATAAAAGAGTTAAAAGAGAGAGACTTTAGGGGGCTCAATTTACAGGTAACTGGCCAATACGCTGTTCGGCGGCCCCTTTATCCTATACTTAATAAACCACAAGATGATTCCTTATTATTAGATCGCCCTCCACCTCCGTATACTGTTCCGTCTGCCCCTCATGAGTCAGATGAGGACTCTAGTTCAGATGATGATAAGGCACGAGAAACTCGTTCTATGTTGATTGCTGCGCGTTCGTCCCAGCTCCGATCTGCTGCTCGTAAAGCAGTTCATAGCACTGCCCCTGCCTCTGAACTTCTAGATAGTATGAGAGGGTGGTATGAAAGGGAACAGCTGTATTTTACTGAGGTGTTTGCCGCAGAGGTCCTTGAGCTGTTTAGGAAATATTCTGAAGAGTTAGAGCCTGACGATACAGCAGATAATTATAAACAAATGCGTGATGGTCTTTTTGTTTTCTCCCAGGTGGCTGATACAATCAGGCGTTTGGTTAAACTGCGTGTTGATGCAGTCCGTTTGCGAGAGGAGAAAAAGGCTGCAGACGTAGCAGCACAGACATCTCAGACCGGCATGGCACAAGCTTTTACCTCCGGGACAGATAAGACTATGATAGTTCATGCGAAACCTATGCGGGAGACCGCGCCTTTGTATGTTCCTCCTAAAGGACAGGGTACAAGTGATGATAAGGCCTCTATTGATGCGAAGGGTTATTTTATTTATAATTGGGTTTGCACTCCTTGGAATAGGACGAATGTTATGGCACTTAAAACTGCATTGCCTGATCAGCGGAAAAATCCAGCCGCTTTTTATGAGGAAGTTGAGGGTGCTATTAGCTCTTGCACTATGACTTTGCCTGATATTGATTTATTTTTCGGATTGATATTACCACCTGATATGTGGAGAACTGTTCGTAAAATTGATGATCGTGCAGCTTTTGGGGCGTTATGGAGAGACTTAGAACAAATGGATGTAGAAAGGGAACCCGCACAGAAGCCATGTCAGTTAATTTTAGATCTTCCCGCAGCTATATTAGTTAAGTTAAAAACGATTATTCCCCCTAAAAAGATAGATTGGACTGTTTTAGCATCTTGTAAGCAAAAGGCCAATGAATCGGTCTCGGATTTCTTTACACACTTTGAAGAAGCATTCCACGATTTTAGTGGCCAGTCATTGACAGATGACACAGGCAGACATCTGTTTGTCGATAAATATGTCGCAAACCTGTTGCCAGGAATAGCTAGTCGTCTAAAGGCCAGTGAGAGTTCATGGACTACCTCTTCCCCGGTTTCTCTCTTGACTATGGCTCGGTATTATGAACGCCAGGAATTAGAAGCAAAGGGTAATGAGGATAAGAAGACTAAAGAATTAAAAACGAAGGTTATGTTGGCTCAGGCTTATGGTCCGCCTTTTAGAGGTAGTGATAGAGGTGGACGTGGATCTTATGGTTCGTCTTTCCCTTCTTATACTCGTTTGAATTTGTCTGCTGACCAGTGCGCGTACTGTAAGAAATTTGGGCACTTGGTTTCCGATTGTCCAGCACGGCGTGCTCAGCAGTGTACACGTGGTAGGGGACAAATGAAAAATCGTCCAGGATATTCAGGGCCTAGAGGAAGCACAGGTGATCGTGCTGGGTTTGATGTTAATATACGTGGGCAGGATGGGTTCAACACTTTTGATAGAAGGAACCAATATCAAATGTCTGACTATGTGCCTTCTGATTCTCAAGATTCTACTTATGCATAGGATTGCCTAGGATGGGGTAAGAATCAGTTGAAGTTCCAGTAGATCAGAGGGGTCCCTATGTTACAGCAAATGTTTTGGGCTCCGCTGATCAGTTTCTGGTTGATACAGGAGCTACTCGTAGCGCCTTGTCTAAACAATTGGTTCCAAGGGTTCCCCTGTCTGGCTTAACCATTACATCGATAGGCTTCGATGGAACCCCTTCCCTTAGCCCATTGTCGCAACCACTTACATTCCATGTGGATATATTTACTGCTCCATGTCCATTTTTGCTTTCCCCAAATACACCAGACAATATTGTAGGTCTTGATATGCTTAAGTATTTCAGGGCTACGATACGATGTTCTCCAGAAGGTGTACGTGTTATCTTGAATGACAACCATTCTGTGATGGAGAGAGCTTATCTTGTTAAAGAGGATATTGCATTAGCTTCACTCCCTAGTACTTTTGTGGGCTACTTCAGACACTGATGTAGGGCAAATGGTTATTCCACCAGTACACATTAGTGTCAAGGAGGGCGCTGTGCTGCCACGTTTGCCTCAATATAAAGTTTCACAGGAAGGTGAAGAAGCACTCATACGTATTGTCCATGATCTCATTGAAGTGAGGGTTGTTGAGGAAGTTCCTTACAATGTTTGTAATAGTCCGATTCTTCCTATTCTGAAAAAAGATACTGACACTAGGGTTTACAGATTTATTATTGATTTGCGAGAAGGTAATAAGATTGTAGTACCACAATACGCCGTGGTTTCTGACATAACGACACTTCTTACTTTGGTTCCCCCGACAGCGACTACATTTTCTGTGATAGACTTGAAGAATGCTTTCTTTTCGATCCCTATTCATCCTGATAGCCGATATTTGTTCGGTTTCACTTTGAACAATCGATCGTATAGATTCTGTAGAGTTCCTCAAGGCTATACTGAGAATCCTAGTATTTACAGTCAAGCATTAAAAAGACAACTTGATTCTTTCATTTTGCCTGAAGGAGTGGCTCTCATACAATATGTCGATGACATCTTGTTGGCAGCCGACACCCCTGAGCAGTGTGAAAAATGTACTTTTTCCTTGCTGTCTTTTCTTGCTTCCCATCATCACAAAGTATCACGAAAGAAATTGCAATATTGTAGATCGAAGGTGACCTACTTAGGTCACCTTCTGTCTAAGGAGGGCCGTGCACTCACACCAGATCGCATTCAAGCTATTTTAGACACACCAGTGCCCCGTACTCAGAAAGATGTCTGTGCATTCATTGGTCTTACTTCTTTTTGTAGGCAATGGATATTAGGATTTTCACACATTGTTAAACCCTTGCTAGCACTTTTCACCAAAGATACTCCAATGCCCCTCCCATGGACAGATGAATGTGAGACTGCTTTCCGACAGTTACGACAAGCTCTTTGTTCAGCACCAGTGTTAGGTACTCCAGATTATACGAAGCCTTTTACATTATATGTACACGAGAAAGATGGATGTGCATTGTAAGTTTTAGTACAGACACACGGTGACAAACAGCGTCCCTGTGCATATTTTTCAGCAGTACTTGATCCTGTTGCTCGTGCGTTACCTGGATGCTTCCGTTCAGTTGCAGCAACAGCTGTGTCAATACGTCAGAGTGAAGGGATAGTTTTGTCACATAAACTGTTGGTGCTAGTACCCCATGTGGTTGATGCCCTTTTAAATCAGACGAAGACGCAGCATTTAACTAGTGCTCGTCTGACAGGATACGAATTGACATTGTTGGCCCCTCACATTACACTAAAGAGATGTGCGATACTAAACCCAGCCACTTTGTTGCCATACATGGCGACTCATTCTCAGTCACAGGAGTCTCATGATTGTATATTCCTTACTGAGGAACAGACAAAGGGTTGTTTCGATTTGCAAGACAATCCCCTTTCAAGTGTTGATGGGGAACTATGGGTTGATGGGTCCTGTTTGAAGTTACCAGATGGTACAACGTCAGCTGCATATGCAATTACAACACTTCAGGCGGTAGTTGAGACAGCTCGTATTCCACAGAAGTCAGCTCAGGCAGCTGAGCTAATAGCGTTGACACGAGCTTGTGAACTTAGTACTGACTTATCTGTGAACATTTATACAGACAGCCGCTATGCTTTCGGAGTGGCTCATGATTTTGGGCTACTCTTGAAGGAGAGGGGCTTTCTTACATCCCACGGGGTTCAAATAATGCATGGAGAATTAGTACATAATCTCTTGACTGCTTTAACAGACCCGAAGAAGATAGCAATTGTTAAATGTAGCGCACATAAGAAAATAATTGATAAAATAGGACAAGGCAATGCTTTTGCAGACCAAACAGCCCGTGGAACTGCCATAGAGCGAAGCACCACGTCTATGTACGTAGTGAAGTCACAGGCCGAACGCTGGGATGATACTAGACAGGAAGTGCTAGATATGCAGAGATCTGCTTCTGCAGATGAAATTGAGCAATGGTCTAAGGAGGGAACATTGGATGATGAGGGCTGTTGGAGGAATAAAGAGATGAGCAAGTGGAGATTGCCGACAGCCTATTTACAACCTGTGATTCATATGGCACATGGGCCGGCACATGTTGGAGCCTCATCGATAACGAAATTACTCACGCAAGTTTGGGAGCATGCAGAAATTGCCGGTACAGCTAAAAAGATGGTGCAGTCTTGTCTGATTTGTCTTCAGCATAATCCTGGTAAAGGGACACAAACTCCTACAGGAGGGTTTGCTACGCCAACCGCACCTTTTGAAGTTTTGCAAATGGATTACATCCAGCTTGAGCGCTGTAATAACTTAAAGTATGTTTTGGTAGTGGTATGTGCCTTTAGTAAATGGATAAAGGCATACCCTACGAAGGACAATACAGCTCTCACTACAGCAAAGGTGCTTTTGAAGGAATTTTTCCCTAGATTTGGTGTTTGTAAACTTTTATGGAGTGATAACGGACCCGATTTTCTTGGGCAAGTTGTCGAATATGTCCTGAAGGGGTTAGGGATAAAGCAGAACTTTCACGCTGCTTTTCATCCACAATCAGCAGGGTTAGTGGAGAGGTATAACGCCACACTTAAATTAAAACTGGCGAAAATACTAGCCTCCACATCCTTGAATTGGCCAGACGCATTACCTTTGGCACTGTTGTCCAATAGATCAGTGCCACATTCGCGGTCTGGTCTTACACCTTATGAGGTGGTATTTGGGAGGCCTATGAACATTTGGGGAATTCCTAAACCACGTCCCATACATGATGTGCCATGTGTATTGATGAGTGACTACCTATCACAATTGACTGACAGTTTGGTCTCTATTCATCAACAGGTTCGAGAAGCTCTTCCTGACAGGTCTGCAGGTGAAGGCCATGGACTTCGGCCTGGAGACCAGGTGATGATCCGATCGTTCCAGAGGTCGAGCAGCTTGGAACCGAGGTGGCGCGGCCCGGAGCAGGTGCTCCTTTCAAGGAGAACTGCGGTTCGAGTGACAAACAGGAGGAACTGGGTGCACTCCACCCACTGCAAGAAAGTGCCGTCTACCTTGGTGGATCCTGTTGCTTTGATCGACCATCGGGACATCCTGGATACAGAGAAAGGCCAAGCCATATCACCTGACGAACCTGAGGAAGTCTTCCCGGACCACACATTTCCTGGAGTATCCCGATACCAACTGAGACAACGGAAAGAGCCTGCATTGCTGAAATAGACTGGTAGAGCAACCTCCCTGGGTTAGTGAAACGGAATGCCGATGTGGCAAGGGGGGAGGATCAGTTCTGTATAGTGTAGCGACACCCGTCTTGACCCTCGGTGAAGAAATCAACGGCTGCCCAGGGATAAGAGCTCCAACGATTGTTTTCAACAATAAGCTGATCATGTCCACAATTAGATCAACTGTTGCTAAGAGAAAGATCATTTGTGCTATAGGGTTTGTTGTTGCTATGGTGGCTGTAGCAGTCATAACCTGGTTCGTTGAGAAAGTAGCTCCTGCTCGAGAACTTTTGATCGCTACTACTCCAGTATCATTTGAACACCACTACTTTACGCTTCCCTACCATGAGCAGAAGCATCAACAATCCTACTTAAATAATACCTTTATCCAGATGTTGCATCATACTCATAATGCCACAAATACTACCAACTGTTGGGTGTGTGGGATGATACCTGCATATAAAAAGAAAGGAGGAACACCTTTTATTCCTCTTCCCTTTTCTCATAATGGTTCTTGTCAAGCTTGGTATGCGCTTTTGTTTGCATCTGGAAGACGCACAGTAGGCGGGCTTCTTTTCCGCATCAATAAAGTATGCTATCAAGATAAAGATGGTTATCCTCAAGCCAAAGGGACCAAATGGGAATAAAAAGAGTATCAACCTGACAATATTTCAACGCCATATATCTTCACAAATATGAGAACTTTTACCAGTAATAAACAATTTGTGATTTCTGTTACTAGAGTTAAAGCAGATTTATGTGTAAGCAGTATTGGAAGAATTCCAGTGGGGAAAATTGAATGTACTGTAATTCTGTCTATTGAAGGTATAAACAATAGCACTTTCATAGCCTCACACAATACTTATTTTATCTGTGGTAGCCACGGATATTATCAACTACCTACTGGGTGGTCAGGCGTGTGCTATGTGTCCTTTCTATTGCCCCCTGTGTTTCTGGCACCTGCATCCTACCACCGGGACATTAAATTATTCGACGATATCTCTAGGAATAGATACAAAAGGACAATAAGTGTTGACGAAGTAGACCAAACTGATACCACTCTGCAACAATATGTCGATTTTAATTTAGGTTTGTTCTCCTTTGTGGGTGCTGCATTAAACAGTAGGAAAGTAAGACGATTAACTAGAGTTGTGGAAGCTGTTACCAATCAGACAGCTATGGCACTCGGGAACATTACGGAGGAGCTGCAAATTGCAAGGATTGTAGCTCTCCAGAACCGAATGGTCCTAGATGTGGTTCTGGCTGATCGAGGTGGTGCATGTCGCATCATCGGTAGCAGCTGTTGTGTATTCATACCGGATCACTCGCCTCAGTATATGACGCAATATCAAAGCTGCATAAGATTGCTGCAGAAATTCATCCAGAGACTGGTACTTGGACTCTGGCTGTATGGTTTTGGACTCTCGTTTCTGCTTGGGGCTGGAAGTTACTAACCATACTGTGTATAATTATTTCGATACTTTTTACATGCTGTGTATGTATCCAATGTGGTCCAATGCTTTGCTCTATTTGCATTTCTGTCCGTATACCTGTCAAAAGGAAAATTGCAGAGACAAAGGCCCAACAAATGTTGAATAAAGAAGTGGCCGAAATAATGCTGATAGATGTACGGGATAATAATAATAATAATAATACAGAAATTTATTGAGCGCGAACAGCTACCTCTGGGGAGGTGTCCCGGCGCTAGCGAGTCCCACAACAAGAGTAAGTAGTCAGGAAGGGGGGCAGGATTATTGCGTAAAAAGCCAGGTTTTTAGGAGTTTCCTAAAACTTGCTTCTGACGTAGCGGATTGGATGGCAGGAGGCAGGGTATTCCAAAGTTTCGCCGTGCCGGCCGAGAAGGATCTGCCTCCAAGTCTCGCTTTCCTTATGTGCGGTACAGTTAGCTTGAGTAGGGAGTTTGAGCGTAGCTCACGTTTTTGGTGGTAGCGAGGAAGTCGGAGTTTCAGATAATTTGGGCATGTGCCTTTTAGCGCTCTGAAAGCCAGAGTTAGCACTTTGAACTTTGATGCATATTTAGATTACCCCAGAGGAACAGATGTCTTCAGCTAATGCTAAAAGGGTCGTCTGTTGTAAATTGGCTGCAATTGGATTAGCATTAGCGGAATCCATCTCGTATTTAGAGGCTATCTTGTCCATTTTGTGGAATCCATTTGTATTTCTGGCAGCCATTTTGCCTGCCATGTGCTCACCAAGAGCTGTTTCCTTCTTCACTGTTGTTTTCCTTTGTGCTCTGTTTAAAGCACTGGCTATACTTAGACTCTGCTACTCTGCACATACGCAGAAGAGTCTAACTGTCCATGCATCTGTTTTTAGTCTGTAGCTGTCAGGTTGTTTCTACCACAGTCAGCAACTGCTAGCTCCTCCTTTACTGTTGACTGTGCATTTCTGTATGACCATCTATGTGCATAACTCTTCTCATGTATACTTGTACCGCCTTTTTTCAGCCCCTGTGTGGGTATAAAAGGACCATGCTCTTTCTGTTCAGTGTGCTACTTCACTCAATACCGAAGGGTGCTGTTTGAATGTAGTTCCACCTCATGAGGTTTATTAAACTTTGTATTTTCTATTCCAGTTTCTGTGCCAACTTCTTCCTATTGGTCTGAGGACTCTGTGCAGAGAAGGGCGAACCCCTTGCACTGGTAGGCCCAGCTGAGGTCCACTTCTACAATGTGTGGAAGTATGGATGATTGTAGGGTCAGTGATTCCCCCTACCTTCCATGTTGGCCATGTTTTAGGACTTGGGTCACAGGGTGACACATTGGTGCTTGCGGCCCGGGTGGTGGCAGCACTACAACAGGGACACCCACATCAGTTTATTCCTCATACAGCCCAGGACAGAACCATGCCCAGAGCTCCGGAGTCATTGTTCACAGCCTCACGCAGGACTGGCATACACCAGGCCAGCCCAATCCGCTTACCCATACAGGGAGGGACAAAAACGCTACATGGCCCAGATTTTCATTGTAGTGATCTGCTGCTCACAGGTCTAGTTGTCAGTACACCACAGTCACCCCCGGATGGCTGGTTTACACCCACACCACACCCATCAAGCAAAGGCGTCACAGGACACATGACCCTGCCATTAAAAAGGACCAGGCACACTTGCTCCATGCCATTTCCGTTTCAGACTTGGTCACCAGATGCACTGCGGCTGGCACAGGCACACCGCCACGGGATGGTGACTTTCAGTGAACTGAGGTAGGGGCACTGTAAGTGCTGAGCGGGTGTGCACCCTGCGATGATGACCCGTCCTGGTGGTCCGGACAGGTCATGTTTTGTGTGCGCTGCTGGACCGCAGTGTAGGCCTGAGCCATCGAACAGCGGGGGCCTACCGCCACGTGGCGTGGCCATACTGGTCACAGAGTTAGTGGCACCACAAGGGCTGAGCAGGTGTGCAACCTGCGATGATGGTGGGTGCACTGGTATGTCCTCTGCCATGGTAGAATCAAGACGCAGCACCAAATGTGAGACCTGGTGGCCTGCAGAGTGGGGCTGCATGATGTAGAGGGTGCCTTGTCTGCTGAAAGGTGAGCAGTGAGGCCTGGGTGTGCAGGGGTGGGCAAACACCTCTGGGTGGTGGGAGTGGATGATGTGCAGCAGCCTGGATGCACAAAGGACAGCGATTTAGGCGTGCACAGTTGTATGTTCTCTGCCATTACTGATTCTGTACTATGTTTCAGATGAGTGAGCTTGAGGGCTCTCTCTTCCTCTCTCTCTCACTCTTTCTCTCTCTCTCTCTTTCTCTGGCTCTCACACTTCCTCTGTTTCTCTCTTCCTCTTTCTCACACTGTTTCTCTCTCTCTTCCTCTCTCTCACTGTTCCTCTCTCTCTTCCTCTCTCTCTCACTCTTTCCCTCTGTCTTTCTCTCACTCTTTCTTTCTTTCTTCCTCTCTCTCTCTTCCTCTCTCTCTCTCTCTCTCTTCCTCTCTCTCACTCTTTCTCTCTCTCTCTCTCCTTTGATGAACGCATGACACACAATCTTATCTTGCTTTTTGTCTAGCAGGATGTGATTCACAGATTGATGACCCCCCCACACGGACCTCCCACCACGAGGTGATGACTTTAGTTCCAATGAGTTAGTGCCACCAGAGCTGAATGCGTGTGCAGCCTGCAATGATGCGTGGCCATCCTGGCAATCAACACCCACTCTGAATTGTGAGCTCGGCTTGACTGTGTGTATGCAACGGCTGAAGAGGTTGCTTCAGCACGTGGTGGGCCCTCTGACACACACCAGTGGCAGAGGGTGAGCAGAGAATCTTGTTTCTGCAGCACCGAGCAGTCACTTCTGGGTGGTGGGAGTGGATAGTGTGCAGCAGCCTCAGTGCAAAAGAGCGGGCAGACACCTCTGAGCAATGGGAGTGGATGGGGTGCGGCAGTCTGGGTGTGCAGGAATGGGCAGTCACCTCCGGGCACTGGGAGTGGATGGGGTGCAGCAGCCTGGGTGCACAGCAGCAGGCAGATACCTCTGGGCAGTGGGAGTGGGTGGGGTGCAGCAGCCTGAGTGTGCAGGGCGGACAGACACCTCTGGGCAGCAGGAGTCAATGGGTTGCAGCAGCCTGGGTGCGCAGGGGCAAAACAGAGAATTACGCGTGTGCAGTTGTATGTATTTTGCCATTACTGATTTTATACTATGTTTCAGATAACTAAACTTGAGGGCTGCACTATGTCCCAGCACGTGGTTGGAGACACACAGGTGAGCTGTGAGGATTTTCTCCACAGTGCCAACACTCACTCTCTTTCTCCATTTCTTCCTTTCTGTCACTCACACTCTTTCTCTCACTCTCTATCTCTTCCTTTCTCTCTCTCACACTCTTTCTCTCCTTCTCTGTCTCTTCCTCTTCCTCTCTCTCATTCTTTCTTTCTCTCCCTTCCTCTCTCTCACTCTTTCTCTCTTTCTCTCTCTCTATTCCTCTCTCTCACACTTTCTCTCTTTATCTCTCTCTTCCTTGTATCTCACTCTTGCTCTCTTCCTCTCTCTCTCACTCTTTCTTTCTTTCTCTGTCTTCCTCTCTCTCTCACACGTTCTTTCTTTCTCTCTCTCTTCCTCTCTCTCACTCTTTCTCTCTCTCTCCTTTGATGGACACATGACACACAATCTTATTCTTCTTTTTGTCTTGCAGGCTGTGATTCATAAATTGTCGAGGGATGACACGCCATGCTTGTACCTACTTTTATTTTGTTGTTTTGTTTAAAATAATGTTTTATATGTAAATCCATAAATGACTGAGATTCTTATTGGATCCATTCTCGCTTGCATCTTCGTAATTATAATTGTGCGACATCAGCCAATTTGTTACATTCCAGATTTCCTAAGGTTGCTGTCACATTTGTGTATGTGGTGTGGGGGTGAGAGGGGCTGGCGGACAAGGGGCTGGTGGTGGGGGGTGTCAGAGCAGTGTTGGGTGTCAGAGCTGCATGATCGTTGGCTCCATTGCATCTGTTGTTATTCAGGTGTGGCTCTGGGCTGGGCTTCCTTTCATGTTGCAGGTTGTAGTCCTACTTTACACCGGCTAAGAGCAAGTGTAAACTTCCTGCTACTAACACACATTATCGCCTGTTTTGCACTCTCTTCAACGACCTTGCTGGTGGTTGAGAAACATGCGAAGAGATGTGTTCGCTGCTTTTTGTATGGGTACGCCTACTCTACATCTCATTCGCAATATTTGCCGGGGTCATCCGTGATGATGCTTTTTGAGGCTGCTATCACTGGTAAACTGGTGATATGGGCTGTTTGCTCCAGCTTGTGAATGGTGCGTTACATTTATCACCATTTTGGTTGCGATAAAGTGCCTTTAACTCGGTGATGTGTCCTTCAGAATATACCCCTCGGTGTTTGAAAGACTTAAGAAGTACTCGAGTGCCGCACTGAGAGCCGTGCACCCATCGCTTTCACACAGGGATGCCCTGAGAGCAGCGCTGGAGTCGTGACTCGATTTTTTTTTTTAAACGCCCACTTTCATTAATTTATATTCGCCTCGGGGACCCCATCCCCCGAAGCATGCCGGCATGTTTGTTATTTAAAATAATTAAAAAAACAAGTAGAGGACCATGTTGGCCCCCCTCCCTTGGCCAATTCCGGCCCGAGAACCCTATCCCCAGGGGCCTGGCCTCACCGTTGGGGGAGCCCCGATGCCCCCACGGTCCCGCCGGTCCCTGCATCCTGCGGGAGCCAGCATTGCTTTTCCACATGTGGAGCTGCAGAGATGCAGCTCCCCGTGTGAAAAAGCATCAGCTATGTATTTTGGAAGCGAGAGCAGATTGCCCTGCTCTCGCTTCCAATATCCAAAGCAAGTTTGCTTTGACAGGCGGCAGCCACACGGCTCCTGCCCTGACATAGCAAACAGCAGTGTCCCGGGGTGGGCACCCCGGGACACTGCAGTAGCTGGCCCTAGGGGGTGGCGGTCCCCAGGGCCATCACGGGCTCCAGGAGGAGGGCACCGTGCCCTCCCTCCCAACATGAGTGAAGCCCCGGGGAGGTGGTGGTCCCTGGGGCTGCACAGGCCCCAGAAGGCCCCCACTATTATTTTTTAAGAAATGCCCCCAGGACCTAGCCCACCCGGGGGCCTCTTTAAAATAAAACGCGGGAACCCACGCTTCATTATTTTTAAACAATTTCTGCAGAATTTGCGACCCCAGCGCGTATTGCACCGACATTTTTTTTAAAAAAAAAGCTTTTTTGAGCCCTGGGGGTCCTTCTGGGACCCCCTCAGCAGGCCTAGAGGGTCAGGGTGTTTCTACCCTGCCCCTTCTCTTGTTTTAAATCTTTGTTTCTCTGTTTTCTGGTGACTCGCTTCTACCGAGTCACAAGATGACTGCCAACACTTCCTGGTTTGGAGTGTTGACAGCCAATTAGAATGAAGCTCATGGTCGTGGCAGCCAATTAGAATGAAGCTCGTGGTCTGGAGGGGTCGCGACTTCATCGCTGCCCTAGATATCGAAACTTTTATCTTTTAAATTTCTCAGCAACGACTGAACAGATTTACACCGTTTAAAAAAAGGTCGCTTCCTGAAACAAGCTCTACCTTTTTGCCAAATTTGGGGTAATTCCGTTCAGCAGTTTCGGCAGTAACCTTGCCCAAAATTTTCTATGGGAAATTGATTTTTTGACTTTTATTTTTTTAATTATTCAAAAACTACTTAACGGATTTACACCATTTAAAAAAAGTGTCGCTTTCTGAACCAAGCTCTACCTTTTTGCCAAATTTGGGGTAATTCCGTTCAGCAGTTCGGGCTGTAGCCCGTCTCAAAATTTCCTATGGAAATTAACATGGAGAAAATGCATTTTGGGACCCCCTTTTTTCTCAGCCCCCACTAGACTAATCACCCCCAAACTTTCAGGATAGGTGTTGATCTGGATGGACCTTTTTTTGGGAGAATTTCGCAAAGATTCATCAAACAATGCCAAAGTTATTAGCAAATCAAAAAAAAAATTCCTATGTAAACTAGGTTCTAACTATAACTACCTACTGGCGACCACCAGTACGTAATATATACAATATATATATAATGCAAGTTCTTAAAGAATGATAATCCAACAACACCGACAATTAATTTTATTCCTAAAGTTCACAAAGATCCGATAAAACCTCCAGGCAGACCGATTATTTCTGCCAAAAATAGTTTGTTTGAACATACATCACAATATGTTGACTATTTTTTACAGGACCTTGAGAAAGCATTACCATCCTACATATGTGATACAAGTGACATTCTATGTAAATTGATGAATTTTAAATGGAAAGATGATTATTTGCTTATTGCATTTGACGTAATCTCACTCTATACAAGTATCAGCCATACCGATGTAGTACAGGCAGTGGGAAACTATCTTAACAAGAGACCGGGACAAACAACTGAACACACCAATATGTTGTCAGAAATGGTCAAATTCTGTTTAAGCAATAACATATGTATGTTTAACAATGTCTTATACCAGCAAACAAGGTGTGTGGCGATGGGGGCCAGCTTCTCTCCCAGCTATGCATGTCTTCACATGGCTGGTGGGAGGAGCTGGTCCTTGGAGCAGAACATTTTCAATACATTGAGAAGAATATAAAGATGTGGCTACGCTTTATAGATGACCTGTTTGTGGTTTGGGAGGGGTCTGTAGATGAGGCTAAGGAATTTGTGAAGGTCATCAATGTGAATGAAATCAATATACATTTCACAGCCACGATTTGTAAAACTACCATTAACTTTCTGGATACACAAATATATATTGATGAAGACAAAATTGAGACAATGCTATACAGGAAAGAAACGGCTGGAAATTCCACACTACATGACAGTAGCGCCCATGTCAGACATTTAATAAACAGCATCCCCTATGGGGAGATGTTACGTCTGAGACGCATACATAGTAGCTATGCAGATCTGACAATAGCGCAAAAAACTAGTCAACTCAGATTTAGCGAGCGGGGCTACTCACAAAAAACCATCAAAGATGCCATTTTGAAATCCATGACCCAAGAAAGATGTGTGCTACTCTGGCACAAACAAACCGGGTCTATCATAGATGCACAACATTTGGGGGAAGGGATCGACACTATTCCCAATGAATTCAGGATAATTATGGAATACAGTGGGCAGCACAAACAGTTGCAAACTATTATTAGAGGCAACTGGCCATTAATACTCAATGACTCTGTCATTGGTCCACTGTTACCCCCAAGAGCATCTATTACCTGCAGCAGCGGTCCGTCCTTGTGTGATGTCCTGGTCAAAACAAGTCCAGAAGTTATAGAGGGTACTAGTTGGTTGCAAACACACAGGGGTTTCTTTAAATGCAAGTCTTGTAAAGCATGCAAGATAGCTAATAATAAAACCTCATACCAAACCCCATTCAGTACCAAGGAGCATAAAATTATGAGACTATTGACCTGTAAGACTGAGTACACAGTTTATGTGCTATCTTGCCTATGTGATTTAAAATACATTGGGAGTACTAAGTTACCAGTGCACAAAACAGTACTCCAGCATATGCTGGCTATAATAAACCAGGATAAACGTATCCAGTAGCACGCCATTTTAGGGAACATCACAAATCTAATAATCAAGAGCTCAGGTATTATGTAATCGATGCAGTACCCCCAAGTAGAAGAGGTGGGAACAGAGAGACTAGCCTGAGGAAATTAGAGACTCGCTACATCATTGAAATCGATTCTAAACAGCCCAGAGGTTTTAAAATATCAGCGGATTTATATACATGTTTATAAGAACTTGAAATTAGCTTTATTGGATTTAAACTAACATTTTACTCAATATCTTAAGGGTTTATATAATTTCATGTGTTGATATTTATATTTATATTGTTTTATGTGATTTTATATACATATATATTTTTTTTCTCTATATATATTTGCATATGATGTTGTGGATATTTATTCCTGGGAAACACGGAGTGGGAGACATATATATATAGAATATACACGCATGCACCTGGATTTATCCTGTAATACACAGATATTAATGAGATCCTTTGGATCAACATTATTTACAAACCCTTAAGACTATAAGTCCTGGTCCTGGTATTAAACCGAGATGTGCAAAACAAGGTAAAAAAAATGGGTGAGCTGTAATAATTCAAAGAGGTATACTGAGATCTAAGACAAAAAAGACAAATAAGATTAACTTTGGCATTGGGGCTCCAAGCCATTGAAATAATCTAAAGAAACCTGAATTTACTTTATAAATACAGGGAGAACAAACGAACAGAGATGTCATAATTTTGCACTTTGCACTTTATTGGTTTTACGCACTTTTATCACTTTGCACAAGAGCACTTTTCCATTTTTGAGCAATGTTTACATTTTAACATGTTGTATATAATGATAAACACAGACAAAGGAAGGAACTCCAGATGTGTCATGTATAACTACAATTGTATTATACATATGGAGTGAAACATGGACAACGGTCACCATAGGTCTACCATTATGTGAGCAGTGAGAGCTACAAGAAGTGATGCCACCAAAATTTCACGCCACTAGGCAAGATAAAATACAAAAGATCAATCAAATGCAACATGTGGATTGGTTTTTAAATAATTTTGAAAGATGTTCAATATCGGTTTTAGATAATTTTACCGATTCCATACAGTCATAAATGATCTGTAGCATGCTTTTATTAACAATTACATTGATTACATTGTATACAAATGACCATTACGGCATGTGTTTAAATGTCTTTTATGTTCATTGCTATTTTGCACACGTGATATCATCACATGAGCACTTGTCACTTTAAATTCACAATGCTCCAATGGTCCCATGTTATGTGATCAAGGCTCATCACTAGCCGAAACGTGTTATGGCGACTGTGCAGTGAATACATTTTGAAGCACAAATACCGTGGTCCACATCCGTTCTTGTGGGGAACTATCGATGCAACGGAGTTGCACTGGACTTAACAATGTTCACCATAAAAGAGCAATCAGTGCACCACCACATCAATGGTATAACAAATCACAAGGTCTATATCCAGAGTTTGTTCTTCAAGTCCTCTTTTTTATTTAATGAACATATCATGCAACATCTAGCGTAGGCCAGCCATCGTGTTTCATCCAATACAATGGACTTCTTCAGGGAATATGCGGGTTCATCATACATGAGGGGCAATTGTATCTGTGGCAAATGCAGATGATCAATGTATAATCAAATAACTGGAGACCGGACAGATCAATCACTCTGTGTATGGTATAAATTGATTGCAAGCAGCTATGTCCTAGTATCAGAAGCCGGAAATATACGGTGCATCAAAAATTAGAAAACCGCCGGTTGAAATCACAATTAAGATGGCCAAAAGCAGATAGAACGTACACCTCAGTACCATAATACGCACTGAAGCCGAGTGCACGGAGAAGTCTTCTTCAGTCTATAGTTGGAGAACTGCCATCGCAATGAGGATTCCCACCCGCCACATTAGGATGGTGGGCGGGTGGGTGGCGGTCGGATCAGGGGAGATGTATTCCCTACAATGGTGGCTGTAGGGATTACAATGTCCCTTTCCGCCCACCGTATTTTGGTGGTTAACCCACCATGAAAAGGCAGGTGGAAAGGGGCTTTGGGTGCTCATAGTCGGCCCATTCCCCCTGGCCCTCAGTTGTGGGTTTCGGGGGCACCTATGGTGGCCCCTACATATCCCTGCACCATGTGGCAGGCAATGCATGGTGCCTTCCACGTAGCTCAGGGATATGTGTAGTGTCCCCTTTTAGTACAGCGGCATGTGCTGCATCCAGCAGCACCTTCTGCAATACAAAATATAGGCATTGTGAACGCCGGGGTGGTGGTTGCATCCTGATGCCTATGGCAGGACCACCGACAGCCTGTCGGGTGGTCCCATTTACGAAAGGATGGTGGCCGGTCATCCTAATCAGCCCCTTAGTCATTGTGGGGGGTTTCAGAGGGGCCCATATGGAGATAAAATGTGAAAAACATTGTTACATTTTTTTAGAGCAGGTCACGTAAAAAAAAAGAAAACCGTGGCCGGTGTTGTGTTTTTTAAATTATTATGACCCCAAGGACGAGTTACAACTCGGGGGTTTTAATTTTTTAATATTTGTGAAAGGGGGCATGAGTGGGGCCCCTTCTTGGAGCAACTCTTGGACTCCAGGCGCAATATCCCCCCGGGGCCAAATAAAAATTTAGGGGGAGAGTAGCATCTGTCCACCCTCCTGAGCCACTATTGAGCCTCAGTAACAATTTGAGAAAAAGAAGAGGGAGGAAGTGGACAGCCCCCACACCCTGACCCACTGTTGGGCCCCAGAGATCCTTTCCCCAGAGGCAAAATGAATAAAAAAGAAGAAGGGGCCATGCACCCTCTCCCCATGCCAGTATTGGCCTTCAGGAACACTATCCTCCAGAGCCCAATACTAAGCAGTGTCCCAGGAAACCCACCCTTGAAACACTGTGGTTTTCGGCCTGAGAGAGTGCAGCTTAGGCTGCCCACACTCTGCCAGGCATGGAACTCAATTATTCCCCTGCCTGGCGGGAGTAGTTACAAAATACTTATCCCACCCGGGATTTAGAGCCAATTGGTGGGAGCAAAAGAAAGATTCCACTCAATATGGTGCTGACTGGTGAGCCAGTTGGGGCCACGGAGGCCTAACGGCTACCCCATCAGCCCAAATGTGTCCTGCAGTGTGCTTGATCAAGGTAGACATCGGTATACACACTTAATAACAATATGCTGTCTCCCACCAGCACACACAATGTATGCTGGCTGGGGCCACCGGGGCCCTAGGGCTATCCCCACAGCCCCAAAATAAATGTAACCCTTTGGGTGCTGTTGGTGTCCCAGATGGGCAATGGGAAACTAACATAAACATTTCTTTTTTTTAAAAGTGAAAAATCAATGAGCAGCTGGAGGATCGTTTATTATTTATTATTACTTGAAGCAGTGCCCCCTAATGCCCTATGAGGGCCATTTACATTTTTTGGTTTTAGTTTTGTGATGTCGCTAGAGGAGGTAGGGGCACCACCAAGCCTTTTTCTTAATGTTGTGGGAGACTACAGGAACTGCAGCCACCCCTAGCCATATTAATAAAAAGCAGTAAGTCTTCTGGGCCATTAAATCCATGACTCCAGTACAACTTACCATGATTATGTAATTGACTCCTAGCTGGAGCTCTACGCTCTTCAAATGGATTGCAAGGCACTCTGGAGGTTGTTTTTATGATTGCCTTCTGTGGGCTGAAAATGGTAAAGTTGTTTATTTATATTTCTTTAAATGTATATGAGGTGAGTCTGATGTGGATTGAGAAGAATCAAAACAGAAAGGAGGGAGAGGAGGATATAACTAGGTTTGTTCTCCTAGGTACATGTAAGACAAAAAGATCCAAGGTCATGGATCCCTGAACCTAGTTAGTAGGGAATGGGGGTCAAAACTCAATGAGTCAACGCATCACAATTGAAAGAAAAGAAAATACTTTTCTTGAGTCCCCTCACTCACCCAAGGTGACATGCTTCATCATTGGGGCCATCCCAAGCATCTACTGCCTGGGGCGTGCTGCAACTTGTGATAGTTACGTAGGAGCACTGAATTAGTAAAGACTATGTGTAGTGCAGTGAGGGGGGATTGGTGTGGAATGATTAAAATGTACCTAGCTAGTGAGTGTAGGATACGTTTATTCTTGCTCTTAGCTGGTAAAGGATAAAAAGGGGTTTAATAAAAGGGAGGAATTAGGTAATTATGTACTAATAGTCCCTAATATTCAGAGCCAACATGTTTCGAGGTTATCCCCGAAACCTCTTCTTCAGGAGCGCATGGGGACCAGCCCCATGCGTACCACTCCGTGCACAACCTGTAATAAAGTGAAAAATAATAAACGCGCACCTTAGTGTCAGCGTGAAAAATTAACATACGGTTACACTGCACACGTAGTATCTGGAGGGATATAAAAAGACATACATGTTCATAAGCAACCTGCCCATCCGTGTCGTGGGCAGGTGAACATCATGGATCATAATAAAACATAAGTGGTGGTGCTCCTGACTGTAACTTAGAATAGGTGTTAGAGTCCAGTGCTGTCTCTAAAGTGAAGAAATACGTATTTAGATGCAAAAACACACACAACACTCGTGATGGGACTACCGACAAAAACAAACATTACATAAAACATATATAGTGGCTTCTGGAACTACTTATTAGTTAAGCAAAAATATCCTCATGGTCTGCCAGGGTGGAGGAGCCTGAATAACCCTAGGAGAGAGTATGGGTTAAAAAACTCAAGGTCGGTATTGAACCCTGTAAGAGCGAACAGAGTTAATGGGGAAAAAAAGGGACAAGGTGGCACGGTCAGGCTCATGGTTTCGAGTGAGCCCAAACATGGGAGGAGAAAGCTTACTTGACTTGGCTTGCCTCCGTCAATTCGACCTGTTGAGACCCTTCGGTAGACCGCGTCTTAGCGTGTCTTGGTTTCAGCGCTATTAATACTGTGTGCAGCGGTAGAAAAATGCACGGTCATTGACTCAAGGGAGAGAAAAGAACTAGACCGTGTGTAGAGTACTGTTAGCGGCGGACATCTTGAGTTTTTCGGTGGACGTGGTTCCTTTGGAAATCTCGGGAAAACACCCCAAATGGTTTATAAAGACGTAAGGAGCACAATTGCATCGGGTGTAACGGAAAAGGGGAAATAAAGAATAAAAATATAAAATGAAGGGAATTAAAAATAGAAAATATTTCTAAAGGGTAGAGGCGGAGCGCGAACCCTACCAATGACAGACAATCTGTCTAACTGAATTTGGAATAACGTGGCGGCCATATTGGGTTGGTCTATAGGTAAAGGGATACGGGTCAGAAGGCAGTGAGCAATGCCACACATTATAACAAAAAAGGGAAAAAACAAAGGAAATCACAATAGTGAAAAGAATAGATAAATAATAGTGGTAGGAGGGAGGGTGCCTGGAAAAAATTGTCATTGAAAAAAAGTCTTTGGCCAAGAAAATCCAAAATATCTATATAGATATACTTCCATTTGATGCAGAGGGTCGTTCTGCAAATATAATGCAAATATATTGTTACACAAAAATATTGTTACACAAAAATAGGCAAACAATTAGTAGTTTGACAGAAAGAGGTTGAAGAGGTCACTCTAGGTTATCTAACAAACTGACCCCACGGGATATTGTCGTTTAGTCCTTTGGTATCCGTGCATAGTTTGAAAACCCAGTGTTGTTCTTTTTCCAGCAGTCTGCGTTCAAGGTTGTCACATGGTTTTATATGCTCTAGGACCACCCACCTCATGTCGTTTGGTGAGTGTTGCATATCGTTAAAATGGGCTGTCATTCTGGTACTTGCTCTGTGGCATCGGATGTTACAAAAGAAAACGCAACTGACCATCAGCACTCTACCAACTGGCCATCACCCATGTCATAACTGCAGTGTGTGCCACCTGACCTCCACCGCAAAGACAGTCCATTTCAATACAGGCTCAACATGGGAACTAAGAAATTTCACGACATGCAACACAGTGGGAGTATTGTACCTGATCACATGCTCCTGCAATCTCGACTATGTGGGTATCACAACTAGAAAGGTGAGCACAAGGATTTGTGAACACCGCTGTAACATCTGATGCCACAGAGCAAGTACCAGAATGACAGCACATTTTAACGATATGCAACACTCACCAAACGACATGAGGTGGGTGGTATTAGAGCATATAAAACCATGTGACAACCTTGAACGCAGACTGCTGGAAAAAGAACAATGCTGGGTTTTCAAACTATGCGCGGATACCAAAGGACTAAACGACAATATCCCGTGGGGTCAGTTTGTTAGATAACCTGGAGTGACCTCTTGAACCTCTTTCTGTCAAACTACTAATTGTTTGCCTATTTTTGTATAACAATATTTTTGTGTAACAATATTTTTGCATTATATTTGCAAAACGACCCTCTGCATCAAATGGAAGTATATCTATATAGATATTTTTGATTTTCTTTGCCAAAGACTTTTTTTCAATGAAAATTTTTTCCAGGCACCCTCCCTCCTACCAGTATTATTTATCTATTCTTTTCACTATTGTGATTTCCTTTGTTTTTTCCCTTTTTTGTTATAATGCGTGGCATTGCTCACCGCCTTCTGACCCGTATCCCTTTACCTATAGACCAACCCAATATGGCCTCCACGATATTCCAAATTCAGTTGGATAGATTGTCTGTCACTGGCAGGGTTCGCGCCCCGCCTCTACCCTTTAGAAATATTTTCTATTTTTAATTCCCTTCATTTTTTATTTTTATTCTTTATTTCACATTTTCCGTTACACCCGATGCAATTGTGCTCCTTACGTCTTTATAAACCATTTGGAGTGTTTTCCCGAGATTTCCAAAGGAACCACGTCCACCGAAAAACTCAAGATGTCCGCCGCTAACAGTACTCTACACGCGGTCTAGTCCTTTTCTCTCCCTCGAGTCAATGACCGTGCATTTTTCTACCGCTGCACACAGTATTAATAGCGCTGAAACCAAGACACGCTAAGATGCGGTCTACCGAAGGGTCTCAACAGGTCGAAGTGACTGAGGCAAGCCGAGTCAAGTAAGCTTTCTCCTCCCATGTTTGGGCTCACTCGAAACCATGAGCCCGACCGTGCCACCTTGTCCCTCTTTTTCCCCATTAACTTTGTTCGCTCTTACAGGGTTCAATACCGACCTTGAGTTTTCTAACCCATACTCTCTCCTAGGGTTATTCAGGCTCCTCCACCCCGGCAGACCATGAGGCTATGTTTGCTGAAGTAATAAGTAGGTCCAGAAGCCCCTATATATGTTTTATGTAATGTTTGTTTTTGTCGGTTGTCCCATCACGAGTGTTGTGTGTGTTTTTGCATCTAAATACGTGTTTCTTCACTTTAGAGACAGCACTGGATTCTAACGCCTATTCTAAGCTACAGTCATGAGCACCACCACTTATGTTTTATTATGATCCATGATGTTCACCTGCCCACGACACGGATGGGCAGGTTGCTTATTAACATGTATGTTTTTTTATATCCCTCCAGATACTACGTGTTCAGTGTAACCGTATGTAAATTGTTCACGCTGACACTAAGGTGCGCGTTTATTATTTTTCACTTTATTACAGGTTGTGCACGGAGAGGTACGCATGGGGCTGGTCCTGAAGAAGAGGTTTAGGGGATAACCTCGAAACATGTTGACTCTGAATATTAGGGACTATTAGTACATAATTACCTAATTCCTCCCTTTTATTAAACCCCTTTTTATCCTTTACCAGCTAAGAGCAAGAATAAACGTATCCTACACTCACTAGCTAGGTAAATTTTAATCAATCCACACCACTCCCCCCTCACTGCACTACACATAGTCTTTACTAATTCAGTGCTCCTACGTAACTATCGCAAGTCGCAGCATGCCCCAGGCAGTAGATGCTTGGGATGGCCCCAATGATGAAGCATGTCACCTAAGGGAAACCTTGGGTGAGTGAGGGGACTCAAGAAAAGATTGAGAAGAATCACCATACCCCAGTCTAGAAAGAACATCAGACTGTAACTGTTTGGTCCCTGGGTCATAGGTGATAATAAAATCAAACACACTAAAGAAATGCAGCCATCACATTTGACAGGGATGAGAGCCCTATCGGAGCTAAAGAATTGTACAATTTTATGATCTGGGAATATTTTGACTGTATGTTTAGCCCCCTGTAGGCAATGCCTCCATTCAGTGGACACCAGTTTCATGGACAGAAGTTCTCTGGAAGCCAACATATAGTTTTGATCCTCTGGAAAATGTTTTTTGGAAGAAAAGTCTATAGCATGTATGTGGCCAGCTGAATGATTGCCACTTTTTTAGCAGCTTTGGTATGGGTGACACTATTTTTGAAAAGTGCAGGATGAAACGATGGTAAAAATTGGTGAAGCCAAGTAACTGTTGAATTTCCTTGACCTTTGTTGGAGTTGGCCAATTGGTAATGGCTTCTACCTTTTTGGGGTCTATAGAGATGCCTGTTGTAGATAAGTGATACCCAATAAACTGTACTGACTGTACATGGAAGGAACATCTGTTTAATTTTGCAAAGAGAGCGTTTTCCCTAAGGTGCTGCAAGATGGCGCGTACATGCTGTACATATTCTTGTTCTGATTTTAAGTGAATCAGAATGACGTATATGTCGATGATTGCACAAACATCCAAAAACTGCCTCAAGACCTCATTAATGGAATATTAAATGCTGCAGTAGCATTACTTAGCCAGAGGGGCATACACTATACTCAAACAGCCTGAACTTAGCCCTAAAGGTGGTTTTCCATTTAGCGCCTTCTCATACACGGATTAAGTGGTAAGCTCCCCATAAATCTTGTTTCTTGTAAATGGTAGAATATCTGACCTAATCAAGTAGTACCGGAATTAACAGGAGAGGATAGCGGGTCTTAATAATCACCTTATTGACTGCCCTATAATCCACAAAGGCCCTCAACTCAAAGAAGAGTGGGGAAGACACATGCAATGTGTAGTGGTGGATAAAACCTATCCCAAGTAGTTCATCCAGATATTTGCGTAGATATTGAGTTAAAGATTGTTGCCCGCCTACTTTTGGTTCGTATACAGGGCTGGATGGCCGATATTGATATATTAACACAACTCCAGGCGGGTTTTCGGTCGCATATTGGAACCCTAGACCAAGCGTTCAGGGTTATGCTCCTGTATTGGAAAGAGGTTATCCTTGGTGGTGGCATGCTTTTTGCGGCATTTGTGGACCTAAAGTCCGCATTTGATCTTGTTCCAAGGATTAAGTTGTGGGATGTTTTATTGGGGATAGGCATGCCCAAAGAGCTGGTGGCTCTTCTTATTAAATTGCATGAACATACGTATGCTAAAGTTCGATGGGGTAAACCCGGGGAGGTGACGGATAGGTTTGAGGTTTCTAAAGGGGTTAGACAAGGGTGTGTTTTGGCTCCCATCCTGTTTTCCCTGTTCATTAACGGGGTTATGAACTACTTTACTAACTTCCCCACTGATGCACCTTCCCTTGCTGGCAAGAAAGTCCCCTTGCTAATGTTCGCGGACGATACGCTCTTAATTTCTAAGACGAGACAGGGGTTACAGCTTGCTCTGTCTCGCTTTGAGCTTTTCTGCCGTGACCATGAGCTGGAAGTTAACGTAGGGAAGACAAAATTCATGGTCCTTCGTGGTCCAAGATCAGTTAAATCAAGGGTTAAAATGGGTGGGGTTATCCCTGACCAGACAGCTGTTTTTACTTATTTGGGAGTCACATTTAGTGAAAATTTGAGTTGGAAACCCCAGATAGATGTCCTAACCCTTAAGCACGCCCAACTTGGGGGAGCTCTGTTGAAGGAACATAGAAACTCGCTAACAAAACCATTGGCTCCACTGATTAAAATCTATGGTTCCAAAATTCTTCCAGCCATTATGTATGGGGCAGAGTTGTGGGGCTTTAGTGATATGTCCAAACTTAAGGCTGCTCAGGACACATTCCTTAGGTCAGCAATAGGGTTACCGCAATCAACTCCTCGTATTCCCCTATTGTATGACCTAGGCTGTAACCCGGTGGAGGACATGGTACGGTATAGACCACTTGCGTTTTGGCTGCGCCTGTGGACGACACCGGAAGTGTCTATGTATGCCGAGGCCCTCTTGGAAGTAAAAGGGCTACGGGGTTCGTCGGGGATTCCTTGGTTATCAGCAATAAAAGCTTCCCTGATTGATATGAGGTTAGGGTCCTTATGGGTTGATCCTGTTACTGCTGTTTTCCCCTCAAAGAAGCTTTTTAAAGAAATCTATTGGTGTAAGATTAAGGAAAAGAGATTAGCAGCTGCTCTGGGTGGCCCCATGACAGTATTATTCCTTGTCATCAAGGATGTCCCCACTTATGATGAATATTGGGACATCATAACAAAGCCATCTGATCGCAAATTGTATCATCACTTAAGAGTTGGCTCCTTCCCTCTTCGTGGGGTAACGAGTTCATGAAATCTATGTGGCAGTGATAAATGTCCCTTTTGTATGGAGGAGGTAGAAACTGCTGATCACTTCCTTTTTTGTTGTCCAATGTACACTCAACCTAGAGGTGTATGGCTAAAGTCTGTATGCCGTTCACTGGGAACAAGATCAGCACAGGTTGCCAGTCGAATCCTAAAATCTGACACCACTAAGTATATTGTCATAGGGGTATCTAAATTTGTTTGTTGGGCTTGGTCAATTCGGATCCGGAATTTGAGTCTATAATTCAGTAGCACACATAGGTGCCGATTCCGATCCGGTAAAACCCGGGTACGAATGGTCGTACGGAGCGATTTTTCCGTCCGATTCGTACCCGGGAAAAACAGCTTACAAACTCGCAAGTACGATTCGCACAGAAATACCATTTCCGTACGAGTAGTAAAAAACACCGACCTGCAAAAAAATACATACAAATCTGAATCTGGACGGCGCATACGCGACGTCCGGAAGGAGTCAGGCAGCGTTCTACGGACCAGCATGTACGATTTGTGCCGACGTCACTCCGCACGCAGCATTTTTTACGGGAGCCAAAAACTGCCGGGAAATTGGGGACGACGCGAACAAGGAGCCCCGGTACGCGACGGACAGCAATGGACCCAAACCTACGCGTCATCCCGGCCCTCATAGCCTACCACCTCGTGTACAGAAACTGACGCAGACGCCGCAGAAGGTCAGAACATCCACCAGGGGCAAAGGGGGTGGGGGGTGCAAGCGGCAGGAAACATAACCCACACCCCACAAATTACTAATCCATCCTGCACATTCATTACCTCCATGGTCTGGTCACTTTGGGGGGCGTGTCCACCAATCCCACGTCCCGCCACAACGGAAGTGGACGTGGACGCGTACCCGTCACCACCACAATGGTGGTACGGGACGTACCCACGCCTCCCAGAGCGTGGGTATGGGCCGTACCACGCGTACCCCTACGTCACCGCCACAATGGTGGTACGGCCCGTGCCCACGTTCCCCAGAGCATGGGTACGGGCCGTACACTCATACCCCCACGTCACCGCCACAATGGCGGTACGGCCCGTACCCACGTTCCCCAGAGCGTGGGTACGGGCCGTACCACCATTGCAGTGGTGAGGTAGGGGTACGCGTGTACGGGCCGTACACGCGTACCACTACGTCACCGCCACAATGGTGGTAGGGCCCGTACCCACGTTCCCCAGAGCGTGGGTACGGGCCGTACACGCGTACCCCTACGTCACCGCCACAATGGTGGTACGGCCCGTACCCACGCCCCCAGAGCGTGGGTACGGGCCGTACCACCATTGCAGTGGTGAGGTAGGGGTACGTGTGTACGGACCGTACCCACGCCCCCAGAGCGTGGGTACGGGCTGTACACGCGTACCCCTACGTCACCACCACAATGTTGGTACTGCCCGTACCCACGTTCCCCAGAGCGTGGGTACGGGCCGTACACGCGTACCCCTACGTCACCGCCACAATGGTGGTACGGCCCGTACCCACGTTCCCCAGAGCGTGGGTACGGGCCGTACACACGTACCCCTACGTCACCGCCACAATGGTGGTATGGCCCCTACCCACGCCCCCAGAGCGTGGGTACGGGCCGTACCACCATTGCAGTGGTGAGGTAGGGGAACGTGTGTACGGACCGTGCCCACGCCCCCAGAGCGTGGGTACGGACCGTACCACCATTGAAGTGGTGAGGTAGGGGTACGCGTGTACGGACCATACCCACGCCCCCAGAGCGTGGGTACGGGCCGTACGCGCGTACCCCTATAGCCCCAACACATGATGGATACAAGGCATACACACGCCATACGGCTTGGTGCAGCACATCAGCTGTAAATTGGGGGTGGTGTATGCCCAGGACAGCAGTGTACCACAGCAAGGGCACAAGTGGGTGGGTGCAGAGGAATACCAGCAGTGCCCAGACATATGAGGGGTGGGTGCCTATCACTCCCAGCAGTGCCCAGACATGTGAGGGGTGGGTGCAGAGGACTCCCAGCAGTGCCCAGAGACATGGGGGGTGGGTGCCTATCACTCCCAGCAGTGCCCAGACATGAGAGAGGTGGGTGCAGAGGACTCCCAGCAGTACCCAGACATATGAGGGGTGGGTGCCTATCACTCCCAGCAGTGCCCAGACATGTGAGGGGTGGGTGCAGAGGACTCCCAGCAGTGCCCAGACATGTGAGGGGTGGGTGCAGTGGACCCCCAGCAGTGCCAGACATATGAGGGGTGGGTGCCTATCACTCCCAGCAGTGCCCAGACATATGAGGGGTGGGTGCCTATCACTCGCAGCAGTGCCCAGACATGTGAGGGGTGGGTGCAGAGGACTCCCAGCAGTGCCCAGACATGTGAGGGGTGGGTGCAGAGGACCCCCAGCAGTGCCCAGACATATGAGGGGTGGGTGCCTATCACTCGCAGCAGTGCCCAGACATGTGAGGGGTGGGTGCAGAGGACTCCCAGCAGTGCCCAGAGACATGGGGGGTGGGTGCCTATCACTCCCAGCAGTGCCCAGACATGTGAGGGGTGGGTGCAGAGGACTCCCAGCAGTGCCCAGACATATGAGGGGTGGGTGCCTATCACTCCCAGCAGTGCCCAGACATGTGAGGGTGGGTGCAGAGGACTCCCAGCAGTGCCCAGACATGTAAGGGGTGGGTGCAGAGGACCCCCAGCAGTGCCCAGACATATGAGGGGTGGGCGCCTATCACTCCCAGCAGTACCCAGACATATGAGGGGTGGGTGCCTCTCACTCGCAGCAGTGCCCAGACATGTGAGGGGTGGGTGCAGAGGACTCCCAGCAGTGCCCAGACATGTGAGGGATGGGTGCAGAGGACCCCCAGCAGTGCCCAGACATATGAGGGGTGGGTGCCTATCACTCCCAGCAGTGCCCGGACCTATGAGGGGTGGGTGCAGAGGACTCCCAGCAGTGCCCAGAGACATGGGGGTGGGTGTCTATCACTCCCAGCAGTGCCCGGACATGTGAGGGGTGGGTGCAGAGGACCCCCAGCAGTGCCCAGACATATGAGGGGTGGGTGCCTATCACTCCCAGCAGTGCCCAGACATGTGAGGGGTGGGTGCAGAGGATTCCCAGCAGTGCCGAGAGACATGGGGGGGTGCCTATCACTCCCAGCAGTGCCCAGATATGTGAGGGGTGGGTGCAGAGGACTCCCAGCAGTGCCCAGACATATGAGGGGTGGGTGCCTATCACTCCCAGCAGTGCCCAGACATGTGAGGGGTGGGTGCAGAGGACTCCCAGCAGTGCCCAGACATGTGAGGGGTGGGTGCAGAGGACCCCCAGCAGTGCCCAGACATATGAGGGGTGGGTGCCTATCACTCCCAGCAGTGCCCAGACATGTGAGGGGTGGGTGCAGAGGACCCCCAGCAGTGCCCAGACATATGAGGGGTGGGTGCCTATCACTCCCAGCAGTGCCCAGACAGATGAGGGGTGGGTGCCTATCACTCCCAGCAGTGCCCAGACAGATGAGGGGTGGGTGCCTATCACTCCCAGCAGTGCCCAGACATGTGAGGGGTGGGTGCCTATCACTCCCAGCAGTGCCCAGACATATGAGGGGTGGGTTCCTATCACTCCCAGCAGTGCCCAGACATATGAGGGGTTGGTGCCTATCACTCCCAGCAGTGCCCAGACATATGAGGGGTGGGTGCCTATCACTCCCAGCAGTGCCCAGACATGTGAGGGGTGGGTGTCTATCACTCCCAGCAGTGCCCAGACATATGAGAGGCGGGTGCCTATCACTCCCAGCAGTGCCCAGACATATGAGGGGTGGGTGCCTATCACTCCCAGCAGTGCCCAGACATGTGAGGGGTGGGTGTCTATCACTCCCAGCAGTGCCCAGACATATGAGGGGTGGGTGCCTATCACTCCCAGCAGTGCCCAGACATGTGAGGGGTGGGTGCAGAGGACTCCCAGCAGTGCCCAGACATGTGAGGGGTGGGTGCAGTGGACCCCCAGCAGTGCCAGACATATGAGGGGTGGGTGCCTATCACTCCCAGCAGTGCCCAGACATATGAGGGGTGGGTGCCTATCACTCGCAGCAGTGCCCAGACATGTGAGGGGTGGGTGCAGAGGACTCCCAGCAGTGCCCAGACATGTGAGGGGTGGGTGCAGAGGACGCCCAGCAGTGCCCAGACATATGAGGGGTGGGTGCCTATCACTCGCAGCAGTGCCCAGACATGTGAGGGGTGGGTGCAGAGGACTCCCAGCAGTGCCCAGAGACATGGGGGGTGGGTGCCTATCACTCCCAGCAGTGCCCAGACATGTGAGGGGTGGGTGCAGAGGACTCCCAGCAGTGCCCAGACATATGAGGGGTGGGTGCCTATCACTCCCAGCAGTGCCCAGACATGTGAGGGTGGGTGCAGAGGACTCCCAGCAGTGCCCAGACATGTAAGGGGTGGGTGCAGAGGACCCCCAGCAGTGCCCAGACATATGAGGGGTGGGCGCCTATCACTCCCAGCAGTACCCAGACATATGAGGGGTGGGTGCCTCTCACTCGCAGCAGTGCCCAGACATGTGAGGGGTGGGTGCAGAGGACTCCCAGCAGTGCCCAGACATGTGAGGGGTGGGTGCAGAGGACCCCCAGCAGTGCCCAGACATATGAGGGGTGGGTGCCTATCACTCCCAGCAGTGCCCGGACCTATGAGGGGTGGGTGCAGAGGACTCCCAGCAGTGGCCAGAGACATGGGGGTGGGTGTCTATCACTCCCAGCAGTGCCCGGACATGTGAGGGGTGGGTGCAGAGGACCCCCAGCAGTGCCCAGACATATGAGGGGTGGGTGCCTATCACTCCCAGCAGTGCCCAGACATGTGAGGGGTGGGTGCAGAGGATTCCCAGCAGTGCCGAGAGACATGGGGGGGTGCCTATCACTCCCAGCAGTGCCCAGATATGTGAGGGGTGGGTGCAGAGGACTCCCAGCAGTGCCCAGACATATGAGGGGTGGGTGCCTATCACTCCCAGCAGTGCCCAGACATGTGAGGGGTGGGTGCAGAGGACTCCCAGCAGTGCCCAGACATGTGAGGGGTGGGTGCAGAGGACCCCCAGCAGTGCCCAGACATATGAGGGGTGGGTGCCTATCACTCCCAGCAGTGCCCAGACATGTGAGGGGTGGGTGCAGAGGACCCCCAGCAGTGCCCAGACATATGAGGGGTGGGTGCCTATCACTCCCAGCAGTGCCCAGACAGATGAGGGGTGGGTGCCTATCACTCCCAGCAGTGCCCAGACAGATGAGGGGTGGGTGCCTATCACTCCCAGCAGTGCCCAGACATGTGAGGGGTGGGTGCCTATCACTCCCAGCAGTGCCCAGACATATGAGGGGTGGGTTCCTATCACTCCCAGCAGTGCCCAGACATATGAGGGGTGGGTGCCTATCACTCCCAGCAGTGCCCAGACATATGAGGGGTGGGTGCCTATCACTCCCAGCAGTGCCCAGACATGTGAGGGGTGGGTGTCTATCACTCCCAGCAGTGCCCAGACATATGAGAGGCGGGTGCCTATCACTCCCAGCAGTGCCCAGACATATGAGGGGTGGGTGCCTATCACTCCCAGCAGTGCCCAGACATGTGAGGGGTGGGTGTCTATCACTCCCAGCAGTGCCCAGACATATGAGGGGTGGGTGCCTATCACTCCCAGCAGTGCCCAGACATGTGAGGGGCAGGTGCAGAGGACTCCCAGCAGTGCCCAGACATGTGAAGGGTGGGTGCAGAGGACCCCCAGCAGTGCCCAGATATATGAGGGGTGGGTGCCTATCACTCCCAGCAGTGCCCAGAGACATGGGGGGTGGGTGCCTATCACTCCCAGCAGTGCCCAGACATGTGAGGTGTGGGTGCAGAGGACCCCCAGCAGTGCCTAGACATATGAGGGGTGGGTGCCTATCACTCCCAGCAGTGCCCAGACATGTGAGGGGTGGGTGCAGAGGACTCCCAGCAGTGCCCAGAGACATGGGGGGTGGGTGCCTATCACTCCCAGCAGTGCCCAGACATGTGAGGGGTGGGTGCAGAGGACTACCAGCAGTGCCCAGACATATGAGAGGTGGGTGCCTATCACTCCCAGCAGTGCCCAGACATGTGAGGGGTAGGTGCAGAGGACTCCCAGCAGTGCCCCGACATGTTAGGGGTGGGTGCAGAGGACCCCCAGCAGTGCCCAGAGATATGACGACCGGGTGCCTATCACTCCCAGCAGTGCCCAGACATATGAGGGGTGGGTGCCTATCACTCCCAGCAGTGCCCAGACATGTGAGGGGTGGGTGCCTATCACTCCCAGCAGTGCCCAGACATATGAGGGGTGGGTGCCTATCACTCCCAGCAGTGCCCAGACATGTGAGGGGTGGGTGCCTATCACTCCCAGCAGTGCCCAGACATATGAGAGGTGGGTGCCTATCACTCCCAGCAGTGCCCAGACATGTGAGGGGTGGGTGCAGAGGACTCCCAGCAGTGCCCAGACATGTGAGGGGTGGGTGCAGAGGACCCCCAGCAGTGCCCAGACATATGAGGGGTGGGTGCCTATCACTCCCAGCAGTGCCCAGACATATGAGGGGTGGGTCCAGAGGACTCCCAGCAGTGCCCAGAGACATTTATCCATGAAGGCATGGCAAAATACTCTATACACAAGTACAGTGAGTACCAAGGATGGCAAAGACAATGCAGGCGGACACATTGCTGAGCAGGCATGCCCAGAGTTGAAGGGATCCATCACCAACAAAGGACATGTAGACACAGGGCAACACAACAATTGTGTAACTCTCTGCAGGGGAGATGTCAGGTGCCACAGAGGAAGGAACACCCCTTGGGACAATGTCTCAAAACACAAAGAGCATACACGACAAAGAATCTTTGCAGAGATCGCGTGATGGCATGCAGATACCAGGTTCCACCCCATGAGCTGCAGACCACAACATATCCCTGAAACATAACACATGCCCACAACCCCAACTCCTGTAGCATCAGCATCAACATCAATACCTGAAATGCAAGACTTTTCCAAAGAAAAAGAAAATGCTTTATTCAGCATGAAAATAATAATGTGTAAACAAGACTTATATGCAAAAGAAAGGTATGAAGCATACCAGATCAGTGGAGCCCTCTATAGGCCAGCACCTAAGCTGCTATCCCTTCTGTATTCATGTCCCTATGTAGTTGCTAGGGGTGAGTGTGCACACTGGATCGCACCCACTGATACAATGCAAGTCCAAACGGACCTAACAATTTCAAACCAAAAGCACAGGTGCACCACACATTAAGAAAATGGGAAAGATAATAATATAATTCATTCCCGACATCAAAGTTATTCAACAAAGTTCATTTTTTATTCAAAAGATTTATAATAGTTCTCATTTTAAAACAACGAATTGTAAATACAGTCTGTTCTTGACAACACAGCCGACGCGTTTCGTCCTTGAAGCGGACTTCTTCAGGGCTGTTTAGACACAAACATATAAATATACATAAGCATATATATAAAACAAAATATACATAATATAAAAACATATATATACAACCCACACCTTTGTGTGCTACAAACTACTTAGGTAACAATTTTTTGTAATTTTCCGTGAATTTTTTCTTTTTTGTGAATTTTTTCTTTTTTCTACACATGTATCATCATGTTGCCGGTTACATAACTTATTCCTAAACCCTAAGTATTTTCATTACATGTGATTCATCTTGTCTGCTTACAACATATACAGCGCTGTATTGTTGTTTTTAACAATAATTTAATATCCAAGTTTTGACACAGATCAAGCGAAGAGAGATGATGTGTACACTAAACAAAACAGAGGGGTGAGAGAAGAGAATCAAGTTCAGCAATCCCCAAGTAAAGGAAAGAGAATAGAGGCAGGAGAAGTAACAACACTTGTTGTATAGGACAGTCCCAATCACCTATATAGGGTCTCAGTCGTTGTCGTACCCAGGCTATGGATCATATGCAATTTCAAATCTGGGTGATGGGAGACTAGGATAATTAATTCCTTAAAGTTCATCTTAGGTTTTAAAAAAGGAAGAAGAAACGTAAATATTTACTGGTACCCACCATGTAATAAAGTGCACGATTTATTCAATTCTATTCTGCAAGGAAAGGAGCAATGCCAATCCAAAGGTACCCGTGGTGAGATTCCCCGGTTTCTTATATGTGCCGAAACTGTCTACAAATAAGAGAAAACTATGATAGTCAGCATTCATAAAGGCTAAAAGCGGATGCTGCCCTATATTGTTTAAATAGCAGCCCTAAAGTTATATACTTACATATGAGCGTAATATTCTTATACGATCACCATAGAGTTTAAAAAAAGGATGACCATGTCACATCATTCCAAGTTCTTTCAAGTATATTCTTGTTATGTGAAAAGAGAACAGTCTTCACAGTCTATAACAAGAAATAGATAGTTTGTAAAGCAATCCTATGATAGTATAACACAAAATAGTCTCATTGTACCGTAAAGTCACCACCTAAAAGTTCTATGTGTGAGCCAGCTCATAAAAAACTCGTGCCCAAGCAAGCACAGTCTCCCCTAGGACTTTGGGTATCAGGCCAATAGTTTACATATTAGACCCCCTAGAGGGTGACAAAGCAGGAGAAACACAGGTACCCTATCATATGAGTAAGCTCTCATGGCAATTAGGAACATCCAGCGCCAATAATGAAGTGTGTTCCATGTCGCTAATAGATATATCCGCCCTTAGTTCTACTGCGCGCTTGGATTAAGGGATTTTGCAGCTCCTAGTTCCTTTTGTATCACTAACAGAAAGGGAATATATAATCCAACCTACGAACTGGTGTAATATCCATATTTCTAAAAAACCAATCTATAATACAAAAACGAAAGAGTCAAGCATTGGGACAGCTTCCAAACCCTCTCCCGCTGTACCTATTCGCTTAAGTTAAGTTTTAATTCCAAAGTTACTTTCGTAGTTAAGCCTACCAGAATACGGCTGTGATGAACTCCCGACGGTCTCGATAATAACGGCTGGCGGGCAGCAGGAAGTGTGGAGAACAAATGAAAGACCATTCCTAAGCCTTAAGTATACGCGGTAATTGGCTACTATAGGTAACACCTGAAATCAATCATGGTCAGCACCGTGAGTGTCCTCAAGTTTTATATGTGAGATGTCTTCCAATGGGGCGGCCCTTTTTGAGCGTTGTATTAACGCGGCAATACTATTGTTAATACTATATCGGTTGACCTAGCTACAACACCAATGTATACAAAGTGAGCTAGAAGTAATTCATATTTCTATATTTACTTTCTGTTTAGGAAAGAGATGGAAATAACGGACCGGTCACTATCCCCGCAAGGGATGGCATATGTGGCAGCCATCTTGGAACAGGTTGAACTGAATCAGAACGGTCATTTTATTTTCTAAATTAGGCCGGTTTAAGCTGCAAGTCAATACACGTCATATAGCGCCAATAATTATATGTAAAAGGCACATTTTTACTCTTGAGGGCAGTCTACGGTCATTAAAAAAGTGTGTAATGTTAGTTTGTTTAAAAATTATATACTCATATGACGCCAATGAATATAAGTGGGGGGCACTTTGGCTCTTGCAAAAGACTATGCCATATGTATGCTAATAAAAAAGAAAATAATGGCAGAGAGGGTGTCCTGACGACCAATATTATTACTTATTGGGTATTTAAGGGTGCCATATTAGCATATGTGTCCATGGTATGGTGAAGCATGTGACCAGATAATGCATACAAATCCAAGCCAGGGAATTAATTACAATAAAGTTCCCAAAGAGAGACTGGTAAAACAGAGAAAGGAATGCAACAGAAGGAAAACCTATAAAAAGAGAAGGGAAAGGATGGGCAGAGGTTCCGATTTTGTTACCCAGTGTATCCAATGTTAGCAAGTGTATACAGACCACATTTGATCATTTTCAATGAGGAATTCAGCAAGAAATATATACCGGTGATAAATGAATATGTACAATTCACCTTAATCATTTTCAACATAACCTTTTAGTGAAACATTTGCCAGTGATACATGAATTTATACTGTCCACATTATTCTTGTTCATCACGAGCCTTAGTTAGTAAGTATACATAAACAATAAGTACGGGGAATACATTATCCTAGATGAGACTAACACAATGACTAAAGAAAATAATGCATCTCATCATCGCTATTATGCCCCAATTCTACACATTTGAGTCTACATATCCATGCAGCTTCATTTTTTCTAAGGGCCAGTTCCCTGTCTCCTCCTCTTGGGTGAATCGGGATGTGGTCTATTTCTATGAACCAGAAATCCTCCATGTTCCCATGGTTTTCCTGCATATGGTATGTCAGGGGGTATCTACGGTCACCCTTCCGAAGTGCTTGTAAGTGTTCCTGTATTCTTGTTTTAAGCGGCCTCTTGGTGCTGCCCACGTAGATCTTATTACATGAGCAGCCCAGAATGTAGGTCACAAATGTCGATTTGCAGTTAATCATGTGATTAATCTCATATGTTCGATTGGTGTTATGACAAAATGTCTTAGTCTTGTTTTTGCCTAACCTACATACATTGCACTCATTGCATGTGTAGAAGCCCTTTGTCATGGAGGGTAACCAAGTCTGAGGTTTGGGGGTCGTAACATAGCTTGGACATAGCTTGTTACGTAGGGTTTGTCCTCTTCTATAGGTCACTCTTGGTTTTTCAGGGATTATCCCTTGTAAACTCGGGATATCCTTCAATAAGTGCCAATTTTTGCGTAAAACATTATATGTTCTACTACTATTATTATTATTATTATGTGTGCTTATATAGCGCTCAACTTACCCTTGGGCATCTTGGCGCTTGCATTGGGAACCCGTCCTGGTTTTTCCCTGTGAGATAACCCGTACTGGGCATCCCCAAGTTGAAAGCCAGGCATCCCGCCGCAGGGGGGCCGTTGTGGAGATTAAGCAAGCTATTGCCCAGAGTTGCAGAGTGTGAACCCATGATTTGAGTAGGCACCGAAGTGAGAATTATCGAGTCCGTGGACACTTGGGCTCAGACCCTGCCGCGTCGGGAATTGAACCCTGGTCCCGGGTCTGACCTCTGCTTCAGGGTATGCCTTCTCTAACCAGTGAGCCACACTTCTCCACTACTATTGTTGTTAAATTGTGTATTGAAGGAGATTCGGGGTTTATCCTCTTTTTTTGTTGGCTTTGATTTCAGTGTATCGGCCCTAGGTACCTTCATCACCCTTCTGTGTGCCTTATCCAGTATTGCCTTTGGATAGCCTCTGCTGAGGAAACGTTGTTCTGTTTCACTGATGTTTTGGAGAAAGGTGCTTTCCAAACTACAATTGCGCCGCATCCGGATCATTTCCCCATAAGGGATGTTGTTTACAACATGATTCGGATGTGCGCTTAGGAAGTGTAATGTACTATTGCATGCAGTCTTTTTCCTGTGAGTGCGACTCTGAATTTGATTGTCATGGACATAAAAAGTAACATCAAGGAAATCAATGGTTTCCCTGTTGTACTCAATTGTGAATTTCACGTTGAATGGGTTGTCATTTAGGTAGGCATAATATTCCAGAAGATCCGGGGCAGGCCCATCCCATAACATGATGATGTCATCGATGTACCTGCCCCAGAAAATGACATGTTCCATCCACTTCGCAGCATGGCGTCCCCAGGCATGCCCCCGCTCAAACCAGCCCATAAAGAGCCCGGCATAAGCGGGGGCAAATCTAGAGCCCATGGCCGTTCCCTGGATCTGATGGAACCACTCAGAGTCATGCAAAAAAAAGTTTTTTGATAGGATGATCTCCGTCATCTCCAGGAGAACCTCATTATGCAAGTAATGGTCCGCTGTTCTTTGACCTAGAAAATATGGTAGTGCCTGGATCCCAAATTCTTTTTTAATGCACATATAAAGGCTGGTCACATCAAGTGTGACGAACATAAGGCTTTCGGACCAGACTAGGCCCTCAAATTTGCCCAATACGTCCTTCGTGTCCTTAATGTACGCAGGGAGATTTTGGACCAATGGTTGGATATAATGGTCCACATATTCGGAGAGTCTTTCGGTGGGTGAATTCACCCCCGAAATGATGGGACGTCCAGGTGGAAATGGACCTCCCTTGTGTACTTTGGGCAATATGTATATGCAAGGGGAGGTAGGTTTTTGTACCATGAGATATTTACACTCATCTTCACTCAATAGGCCATTGTCTCTCCATTCCATGAGTCTCATGTTGATATGTATACCTAGAGTCTTGATTGGATTACCTGATAGTTTTGTATAGCATGAGGTGTCCGATAACTGCCGTGCGATCTCACCCATATAGCTTGTTTTTTCCATGATCACGACATTCCCCCCCTTGTCCGCCTCACGGATAACTATGGACGTGTCAGTTTTTAGTCCCCTCAATGCGTCATTTTCACCTGCAGTTAAATTATGCTTTCTCTTGTTACGGGGGGTTGGATGTTCCCAAATTTTATAGAGGCCCTGGATGACTTTATCTCTGAACAGGTCTATATTGGGGTGTGTACCATGTGGGGTGTATTTAGATTTAATTCTTAGACCACTATCCAATGACACATCCTCTGAAATATCCAACTCATTTCTAATCAACTCCAGTTCAATAGGGGTTTCATACTCAACAGACATCATTGTTTGCAAAACGTTTATTTCATTTACAGTATGTGAGGGTGGAACATACTCCTCAGATGGTTTTGTACATATAAATGGGTTACGGGAGAAATGGTCCTTCAATTTTAATAATCGTACAAATTTCGAAAGATCCACAAAAACATCAACATCATTACCCGTTTGATTAGGGCAGAACCCTAGGCCCTTGCTTAGTACAGAAATGTCATCAGCTGACAAAGCCTTTTTAGAACGATTAACTATCATCAGTTCCTTAGACCCAGAGGCACCAATCTCATCTAATTCCCTGTTTTCTTGGAACGAGTCAACCTGCCCACTGGTTCCTGCCTTGTCTTTTTGCTGGTCCTGTTTGTACTCCTGCCATCTCCTCCCCCCCTTCTGGTTTTTGGTCTTTTAATGCTGATTTTGCCCCCAGCCTTAGTCTCTCCATTTCTAATAAAACATTCGATCTATTTTCCGTCCCATTTGTACCTATGGATTCTTCCGAGATAACTGAGCTGGTTGCCGATGATATAGAAGTGACACTTCTGGCCGGAGTTAAGTCCAAAGTGTCCTCCCGTGGTCTTTTTCCCTCCCCTGGGATCTTTACATTATCATATTTATGCGAGAACGTGTAAACTCTCCCGTCTCTGTAGTCTTTATCGTCCCTTTTAATTTTTTTGATCTTTTTATCCCTTAGGTACAACTGGTGGCTCTCTAAGACTTCATCCAGGATGGCATAATTTTTCTTGACCACATCCTTGAGTTCTGATGTTAAAATCTCTTTCTCTATTTCCTCTATTTCTTGCTGCAATTTGATTCCTTTCTTTTCAGCATTCTTTATGAGTATACGCATCATATTAAATGATGCATTGCGTAAATTTCCCTCCCAGTCCTCAAGTGAATCTTTGTCCAGATCTTCAAAGGTCGGAAAGATCAGAATTCTAAGACCCCTTGGTATTTTTTCATTTTCGATATACTTTTCCAGGGTGGTTCCGTCCCACCATCTGGACATCTCAAGCTTTTTTAATTTCTCCAACCTTTGAAATTTAGCCTTAAGGCCCTCTGGTTTGGGGGCAGCGCTACCCCCACCTCCAGGTTTAGAGCTTGTAGCAAATAGGTCTTGGGCTAGTTCTTGTCTTCTATCCTTGAATCCTGGCATCATTAGATATTAGGAATTCAGGGGTCAAGGAGACCTTTCTGAGAAAATTTATATTCAAAATTAGTATTGTACAGTGACTTGAAGGGCAATTTAGTGCTAATTTGAGGGGTATAACATATATGCAAAAGAAAGGTATGAAGCATACCAGATCAGTGGAGCCCTCTATAGGCCAGCACCTAAGCTGCTATCCCTTCTGTATTCATGTCCCTATGTAGTTGCTAGGGGTGAGTGTGCACACTGGATCGCACCCACTGATACAATGCAAGTCCAAGCGGACCTAACAATTTCAAACCAAAAGCACAGGTGCACCACACATTAAGAAAATGGGAAAGATAATAATATAATTCATTCCCGACGTCAAAGTTATTCAAAAAAGTTCATTTTTTATTCAAAAGATTTATAATAGTTCTCATTTTAAAACAACGAATTGTAAATACAGTCTGTTCTTGACAACACAGCCGACGTGTTTCGTCCTTGAAGTGGACTTCTTCAGGGCTGTTTAGACACAAACATATAAATATACATAAGCATATATATAAAACAAAATATACATAATATAAAAACATATATATACAACCCACACCTTTGTGTGCTACAAACTACTTAGGTAACAATTATTTGTAATTTTCCGTGAATTTTTTCTTTTTTGTGAATTTTTTCTTTTTTCTACACATGTATCATCATGTTGCCGGTTACATAACTTATTCCTAAACCCTAAGTATTTTCATTACATGTGATTCATCTTGTCTGCTTACAACATATACAGCGCTGTATTGTTGTTTTTAACAATAATTTAATATCCAAGTTTTGACACAGATCAAGCGAAGAGAGATGATGTGTACACTAAACAAAACAGAGGGGTGAGAGAAGAGAATCAAGTTCAGCAATCCCCAAGTAAAGGAAAGAGAATAGAGGCAGGAGAAGTAACAACACTTGTTGTATAGGACAGTCCCAATCACCTATATAGGGTCTCAGTCGTTGTCGTACCCAGGCTATGGATCATATGCAATTTCAAATCTGGGTGATGGGAGACTAGGATAATTAATTCCTTAAAGTTCATCTTAGGTTTTAAAAAAGGAAGAAGAAACGTAAATATTTACTGGTACCCACCATGTAATAAAGTGCACGAGTTATTCAATTCTATTCTGCAAGGAAAGGAGCAATGCCAATCCAAAGGTACCCGTGGTGAGATTCCCCGGTTTCTTATATGTGCCGAAACAAGACTATTCACAAAGGCCAATGGCCAGTCCATATCAGCAGTCCTTGGGGGGGACACATGGCCATGCGTCTCCCCTAGCTTGCCTGCACATCACAAGAGTGTTACGTCGACTGGGGGGGGGCATCATGTGGGGAAGGACCAGGCACCGCAGGGACAGGAGGGGGAAGGGTAGGAGTGGTGGGTGCAGGGATGGACGACTCCACCACAGGGGGTGGGGCAGTGCCAAAGGTGGAGGTGAGCTCGGCGCTGCACACTTCTGCCAGTTCTTCAAGCGTCTCCCCTGCACCCGGAGAAACAACAGGCCCCAAGGAGGGGGGGGTCCGAGGGATGGGTTGCAGCGCTACTGGGGAAGGTGGTGGACGGGCTGGGGGACTTAACTCCCCTACCCGTGGAGTGCCTTGACCGTTTCCGGCCAGGTGAACTAGTGGGGCTGAGGCCCAGCCCAGCAAAGTAGGCCTCCTTCTCAGAATCTGGGGCAGGGGAGCCAAGGCAAGACTATGAAGGCATGCCACCTATTGTTCACTTGGAAACAAACAGTATTGTCGCACCCAAGGCCAAATACCACATGCCAATGCAGAAGGTGTCCCCAGACTCAGAGACCTGTGAGTACTTTTGACACCCCAAAGAAATACATTGTGACTCCTGGAGAATCACAACCCTTTCCAAAATGGACATGTCTAGCATGTGTGAATGTGGCACTCTGTGAACACAACACACATGTGTCTGTATAGCAGAAGTCACACAAGGAGGTGCACACCAAACTACATGTACACAGTCATTGTCTGAGCTGCCAGACTCATTCAAATCAGCCACTGTTAGGCAGAAATGGCGTAGCAGTAAGTACATATACATGGCACCAGGGTGGCTGGATGACTTGACACTCGTAATTTTGTATCAGCAACAACCAAGGACTAACCCAAATGCTAGCACACTGTTGGAACATGTATAGTATGTATGAACTCCAAACAAGTGTTGTCCAAACTGTGCATTACTTTTAAATGTGCCAGCGTGTCCCTGGAAAGTTTAAAGGTGGTGTCTTGTGCACTTCCCTGGGAGACATCTGTCATGCAGGCACATCATTGTCCTTCACAACCAAACAACAAGGTCAAGCATATGAAACATTGAGACTTGTTGACAGGTGTAGTGAGTGCCAATGGACATTTTCCCAGAGTCAGAACTGGCAATGAAACATCAGGGTTGAACATGTACGCCTCTCCCGCGCACATCCACCCATACCTGAGTCAATGTGACTGATACCAATCAAGAAGTGAGAGCTGTTATTCAGGGTTACAATAACTGTGCTTGAAAACTAGCTTCATTAACACGACATCACCTTGTAGGGCTGCAAAAACATATTGGTCACAAACAAACATCAACAGATTGTTGTGAATAGCCACACAGGCACTGCCCAGTGTGAGTATGCACAAGAAAACTGCTGTATCCCTGTCCAGTGGGCAAATGTATCACACATGTAGAAACTACTACCCAGGCCAGGGAACAATGCCACAGAGGCAGAGCCATTATGAACCCACAGTGAATGTGCACAGTGTTGGATGACACACATGAGTAGGAGGGCAGGCTGTGACACATGACTGTAGTGTGCACATTGCTCCATGGTCCTGGAATGAGCTGACTGTAACAGGAGCAACCGTCCCGGCACTATGCATATATCCCACTCATGCACATCATGTCTGAGGCCACAACATTGATAATGCATGCAGCAAGTCTGTTAATTTGAAACCTCGCACTCCTATGTTGGGACTCAGCATCAGTGGCAACAAATATGCACCCCCTAATGACTGTACAGGCCAGGGCACAGGCAGACCACCCCCACACATGATGCTGAAAGCAGTGTGCACCTTGATAAACTGGCAGCCTAGATGACCATGTGCAATAGTGATCACGCACAGACCAGGTAACACATGTCAAGGAGGGGATGGGAGGAAGAACAGCACAGGTTGACTGTGGGGGAACAGGATATGCACTGCACATATATACCCTGGCAGTGTCTCCAGGCGACTGAGCAGCATCAAAAGCTGGCGACACACAACAAACACACATGTACCTACCCCCTTTCTGCTGCTGTAACTCCCGTATCCGCCTATCCAGGTCAGGGAAGACCACCGCCAGGACACGCCGCATCTGGTGGGTCAGGCGCCGGCGCCCGCCATGCTTGCGAGGAGGTGAGTCCTTCAGCATGACCCGGGCGATACTCCGGGTCCAGCACCGGATATCCTGCCATCTCTTCCTCACTTGTGGCAGGCGCCGACTGCGACCCTCCACCGATTGCACGGCCTTGATGGCGTCCTTCCAGATCTTCCCCTTGTGGTAGGGGTATACCTGTGTGGATGACAAAGTGGGACAACATCACTACACCTGCACCATGTCACAGAGACACACAGTTGAACATCTTAGATTTGTGGAACAGGGCATAGTATGCTGGCAAGTAATAGCACCTCAGTCATAGGGACTTTTTCCACTGGGGATGCAGCAATGCACTACATGGCATAGTAAGTACACAGGTGGCATGAGGGGTGGTAAACAATCCCTGATCATGGCACACTCTGCGCATCCCAAGCAACACAAGGCTGATGGACAGCAACGCTAAGCAGTCGCATGCGCCAGGCCACTGATGAAAGATCAGCAGAGTACACAGACACACACAGGCACACATCAATCACCTGCCATTGGCAACAGCGGATGCAAACCTCACTCTGCACATGTGCCACTTGCCAGGGGGGGGGGTCACAGGTGTGGGGCTAGCTCAGCAAGTCAGACTCACAGCACGGCTTACTTCACACATCAGATGGATTGAGCAGTTGCCTCCTCCATGCAGCTGTGGTGCAACACTCCGCATAGACACTCATCCACATGACAAGAAACATTCACACACATCAATGTCCAGGGGGCGTACACATCATTTGGACACTCTCACCACAGCTCCACTCAACTCTCACACACTTCTGTGGGTGCAGTCACCTGTCACACCGGGGTGACCACTCAATCACCGCAGGACAATAGAACAAGAATGCCCAAGAGGATTTGACTGGCGGAATGTGCCATGCACTATGCAGTGAATGTCACAGTAAGCACAATGCAAGTGAGGAGTGCACACATGAACTACATCAAGCCCTGCATGAGAGACATAAGCCATCCCTCCCCTGGGACCCACTCCACCCAACATTGCATGTCTGTCACACCTGGCCACAATGCCAGAAGTGACAGACACAATAAAGGTGCACAGGCGAAGGTACTGGAGTCAGCACTCACCTGCTCCCCTGGTCGACCATACAGCATGGGGTACTGTGGGAGGATCACATCCAGCAGGGCCTCGTTCTCCTCCTGGGTGAAAGGCTGGGCCCTCTCCACAGTCCTTGACATGGTGCCAGAGGGAGACAATACAGCAGCAGTGATATCTACAGACATGTTGTGCAGGCAAGTGCCCTCTCATGGGTTCTGCCTGCCTTATATCTGCCTTGCTGGCCTATTTCATATACAGGAGTACAGAGTGATTGGTCAGACTCATTTGCATCCTACGTTTCCTCCAATCCCTTTAAACATACACCAGTGACAGCCTTTGTATCTTTCGATTTAGCAGCATCATGTCAAGTCAATAACCACTTTGCAACATTGTTAAATGTGGCCAACTGATTTTTCCAGATCACATGGTGTAAAAATTTGAACTTGAAACTCGGTATCCATGACAACCAGCATGCATTTAGGCCCTAATACTTGTCCCTCATGTCTCCCCATTGTAAATCTTAAATCCCCACACAGGTACGGCGCTTTTCACACGTACCCCTAGGGCACCATCACTACAGTGATAAGGGCCGTACTCACGCCTGTACGGCCCATATCACTGGGGCCTACGGTACCCCCAACGATAGTGATAGGCACGTACTCGCGTGTACGGCCCGTACACGTGTGAGTACGTGCCGTATCACTAGGGCCTACGGTACCCCCAACCATAGTGATAGGGACGTACTCACGCGTGTACGGCCTGTACACGCGTGAGTATGTGGCGTATCACTAGGGCCTACGGTACCCCCAACCATAGTGATAGGAACGTACTCATGCGTGTACGGGCCGTACACCCGTGAGTACATCCCTATCACTATGGTTGGGGGTACCGTAGGCCCTAGTGATACGCCACCTACTCACGCGTGTATGGGCCGTACACGCGTGGGTACGTTCCTATCACTATCGTTGGGGGTACCATAGGCCCTAGTGATACGCCACGTACTCACGCGTGTACGGGCCGTACACGCATGGGTACGTGCCTATCACTATCGTTGGGGGTACCGTAGGCCCTAGTGATACGCCACGTACTCACGTGTGTACGGGCCATACATGCGTGAGTACGTCCCTATCACTATGGTTGGGGGTACTTTAGGCCCCAGTGCTACGGCACGTACTCACGCGTGTACGGCCCGTACACGCGTGAGTACGTGCCTATCACTGGGGCCTACGGTACCCCCAACGATAGTGATAGGGACGTACTCATGTGTGTACGGCCCGTACACACGTGAGTATGGGCCCTACACACGCCCTCAGAGCATGTGTACTGCGTTTCACTGCTTACACTGGTGATAGGAGGCGCACACGAAAGGGATGGAGGTGTCAGACTCGTACAAGGCTGTACATCAAGTCATTGTCAGTGCAGTCCTTCATGTGCAGGGCCTAGGTGTGTCAGGCAGTGATGTGCCACATGTCTCCTCATGTTGCGGCACAATAGATGTGTGATGAGCTGTTTACACATGTCATGTGTAATGGGGCACTACGTGGCACACTTCCCCTTCACACTTTGCACATGTGTGCATGTGCGACACACGTGTCAAGCACTGCATCACTGGTATGGCACAGTCTGCAACACCCGCAACTGTCCCCTGATGCCAGGTACATGGATAATTACACCTGACATGTGACTCCCAGTGTGCCACGATGTGACTATGTCATGTGTGTGTCATGTGTTCCCATGAGCTTTCCGCTGGTGTTCCGTCAACTCCATCTGCTGTTGCAGCATCCAACATGTGTATGTGTGCATTTGTGGATGCCACACATATACGCACACCATGCCACATGTGGACTCACACGTTACATGTGTCATGATGTTTGGCAGATGACTTCCTGACATGAGGCAATGTCTGCGTTGTCTCAATGTCTGTGACATAAGTTTTTGACATGGACCCCTTAATGGAAATGTGTGCAATCTGTCCATTTCCAGATAACATGTGACCTGTGCGTCTAGAATCCCGCCAGCTGTCTGTATGAGATGACATCCTTCTAATGCTAATATGTGGATGTCTGTCACTCATGTAATGTGTCTGGCTTGTCACTTACACTGTCCAACAGCTATTTCATGGCATGTCACGTCAACATTGCCATGCAACTATTGTGGCTGGCTGTTCATAGGAGTATCACCTGGCTGGCCCACGTGTCCTGGATATATTGCACAGCACAGACTCTGTATTAAGCAGATGTGTATTAGCTGTTGAACATGTGCTCATTTGTGTGGTAATGTACTCACTCTTCGTTATTCCTTCCAAATCTCTGCAGGGCACCGCCTCTCCCCAGACGAATGCCAGACCTGGATGCCATGCGTGAACATGACTGCATACGCAGATACAGATTCTCGCAAGAGTTGATAGAGGACTTGACCCGCCGGCTTTCACCACACCTCCAACCACAACACAGGTATCCTACAGCTCTGACCCCCAAGGTGAAGGTGATGGCAGCCCTACATTTTTTTGCAACCGGCACTTTTCAATTGACCCTAGCTGATGTCGGCGGCATGTCCCAGACTATGTTCACCCGTGTCCTGCATGATGTTATAGAAGCCATGTTGTTGCACCTGGATGAATTCATCCATTTTCCCACTCGTGAGCAGTTGACAGGTGTCAAGGGTGAGTTCTATGCCCTGGGAGGGATGCCTCATGTAATTGGGGCCATTGATGGGACACATGTGGCTTTGGTACCACCAAAGGCACAGGAGGTAGCCTATAGAAACAGAAAACATTACCACTCCATTAATGCCCTTGTGGTGTGTCTTGCTAACATGCTGATTTCCCATGTCTGTGCATGTTTTCCAGGATCCGCACACGATGCATACATCATGAGGCGTAGCAGGGTGCCAGAAATTATGCTGCAGCGGCACGCGGAACGAGCATGTCTTGTTGGTGGGTATACTCTGTTAGTCCTGTGTTCAGCGCTATCTTTGTTTCTTACGGCATCTCCTGACCCACTTCTTCACATGATGTTTCCATGTAGGGGACTCTGGCTATCCCAACATGCCATGGCTGATGACGCCTCTCCGCAACCCCAGAACAGCCGCAGAACACCGGTACAATGACACCCATGGGCAGACGAGGCACGTGATTGAGAGTACATTTGGACTCCTGAAGAGCAGATTCCGGTGCCTCCACAAGACCGGCGGCGCACTCCCATATGCCCCGGTGAAGGTCTGCAAAATCTTCATTGTGTGCTGCATGCTGCACAACATGGCAGTGGAGAAGGCTGTGCCACTCATCCTTGATCCGGATGAGCAGGATCATCCACACGTGGAGGATGAAGGGCTCGGGCACGGGGCAAGAGAGGATGAGGATGAGGACATCCGGACTCAGCTTATCCGCAACTTCTTCTCATGATGGTGAGTCCCTGTGTCTGAGTGTGCACGCTTTGAGCCTTGTGTGGCATGTGTTGCAATGTGTGTGTCGAGCTGACTGTGTGCTAAGTGACTTGGAGGTGTGTTCTGATGTGTCATTCAAGTGATGATGTCATTCCACACATATTAGCTGGGACACTAAATTTGTTAAGGGCATGGTGACAACATCATTCCTGTAGAGTTCATGTACATGTCTGCGGATTACTGGCTCTTCGCTGACTTGTTGTGTGTCTGTCCTCCCCAGGTTCTTGCGGCTGTCGTCTGCTCATGTCATCATTGCCCTCCTGCTATTCCTCATGAGTATAACGTGTGCTGGATCAGAGTTACATGCACAGACATGGTGACAAGTAATTTGGGGTAAGGAGTACAGCAAGGCATTTTGGGGGTGGTACGTGTTTGTGATATGTGGGGACTGCTCCTGTGCATGTTGTGTTACCATGCATACATGTCGACTCACCATGGGCCACATGATGTGTTGCATGGCTCCCATGAATTGATGGTCACCCTTCCTGGCAGTCATCTGTAATGGTGTGTGGATTCTGATGGAGGCATCAATGTGTGTATAACGGCTCCAAGGAACATACAGGATGCTAATGGTGGTCATAGTGTGGGACATCCCCATATGAGGCTCAATGGGGAATTGTAGACTATCCGTGTGCAGCAAGGGGTGTTAGGCTCAACCCCTTCACTTGTGTGCCAGCTCAGTAGGATTCACACATCTGTGTGTTGAAGGGGGTGTCCAGTGTAGGTCACACATGGTCAGCCAAAGGACCTGTGAGTCTGTTCCAATTGATGCATTTCCCTTAGTGTGCGGCTGAGTAATAAAGGTGTTTGTCACACTCCAAAGTGCCTAATCTCTGTCAATGCAGGTCTCTTGCCACTTTGCATGCGGCATATCTGGCATAGTTGTGAAAGATTATGCATAGGAGTCCATGTGTAGTTTAGCAACATGCATGCAGTTGCTCATGGGTTAGGCTCCCTATTGGGCATGAAGTACATGGTCGTGTATGTTTTTTGACATGTTGGTCCGCACAATGGGCCACCAACAGCTGCTGAGGGTGTGTCTCCTGTGCGCAGGTCGGCCTTCAGTTTCCTGATCCGGTGTCATGCTTCGTTGGTGATTGTGCATGCATTGTCTCTGGGTGTGCCATGTGACACTGGACACTCTTTACTTTACACACGTGCCTGTTGCAGTTGTCCTTCTGACATCCTAGTCTATGTGTGCAAATTCTGTCATTTTGCGAGGAGATGCCGCCTGCTGCTGCAGCCCCTGCAGCAAGGGCCAACAGAGTATCCAGATTTGGCAACACACACACCTCCAGGATGCTCCTCACTTCCTCCCTCCACCCATTCATTTTGCTGTCCTCACCTTGTCTATGCCACTGTTGCCGCCACGCGGTGCCAAAGGCTGGACCATCAGCACATGCAAGGTGCACATTGCACCACCATCCTGTCCTTGCATTACCCTCATCACACTACAGTCTGATGTATCAGCCACACTCCGAGCTATGTCCATCCGCACATCTAATGCCTGCTGTCAGACATACCCTGGGCACACACACGACACCTTTGCATGCTGAGTGTGCAACTCCAACTGCCTACACTGCGCTGCCCCGCCTTCCAGGCCCTGTCACACCAACCAGGTCACGTCCCTAATACTCCCCACCGGCTCTGTGGCCCAGCAAGGGCATGGGAGTGGGACTCAAGGCTTCAGCATGTAGTATGGTGTCATTGTCTGGGACATGGCACAGGTATCATCTCTCAGCATGTCAATCTACAGAGTGTCCAGGACCCCCCTCTCCACCATCACATGCGAACAGCACCTCATCATCAGCTGGTATGCCATTGACAGCCAGGTGCTCCTCATCCTCAACAAAGACACAGACATTGGCAGTTCCGTCATTCAAGTATGCATGAGATCTATTGATGGATGGCTGCACATGAGCACCCTGAGGCTGGACTTGTACAGGACTGAGGTGCACATCTGAGGATTGTCCCCTTCCAGCTGGGTCAAGTGCCTGTGTCCCACCCACAAGAGCCCTGCACAAGCACCCAGTACCACACACACAAGATGGTGTGCATCATGTTTGGCTCGCTCACATATGCCATGCTAGTCCACAGCATCTGTACCTCATGCTGCAATGCCCTCTGCATTATGCACATGATCCACAGATAGATCCACTCCAAGAAAAGATAGACCATCCCCCAGGTCCATGACAACATCCGTGTCACATACTGCCCTGCCCTCTATGGAGCAAGTACATCCAAACTCCCAGGAAACTGGTCCACTTCCACGGTGCATCTGCACACCTCAGATTCAACAGGCTGCGCCCCAGCCACCTCACCGTCCATCATGGATAGCTGCAACGGATCACTGTCTGCTGCAGGGTTACCTCCACACTCCCCACCCACACTCAGGAGGCAGTCCACAACCCCGACCCCAACCAACCTTGTACATCTGTCATCCTAGATCCCGTTGGGCCATCTCCGTGCATCCAACCTTGCCCTGGCCACCGTTCTTCACATCCACCGTACTCCAGCATACAGGACATTGTTCTCCCAGCTGGCCACACATACCTGGGACTACCTCCCCGGGAACCTCCACATGAGCCATGACCTCTACGCCTTGATGATAATCTCCCAAATAGGTCGCTCCGCACAGTTTAGCAAGCCCCCCCCTCAGCAGCCGGAGGCCATCACAGGTGAGTGTTGTGCTCCATGCCTACATTGAATGATACCTTGTGACCCATGTGTGTCCTGTACCAGACTCTGATCCCAGGGTATGGTTGGCTGGAGTTGGTTCAACACTCAGGCATAGTTTGACATTTCCACACACATATGTCGTTGAATGATGCAAAATGATAGGAACGTCTCATGTCCAAAGTGAAATATTTATTTACGGTGGGGTAAGTGGTTTGGTAGATACAATTGGGTGCTGTACCGGGGGAATAGAATCCAAAGTTCACAGGGGGAGATGGTATCCTTGGCATTGGAAGTCATCAGAGTCCAGACCACAGTGTTGGTCATCAGTGGTCAGACTGTGACCAGCAAGTCCATGTGGCAGAGAATGTCATTGGATGAGGTGCTGCTGTTGTGCCGGAGGGCCAGGTGCCAGGCCAGGTGACCTGGGAGATGGGGATGGTCCGCTGACTCTCACGGTCTTTTCCGTGGACAACCCACCTTCCTCCGGGAACCCTCAGATGCAGGCCTTGACAATGCTTGGGACGCTCCGTCGGACGAATCCTCCTCCTCCTCCTCCCTCCCTGTGTCTGGTGCTGGTCTACGCCTGGTGGCACAGGGAGGGTTTGCCAGGCTTTGGGCGATCTGACGGAGTGATTGGCTCACGTCCCTGTGCACCGCCAGGAGCTCAGCCAGTCTTGCCTCCATCCGTCCTTGGTGTTGTTGATGACTGGCATGATGCTCGACCTGCAGGTTCTTAATGTCATCGAGGGTCCCCTGCATCTCGGAGAGTCTTGACACGACCTGGTTGATTCCTCTGGTGTCATGCCGGTATGAGTCCAGGATGTTGCGTATGTGTGACATACCGGGGTCCTGAGCTGGCTGGTCAGGTTCGCGCCTCCGCCTCCCTCCACTCCCTCCACCCCTGCCCACTTGAGCCTGGCCTGCCGTTGTGGGCACATCGGGTCTACGGGACCCCTGAGGGATGGCATTTGCAGGGTTGCCTGCCTCCTCCTGGTTGCCCGGAGAAACTTGTCCCTCCTGGTCAGACTGGCTGTGTTGTTCAGTGTGAGCAGGGCTCCTGGGTGTGTCCTGGGATGTGGCAGGAATGGGGGTGGTGGTTGGCACAGATGTACCTGACGCAGGTGCTGCAGGGGCTTGGGCACCAGAGGGTCCAGATTGGTCGGGGTCATCCACGGAGTGGTGAGAGTCGTCACTGCTGGTGGGATCGTCTTCACGCGGTGCCTGGGACTGTGATTCTTCCCCCCCAGTGTTGGGGGGAGATCGACGACTTTGCCCTGTGTGTGAGAGAGAGACAATGTTTATGGTGTTTCATGCGACATCTATGTTTCATACATATTCAAGTTGACACATTTCCTCCAGGTAGTTGGATGTGCCTAGCATTCCTCTCAATGTCCACTTGGGGATGGGTATGTTGCGGGGGTCAGATTGGGATGTTCCCCTGAGTGTTTGACCTGTAAATTGTTTGCTCTGATGCTTATTTGGCTCTGGATCGGTCTTGTTATGTCACATGTCCATTGTGGGAGTGTGTAAATCCGTTGCCTGCCCCGGGTGTGTGTGCTTGTGTTAGGGGGGAGGGGTTGTGACTGGGCCTGCTGTTGTGTGTAGCGTGATTTGTCATTGGGTCTCCCAGGTGATGTGTCTGTCCCCTCATGGTGCATGCTGGCATGATAGTGAGTGTGAGTTCCTGTGCTAGATAGCTGTGCTTGTGGAGTTGGTGTTTGAGTGTACAGTGGTCCCAGGAGGGCCTTGTGCTGCATACAGCAGGGCCAAGTGTCATCTACCTTGTCAGTACTTTGCCAGTCCCTGTGCATTGTGCATGGTTATGTACCTATGCCATGTGGGCTGAGGGCATTGGTGTCTGCGTCTCATTTCCACAATGTGTTGTGTGGGGCCCACCCTCCCAGCCTCCCGGACATCCAGTCTTGTTTTTGTGGTTGTTGTAGGCTTGGACATGGCCTTGCCTTGATTTGTGAAGGGTGCATGGTGACGTTGGTGGCATGAGCGTGGTTTTTGAGTGTGGTTGTTTGCGGTGAGTGCTTGGGGGACGTTGGGTGCATTTGGTGTGTATGTGGTGTGGACCCCATTGCCCCCATGTTACGTAAGTTGTTTGTGTACTCACCAGACTCCGCGACTCCTTCGACTCCGTGTACTCCCACCGGTGGTAGCAGGGCCATCACCTTCTCCTCCCAGGGATGGTAGTGTACGGGTCTGCGGGGCGGCCCACCTCCAGTGATGTTAGTCTGGGCATATTCTTCATTCATTTTCCTCTTGACCGCCCTGTGCAGATCGTACCACCTGGCTTGGCATTCATGCCTGGTCCTTCGGATGGGCGCAACAGCATTCACCTTGTCGACAATCCTCTGCCACATGGCAGATTTTGCAGATATGCTGGTCTGTCTGACAAATGTTCCAAACAGCTGTGGCTCGACTCTGATGACTTCGTTGACAAGGAAGTCCAGCTCCGCCGTTGTGAACTTTGGATTCTTGTCTGTGGGCATGGTGTGGGGTGTGGGTGGGGGTGTGGGTGTGGATGGTTGTGGGTGTGTGGGTGTGAATGTGACGGTGTGTGTGTGAATGTGAAGAGGGGGATGTTTGTGGATGAGGTTGTGTGAAGGTGTGTGATTGAAGGTGTAGTGGAGGTATGAGTGATGTGGAGTAGTTTCTTTGTGGAGTTGTTTGTCAGTGGGGTCTGGCAGCAGTGGGTCTGTTGCAAAGGTTGTGTGTGTGGGCCCTTTTTATTGGTCCATTTTTGGGTGTGGCTGTGTTTGAATTTTGGTGGGTGTGTTATAAGTGGTGGTTGTGATTTGGGGCCTCTGTTTGCCTGTTTGGATGTGCCAGGTCAGTCATTGAGATGTATTTTGTCATGTAGACGTGTTTTGTGGTGTTGTGCGAGTCGAATTGACCCTCCTTGTGCTGTTTTGCAGTGTTCTGGTTCTGTAACAGTCATTTTCGCGTAGGTACGATCCGTACATACGCGATGCTGGGTGAGGGTGCTGGGGTACGGTGTTGGAGTGCGGCGCGTACATGCAGTGGGGGTTCCGTGCGGCCCTGGGGTACGGCGCGTACATGCGGGGGTGCGGCACGCTGGGGGGGGGGTAGGTGCGTACATGCGGTGGGGGTACGGTGCGTACAGGTGTGGCCCTGGGGTACGGCGCGTACATGCGGGGGGGGGTAAGGCACGTACATGCGGTGGGGGTACGATGCTTACACGTGCGGCCCTGGGGTACGGCACGCACATGCGGGGGTGCAGCGTGTACATGGGGAGGTACGGCACGTACATGGGGGGGTAAGGCGCGTACATGCGGTGGGGGTACGGTGCGTACAGGTGCGGCCCTGGGGTATGGCGCGTACTTGCGGAGGTACGGCATGTACATAAGGGGGTGATGCGCCTACAGGGGGGGACGGCGCGTACAGGTGTGGGGCTGGGCTACAGTGCGGACAGGGGGGGTAAGGCGCGTACATGGGGGGTACGGCGCGTACAGTTGCAGGGCTGGGGTACAGTGCGGACAGGGTGGTGTACGGTGCTGACATATTTGAGGGTGGGGGGGCTGTACGGCTCGTACATGGGCATGAGTTTACCCGTGTACATGTGTGCTACTGCGTTGGCTCCGTACGGGTCTTTTCACGTGCGATTGTGTAATCGGACGGACGGTCGGGATCGTAGTTGCGCGCTCGGACTTGTGTTTTACGATTTGCACGTAAAAATGTCCGGCTCACTCTCGTACTCTTTTCCCGACGATATTCGGACGTGAAAATTTTCCGACGCACTCTCGTAGACTTTTCCCGATGCTATTCGTAGTTATTTTTCATGGACGAATCGTACTTGGCCGTTTGCACGGTGCTTCTACGACTCGTACATAAAAAAATACGGATACAGGTCATACGCAAATTATTTTTAACGGATCGGAATTGGCACCATAATGTTGCAGGTGGTTTAGCATATTGTTCAATATTATTGTTCATTATATTATGAAATTTGTTCTTATTTTTTTTTTGCGGCTATTGATTGCATCAGTCATGAGTCTTTGTATTGTATTTAATAACTTATTATTATGTTTTTAGTATGTATTTATTTATGGATTTTATGGATTATACTTGGACAATTTATTATGGATTGTGTTTTATATGTATAGCATGTCTTTTATGATGTAAATCGAAATAAAGACCTTTTGACTGACTGACTGAGTTTCAGGTTCTGTCAACATGTATAGTCTACTGCAGGACTGCATTGCTCCTGGAGGAGATCTATGCAGCAATCAAAGGCTCTGTGTGGGGGCAATTGGGTGGCTTTCATGGGGTCAAAAACATCTTGAAAATCATGGTCTTCTTTGGGTAGTTTAAGGTTTTCTGTTCCTTGGACCAAGGCAAAATGGAGATGTATTCTCACCTCTGGGGCCTCTTGCTATCAGGTAGTAGTGCAGAATAGTGAGTCCAAGGTTATAGTGCTGGGTACCCAATAGATGTTTGGATTATGGTGTTCTAGACAAGGGACTCCCAAAATTACCCCAAATGTGGTAGTGTCAATTAGATCAAAAACAATTCATTCAGTATGCTCATTATAGCACACTAAGGGGCGACCCACAAACATAATCTGAGACAAAAGTCAAACTTTATGACTTTTGGAATTCGCAGAGATCATTTACAACTTGTATCTTTATGTCTGCAGTGGGGACGGAATCTCTGCACCCAGGCCATACTCTCCGCACCCAGGCAGTGCTCATTGGCTTGGGCTATACTCTCCGGCTCAAGCCGTACTCTCCTGTTCGAGCAAACGTTTCTGGAATATGATGTAGTGTCTGGCCACACCCTTTTCCCCGCCAAAACTGATTTTCATGACTTCCACTACCATTCATCACACGTTCTTAATGTTCCAATTGTAAAAATTGCATTCTGGCCCATTGATTACACTTCATCTGGCCCGAGCCGGAGAGTACGGCTGAAGCCAGAGAGTACAGTCCAAGCCGGAGAGTACAGCTCGGGTGAGGAGTACGGCCCGGGTGCGGAGATTCTGGCCCGACTGTGGACATGAAGATACGACTCGTCCAAAAGTAATAAAGTTAGACTTTTGTCTCAGATTTCCTTTGTGAATCAGCCCCTACGTTTAGAGGCTGTGTTTGAAAGCAAATTAGCCCAGAAGACAACTTTGAACGACCTACTGCTCGCACAGGCTCAGCTCGTTCTTTGGGAACTTTTGTGAGCTCAAGCTTGGCAGCTAGGATCAGATCAAATGAAATGCCTACGGCCCCTGAGTCTTTAAGCATGTATATTATGTGCCTCCGCTATGGGGATAGGATTACTGTGACTCAGGTAGTCCGATACCATGGAATTAGTGTTCATACATTGTTCAGAAATTGTGAGATCTGTACAGCTTCTCTCAAAAAGACGATCTTCCGTCTGGTCAAGAGCCTTATTTTTCCGTTTTCTTGATCGACCTCTACAGTAGCTGCAACCTTAGGGCCCGATTCACAGAACTATTCTGAGACAAAATCCTAAACTTACTACTTTTGGTTTTCGCAGAAGGCATTTAGTAGTAGCAAAGTTATGATTTTGTTTTAAGTCTGTCTTAAGTCTGTCTTAAGTCTGTCTTAAGTTTGTCTTAAGTCAAACTTAAGACAAAATCCTAACTTTACTACTAAATGCCTTCTGTGAATACCAAAAGTAGTAAGTTTAGGATTTTGTCTTAGATTACTTCTGTGAATTGGGCCCCTTGTCTTTTTTGGTTTTGATGAACACTCACTAGCAAAATGACGTTTCTTTTCCTCATTAAATAGTGGACCCCTTATACCTTCTATCTGCATGGGTTCAGTATCAAGATTCTTACTATATGACTTCTTTTGAGGCCAATTACTCTGGTGTCACTGCGAAATCGGTCACCATTTTGTCCCCCCTACAGTGATCTAGCTTAACCACTAGGTCAATAAATTCTGCACAATCATTGGGCTGGTCAACAATGTGCGAGAGGGAATCTTTATGGCCATCTTTTAACCTTCAATAGAATAAGGATGTTCTTTTCTGTTCCGGCCAACGCGTTTCTGCCACCAGTCGATTGAAAGTAGTGATATAAGTCAGCAGGTCCTTAGAACCTTGTCGTAGGTACAATAACTCATTGTCACTTGCTTGGATAAAAACATGATTTGCAAATAACTTAGTCATGGCAGCCTTAAAAGCAGAATTGTTGTGCAAAAAGGGATTGTTTGTTTTTATCAAAGGAATTAGCTAGTTAGTGGATAAACTTCCCAAATAAGAGATTACAAACGCTACTTTAGCAGCGTCATTGGGGAACGCCTGAGGTTTGTATAGTAAATGTAATTGGCATTGAGTGTAAAGGCTGCAAATTTAGTACTGTCACCATGAATGCATTCTGTAGCTGCTAAGGGCACTGGACTGGGTTTAGAGACAGATACACCCACATTCTGGTCAGTAGTTGTAAACTCTCCTCTAAGAAATTGTTCTCCAAACTCAGTCTGGGTCAAAACAGGGCAACTATCCTTGGGTTTAGTATTCCATAATTGTGTGAAATGTGTCCTCTCTCGTTGCAACATCTTTGTTAAGTGTTGCATTTTTTTATTTAAACCTATTCAGATCTAGTTGCAACTGCTGCATTAACTCTGATAAGGCACGTGCTAGATCGCCCGATTGCCCGTGACTGTCATGGCACATCCTAAAAGGAAGTTAAGTGTGTGGCTTAGCCTTCTGTCATAAGCCACCTACCTGGGTCCCAGAAGATTACAATGGGGTGGTGACGCTATTTCCCAAATCCTCTCGAGACTTGTCCTCGGTTTCCAGGAGGAGACACTGTTCCGGCAGCAAATCCCAAGAGGAAGGGGCCTGGGATGGCTAGAGCATGTAGAGTCAAAGAAGAGGTGGCTCGGCTACTCAATAGTAACACTGCAGCAAGCATTCACATCAGTCTAATGAATTGTACAGGCAGATATGGTACCTAAAAGAAACAAATCATAAGGCTTTAATCTAGTATTACCTCTTTCTCTTAAGGTATCACCTCACGAAAGCTTTTCAAATCTCAACCAAGATGGAGGATTCTCTATCAAAATTTTCAAAACTGTACTGAGTATGATTTCAGCATCAAACCCACAAGCAAATTTCGATGGGGTTAGCTTCACCCCAGCCCTCTCTGGCAGAGCCCTGCCAACAGTATGTACAAGTTGAACAAAAACACTGGTTACGTTTGTTTGCAGCACAATGTTATGTCTGAGCTCAGCACATAGTAAAATCAAGTCTGTTAAAGCATCTCTCCTTTTCTTCATGTTATTTTTCCCATCCAGGTGTGAGACTAATGCAGGACGTTCTTTGCGGTGAGGGCGAAGCAGAACCATTAAAGGGAGCTGGCAAGACAGAGTCCTGGATCCTGGGAAACAGGTAAGTGGCAGGCGAAGAGGCTAAGCGAACGGAAGGAGTGTGGACAGTCTTTAAATAAAACTGCTGTAGAACGTTCATAAAGGTCACATTCTAATTGTTTATAACAAGGAACAGGTGCAGATAATTAACTTGATGAGGCTGCCTTATAAAAGGTGCTTTAGAATGTTCACAAAGGTTGCGTCCTAATCGCTTATAGAAAGGAACAGGTGCAGATGATTCATTTGATGAGGCTGTCTTCTAGAAGGTGATTTTTGAATGTTTACAAAGGTTGCATTCTAATTGCTCATAGCAAGGAACAGATGCAGTGGATTTGTTTGATGAGGGCTGTCTTCCAGAAGGTTTACGTTGACGTCATCTATGCCAGTTGGTGGATGCTTTTTCCTGTGGATTTTCTGGATGTTTCCATGGCGCCTGAAACTGGACCTTGCATATGCATGGTGAAACATTTGTAGAAGCTATTAAGCCTTTTCAAACGAACCATAGAACACCAGCTGCAGCTAACTATTACAAACAGCATGTAATATGGTCAAAAGTCAGGGTACAAGACATTTATTTATTCATAAGTGTTGGGAGGAATGATGTGACTCATACCAGTATATTGTAATAGTCAAGAGGTGTGAGCTGTGGCAGGAATCCTTACACTGTTTTTAAACATTGCACAAGTGAATTATTAAAATATTAACTTAAATAAAAATATTGGTGATTTTTGGACATTGCTTATATATTTTCTTTATATATATATATATTGGTACGTTAACCCCTTGATAAAGCCAAATGGCCCATTTTTTATATATTTTGGTGTTGTGACTCTTTGACAGAGTCTGAAAGTCTGCCAGGACCTACAAGACCAACTGCATGCTGCGCATGCCAGAAGACCATGTGTGGTGTGAGATTGATTGCCTGCGAGTAGTTAGATGCAGGCCCTGGCCATAGCCCATGCCCTGCTGCCAACCCCACAGAGCGCATGACGCGGTGTTGCCTGCCCAAAGGGAGTTCAGGAAAGCTAATTTTACAGCTTCCAAAATTCATAAAGGAATTTTGTTTTGCACTTGAATACCTTGGACTTTGTGTTAGAGTAAATGATTATGCAGTCATCATATGCAGGGCTTTCACTATATGTGTTGACAACTGTTGAATCAGAAGTGTTACCAGGTCATATGTTACCTCACATTCACGAAGGAGCGCTTTGGCAAATCCTGGTTGGCCTTTCCAGTTAGGGTTAGATATACTAGAAGGTATAAGCCATGAATGCGTTAAAACTGTGCGTTTGATGCATTCCTGTGATCTCTTACAGAAAATCAGTTGCATTACATAGCTGTGAAAAGAACAGGGGATGGTTACTAGGGATTTGTGAGGGTTCTTGCATGGTGCAATGCAACACAAAACATAGGGCTATTTGTGTAAAAAGCTTTGCAAATACTCAAAGTTTCTGCAACCACAAAATAGTTTTTTCCTCTTGCATGAATCCCATTTCATGAATCTGCAAACTTTTCTTGAGAAGGGCTTCGAAATTGCTACCAATTTGAAAATTAAAAGAGGCGTGTAATGGTAATCCTTTCCAAATTGTAAATTAGTATTTTATGTAACAATGTTTGCAATTAGTCTCAAATCATTGAAAAATTATCCGACTCCAAACTTAGAGAGGTAGCCTATTTGTAAAAAGGAAGTGATCCCTTTTTTTTAAGGAAATTGGGGCGTTTTAAGAAAAATACTTAATTTAAAACCATTAAAGACTTTGTTGTCTGCTGACCTTTTCAGGCCACCATTTTCTATGATTATCGCAAACTTTATCGAGTGACAAATTGTGACCTACCTAATGAATGTTGATAAGGCAGGGCAGTGTGGGACCCACTGTGATTCCTTATTTTCCAAACCAGCATATTAGTACCTAGGTCTGTATGCACAAACTGGATTGATGTGCAAGACATCAATGCATATTTTCCAATTACTTTCTGTAAAGTGATTTTTACTACATGTGGCACATAGGGGCATATCAACAAGGGCTTTATATCTGCTTTTTTGGCTTTAAAAGCCAAAAAAGGAGAGATAAAACTAGCGCCCTATCAACAACAGGGTGCTAACATGCAAATTTGCATGTTAGCACCCTTTTACTCTACGCTTCCCCTTGCATCTCTAATGAGATGCAAAGGGGGCGTTCCAGAGTAAAATCATAGGAGAAATGTCGCTAAGCGACATTTCTCCTATTATCAAGAATGCCGCTAACCCTGTTAGAGACAAAAAAAGCAGCGCTAACCGCGGTTAACGCTGCTTTTTTACGTCTGGTATTTTTCTGACTTAGCCATGATATCCTATGGAAGGAGGATATCATGGCTAAGTTTGCCTGTCCCTATCAACAAGGTAACATGAGATTATCGCTGGGTTTCCAGCGATATTCTCACGTTAGCCTGTTAGCGTGAGGATTTTTATCGCTATTGAGATAAGCGTTGCTAATAGCACGCTATCTCAGCGATAAAAATTCACGCTAGCCGGCGATAATTATCCTAGCGCTAAGTGCGCTTAGAGATAATTATCGCCGGTTGTTGTTGATATGCCCCATAGTTCCTTCTTATTGCACATTCTAAAGGTCCAAGAGCGCTGCACCAATGCCAACGATAATAAATCTATCTTGAAGTTTCCTCATAGTCTTTTGTTGAGCAAAATTGAAGTAAACAACATTTCAAATGCTATCCTGGGGGGATATTATCAAGAAACGGCGTTAAAATTATCGCCGCTTTAGCGGCAGAAAACTGCCGCTAAAGCGGCGATAATGGGCTTGATAATATGCCCTGGGGAATTCCAATAGAAGCCCATGTTCTGTTGTCAATCATTTTAAAGCCGGTTCTTGATAATATGCCCCCATGTGTGCTCTCTGTCTCAGGCTAGTTTTCACACAACACACAGATTCCTAAAATGTGGATTTCATGTCATGCGTTTATTTTTACTTATTTATTGATATTTATTAAGACTGAATGAACATCTTTAGGTACTTTGGCACTAAGCAAACTAGAGCTGATCAACATGGGAATAATGAGTGCTTCATCATGGAATAGACTGCAATTTAAGACACTTGTTGACAGGAAACAACCAGGTTTTTAGGTGCTTCCTGAGTTTTAAAAGCAGAGACTGCCTCCACAATTGAAGCTGGAGATGATTCCAGTTTTGTAACCGCACGAACATTTCCTGCCACCCAGGGTGATTTGATGAAAAGCTGGAATATTACATTGGAAGGCCTTCTCTCATTTCAAGCTGTGAATTGAAACATAAAGTAAAAATATTTTGTGTTTGGTCTGTTTTAATGCAGAGTTTAATGTACTAAACATACGGATTTACATTTTTGACTCTGACGTACGGCAAATGTCTATTTTTCTGGCTGCAGCACTTTAGACCATCTGTAATGTATGTAGTGATTTTGCAGGCAAGCCCAAATAAGCAGCATTAAAATATTCCAACCTGGAAGGCAAAAAGTTGTTAATAATTTGTATCCTTTGTTAGAATTTAAAAAGATAAACTATTATTTTTAACTTCCTAAATTGAAACAAGCAATAGACTGTATTTCATCCTCCACTGTGAGGCTTGATGCAATTTTAACCCCAAAGCTTTCAACATATAGGATTAGGATCGGTTTAGGTCCCATAGATGACGGCAAAAATGAGCAGACCGATGTTTGCTGGTACGGCAAGAGAATCTCCATTGTTTCACAGTTCTGCTTCAGTCAATGCCGAGCCATCCAGTCATACACATTAGGAGTGGGCGGAATTTGCGAAATTCACTTTCACAAATTATCGCGAAAATGTTAAAAATCTCGGCAAACACGTGGAAATATCGCGAAGATGCGGAAGTTTTTTTCCCGCCCGTTCGCGGTATTTTCTGCGTGGTCGCGGCTCGCCATCTTACCCATGCGGTTGCTCGTGGGCGTGGCCATCTTGTTTTCACTTGTCTCGCGGTGCATGATTGCGAGAAGAAAGACGTGATCGCGCGACGCATGACGTTACTGCGGGCGCGAACTGTCGCGAGACAGCGCAAATGGCTACCAACAATCCAACATCTCGTGGAGAACGCGACCGGATCGGGAAAACTTGTCGGCGAACGCGGGGATTCAGGTAAGGCGATCGCGCACACGCGAGAATGTATTATTTTACAGCGCGAGCAAGAAACAAATTATCGCTAAGCTGCGGAATGCGGAAATTTTGACATTTTCGCTCTTTCCGCAGAACGCGAAAATGCCAAATTATCGCAATTTCCGCGAACGGAACGGAATTTTGGCCCAGGCCTAATACACATTGGACATTCAACTCAGCAGAGATTCTGTTTTATGGCTTTGATCTCCATCAACTGTAAATAACATCTGCATGTTGGAAGCATACTTTATGTTTTTGGACACCATGATTCAATCAGCTCAGCCAATGGCACCATATAAAGGCTAAACAGTATGGGTGAAAAAAACCATGCCTATGGGATGCCAAAGGTGAAACTCTTATATCAGATAGATGCACACCATTTAGACCTGAACAGTCTGAACTGATAGAAGTTTCTAAACCCATTTAGAGAAGTGCATCTAATACCACAGTCAAACAACCACTCTAGTAATTCCGATGGTCAACAGTATCAAAAGCCACTGACAAGTCTAAAGGTATCAGCGCTGTTTTTTATCAGCATATAAGTAGATCATTTAGTTCCATTGTGATGACATTTTACCTGCTACAAACTATTTGGAAACCAGCATGCATAAGATGTACAGTGCCTGAGATTTCACAAACATGGGTATCTGATTAAAAGTGGTATGTTCATGAAGTTTTGCCAAAAAAAGAAACTGAAATACTGACCTGTAATTTCTATCCATTCAGGTTCTAATGTTTGTTCAGTAAAGGTAGAACCCAGCTTTCTCTAGCTCAGATGGTACAATATCAGATCTCAGTGATTACTTTATTGAAAGATGCTTATGTGCATGGCTGTAAGGGCATTGGTCCATGACCGGAGGACCTACTGTTTTTACTTTAGGGCTAATAGTTGTCTTCTTTTACCAACATAAATTGATTGAAGGTCGACTCTTCAATCAAATGTATTTGGAGTGAAAGGAGAACATCAGGGGACTTATAAGCTATGTATAATTCTATTTTCTGTTAAAATAAATCAGCAAATTGGGTGCATCGGATCAAAGAGTGGCTTATCTTAGAGCACCTAACGGTTGTATCAGTTCGTTAATAACTTGGACTGCCACCTTGGTGATATTTGAAGCATTCAATATTTTGCCTGCATAAAACATTGTGTTATCATCTTTTCAAACCTTTTTGTACAAATTGTTAAAAGCCTGCCATTCTGTTCTGGCTGCTGATGTATAATTCCCTCTCCCAATTTGCTGTAGCCCTGATAATTTAATGTTCGATTTGATAAATTCCTCATTAAAACGTTTATTACTCTTGTGTTTTTGTATAACACAATTGATGTAATGCATTTGGCCATTACTTCGATGACAGCACTGAATTTGACCTTCTACTGTTCTATTTCTATATTATTCAGTTTTCTCATTGTTACGGCTACTTCCAGCAACTCCAGGTTAGGCCAGTTTGTGGGAGGCTCACCTAGGACAGTCACAGGCTTCTTGGTAGGTGTGTATTTTAAACAAATGGAATGACAAATGTGATTCTCCAAGTGATGGTAAAAGCTGATTTAGTATTCCATAGATTGTTTTCACAACAGACCGAATTAAGCATGTGGCCAAGTTTATCTGTTGGGTGTCCTTAGGTAAATTCAATTTAACCTCTTCTGTGCCCATGACGAGATAGTCTCGTCATGGAGCACGGTCGCGCTGTGCCCATGACGAGACTATCTCGTCATGAAACCCACCCGCGTGGGAAACGCCCGGCACAGGAGGGGGAAAGGGCGTGGCACCGAAGGGGTTAAAAAATGTTAATATCAATTTAAAACATAGCTAAATCACATCCGTACAAATGTGTATGTGTAAATTAAATTTGCCCAATAGTAAGTTGTGTACATTTGAGTAAGCTAAATAACATTACATTATTATGCAGTTGCTAACACCAATGGTGTTAAAACATGCATGAAAAATAACAATGAACATGGATCTTTCTTTGTAAAATAGAAAAATGTTTGGTAATTAGTTTGAATCTGTCTGGCTTGCATATCAATGGTATTTTCCTATAGCTAACAAGATGTAACATTAGAAGGACAAAATCTTCAGCATGTTTTGGCAGAAGTGCAAATATTCTCATATAGTTATATTTATGTGTGTGATATTTCCTTCCAGCATTTAGTATGTGTAAGAAAATATTGTGCAAAGAAACAAATTAATGCAATGTGCTCTGAAATTGTTATTTTACTTCTGTTGGAAAGTTATGTAAATGTAATGAAAGATTCCACTGGACATTATAGTGTAGTTGTATTTTAAAGGTACAAAAATCCGGGCAGAAAGCAAGAGAAAATATTTTTAGTTCCATGTAACATACAGTTCCTGTTCCATTACTGGTTTATTAAATGTGTCATGAATTTGTTCTGTACACATGAATTGTTCATATTGTTCAAAACCCTAAAAGAAGACATGAAATTATTGGCAAGTAGCTCAATTAGAGCATTTTATAGGCACACTTGACATCAGTATATTTTACAGGCTCACTGAGCACACTTTTGGTACAAAGCATTTTGTTACTCAATCTAATGATCTGGTTATTTGAATATTATATCCTAATTTGTCTTGTATATTGATTCTTCAGGCAATTAATGTATGTTGAGCATACTATTTTACTATTGATTGATAAGATTGTTGTTGGTAATATAATGTATATTATATTTACTCAGTAGCTCTAATATTATAGAAAGACCAAATGAGTTCCATTGATGGAATTGTTTATGGCAGAGCTTCTGACTCCACTTTACCCCTATAGTAGGGATTTGCAAGGCCAATAGAAATTGAAGGATAATACAAGATTTAAGAGCAATTACCAAGATGGTGGTCTCATGTTGTCAAATAGTCCTAAATCCAGCAGTGATATTATTTCAAGTTCCAGAAGATGCAAAGTAGTTCACAGTGACTGATTTATGTTCAGCATTCATTTCCATTCTGCTTAATGAGGATATCCATTATCTTTTTGCCCTCAAATTAAAAAATAAAGTAATGTTGTAGCAGTAATGTTGTAGCAAAGATTAACTCAAACATATACAGAGTCACCAACAATCTTTATACAAGTTCTCAAGAAAAACCTAGAGTCATTGAGAGTGCCAAGTGAGTAAGTCCTGGTCCAATATATTGATAATCTTATGATCACCACAACAAAAAGAGAAGCTTCTAAATTTGATCAATTGCATTCATAAATCATTTGGATGATAGAGGATACAATATCATATCAAGAACATTATAGTACTTCAAGACAGAAGTTACTTAGTTGGGACATCAGGTTCAGAAAGAAGTGAGAAAAGTGTTGAAATAGCACATTTCTGCAGTTCTAAGAATGAGTCCGTCCATACACAGAGAGTGAAAGTGTTCCTAGGATTGGTGAGCTACAGTCATCAGTGGAATCTCAGTTTTGTCCTAGATTCTAAGCCTTTGCAGAGACTGTCACATAACTGATTAAGGGCCATATGTAGATAAATTATATTTACCGATTCATAAATACCGAATTTTACCGATTCTGTATTTATGAATCGGTAAATAGTATATAGGTAAACATTCGGTAATTATTACCGATTCGGTAATATTCGGTATTTATGAATAGGTAATTACCGAATCGGTAATAATGCATCCCTTCTTATTCATTCCTATGGGCCTGGAGGCCCATAGGAATGAATGGGAAGCCATTTACTATTACCGATTCGGTAAATACCGAATCGGTAATAGGGGAAGCATATTCATGGGTGGCAGGGTGTCACATTGACACCCTGTTGCACCCCTGAATCGTGCATGTGGGCACATGTGGCGCACATACATGCCCTAAGGGCATGTATGTCTGCCACATGGCACTTTTAAATCAGCAAAATATAGCTTTTTGAAAGGTATTCGTTATTTATCATCAACCTGTAGTTGGTGATAAATACCGAATCCTTGATACTGAAATTCACTCCCTTGAGTGCTCCCTACATATGATTTAAGGATTCGGTAATTTACCGAATCTGTATTTTACCGATTCGGTATTTTACCGATCCCTTACCGATTCTGTAAATTACCGAATCCTTAAATCATGCCTCCTACATCTCAAATGCCTAAATATCGGTCGGTAACGGGATATTTACCGAATTTTGGCCGTTACCGACCAGTATTTGGCTACCTACATATGGCCCTAAGTGTCCTGGAATGGGAAATGATTGAAAGCCTTTCTGCCGCTCAGACTTGTTGTGTATAGTACCCGCTCTAAGAATGCCAGATAATGAAAAACACTTGTTTTTATTTTGTCTCCAAAGAGATGGGTGCTCTCTTTCTGTTCTTACACAATTGCACAGCAATTAGAAAAGATATGTTGCATATTTTTCTGCGACCTTAGATTCAGTTGTCGTTGCTCTTCTTGGATGTTTGAGATTGGTTGCAGCTACTGCTGAAGTCATTGCCCAAAGTGATTTCGTTGTTTTGGCTCATATTTTAATTGTGTTTGCACCACACTCATCAAAGGCACTTTTTACCCATAGCAGGACCCAACATTTAACTAATGAGAAGTTAACTAAATATGGGCTAATAATCACTGACAAGGATGATAAAGAACATGATAGAACCAGAATTGTGCACAAAACTAAGATCTGATATAAAAGATGTACCCCTGATTCAAATTGATTTGGTCCTATTTGCTGATCGCTCTAGTTTAAGAGATATTGAATGAAATTTGCATGAAACATATGCTGTTTGCACATGAATATACACTGTTAAAGTATCATATTTGTGCAATGTGTTTTCTGTCCATGATGCCAAGTTTATCATTTTTACCACACTCTTTTGTATCAAACAGATGCCCAGGATTCTTTAGGAGTTGTGCTCAGTTTGGATGGCTGTGGTCACAGAATAGTTTCTTGACTTTTGCTGGCTACATCAATCAGAAATGGACTGCAAAATATTGATTTGTTCTCTTCTTTGAGATTGTCATCTAAAATTGCAGTTATAAAATGTGCAGCACATGGACGTGGGAGTGATGATGCCACTAAAGGAAATAATTACACAGATGCATTTGCATGTTGCGATACAGCACTGGGCACTGCTTTGCCAGTATGGTTTGATAATCAGCAAGCACCTGTTTTTACCTGTGTGTCAATACAAACCTTGGAAGAGTTGAGGGAAGATCAGAATGAAATATCACATTAGAAAAAGAAAGAGTTGGAAAATGAGTGATGTTAACAAGGACAAAATGCTTCTGGAAAAGCAACAATGAAAGGTTTGGCTTGCAAAATTCATGTTTACTACAAATGGTGAGACATTTTCATGGGCCTACACGTGTGGGGGTGTTTAGCCAAAATATCGAGTTTTAAATTTCGACCTACAATAATATCGTGTTTTTAATATCGTAGATACAGAATATCGAAGTCAAGAATATCGATGGACAGAATATCGATCCCAAGGTAAGTAATATCGAAGTTAATAATATCGAAGTAATTAATATCGATGTAAGTAATATCGTAAGTAAAAATTTCGATGTCAATAATATCGATATTTATTTAGTGTAATGTCATTTAATATGTATTTTATTTGTATGTTAAAGATTATTGTAATGTATTTTATTACATTTAAAAATAAATGTTTAGAGATTAATAATTATTTTAAATTTAATTTAGCGTTTTAGTATCAGAGCGGGTTGTGGGTTTATAGGGGAATAGCGTGGGAAGTAATTTAATTATAATTAATGAATTAATATGTATTGTTTAATTGGTATTTATGATTAATTAATTGGTAATTAATTAATAATTGGTAATTAATTGATTAATTAAGTGGTAATTAATTATTAATTGTAAAATTATTTTATTAATTCTTAATTATATACATTATAATTAGTTTATTATTAATATTTATTTATTGTTATTGGTAAATAATTAATTGTTAATTAGTAATTAATTGGTGATTTAATTTTATTAAGTGATTAATTGATAAGTAAATTATTATGTGAATTTTTATGTGTAGTGGGTTGTGGGTTTATAGGGGAATAGGGTGGGAAGTAATGTAATTAGAATTAATGAATTAATATGTATTGTTTAATTGGTATTTATGATTAATTAATTGGTAATTAATTAATAATTGGTAATTAATCTGATTAATCGACTAATTAATTTTTAATTAGTTATTAATTGTAAAAGTATTTTATTATTTGGTTAATTATATACATTAAGATTAGTTTATTAATAATATTTATTTATTGTTATAGTTAATTAATTAATTGTTAATTAGTAATTAATTGGTGATTTAATTTTATTAAGTGATTAATTCATAATTAAATTAATTATGTGCATTTTTATGTGTAGTGGGTTGTGGGTTTATAGGGGAATAGGGTGGGATGTAATTAAAATAAAATAAATAATGATATATTTTATTTATTTGTAATTATTATTAATTAATTGTTATTAGTTAGTTAAATATAGTAAATATAAATAATTGATTATTGTATTTTATTTGTTGTTATTGCTAATTAATGTATTGTTAATTAATAATTAATAGGTGAATATTTGTAATTTCGTAGTTAATATGTATTAATTAGTCAATTAATAACTATATTAATTATAAAGAATGTATTATTAATTGTAAATAAGAGATAAATTGATATTTAAATCTATTGTGTATTTTGTATGTGTAGTGTGTTGTGTGTTAAAGGGGGAATAGTGTGGGATGTAATTTACATTTATTTATTTAAATATTTATTTTACATAATTGTTATTTAATAAAAAGTTTTTTAAACATTGTTAACATGCAGTTTTTTTATAAGAAATTAATGAATTGGTTATAATGTTCATAGAATCACTATGCTATCTAGTGCTTTCCCAACTGTTTTACTATCTGGAGTGGGAATAGTAATTTTTACCCCTACGCTATCCAGCGCTTTCCCTACTGTTGCACTCTCTGGAGTTGGAATAGTAATTTTTACCCCTACGCTATCCAGCGCTTTCCCTACTGTTGCACTCTTTGGAGTTGGAATAGTAATTTTTACCCCTACGCTATCCAACCTTTTCTCTACTGTTGCACTGTCTGGAGTGGGAATAGTAAATTTTACCCTTACGCTATCCAACACTTTCCCTACTATTGCACTCTCTGGAGTTGGAATAGTAATTTTTACCCTTACGCTATCCAACACTTTCCCTACTATTGCATTCTCTGGAGTGGGAATAGTAAATTTTACCCTTACGCTATCCAACACTTTCCCTACTATTGCACTCTCTGGAGTTGGAATAGTAATTTTTACCCCTACGCTATACAAAGTTTTCCCTACTGTTGCACTCTTTGGAGTTGGAATAGTTATTTTTACCCCTACGCTATCCAACGTTTTCTCTACTGTTGCACTGTCTGGAGTGGGAATAGTAATTTTTACCCTTACGCTATCCAACACTTTCCCTACTATTGCACTCTCTGGAGTGGGAATAGTAAATTTTACCCTTACGCTATCCAACACTTTCCCTACTATTGCACTCTCTGGAGTGGGAATAGTAATTTTTACCCCTACGCTATCCAACGTTTTCCCTACTGTTGCACTCTTTGGAGTTGGAATAGTTATTTGTACCCCTATGCTATCCAACGTTTTCCCTACTGTTGCACTGTCTGGAGTGGGAATAGTAATTTTTACCCTTACGCTATCCAACACTTTCCCTACTATTGCACTCTCTGGAGTGGGAATAGTAATTTTTACCATTACGCTAACCAACACTTTCCCTACTGTTGCACTCTCTGGAGTTGGAATAGTAATTTTTACCCCTACGCTATCCAACGCTTTCCCTACTGTTGCACTCTTTGGAGTTGGAATAGTAATTTTTACCCCTACATCTATCCAATGTTTTCCCTACTGTTGCACTCTCGGGAGTTGGAATAGTTATTTTTACCCCTACGCTATCCAACATTTTCCTTACTGTTGTTTTTGTTGAAGTTGGACTAGTAGTTTTATTGTGTCTGATATTTAATATGTTTTGTAATATTTTAGCTATTGTAATATATAATTAATAATAAAAATTATTAAAATTAAAAATATTGATTATTATTTGCTATATGTAATTATTTAATATTTATTAATGTTATTGTTTTATGTGTATAGATGTACTGGTAATTTAAATAAATATTTAATAATTTATATGTTACAGAAATTATTATTAAAAGTAATTATTAAGTAAGTGTATATATTATATATTATATATATATATATATGTTTAATTAAAGTTTCATTTAATTATATATATTTATTATAAATTTTACATATTATAAAATATATTTAATTATGTTTCTTTGATTTATAAGTATTATTTGGTTTATTTTACATATATTTTTAAACTAAAAAAAAAACGATATTTTTGAATTACGATATTTTTGACATCGATATTAAATTATCGATATTTTTGTACTTACCATGTTGTAGATAGGATGTCGATATTCTTGACCACGATATTTTTGTTGCGATATTTTTGTAGGTCGAATTTTTGTCTTTCGAAATTATGTCATACAACCACGTGTGGGAAGGTATGGGGTGTTTAATGCATTTAGTTGCTATGATTCAACCCTCACTTTATAAATAATTTAGAGAGTCATTTTCAATATGAATTATCTTTTAGGTGATAGTCCTGTGTTTAGAGGTATTTACCAAATAAGTAACAAGACCAATTATTTCACATGGCTAATAGACCGAACAGGTTCTTGTTATTTAGCATTCGTACTTGCTAAACTCTGTCATGAGAACAGCTTAAAAGTTGTGAGCTGTGGTAGTATGATGCACAAAAGTGTAGAGGAAAAGATTTTGGATGTTTTCTCTTCTTTGATTCCTCCTATAAGGATTGCTTTAAATAATGCAAAGATTAGAAAGCTGTCTACTTTAACAGAGCGTTTAGTGGATAACAAGGCAGGAGCTTTAGCTAGTATTAATGAAGAGTTCCTTTAAATTAGAAGTGTGATACCTCAACATCGACTGCTGTTAGATTTGCTTTTAGGAAATGAGGAAGGTGTTTGTAAGGTGATTAAGACTTAGGTGCCAATTACGATCCGGTAAAAAAAATTCCCGTACGACTCGTATCCGGTCTTTTTACCGTACGAATCGTACAAGTGCCGTACAAACTGGCAATCACGATTCGCATGGTAAAAAGCCCATACGAGTCGCATTGGGAATAATTCCCCACACGTCCTCGGGTCGGAAAAAGTGTCCGACACGTCCTCGGACGATTTACCGTACAAACGTGAAAAGCGAAGTCCGACCGGGGAATCACGATCCGTCCCGGGCGTCCGATTGTACAACTGTATGGTTAAAAGACCGTCCGCACCGAACTCCAATAGCAACCATGGAGACGTCCAAACAGATGCCCGGTACGCGCCGTACCCCCCCCAGCCCCCGCATGTACGCGCCGTACCCCCCCCAGCCCCCGCATGTACGCGCCGTACCCCCCCCCAGCCCCCGCATGTACGCGCCGTACCCCCCTCAGCCCCCGCATGTACGCGCCGTACCCCCCCCAGCCCCCGCATGTATGCGCCGTACCCCCCCCAGCCCCCGCATGTATGCGCCGTACCCCCGTGTATGTACACCCGAGTACGTGTCGAACTGTACGTGTCGAACCCCCCGTGTATGTACACCCTAGTACGTGTAGAACCCCCCGTGTATGTACACCCGAGTACGTGTAGAACCCCCCGTGTATGTACACCCGAGTACGTGTCGAACCCCCCGTGTATGTACACCCGAGTACGTGTCGAACTGTACGTGTCGAACCCCCCGTGTATGTACACCCGAGTACGTGTCGAACCCCCGTGTATGTACACCCGAGTACGTGTCGAACTGTACGTGTCGAACCCCCCCGTGTATGTACACCCGTGTACGTTCGAGTCGTACCCCCACCCGTGTATGTACGGTGCGTACCCCCAGCGCGTAGCGCTGGGGGTACGCACCTTACATACCTCTGCCAACCAGAAACCCCTAGTTACATACCTCTGCCAACCAGAAACCCCTAGTTCTAACAAGGTGTATTAAGAATTTGACTAATAATGCACAACAAGTTCACCCATTAGCAGTACCTGGAATCTGGGTTCAGATTGGTCCATGATTCGGTTGTTGGGGTAAAGGACTGTTAGAAGTAGATGCTATTTCAGGAGTTACCTCTAGAATGTGTTTGAAAAAGGAGAACAAAAGCGAGAAGATGAAGACTAGAAGAATCACCACAGAAAAAAATAGAATTGAATCAGAGAGAAGCTAAATAATATGATAGAATGAAAAGCAAATTCTGAAAGAGTCTAAAGGGTCAGATTTGATGAAAATAATGTTTTGAGGTTGTGCTGGTGAAATGATTTTCAATTCAATGCAAATCAGTTTATTTTGGATATATTATCCTTAATACCACAATGAAACAATCCCTTCATTAGCCAAGCTGGCTAAGATGACAGATAATAGTTTGAGAAGAAAAAGATACAGTAAATAAAATCATATTAACAATGGTACGATCAGATACATTGTGAAGTGCAAGTGCTCAATAGAAGGTAGGGGTACAACAATCATTATTACACAGGTCTTTTCCAAATCAGTAAACTGCTTTGGTAAGGAGTCTAGACCCCAGTGGATCCCCGATCACCTACTCTGTTTCTGTTAAGTTAAAAATCTTTAAATAACATTATTGCACTATGATGCCAGTGACCTATCGTATAGAGTGCAGGTGCAAGATAACAATAAAATAAAACAGACATTTTTAGCAAATAAAATTTCCAAACAAATACAGCACTTCTCAGAACGTTTTGAAAATAGGAAAGTGCTTCAGGGAGATAACTAGACCACACACAAACATGTGGCCCTCTGCCACAGATCTACTGAGACGAGATGCTTTCAGGCTGGGAAATTACAATGCTAGAGTACATCATAGCTTGGTAATGGATTGGTCGCAGAATCCTGGCACTCATTCAGCAAGTGGCCATCGCGATTATGGATGAGCCAGGCTGCATGAAGGTATTTGGCCACAACAACAACAACCACTTCTCTAGTGTTTGATTGTGAAACTCTTAATGCAACTGCATATTGGCTAACACCCGGAAGCTTGCATAAAGACTTGAACCATTTTACCAGTTGGCATACATCAGCATTGCAGAAGAAAGCAAAATGGTGGAGGGATTTATCTTCTGATTTTCAAGAGGGACCCTAGCTAGAACACCAGTACTTCTACACCCGTTTTATGCAGACACTGTTTACAGGCAAAATGCCTCACATCCATTATAAATAAAGTTGCTTTGCTAAGCCCAGGAACAACATCAAGAAACAATGCATAAGCAGGAATGATCTTATGGTCACAAACGATGCCTGTCAGACTTCCTGCCTTAACTTTCTGCATTTCTAGCACCAATAAGTACTCCTTGAAGCATTCTTTAATCAATGAAGACAAGACTAACTTCGCTTCATCTGGAGTTTCCCACAAAAGTGGCTAGCCAATCTCATAGGGCATGCAGTTATAAAGATATGCGAGGGAATCCTCTTGGAGTCGTTAGATCAAAGAAGTGTCTTTAAAGTTAAACTGTATGATTCCTGCTTGTCTACAGACCAAAGTTTATGCCAATACAGAATGGGCCTAAGCATCAAGCTAAAGCGATTTGGGTAGATACCAACATCAAGGTATTGAGGGAGGTGGGGAGCACTCTGGGGAAGATTTAGTAACTCCTGATGAACCTGTTTCCACCTTGATGAGTTTGACAGCCCTCGCACAACCCCATAATTCTGACTCATATATGTCCAACCTTTTTGCTTTCACATTGTAAATCTCCACAGTAGGTGCTAGCTGGCACGCCTGTGTTTTCTTCTACATTTTAATCACAGCACCTTTCCCCTGCTGGAGTTTCAAGGTAAACGTATGTATGTGCACGGAGGAAGTCAACTTATTTATCAGACAAACTCCTAAATTAAACAAATCCTGCAATTGTTTTAAAGGGACCCCCTGCACCATAATTGTTCGCCCTCACTACTTTGCAGGGGTGGAAGACCATGAACTTGTTAACCCTGCCCCTGCAAAAACTTAGCAAGTGATCTACTATCGCTTGAAGGCCACTCAGTGTTTTTTATATTAATTGCATGCCGTCTACAAAGAGCAGAGTGGCAATTTTTTAAGGACCCAAGTTTTGAATCATAATTGCCAGGAATGTCTAGTGCTTTTACTAAATCATTAATATAGAGGGTAAACAAGCTCAGTGCCAAAAGCGAACCACTGGTGAACACCTATCTCAATCCTAAACTGGACTGTATGCTCGCCTTTACACCTGTATCTTACTATTCCCACTACACACATTGCAACATTAGGGAAAGTATTGAACTGTAAAGATGAACATTTCACTATTTTTTCTACAGTCTAAGCAAGAGTAGGGAAAACACATCACTTCAAACACATTACATATATGAGTAACTCCATGAATGTTGAAAAAATAATAAACTCTTAATAAAAAATAATAATTACCATAAAATATATTTATCTATATATGTATTTAAAAAACTAAAAACAATTAATGTACATAATTATTTGTAATACAACATTAATTATCAATTAATAAATGATTGTTTTCCAATTATTAATTAATTAACTTCAGTTCATGTACCCTTACAAACCTCGCAGTCTGCCCTTAAAATATATCTAAAACATTTCACAACGTACATATTTAAAATAAAATAAATAGTTAATTAACAATAATTAATTCATTGTTAATTAATTATTTTTTAATCTACTTACCACCTTAGACCTATTTCTTGCTTTGAGTAGCCTTATGAGGTTGTCCCTGGCTAATCTGCAGTGGCTGCTGAACCACACACAATGTGGAACTGGTTTAAAGGCCTTACTGCTACCCTTGGTTAAGACTTCCTGAAAGTCTGCTAAATAACTCATGAGAGGTGAGTACAGGCACAGTAGCTATCTAGGTCTCTGGACCCTCTAGGTTTCAGCACCTCCAGGGTATTGGTGACCTGCCTTCAAATCTTTACTAGTATATTTGTATCTTTGCAGACAGAGGCCCATTTTAGGGCACACTTGTTATTCAAGAGGGACAGTTCTCCCTGTAGCTAGGAGGTACCAGGCACATGGTCTTGAGTTCCAGGTCTATTAATAGTCAAATTGAGCGCATTATGGTTGCTCGTTTGCAACAGCCTCTTAAAAATATGGACACCTCTATGGTCACATATAGACAAGCCGTTATAAGCTCTTAAGTCCAGCCAAAGTAACTAGCTCATCAGCAACCATTGTCTACCTTTTAACCGGTTTCAAGTCTAACTGTGGGACACCCCAAGATGCATCTTCCTCTTCTGTTAGATTGAATGACATTGAACCGGAAAGTTCAAAGATTCCATTAAAGTCTCTTGTGACACCCACCAGATCATTAGAGGGTAATGCATCAATAGCCTCCCCCAGGACGGTGTGGGTCCTGGACGGCCAGTTCACCCCACTTGTCCTATTATAAACAATATTGATGTAATAGGAGAACCGACCCCTTGCAAAGGGCAGCCCCCAGGTATCCAGGGTATTTTTCTTGAGTGTCCTAATTGTGCAGGTTAGCGTATTCTTTACCAAAGTGACTAACGCACCAGCAGGCTGGCCTCTACCATGCAAGATAGCTGGACCATGAAGGTTGTGAACTCCGCTATATATATGGGCTCTGTGTAGCAGGTTTCTTGTAGCAGACACAGGTCAAAAAAATTACTGGCTCCCGGTCGAGAAGAGAGCAACCTTCAAACTACTCACCCCGCCTACAAATCCCTTCATGACATCGGACCCAAATACCTCAACAAGAGAGTCTCCTTCCACGTACCCAAAAGGAACCTCCGCTCCTCTGACCTCACCCTGGCTGAGACCCCCACATCCACAGAAACAAAGCAGGTGGAAGAGCCTTCTCCTACATCTCAGCCAAGACCTGGAACGAGCTCCTAGTTAACATCAGACACTCCCCTACCCTGGACACCTTCAGGAAGAACCTCAAGACCTGGCTTTTCGACTGAACCGGAGCTGCACTAACGCCCCCCCGCCCCCCAGCTCCTTAAAACCCTCACAGGTGAGTAGCGCGCTTTATATACCCTTGATTGACTGATTGATTGATTCTTTTTTCTGCATTATTAGTAAATATTCCCACTAGGAGTTTCTCATGACCCTTAGTACCATGGGGTGAGGGAGGATGCGGACTAGAGGAGGGTTTGAACTGGAATTTAGATTTCAAAATTGTTTCCACCCCCTCTGTCAGAGTATCAATCTCCGTTAAGGTGTTTCTACTGGCTGTCACACTGATCTTTTTCTTGGAGGTAGGTGCATTCATAGATAATTCCAGCACCTTCCTTTTCCCCATAGTATTACATGCAAGCAGAAAAGTCAAGACCAGGGACACTGCTGTAATGGAACTTTTTCCAACCAACCCAAGAGATACAATAATGATGGTGGTGTTCGTACTTTATGACCTTGCTAGTGTCAGGGGGGTGGCCCAGCCCGCTTCCTCCAGGTGATGACAGGGGCAAGAAGTGCCTGCCCTTGGCCCGGGCTTTGCCTGGGTGCGGCCCTCACACGTCCCGTGCAGTGGGAGTGCATGGCGCACTTTGACGCGCTGGTAGGGGGTGTGGCCACCTACTCCCCCTGAACGAGCGTCGGAGCCTCCTGGCACTGGTGAGCCTGGAACTCAAAGTTCCCTATGAGAGGTCCCGTGCAGCGGGAGTGCGCAGCACACTTTGAAGGGTTGGTGAGGGGGTGTGGCTGCCTCCTCCACCTGAACAAGCATTGGCGCCACCTGGCGGAGGTGAGCCTGGAACAGCAAGTTCCCTATGAAAGGTCCCGTGCAGCGCGAGTGCGCAGCACACTTTGAAGGGTTGGTGAAGGGGTGTGGCTGCCTCCTCCACCTGAACAAGCATTGGCACCACCTGGCGGAGGTGAGCCTGGAACAGCAAGTTCCCTATGAAAGGTCCCGTGCAGCGCGAGTGCGCAGCACACTTTGAAGGGTTGGTGAGGGGGTGTGGCTGCCTCCTCCACCTGAACAAGCATTGGCGCCACCTGACGGAGGTGAGCCTAGAACAGCAAGTTCCCTTTGAAAGGTCCCGTGCAGCGCGAGTGCGCAGCACACTTTGAAGGGTTGGTGAGGGGGTGTGGCCGCCTCCTCCACCTGAACAGGCATTGGCACCTCCTGGCTCAGGTGAGCCTGGGGCTCAAAGTCCCCTGTGAAGTGAAATGTCCCGCCTTCAATTATCAGAGGAGGGAATTGTGCTGCTTTGTGTTACTTTCCAGTGAAAAACACATTTTGGTCTACAAAATAAATCCAAAATAAATGGGGCTGTTGCTGGAATCCTTTGTGTGCGGCCGGGCTTGTGCTCCGCTGAGCACACTTGCACTGCCTTTTCCCCTCAACGTCACGATCGGCCAGGCTGGGCTCCGCCGATAGGGACTGCATCTCCCAGCATTCCAGGGGGACCAGGTGACGCTCCCGCTGACGAGCTTTCCCGCGCCTGGAGGCGTTTAAATCTGAGGGCGGTGGCGAGGACTCTGTGGGCTGTTGCTGGAATCCTTTGTGTGCGGCCGGGCTTGTGCTCCGCTGAGCACACTTGCACTGCCTTTTCCCCTCAACGTCACGATCGGCCAGGCTGGGCTCCGCCGATAGGGACTGCATCTCCCAGCATTCCAGGGGGACCATGTGACGCTCCCGCTCCCGCTGACGAGCTTTCCCGCGCCTGGAGGCATTTAAATCTGAGGGCGGTGGCGAGGACTCTGTGGGCTGTTGCTGGAATCCTTTGTGTGCGGCCGGGCTTGTGCTCCGCTGAGCACACTTGCACTGCCTTTTCCCCTCAACGTCACGATCGGCCAGGCTGGGCTCCGCCGATAGGGACTGCATCTCCCAGCATTCCAGGGGGACCAGGTGACGCTCCCGCTCCCGCTGACGAGCTTTCCCGCGCCAGGAGGCGTTTAAATCTGAGGGCGGTTGCTCGTCCCGCGAGGACGCGCACGGGACGCGCCGGGCTAAACCCGGGCAAAGGGCGGGCCCTCTGTGGCCCTCAGAGGCACTAGGAGGCCGGGCTGGGCCACGTCCAGTCACAACTGATTGAAAAAGTGGGTACTGGACTCGTATGACATATGAGAGCTTCTGTTGCAAACCAGTGAATATTGTAGCGGTACTCGGACTGTCCAGGTTACATATGTTGATTGGTGTGGTGGTTGTGTAGCACTGCGGGTAACATAGTAACTGATATATATGAGGTGTATTGTTTTATTGAGTAGGTAACTGCTGATTAACAAACGCGGAATAATATCTGGTCACTTAGTTTTCATTATATTGGGTGTAAGGGGGTTGTTTACATAAAGAGTGTAATGGCTACCAAACCAAAAACTAGATCTACCAAGAGTAAAGAGAGCACCCCGCTGATTACGTCAAATGGCCCATCTAACACTGATACTCTTGTCGGGTATTCTGCACCCCCAACGGCCATTGATTTAATGCTACGGAAGGTCATTGGGGCAGTAAACGGGGAAATTGAACGCACCCAGAGATGCTTATCAATGACCCCCACGCAAAACCCTCATACTCAAACACACAGTAGTCCTATGCAAGCCCCACAAGTAAATCTGTGTGATAGCCTGCTAGGTAACAGCCCGGATATTTCAATTGAAAATTTACCTTGTGGCCAGCAACTAATAGAGGTCGATTCACCCATTGCTAAGGTAACAAAAAAACTCAACTCTGATAAATCTATGTTGCCTAAAAGAGGCCCCAAGTTCACGCAAGCAAAGAAGTCAAAACCTTCTGATAAGGGTAGGAAGAAGCAATTAATTGAGGACGAGCCTATAGATGTAAATACATCAACTCCACTAAATCCCCCAGGATGGCTACAACCAGTCATAGCTGATTTGCAAAAACATCTAGAATCCTTCATCACTGCTCAAATAAAGCCACTCTTTAGTAAACTAGATAAAATCACTAATGAGCTTCATAAACAGGCTAAGTTGAAGGAAAGTAACTCCAACCCTACTGGAAATTTAACCTCAATTGTAAATCCCCCATCAAGGCCACTACCCATGGATAATACTAGCACTAGAAATGAGCTATGCATTACTGCCCAGGTTCATGTTCCATCTTTAAGTGCAGACCAGTTACAGGATAGAGGTCGCCCTGAAAACACTGAAGACTGTCAACTCAGAAATAAAGATCAGTCTAGTAGACCGCAGATAAAGTCAGGGCAGGTTGTGTCCCATGAGCAGGTGGATGCATGGCAGAAAGTACCTATTAGCAAGGGAAAAACCTACCCCTCCCCCCCTGGAGTAAATCTACCCCCTGAAGCAAGCCCCTATGTTGTGATTTTCGCTGGGGTTCCTGAACTCAGGGGGCGGCAAAGGGAGGTACACCTAGAGCTAAAAAATAAAATCATATACTGGTTAAATATACACAGACCGCTCCAGGGGAGGAAAAGGGGAGAAATCATCCATGTAAGAAGAGTACCATGGTTGGGCAATAGAGGAAAAGACATTGAAGGGGATTGCATTATTGCAAATTTTAGGAACCCAAAGTTAGTGGAGTATATACTGGGAAATTACAATAAAAATGCAACTAGCACTATTTGAACTTTGCCTCTGGCCTATTTTTATCCTAGAAATGGCCCTGTGCACCCTCTGACTCACAATTTAGGTGGGAAAGGAGGAGGTACAGATGGAGGCTGGATAAGGAATAGTGAATACAGTTATTTCCCACTTTTAAACTCGATTGGCCCACAGTGGGAGAATAGATTCAGCCCCCTCCAATCACTGGACGAAAATGATTGACTGATTAAATCAGATGTATGTTTGGTAGGGAAGGAAATAAAGACGCCCACGGAAATAAGTGAATTAACATCAGAGGGAATGCACACATCAAATGACTTAGAAATCGGCCCGCAACGCCAGATTGGGGAGAGGATAGATCCACTATTAGAAGGGAGGGAGGTACACGAATTGGTTACCCATGGCTTAAGGCTCTCCGGGACACAGGGCCCAAGAGTGAAAATAACATCCTGGAATATTGCAGGCCTTGCTGGGAAAATAAGCAATACAGAATGGAGGAATCAATTAAGGGACTCCCATATAATAGCCCTGCAGGAGACATGGGCAGTTGAGCCAGATAATTATTATTTAGAGGGGTATAAATCCTTCTTTGTACCAGCTCGAGAGAGTAGGGCTGGTAGAGCAAAGGGAGGTCTATTAATATACGCTGATGTTAACCTGAAGGGGAGATGGACTGTGTCTGCTTGGACCTCAGATAACTTGCAAGCAGTTACCTTCCAGGGACATGGGCTGAGGGTACAATTATTTAACTTCTATAACCCCGGCCCAGGAAGTGGCACTAATGCCGTGCTGGAAGAATTAGATCTTAGACTACAACAGGAATCTGATCTAAGAAAAGGTGGAGATAATTTATTCGTCCTCCTAATGGGGGACCTAAATTGTCATCTTTGCGCACGTTTGACACCGGTAACTACCCATTGGGATCTATGCCCATTTGAAAAAGGCCCACATTTGGAGCACACAGTCGAGGGTATACTAATATCAAAAATATTAGGGAGACACTCATTAGTACATACCATTGACTTGGTAATCCCAGAACCGGAGGGCACCTTGATACCGACTTTTAAAGGAAGGGGATGTTCGTCTATTATAGACTATATTTTTATATCCACCTTCGCTAAACACCTGATCGGGATGATAAATACCAAATGGAGTGCCTTCAGCGATCATAACCCTTTGGTTATAGAAATACTGTATAAAGACTATACTAAAATGAATAAACAACTGGATATTATTCTACATCCCACCGATCAGGGAAGGCGGTTAAAATGGGCAAAAATCAACGCCCCTGAATTTTATATTGCATTGGTGCAAAAGGGGAGAAAGTGGCTTGAGGAGTGTTTAGACCTCCACATAGAGGGAGCTGACTTAGTTGCCGCTTTTAGGGAGCTAACGGAACGCGTTGGGAAACTATTGGTGGCAAAAGGCTCCAGAAAATTAATGACTCACCCAAGATGGTTTGATGTAAATTGTGCACGAGCACTAAGAAATCTAAAGTCAAGCCTAAAGGTAAAGCCGAGGGATATTGGGGAAGTGGCAAAGCATAGGAAAATTTATAAAACAAAGATCCTAGAAAGAAAAGCCACATTAAAAGCGGAATTATGGGCGGATTTAAGAGAGGCTGGTGAAAACAGAGACTTCACTGAATTCTGGAAGATTATAAATAGGCCCTCTCTGTATGATTGTAACACACCGGTCGTCAGCACAAATATACTCCCACAGCAATGGGTAGCCCATTTTGAGAAGCTCTATATTAATTCCAAGGCCTGTAAACAAGAAGGGGAATGGGTTGGCAACAGGAATGAGGCACGGGACTTCACACTCACTGAGATTACGCAAGCAATTAATGGATTAACTTCAAACAAAGCACCTGGGCCAGATGGCACTCCCCCAGATTTGTATAAAAGTAATGTTGATCTGTGGGCACCTATTTTGATGAGAGTGCTAAACGCAGCCATTAAAACAGGACTCCCGAGGTCATGGTCCACTGCCTTAATAGTTCCTATTTTTAAAAAAGGAAATAAGGACAATCCTCAATGTTATAGACCTATATCACTAATTGATGTTTAGGCAAAAAATTTGGGGCGGGTGGTTTTAAATCGTCTAATGGCCTGGACGGAAGAACAGCACACAATAGTTGACACCCAGTATGGTTTTAGAGCGGGAAGATCGACCAGTGATCAATGTTTAAATTTACACTTACTGGTCGCTAAATATACTTGTGCGAGTAATGGGACCATTTACATGGGATTTATGGACCTTGCAGCGGCCTTCGACAACGTGAACAGAAGTAAGCTTTGGGAAATGATGACTTCGTTGGGGATTGATCAGGGATTGATAAACATTCTGAGAGAGCTGCACTGGAACACTACGGCGAGGGTTCGCTATAGCATGGAGGGGGGACAAACTGATACCTTCCCGTGTTCAAGTGGAGTAAGGCAGGGGTGCATTCTTGCCCCCTTCCTATTCTCACTATATATAAATGACTTAGAGGCAACCCTCGTAGCCAAGGCAGCCGATTGTCCCAGGGTAGGAAAGCGCCAAATACCAGTCCTCTTATATGCGGATGACGCGGTCCTCCTTGCTCGGACACCGCGAAGTCTTCAAATATTGATTAATGGTTTTGTAGACTTTATGGAAAAATTAGATTTGTCTGTAAACCTGACCAAGTCATTTGCGTTGATCGCAGGCAAAAAAACGATAAAAAAACCAGTGTTCAATATTGGGACCCATGTCATGGATATAGTAAATACCTTCCCGTATCTAGGTCTACTGTTTGATCATAAAAATCAATTTGATAAATTGGTGGAGGAACGCTGCTCTAAACTAGCTTCGTCATGTGGTGCAATCCTGAATTTCGCACAAAGATTAGGCTGCTGGTCCCCCGAGCAAGTAATGACCTTATACAACTCAATAAGTATAGCCAAAGCGGTATACGGAGCAGAGGTGTGGGGCTTCAGGGATGTTAAATATCTGCAAATGGAAGAAGATAAATTTATTCGCAGAATACTGAAGATCCCACACACGATACCAGCTGAAATCGCACACTCTGAACTTGGTATCCCATACATTGCTGATTTGGTCAAAACTAAACCAGTTTTGGCTTGGCTCAGCATCTGGGCAAACCCGGATGCTGAACTAAGCAATGAAATTCTTAATGACTGCTTACAAAGAGACAAAGGAATGTCAATCCCATGGCTGAAATATGTTAAAGTAACTCTAGAATCTGTAGGCCAGCACACACTCTTTAGCACCCCTGCTCTAATTTCAAGAAATAGTAAAACACAAATTAAAAGATTGTTGTTGGATAAAATGGAAGCCCTCAGGGAGACTAAAGCACTCACACTAAAACGTTCAGTGGTAGCGCATTGTCTAGTTAAGGAGACAGGGGGCATGGAACCATATCTATTCCTGTTGCATAAACAACAGGATAGATTTTTAATGTGTCGTTTTAGGCTCAATTTGTTGCATAATATTTTATCTTATCCATCGGGTTTTACTGCAACTATTGAGCAGAAGGGTGCCTGCAGCTGCGACAACTTGTCTCCGCAGGACACCCTTCATTTTGTATTATTGTGTCCATTTTACCGTTTACCTAGACAAATGTTTTTAATTGATATTTTAAAACGTGGAAAATTTCGACATGCAAAGGTAGCCTTGTTGTTTCTCCAAAAAGCAAGCGATATGTACACTTTATGTTCAGTGATAAGCTTTTTGAAAGCTGCAGTAAGATTAAGGAACACTAGAGACTAATTCACTATTCGTACCTATATGAATTGTAACAGTTCGGCTGATGGTTATTTTTATCTTGATGATATGTATAACTGTATATGTTGTTGTATTTTTAATATGTACTTTTTATGATGATTTTTTAACCATCGAAATAAAGATTTTGAACTGACTGACTGAAAATAAATCCAAGAAAGAGACTTTGCATAGGTGTGCACCACTTTTGTGATGCAACTTAATGAATTACTGTCAGTTTTACCATCTGGCATGTAGGGCAGCAACGAAGGACCTGCACCCCTGTCTGTCTTGGGCATGTGTCTGTGCGGCGCCCCAGCTGTAGTTCAGGGTCTTCATTTCTGTTGTTACTGTTTTGATGCAAAACAAGCACAAGATGTTTGCAAACCTGGGCGTCGGTCTAGTCATGTACATCACGGCAGTTGCTGACAGACAGCGCGCCTCCACGAGCGCGCGTGATGTCACTGTCCTTAAGGAGCTCAAGATACCCAAGGACCAGTGTAGCAGTCGCCGTTCTCATACTAGGTCAGAGAACACTTTCAATGATGCTAGTGTAATTCAAATCATTTCGCTTTATGCTTGCTATGCAAATCTGAAATTTCACCATTATGCCATGTCAGGTATTTATGCAGACATTGCCTGTAAAATTATAGTGCGTGAACAACGGAATCAAACACATCCATGATGGATTTGTTTTATGTACTATTGTTTTAGGACTAAATATGCCCTTTCATCAAAAATTGACATCAGGGCGGATTTTGTGCTAAAATAATGCACTAAATGACAGATTTCCATTTCTGGTAATTATGTAAAATCTTGTTAATTTTCTCGGAATTACACGTAATTACACGAAAGCAATTTACACAAATTTCGCATCACCCCTTCGAAACTAAAGCCAGTAGTCTGGTAAGGGGTACCAGAAAAACCTGTGTCCGAAGAACAGACTTGGCTCGGTTGAGCCCATCATGCAATAGACGTGGAAGATTTACAGACAGAGATATTCTCGCTGGCAGTGAGCCCTCTGGACTGTCCCAAGGAGCCCATCATGGAAGAGACATGGCGGATTCACAGACAGAGAGATTCTCACTGGCAGTGAGCCCACTGGACTGTCCCAAGGAGCCCATCATGGAGGAGACATGGAGGATTCACAGACAGAGAGATTCTCACTGGCAGTGAGCCCTCTGGACTGTCCCAAGGAGCCCATCATGGAGGAGACATGGAGGATTCACAGACTGTCCCAAGAAGCCCATCATGGAAGAGACATGGAGGATTCGCAGACAGAGAGATTCTCGCTGGCAGTGAGCCCCCTGGACTCTCCCACGGAGCCCATCATGGAAGAGACATGGCGGATTCACAGACTGTCCCAAGAAGCCCATCATGGAAGAGACATGTCGGATTCACAGACAGAGAGATTCTCGCTGGCAGTGAACCCACTGGACTGTGCGGAGAAGCCAGTCATGGAAGAGAAATGGTAGATTCACAGACATAGTGCCAATATCGGCAACAGTTATCACAAAGCACATAAGTACATAAATAAAACACACGACACTGTAATGTAAGTGGCGAAATATTGCTGCAGGTTTATTAGCATAACCAATATGCAAACAAGGTGGGTTATCTTACGGGCGATCCCAGGGCAGGCCAGCCCTATGCCGCCTGCCCGTCTGATAAGCCTAGAGTCACCATGGCAACGCCAACTGGTGTATACCAAATATTGGGAGGGTCCACCCCTCCCATCCGTGGACCACCAGTCCACTTGCTTCACACGCCCCCCCGTGATGGGTGGGCGGAGCATACATGGCAGCCCCCGGTTGCTCAGACCCACAACCACCTTTCGGTTAACGGGGCGCTGTCGTTCTTCCAGGGGACACGCTAAAACATCCCTGGGTATCCTGGCTTAGCACCCCGCGGTGCTGCTGCATGATGTACCCCTTGGTATGTGCAGACCCTGGATCGCCCTGTAACTCCTCCTGCACACAGACAGAGAGATTCTCGCTGGCAGTGAACCCACTGGACTGTCTCAGGGAGCCCATCATGGAAGAGACAGGGCAGATTTACAGACAGAGAGAGTCTCACTGGCAGTGAGCCCCCTGGACTGTCCCAAGGAGCCCATCATGGAAGAGACATGGCGGATTCACAGACAGAGAGAGTCTTGCTGGCAGTGAGCCCACCGGACTGTCCCAAGGAGCCCATCATGGAAGAGACAGGGCAGATTTACAGACAGAGAGAGTCTTGCTGGCAGTGAGCCCACCGGACTGCCGCTGCCCGCGTCCCATGCAGTGGGACATCAGCAGGGCAGCTCTCTAGTGGCCGCCCGTCGCAGCCTTCCCCCTCTTCTGCCTCGCGCGCGAGGCTACGCCCAGGGAGGAGACCTCCCAATAGTGTGTAGGTGGAGGCGGGCCGTTGGGGGTGGGGGGCGAGGCTAGCCCCCCTACTTAGGCGGCCCTCTCGCCCAGTTCCTCCTCTGCTTTCTGCGCGCCACTCCAGCTCGGACACGCGTTATGGTCGCTCCTGGCCGCCGCCCCCGCCGTCGTCGTGGTCGTGGTCGTGGTCGTCGTCGTCGTCGACGTGAGCTTTACGGTATGTCCATGCTCTTGCCTTTTTCCCCCGGCCCCGTCCCTGGTTTAAGCCCGGGTAGTACAGGGGCCCCGTGGTCGGACACCACGGGGGGGGGGCCGAGGTGGTTGGGAGCACGGGTGGCTCACCGTCCGGGGGTCCCGGGTTCGAGCATCAGTGCGCGCGGCATGTGAAGTCACTTTGATTAATTTGGGTGGCGGTCAGTTTTCGGGGACAGGCGATCGCTGGACACGCCGTCTGGTCGGTGGGGAATCGCGGGTTGCACCTCCAGTGCTCGGGGTCGGAGTCCTGGCCTGGTTTCGCTCCAATTTACAGACATTACCCCTGACCCGCCACATTTCAGCTGCCGCCCTAGGATCTGGCGCAAACAAGCAGCACCGTGGTTCATGGCTGGGTTAGGGGGCTCCGGGGGTCGGCCAGTCAGGGAGCAGGGAGAGGATGTGGCTCAACGGCTAGAGCGGCGGGCCTTGATGTTGGGAAAGCGGGTTCGAGTCTCGGCAGGGTGCGCACCATTCCTGTGATTCTGGGCTCTTAATGTTCCCCTGCCTAACGATGAATGTGTCCGTGACCGAACCGGTGCCCGTGTAAAGCGCTCTGATAAATTCAGTTAGAGTTCGCGCCATATGAAACTCCAAAAATTGAAAAAATGTGTGTGAAGGAGAGGTGTCTACCCGATGTAGACATTTTACCATCCTGGCCTCCTTGATTTCCTCCCACCCGCAATCCGGGCTGCCCAACGCGGGGGGTTCCGGGGCGATATATTGTCCCGGTCGGGGTCATTCTTTATCCCAGGTCGCCGCTGCGACCCAGCTGGGCCGTGCCCCAAACCGTGTTCACACCCAGAGACACAGGCCCAAGCGTGGTTCAGCTCACTGAGCCACACAGCACCGTTAGTAAGAGGTGGGTGCACAAGCCCGTAGGGCGCCCGGGGGAATATTTTCGGAAGCGTGGTAGACAAGGATGCCCCCTCGATGTGTGGTCTGGCAGAAGGCCGTACACTGCCCCAGTGTGCTCCCGAACTTGCTCGCGCTGTTTTATTATCGTCATGGGGAGCGAGCGGGATTTGTATATTTGCGTTTTTTTGTTTTTTTTTTACTTTTGTGGAGTTTGTGCAAAGGGTTACTGTGCCTGCCGCAAAGACAGAGCAGATTACAGAGTGCGTGTTATGTGAACGGTTCGGCGGGTTGCTGTTTCTTAAAAAGAGGCATCGTTTTGTTACTTGCGATTTATAACTTGGAGCCCCGGTATTCTACAGCGAGCTACAAACGCCGTCTAGAACTGCATGCAGACCGCGAAGCAGACATCATTAGAACTGGGTTTAATGTTGCTAGGAGGGTTACTATGGCTGGAGGTCGACTCTGCGCTTTTGGGTGTGATTCGTGGTCTTCATGGAAAGCGAGCATAGGTGGTAACTGCCAGGCTCCCCACCCAGTGATGGTGCATCTTCACAGTCCATTCCGTGTTCTCATGCGGCGCTGTAGCCTGGGTCCCTCGGGCCCCCTCTCGCTGTGGGTTTGCTTCAGAGAAAGAGACCCCTACCCTCGCTCCTTATCTGTGCAAATCTTAAAGAGACTCGGGGGTGTAAATAAATAAAAGTGCCAGTACTCCGTAGCGGGCGGTACCGGCTCATTTAAAGCCGCTTCTTGGTTGCCTTTGTCACCCGAGTCCGGTTTAAACCAAGACAAGGCACGGTCCAGCCAGGGAGCGCTGCACCTACACTGTGTATCCTGGCCAGGGCCCGGTGCTATGCTCCCGCGTGCACGGTTAGGCAGTGCGATTGTAATGGCGCTTCAGCCACACTGGAGGTGGCTTCAGGGCGCAGTGAGAATTGTTTCCCAATGTGGTCGTCGGTCCTGGAATTGCCGTTGCGCGCACCCTGCCGTGGATATTTGAGGTTTCATCTTCGGTGGAGTTGGGCAGAGGGTTGATGGGCGGTGTCCTCGGGCAGGCTGGGTGCAGACATGCCGCTACGAACAGCAGGCTCAGCGCAGCAGACATGGGTGGTTTCCATTACACAGAACTGGCGACTGGTGTTTGTTTCCCAGCGTTTCCCAATCATTACTTTGGATGAGTTGTTTGGCAGTGTGTTAGCTCTCAGGCTCGTTTGTGGATTTCTTGTGTGCCTCTAGTGTGGAAGGATGGTGCTGTTACTGCAGTTGAATGCTCCGACGTTGAATGGATATGCTGCAACACATTTGGTTTCAGTCCCCATTTGCCAGAAGGTGCATTGGGAGTGCATCGGGATTTCTACATTGCTTGTTATGTGGCGTCAGAGTTTGCGGGACAGCAAACGAGGAGCGTTGTTGTGTGGTTGTCCCCAGTACTGAATGCATGGTTTGCTGGGCGAAGGGCTGGGAAAGGAAATAAAACCCAAGTGGATTGGCGCCCGTGGTTTGCTGTTTTTTCAAGGGAGGCGTCCTTCTTGTTACTTGCAATTTGTGGCGGGGAGTCTGGATGTTCTGGAGCTGCATGCACACCGCTGGCGGACATTATTGTGGAGTTCCGGTGGTTGATCTGCATCGTGGTTCCGCACCACCACACAGTTGCTCTTACCACTTTGAATAATGGAGTGCGTACCCCGCCGAGATTACGTTCGTTATGAGGGTGCGGGGGGGGGGAGGAACCCGTCATTATCGTAGAAAGGGTTGCGTCTTCTAGCTCACGGTCATACGTCACTGCCCCGGTGCCGCTGAGTGTACCCCGCTGTAATATGCCCCTTCCATAACGTTACTGCTAACCCCCCTACACTGTTCGGACAGGATCCATTCGAGGGCAGGCTGCGCACTGCCCTTCACGCCCAGCAGGCGCTGCTCTCATAAGACAGTTATTCCTTTCAGGGCTCACCACCGATCTCTGTTTTCTTGACATGCCACCATGTTCAGCTATCTTGTCCCCCGTCGCAGTTCCCTGCTGTCTCCTCCTGCCGTATTTGGAAGTTTATTATGCTTAGGCACCGGATGCTGCGTTTCTTGAGGGGGGCCCACAGTCGGTGCTTGGGTGCTGGCCGGGCGTGCTTGAGGCTGGATTTGCATGCGGGGCTTTGAACCGCTTCGCGCAGGCGCCTGCCTCGCGGCGTGGGGGACACGGGTACCGCCGCGGCTTCGGGCGGCCGCCGCTGGCGTGCACGGGTGTTGGGCTTCTGGAACTGGTGATGGGTTCTGCCAGCCGTGGGGCGCTGCTTCGTGCTGGTGCAACCGGCGGAGCTCGGGCCAGCCCCCGCCATTGTGTGAATGCTGCCATGCCCCTCCCCCCCCCCCCACACCCGTTTGGGACCGGGCGCGATGTCATGGACGGCACTACCTGTGGTCTGCATTGCACTATGGAAATGTGGAGGTTCGCTTACAATGTCCGCTGGAGGACTCCTCTGAGGCTCTTGTTTGCTGAAAGACGGTTTGCGCTGGTTTTTGTCGTACATACACATTTTGGTGCTTCTAGATTACACGTACTGGAATGATTGCCTTTTGCTGCCCAGCATGCAGAGGCGGGATATGTTGGTGTCTTTAATGTTGCTTTGAAGCACCTGATGCTGCGTTTCTTTCCGCAGCAATTCCAGGCCCCACATAAATGTCAGGATAACTCGTGCGATTCGTTACCTTCCTGGAGAAAGATCAAGAATTTGTATAGTGGAGGTTTTGACTTCAGTGTAGTAGTGCAGACGGTTAAATAGGCCCGCTGCAAAGAACGTGTGCGAAGTGGATTTTCAGAGTGTGTATGATGTATAGAGGTCAGCAGGTTACTGTGTTCAAAGGAGGCACCCTTTTGTCACTTGCAATGTAGATCTTACAGCCCTAATAGTCAACCGTGAGCTACGAACGCTCATCCTAGAGCTGCATACACACCACTAAGCAGGCATCATTAGAACATTGATTAGCGAGCTTGTGCTTCTCCACTCCAAGCAGCCTTAAACTATACTGCCTGCCAGTGGGGAAGGCCATGAATCGCCTACACTTTGAGTCCTTTGGCTCAGGTCACCTTTCCTATACACTGACTCATATGCATATGATTGATTGGCTCGGCGGCTTTTGTGTGAGATGCAAAGTCGCGGACACCCTACACTGGTAGGAGTGGCACTATATAACTAATTAAATGCATCTGAGAGTGGTCATGGAAACGTCGTCATCATTAACTTCTGGTATTTCATGCCCTGCGCAATTGAGTTCATTTCTCTCCAGTTCCCTGGGAAAGATTTGGGGGGGCCAGGGTGATCTATGACGAGTCTGTACTCATTACGGTTTATGGTAAGCGTTTTGTGAAACATATGGTATAGTAGTTTACTAGTTTAGCTCTTGGCCAATGGTAGTTTTCGTCAGCCAGATTCGGAATAGCTGGTATTGCAGGACACTAGAGGCGGTTGTGTGTATGCACAAGTTGGGGAATGGCAGGCTTTGCAGATTAATTGATTAAATGAATAAAGTCGCAGGTTCTAGCTCGAACAGAGCAACTGTTACTAATCGCAATGACATGGGTTCACACGCACTCGAGAGCCCCCCCCTTTGCATTTATTCCCTGGTATCTTTGTCCCAAAATGCAGCATTAATTAGGATTATCCGGTACTAGGGGGGAATCTCGTTGGCATTAGTTCCATGCCGGTGGGTACGAATGGACAAAGTTGTGTCCCAAGTGGTGCAACAGGATAAGGGCAGGTCTATAGGTAGATATATGTTCCCTGGCAGCAGGTGTACAAATATGTCAAGGTTCAGCCTAAATCCCAGTCTCAACCATGATGCAATGGTCAGCTTGTGGAAAGGTGTAACACAGAAATTGAGCGACCAATGTTATTAATGTAAGTTCAACGCTTGAGTCAGGAGATGCTGCTGTCTCTCATCTTCACCTTGCTATTAAAAAACAGCTGGGGTAAGGTTTCTCAAATTAGTCATAGTGACGGCTTAGCGTATATAGAAAAGTCAGCAGCCTGTGCTGTGTTGAGGCAAGTTGTGGGTTTGGGTTTGTGTATCATACATAACATCTTGAAGGTATTGTGTAGTTCCACGCTATTAGGAAACAGCTGGTGTGATATTTTCTGCAACTCAGTCATAGTGGCAGCTTAGCCTATACAGGAAAGGCAGCAGCATGAGCTGTTTTGAGACAGGCGGAAGGCCTGGGTTTGTCTATCATACTTAACATCTTTGAGGTTATTCTCCCTGTTCCACAGGGAGGCCAGGGAAAGCACGGAGTGACATGGTTGACCGAGACTTAGCCTGGCTTGCCGCTTCTGCGACCTTGTGAGGTTTGTTTATGTATTGTATGAAGGTGACAGAGGCTGTCACTGTGGTTTGATAGGCGCCAGGGCCAGATTGAGGTTCAGTGCAAGGCCACATTTGGGGGGGCAATTCCAGGCGAAAGCATTAAGCCAGGCAGCCCTGGGAATTAGGCAGGCGTACGATTAGCTAGGATTTTGGTCAAACTGAGGGAGAGCATATCGACCACAAATAATTGGGGAACCAGAAAACGCTTTACAAAGCAATGCTGTAGATTTCCGGTAGAATGCTGTATGGATAGGCTTCAGGGATAAGGCCATGACCTTTCTGGAAGGGGCATTCTTCTTCGACCTGTGTCGAACTGGGAAAGGAAGTGAGGAGGGCAGGATAACTCTTTATTCTACCTGCGTTGGCACATCTTGCCAGGAGTGATGGTCAAAGGTTTTGTCTTCAGCCAGCCTAGGTTAACGCCCATCCACTCCAAGCTAATTGTTCATGGTGGTTTTGGGCCGCATTTACACAGCCCAGTATTTGGCCCCTGGGGTTGTCAGTGTCGTGAATTACTAAATTTCACTGAACTGGAGGTGGGCCGGGTTTTACACGAGCAGAAGTTTGGGAGTGCAAGCCTCCACCTAGGGGGTGGCTGGCTGAATCTGACTAACTACTTCAAACGGTTCACAGCACTGCACGTGGGAGAGTGTCAATGACCTGTGCATACTTCAACCAGACACCCGTGTATGACATGCCCTCAGCTACATAGTAATAATTGAGAGAGCAGAGAGCGACCATGAGCATGACCAGAGACGTGCTGCTCTCCACAGACATTTGACAGGTTAATGGGCAAGGCTAGCGGAAAAGCCAGATGTAATGTCGTCATTTAAGGCGGACGTGCCCCAGGTATTGGCAAGATAGAGACACTGTCAACTATGAAGCTATGAACGAAATCATAACTGGGCTCACAACAAATCATTTGATAAAATAAGACGTTTCATTTTCAAGCCACTATGGCGGCACCACGAATTACCTATAGCACAGCAACACCAGTATAACAAGGACTGTAGGCACACCTATTGACCCTTTCCAGCAGCAATAAAGTCCCAAGCTAGCTTCTATTCATCAAGCGAGGCAATTGGATACGCTGCCCAGTGGAGAGCAAGAAAAGATTGGGATGGACAGCGGGACTAGTATAAGACTCTATCGTCCAATTTAATGTAACTTAATTTGCAAGTAGAAAGGCTAAAACGAGGAGATGTTGCTAAGATATGGGTCAGTTTGCAGTAAACAATAGGATAATACCATGTGAAAGGAAGCAAATTTATATACCCGTGATGTCAGCTTGTGTTTATATACGTAGGTAAAGTGGCTGACTCACACGCTACCTTCACCCTGCTTGTTGTGATGTAGCTGTTGGGAACACAATTACAAGCCAGGAAGGCACTTAATTTGGCCAACTGAAGAATCTTAATAGGATTGCAGGTCCATAGTGCCTAATTCACCTATGCCTTGTTACCAATACCATATTTCCCAGCCTGAGAAACAGATTTAGGTGTTGCTCTTCCCGCTCATGCCTTTCTTGGAGCCAGGGAGTTGGGAATCATTCACATATTTGGGTCCCCGAGCTGAGACATGTATTCTTCGGCAGCTCAGTCGGTCATATTGGCTTTATCGGGAGTCATGATAAACGGCGTCCGATTAGCAGTGGCGTTAAAAATGTTTTGCCCAGCCGAGAAATCATGCAATCCCCGCAGTAGCAGCAGCAACTCAGGAACCATGACGCTATCGATACATCACCTTTGTAGATAGAGTGGAAATTAAAACCTTCGTGCTAGGATATGAAGGGAAGCGATGGATTGAGGAATTCAGCTATGGTTCAGTTCTGGCTCCATATGCAGGTGCTAGATCTTCCCATAAATACGTTAGGATGATCTGCTGTGGCTTTGCTTAGAAGGTTAGGAACACCAGTCACGTCTAAGCTTACGGCAGTGGGGCCAAAAGACATCCTTTGTTCGTCTGCCCTGGGCTTCTGAGTAATGTTGCAAACTAATGCCGTCTTTTACGGGTTACAGAACAGGTCCCCTAATTTAGCCCATTATAAGCTGGCTCGCAGGGCACAGATAACAGCAAAGGGAGGAAGGGGGTGCTCTGGCAGCGACGGTAGCCTCCCCAGAGCTGTGGCGGAGTTACAGGGCGATCTGGAGGCAGACGGGTACAGTAAGGGTACCTCTGCGACAGGCGGTACAGTAAGGGTACCCCTGTCAGGCACAGTAAGGGTGCCCGAGCCAAGGTCCACGAGCCGAAGGGGGTTCTGGGAAGACCGCGACGGCGCCCCGTTAGTCCTTCGGGCGGTGGGGGGGCCTGACCAACCGGGGGTGTGCCACAACACGCTCCGCCCCTGTCAGAAGGGGCGGGAGTAGGAGACAGATCACGTGACCCAGTGGATGATCTGAAAATAATTATGTGCCACACTGCCGGGCATCGACCCACCGTGTGTGCTGGCTCACCAGGCGGGCGGAGCAGCTAGGGGCTGCTTGCCCTGGATCGCCCGTAAGATAACCCAATTTTATTGTCATACTATGTTGTATGAAATAAACCTGCAGCAGTTCTTCACCCACAAAGAAAGTGTCAGTGTAATCATTGGGTGACGTCTGTGCATGCGTGTTGATTGAAGCGGATGACGGTGTGGTCACTATGCCGCTGCCCGCGTCCCATGCAGTGGGACATCAGCAGGGCAGCTCTCTAGTGGCCGCCCGTCGCAGCCTTCCCCCTCTTCTGCCTCGCGTGCGAGGCTACGCCCAGGGAGGAGACCTCCCAATAGTGTGTAGGTGGAGGCGGGCCGTTGGGGGTGGGGGGCGAGGCTAGCCCCCCTACTTAGGCGGCCCTCTCGCCCAGTTCCTCCTCTGCTTTCTGCGCGCCGCTCCAGCTCGGACACGCGTATTCCCACCCTTTCCGCTTACCCTGCGTGGCGAAGACAGCGCGTTATTGGAATGTTTTAATGTTTTCTTTTGCGTTGCAGGCGGAGTTACAGGGCGATCTGGAGGCAGACGGGTACAGTAAGGGTACCTCTGCGACAGGCGGTACAGTAAGGGTACCCCTGTCAGGCACAGTAAGGGTGCCCGAGCCAAGGTCCACGAGCCGAAGGGGGTTCTGGGAAGACCGCGACGGCGCCCCGTTAGTCCTTCGGGCGGTTGGGGGGCCTGACCAACCGGGGGTGTGCCACAACACGCTCCGCCCCTGTCAGAAGGGGCGGGAGTAGGAGACAGATCACGTGACCCAGTGGATGATCTGAAAATAATTATGTGCCACACTGCCGGGCATCGACCCACCGTGTGTGCTGGCTCACCAGGCGGGCGGAGCAGCTAGGGGCTGCTTGCCCTGGATCGCCCGTAAGATAACCCAATTTTATTGTCATACTATGTTGTATGAAATAAACCTGCAGCAGTTCTTCACCCACAAAGAAAGTGTCAGTGTAATCATTGGGTGACGTCTGTGCATGCGTGTTGATTGAAGCGGATGACGGTGTGGTCACTATGTCCCAAGGAGCCCATCATGGAAGAGACAGGGCAGATTCTGGACTGTGCTCAAGGTCGTGGGCTGTCCAGTGGGCTCACTGCCAGGAGTGTCTCATTGCTCATGGTGTGGCTGGGGACAGGGCACGCATCCACACAGCGGGGCGGTTGTCATGTATCTTGAATATCACCTCAGAGTACTCATTTGAGCGCATTGACAGGTTTATTTTTCATAGATTCGCAGACAGCTCACTGCCCGGGGATGCATGCCTGTCACGAGACCCGCCGCAGCCATACCATGAACACAATGTCTAGGCATCTTCCGTCAAAATGTGTGGGCACGCCCCTCTCCCCCCCCCGAAACTAATCTGCAGCTAACATCCTCACAGAATCTGTTCTTCACTGAGGGCTTCAGCCTGTGCGGTGTATTATTAAAACAGACTGGCAATTTGTTTTTAATTGCCAAGAAACAGCAAGTGCGGACTTTCATTAGAGACGCTAATCCATGCACGAGAAAAAACATAACAGATCTCACCTGAGACGTGCAGCGCTGTCAGCAGAGGGTATGGGCGCTGTTGAAGCTCTCCGGGGAGCCAGGGGGCGCTTCATAAAGGCCCGGGCCGTCTACGTGCACTGATTCACTGCTCCGCTAGTGCACTGAGGGCGTCCCTTCACAGCGCTGCGGGACTGAAGGCAGCTGAGGCGGGCATTTCATTGTCTGCACAGTGCCGGACCTTGGGTGGGTATCGGTTCCTGCACTGATTCACTGCTCCACTGAGGGCCTTCCTTCACAGCGCTGCGGGAATGAAGGCAGCTGCGGAGGGCATGTGTGCAGTGCCGGACCTTGGGTGGGTATCGGTTCCTGTACTGACCAGGTATGCAAGCCTGCTGTACGGGGGTGGTCCTTGGGTGAGTCTCGGTTCGTGCATTGATTCAGTGCTCCACTGAGAGCACTGAGGGCCTTCCTTCACAGCGCTGCGGGACTGAAGGCAGCTGAGGGGCGCCTGTCTGCACAGTGCCGGACCTGGGATGAGTCTCAGTTCCTGCACTGACCAGGTATGTATGCAAGCCTGCTGTTCGTGGGTGGGCCTCGTCTGTTTAAGCCTCTGAGTCCTTTCTGCGAGTCAGGGAGCGGTCGAGCATGTTACCTTCATGCTGCGGGACTCTCACGAGAAGCTGAGTCCATTGTCCGAAGACTCCAACAACGGCCTGAGCTGCGGTCTCTGATTGGGGCGTGCTGTCCTCGTCCCTCTCACTGTGACCACAGCGGGGACACCCGGACCCGCACCTTTCCAGTGATCTGTGTTTCATTGAATGCCAGGAAACATGTTTTATTGTACCTTCATCAGGGAAAATTAGTAGTTAGTTAGGATGTTTGCGCCTGGTGTAGGCTCTTTCCGGCATCCCTCAAGATTCATGGGTGGTAAATGCCTTCTATTGCTAGTTTTGGAATTGGAAATGGGGAATTACATGCGTAATTGGTATTTCACGCCTCAAATTTAGGCCTGGGCAAAATTTCCGTTCCGTTCGCGGAATTTGCGATAATTTGGCATTTCCGCGTTCCGCGGAGAGCGCGGAAATGTCAAAATTTCCGCATTCCGCAGCTTTGCGATAATTTGGTTCTTGCTCGCGCTGTAAAATAATACATTCTCGCGCGTGCGCGATCGCCTTACCTGAATCACCGCGTTCGCCGACAAGTTTTCCCGATCCGGTCGCGTTCTCCATGAGATGTTGTATTGTTTTAGCCATTTGCGCTGTCTCGCGACAGTTCGCGTCCGCAGTGACGTCATGCGTCGCGCGATCACGTCTTTCTTCTCGCGATCATGCACCGCGAGACAACTGAAAACAAGATGGCCGCGCCCGCGAGCAACCGCAGGGGTAAGTTAGCGACCCGCAACCATGCAGAAAATATCGCGAACGGGCGGGAAAAAAACTTCTGCATCTTCGCGATATTTCCGCTTGTTTGCGGAGATTTTTAACATTTTCGCGATAATTTGCGAAAGTCGCTTTCGCAAATTCCGCCCACCCCTACTCAAATTACACTTTTCGCTTTTTTCACGAGCCGTTTCTCCCGAACAATTTCATTCGGTGTGAACTGCGTCTGCGGTAATCTGTCAGGGGAAAGGTCAGGGCTGTAATAAGTATCCCACAACTTGTCATCCGCATTCCTGTACACCATTCATCCATCCATCCATCCATCCATCCACCCATCCATCCATCCACCCATCCATCCACTCAACTCTATCAATTCATCCATCTATCCACTCAACTCTATCCATCCATCTATCCATGATCATAGTGGAATGTCCTGCCTTTGCTAATATTTTTGAATACATGCATTAATTTATTAGATGGCATACAATGCCCTGGCACGTCACCTTGCACCCATTATAGAATCCAGGTAGACGAGAGGCGTGCACATCTACCCATGAACCCGCCATCATTGCTCTTGTTCACAGTTCTCAGATCTAGAAGCGCCTTTCTTCTGTTTAGAGGCTGCAGATTATGGGGGTACACATTTTGGAACCCTGGAAGCCATATTACTGAAGTTTGCAGGGATCTTGATTAATAAAGTGATAGATGCCCGATTCACGGTCTCACCTGCGGTGCAGTGAGGTCCATGGTTTCGCCTTTTTGTCACAACAAGCATTGGCGATGGTGCCCGCGACCTTCAGTTTCACTCTGGAATCGACAACAATCCAGGACAGGGCTTTAGAAGTGGTTTGAATTGACTCATGCAAAGGTTGAAAGCGAGTATGGAACCAGCTTATACTTTCTGAGCTAGCACGTTTCAAGGAGCCCAGAATTGATTAATTTTTTCGTAGTTTTGCCAACGCCTCACTAGGGCCTTGTCACCTTTAACCAATGGCGTGTTTGCATGAGTGGGGTGTGTTCCTCAGCACGCCCAGACACCAATACTTTGAAATGCAGTAGCTACTGGGAGAAGTGGCATTATCAGACACCCCCAACTCTGTAAATCAATAAATAAAGACATCTCTTCCCATCATTACGATCAAAAGATGCAGACTGTTATATGTGAAACCAAAGGGTAGGTATGAGTGCATGGTGACACCTGCTCTCACGGTCTGGGGAACACTTCATTCGTATGCTTTGGGCCACTTCGAAACTCTTGTCTGGAGCGCGCTTTTGAACCGCAACTCGAACTGCATCTCCCACAGAGGACAGAGTCCACCCTTCCCGGTTCCAACCACGCAAGTCAAATGGGACCAAGGACCACATTACAAAGAGACCTGCACTGCCCTGTGAGTGGTATGGGACATTATACAGATGCTCCAGTACAGCAGAGTACAGCCGACCTTTGTATATTGACTATTGTTGATTGATGGTGTGAACACCGTATTAAGGGGCGCATTTATGAGCCCCTTTGTGTCTCTCTTGCACCACGCAAAATGGTGCAAGAGCGGCGCAAAGGAAAAGTGAGATTCATGAAGCCACGCAAGGCTTTATAGACCTTGAGTGATGTAAGCAAACTCAAATCACTGCATTGCATTACCCTGCACCAGGGAGGCGTTTCCATGTGTGTTGTGTAGATGTTCCCACACAACATCCATGGGTTTGGATGTATTCACAGGTTTAGAAGAACAGGTAAACCTGGGAATGTGCCAGAAAGACATGGCTTTCCAGAGGAGGCGCAATGAGCAGAAATATGTCAGGGCCCTTCCTGCACAAAAGAAATCCTGGCAACACAGTGCAAAGGGGCCTGCGTTGGCGCTAGACTGTCAACATGGCTCCAGCTGCATTCTTTTCAATAGGGTGCATTCCTGCCTTTTTCTGTCATGCAGCGCCGCGCAGCAGGTTAACTGCTGAGCTGCACTGCGTGACAATTCCATAAGTATGCCCCTGTATCTCATTCGAATAGTATCCTCAAAGTCTTGCTTTATGTGGGGTTTAGGATTCATGCATGCTTAAAGGCGGTGCTTACTTTGTGAAATAGTACGTTTTGGGGCCCAAAGAGTTGCTCAGCGGTCCATAGCCACTCCTGATGAATGAGGAAGGTACCGACAAACAAGGCTGTGAGGTCTTGACTCCACCTCTAGCCGCTTTCACCCACTACCAAGCAAATTGTGTCCCTCTCTCTCAGGTTTGCAGGTTATGTTTAATCTCTGCTTGTTCCTTTTGTCACTGATTCTCCTTCTTTCTCTCCCACCTTCTTCTGCTACCGTTTTTGTTTTCCTCTCTCTTTATCAAAGTCAGAAGAGGAGACTTAATTCCTGATCCCAACAATGAGTGCGAGTGGGACCCACCTGCAACCACTGGCTAAACTCAGGCCTGCACCGCATTATTTCTACTCAACTTGGAAACAGACTAAATATTACCAGTAATAAAATGCTGCATCTAGTCAGGGAGTTTTAGTCACACTGGTTAGGCATGTGTGCTGAACAATGTTTAGTTGTATCTTGTATTCACTCTGATAATATTTGTAATTATATTGAGGTATTCAGTATTGTGTTCATATAATTTACAGAAGAATCAACCATAATAAATAAATATTATTATAAAATACCAAGGGGCAGATTTATCACAATGTCTTGCAAGGCGGCTCAGCAAGACACCTTCCTGCACTGCATTGCATGACAGATAGAGGGCAGGAATGCTCCAAATGTAACATTATATAGCGCATTCCTGTCCTCTCCTTGCACTGGCGCAGTATGTCCTGCCTAGCGCCAAAGGAGGCACCCTTTGGCAGGTCAGAAGACTGACGTCTGTCTCTTCGCCAGTTTCTTCCAGCTGCAGAGGGTCTCTTCGTCTTCGACTTTCGTCGCAGCTGAATGAGGTTAAGACGCTGATTACCTTTACCACGCATACGCCTTTACCCTTCATACCTTTACAACTCAGGGGCATAATTACAAGGGCTTTATCTCCGCTTTTTTGGCTTTTAAAGCCAAAAAAGCGGAGATTAAAATATCGCCCTATTTACAAGGGGGTGCTAACATGCATTAGCGCATGTTAGCACCCTTTTACCCAACACCTCCCTTTGCATCTCTAATGAGATGCAAAGTGGGCGTCACTGGGCAGGACATCCTTGTAAATATCGCTGATGTCCACATCGCGATATTTACAAGACTGCCCCAGCATTTTAGCACACGTTAGTTTTTGGAGAAAACCGCTGTTTTCTCCAAAAACTAACGTCTGCTAAAATGCAGACTTAGGCATACCTATAATGGGGGTGGATTGTGCTGATACGACCCTGTGGGTCGTATTAGCAAGGTTATCGCCGTTGTGAAGGGAACATCACTGGAAAACCAGCGATGTTCCCTGCAAAACAACGATCTCCCCGCTATCGCTGGTAATTATATCGCCCTGGGGAAACACGTTGTAAATAACACGCTAACAGGGTGATATAATGAAACGATAGATGGCGATAAATAGATAAGCGCTAAGCGCGCTTTGCGTCTATTTATCGCCATCCTTGTAGATATGCCCCATAATTCATTGTAAAGGCATGCTTGGTAAGGCATACTCGTTGTAAAATCACTTTTGATACAAGCGATGCGTGGTAACGGTAATCGCGTTGTAAGTGCTGCATTGTAAATGTATCGCGTGTTAAAGGGCGTGTTGTAATGGCTGTTTCTCATCGTTTTTGCCTGTTTTGTCATCCACAAGGTTATGAAAGATTTATTGTTACTACTTGCGATCTCAGTAAGCTGATTTGAAACAAGAGTAAGCTTGTCAATGGCTGAGTTCACCAATCTAATGCACATAATAAGGAACATTTCGATTTTTGGAAGGCATTCAGACTTAAAAGATGAAGACAGAGCAGAAAATAAAGAAGATAGGAGAATAATCCTGCCTGTGCTGCTGCCCTACAACTGTGTGCCAGCTAAACAAATGGTAGCACAATTGCTCTATTCATACAAATGACAGGCACTTAGGCCCTGATCATCACGTGGGCGAAGTTAGCCTAAGTCATGATGGCTTGTGCTGTTTTCTCACAATCCTGATTGTAAGTTGGTTTTTCATCACTCAATTTTACTAGGGGTGGGGGAACCAAACATGGCTTTCTTTCTTGAATATTTGCATGAGGCAAGTGTCTTTCTGCTTCTTTTTCCAACTGTCGTAGCAGACAAGGCGATTTTATGATACAGTAAATGCGCATGTCATTTTACCGCACAATAAAATCGCCCGTGCAAAGTGTATTCAGGGCCTGTGTGGCAAAATGAAGGTCCTGAGTGAAGGGGGTGGCTGCCACGCATCAGGGTTACCTGATGTGACCTAATATGGATGTTGTATACTGTAACTATGCTATATTCTTGTAAAATTGCCTATCACTGGCATTCACTACCCCTTTCTCATCCTTTTCTGAATTATACCTCCCCTGCTCAATGTAACATCCACCATCCGTAGTTCCTTTCATCTCCGTTTCATATTTGGTTTTCATAATAGCAACAATGTATTTCTTACAGGGTAAGAAAATTACATCTTCAATGTCGTTATTTATATAAGGTTTTAAACAGTATAGTTAAAATGCAAAATTAGTACATTGTTTAAATATAATTTTTTTATTCACTTATTATTTGGAAATCTGATTTCCTGTAGGTGGAGTCATAATATAATGTATTTGTGTTACTTTTAGTTTTGCCACTTCATAACAAATGAAAATTACAAAAACGTGAAGTATGTATTTTGAATTTATTTAGGTCTTTCTGAATTGTTTTGAGGTGTACCATGGTTCAAAAAGAGTACACATTCTGGAGAAAGCCCATGAGACATTGAATAACACATTTCTCCTACACATCTAGGGACTGATTTATCAAGGTTGTGCATCGCTTCCTTACATGGCATGACTTAATGAATCTGGAGAAATTAAAGGCAGCGCGAATCACTGCCTTGCGTTACTCTGCACCAGGGAGCCGTTCCATGGTGGAGTGTGGGTGTCCCCACATATCCACCAATGGATACCGCCGCATTCCCAGTTTAACCATTAGTGATAGACCTGGGAATGCATCAAAATGCTATGCCTCCCCAGATGAGGCAGAACGAGGAGAAATGTTTTTATTTCTCCTCATTTTTTCCTCTACTTCATTTTTCATTCCATTCTTCAGCACACATAGAAAGAGGAAAATGTCTCTGAGGATTGTGTTGTGCGGGAATGTGTCCCTACCTGTACAAAAACAATCCTGCCTACATCGTAGGCACCCTTGCGCCCTAGAGCAACCAAAAATGAACCAGCGCTAAAAAAAGAATAGGAATGCACATTATAATGTAGGCCTGGGCATAGTTTGCAGAGTTCTGCTATGGGGTACTCAGCAAAGAGAGAACAAAATTCTGCCACGCTACGTGGAGTTCCGCTAGCGGCAGAGTGCATTACCTTGCGCCGTTTGCACTAATTTTTAGCACCAGCTGTTTGTCCCACGCAATAAAATCAGTGCGAATGGTATCACATGCATTGCAAGAGGGCGCAGCTTCTTTCTGCCATTCGAGTAGAAGTTCTACTCGAGCAGCAACTTACTAAACGCAAACGGAAGGTTTCTCATTGCGAGCGGTAGCGACTATCAATCACCGCCCGCGTTGAGAAATCACGCTGAGAAGCCGTCCAGAGTTGGATTTTCCTTGCTCGCGCTCTCCAACTTAGCGTTGGCGAGTGGGGAGAAAACTCAGCAAACGAAGCAGAGTTCACTAGCCAGGCCTAGTATAATTTTAAATATGGTGCATTCCTACCTTTCCCTTTCACGCATCACGGCACGGTGGAATTGAGCATCATAAAAACTGATAAATATGAACCTTACTTTAATTGTCTACTGATGAACATTGGACATTTCTTTGACTAACTTTATTACACATTTTAATTTATAGGTCTTTTTAATGTGATCCCCATCATGTCTACTGTGAATTCCAGCAATATCGATCACCTTTGGTTCCTGCTGATGGGTTTTCCTGGGGCAGATGATTTTAACAATACAAACATCTGGATGTCTCTTCCTCTGTGTTCATTGTACCTTCTCTCTATTCTGGGCAATTGCCTTATTTTATCCATCATAAAACTGGCCAAACAGCTCAGAGATCCCATGTACCTTTTGCTCGCCATGCTTGCAACCACCGATCTTTGCTTGACTTTTGCTACCTTACCCACAACGATGAGCGTGTTCTTGTTTGACTCCAGAAGAATCCATTTCTTTGCCTGCTTGACTCAGCTCTTCTTTATACACATGCTCTGTGCAATGGAGTCTTCCATTTTAGTGGCCATGGCCTTTGACCGCTATGTTGCCATATGTAAACCTCTGCAATACGCCTCAATTTTACACCCGATAATATCTAGAATAGGACTGGTGGCTCTGCTAAGATGCTTTTGTCTTCATTTTGCTGTGCCATTTCTTTTGAAAATTCTTCCATTCTGTGACAAACATGTCCTCTCCTTTGCCTTCTGCTATCACACTGACGTTATGAAGCTTGCGTGTGCAGACACTGCAATTACAAGTACATACAACCTGGTTGTGGTGATCACCACATACCCGGTAGATGCAATTTTCATTCTGCTTTCTTACATTATGATTCTAAGGAGTATCCAGAACAGAGCCCAGCAAGGAGAAGGCCTGAAAGCTTTGAACACCTGTGTGAGCCATCTGTGTGTTGTCATGCTGTTTTACATCCCACTCATCAGTTTGTCATTGGCTAGCAGATATGGACAAAAGGACTCAATCCTTCTGCGTGTTCTTTTGGGTGGGATATTACTTGTCGTACCACCAGCACTAAATCCAATGATTTACAGCATAAAAACCAAACAGATACGTAATGCCCTGCGTAAAAAGTTCTGGGTAGCAAACCAGGGCAACTGAGGTCTTTGCTAGGGATGCTAAAACTCTAGCTGGACCCCACCCAAGAATCTTATGGCCCTGGGGGGGGTTGAGGTTACTGAGAGCTCATGTCTAAAGCTAGGTGATTTATGCAACTCTCAAGCACTCCTCTCTGTAATGTATTCATACCATCAAGTCCATAAATAATTCCATTGAAATTCATAAGGAATATCTGTATTATTGGCACATGAATGCCCCCTGCATGATTTGTGAGCACGTCTCACTGCCATGAGTCACCTTTAGATGGATCTCTGGTCTATGTTGGACCTATGTTGGACGGCGCCCACACGCCCAGGACCCATTTCTAGATAGTGACATTGACACCCAGAGCAGTCCGATAACGCCACAAATACACAAAGGGGCATATTTATGTTTCCTGGCGCAGCCCTGCAAATCAGCAGGGATGCGCCAGGAAAGATGCGTCACGCAAGTTTTCCCTTGCGCCACCACAGATGCGCCGCATTTACAATGCAGCGCATCGTGTCGCAAGGATAAACAGATGAGTGACGCATCTGATGGCATAAGGGCGGCGCATTGTTGGAGTCGTGTCGCAAGCACGATGCAACTCCAGCAATGCTCAGGGGCTGCTCATACCTAAAATGCTGCGTAATACCTTACGCCTGCTTCAAGCAGGCGCAGGGTTTTGACGCAGCAGCGTCGGAAAAGTGACTCAGTAAAATCTTGTAGATTTCACTGCGTCACTTTTCCGAGGCTTTTTCTGACGGAACGCCCACCCTGCATACATTAAACCTGACGCAGGTTTAATGCAGCGCAGGGCTTTACAACGTGACGCATCTCCCTAGATGCGTCACGTTGTAAATAAGGCTCAACATGGCGCATGGTTTACGCCGCCGCTGCGTCACAGAAGTGACGCAACAGCGGCGTAAAAGTCTCGCAAGGGGCTTGTAAATCTGCCCCAAAGTTCTTGTTAGCAAGTGTGACTACCATCAGGTCACCTGATTACTTGAGAATAGCAGTGCTAGCGGCATGTAAGTGTTAGGCGTCTTCCCTTCAGGGACCATTGAATCTCCCTTAAGTCGGCTTGGGTGCAAGTATCAAACTGCTCTTCGTTTGCACACGTCACACATTTCATTTATTCACTGTGATGCTATTTAGTTTGGTTGCATGAGACTCAGTTTACAAAAATCATACAAGGTCAAACAAACACCGTACTTTCATTTTCCCAGTGACCGGTTGGCTACAAAGACACAACACTAGAATCCAGATGCTGTTTCTCTCAGCGCGCCTCTTTCTTGCAGAGCATGAAAGTCCTGCACCGAGCGCCTCTACCTTGCACACTTGGAGATGCAGAACTCCTGACCATGACAAGGTACGGGGCCCGACTGTAATTCCAGAGATCTGTTATTTAATTACTGAGCTCACGTATTATTTATCAGTAGGGAGATGGAGTAGCAAAGTATATGTTTTGTCATGGTAGGGTTTTTTATTCTGCATGGCCTGTTGGCCCTGTTCGGTATTCCAATGATTTATATATGTCTCATAACTGCAGCACACCAGCTTCATGACAGGGTTAATCAATCTTATAAACTTTCCTTGTGTCTCTCTTTGTTTTATTGTGGATGAATCATGGGCGAGAAACACGAAAGGGACTGATCTAATTTCCTGCGATACCCTGAGGACTGAAGTTGTGTTCTGGGATACCAATTCACTTGTGTCTCTGGAAAGGTCAGGAGAGTAAGTGAGGCATTATGAGCTAGTCTGGATTTGGGCTCACAAGTGCTAATGTGGTGTCCTATCACTCCAAAGTCCAGTGCTCCTGGCATAATACTGTTTCTCAGCAGAATCCCTGCAACATAAGGGCCAGTTGTAGTACATGCCATTTTACCTGTGCATGCTGATGGTCTGGTTGCTTCACCATAATAAAGGCTTGGCCAGCTGGATGTAACCAGATCCGTGGCGCTACATCAAGCACGCATGCAATGTAGCAGTGGTGTGTGGTAGTGTGCAGCTCTGTCTTGGATGAAAAGGTGCTTTCCAAGCTGAGAGAAGGCAATGGGAGGTGGCCCTCCCACAGGGCTCTACCCTTACAAGAGCCCCGTTGCAGCTCTGGTTGAGGAGCTGGCCAGATGGAAGTGAACGGAATAATCTTAGCAGCAATGACTGCACTGCGGCGAGTCGTCTGCCCCTGTCTGCAAGATTGACTCTCCAGTCATCCCACTGGGCCTTGCAGAGTTCCTCAGACCCATCCCTGGCCTGGGACTGATCAGCGGGGCTGCTGGCTAACTATGTGTACACTTGGGTTTGCAGCCCAGTCATCACCAGTCACAGGTACCATCTGTTCCCAGAGGACTGGTGTGACCTGTGACCTGTGACAGCCACTGTTCTTGGGAGGAGGGTTAGGAATAAAAACAGATTTCCTTTCGATGCAGTCAACTCTGATGCTCATGTTTCCTAGGTCCCCTTGTGGCAATGTGTTATCAAGAAGGGCTTACACTTTTCTTTGAATTCTAGTAGTTTTAGTCCTGAATTTATGTTTGAATAACCAGGGCTGCAAGTCCCAGATTTCAATGGTAAACCTCCACTGGATGATCTACCCTGACATCTAGTTACATTTAAGAATTGTGCCCTTCCCCCTAATCGGGACCAATCCTCCTCTCCTAACCCATCCCTCCATTGGTTCGGTGGTTATGTCATCAGTTCCAAAACGTCCTAAGGTTGGCATTGGTTCTGGTAGAGCCTGCTGGTCTGTCATTGGTCCTGCATTTGTTACTGGCCCCACAGGTTGCTTCTGTTCCCAGTTGAGGTTTGAGGTCGTGGTTGGTCCCTGTGGTCCTGTCTCTGCTCCTATTAGTTCCTTTGCATCTGCCGCTTGCCCCAATGTGTCATTGGTGCCAGCGAGCGCTACAACGGTCTTGTGCCAGTGAGCCATGTAGTTCTGTCATGGCTGCCTTGGGTTGGTCGGCTCCACCTCTGACCACAGGGTGCCCTGCTGTGTGTTCCCCCTGTGGTCCCGGTGAGTCCTTCTGAGTCTGTAGACCCAGGAAGTCCTTTCAGTCTCTACTTGGTTTTCACAATTACATCCACGGTGTAGGTGCGCCCTATTTGTATGTTCCTGAGCCCTGTAAGCCTGTCTCTGCTACTAACAGGTCAGGTGAACCGTTCGGTGTTAGTAGCTGCCTTCGGTTCTGTTGTCGTGCTTAGCAGGCCCTGAACCCTCCCCAAGAACCTGGGTACCTGTGTGAAAATACTGAGGATTCCTTCATTGGCAGAAGAACGTTTTGAGGCCCCACCCTTATAGTTTGCAGTAAAGGGTTTCTCTGGTTTGTAAACACTCACCTCTCGAGGCCACTGGGGTGAGCACAATAACACAATGCACAGTGTGCAACACTCTACCCACAAAAAGACACTGGCCTGCAACATCTTAAGCTAACAATGAGCGACCTTCAACACCAACATCATCAAAGAAATACAGCCCTGAAGGGCTTCACTAATGACAAAGCACTGCTGTGCAACAAACCATATACTGAAATCACCCATTCTTTAATGCAAGTGCCGCCATGCAGTCCCTTTAATAAAACAAGTAAACACCATGCAACAACGTATCAATAGCAAGCAATGCCCGGCCAGGAGCAAAATAGTTCAGTGCTTCACCATCCACCAAAGTGAAGAAGCACTTAAATAAGAAAACACTGTCCTGCTGCAAGTTGCACACAAGAGAACAATGCTCTGAAGAACTTTACAGGACAAACAAGCACCGCTGTGCAATTCCTATCCACCGCCAGTGGCAGCTGATGCTAAACAGGGTTGGTGGGGTGATAAAAAATGAAATTCACTTACCTTCAGGCAGGCCACCACTCTGCCCTACTCCAATCCACCCAATCTAGCCCACTCCACTCTACCCCAATCTACCACACTCCACTCTACCCCAAAATATCCTACTCCACTTCACACTAATCTAATCCACTCCAATCTACCCATTCCACTTTGATCTAACCCACTCCACTCCAATCTACCCTACTTCAATCTACCCAACTTTAAACTACCTCACTCCAATCTATCCAACCCCAATCTACCCCTCTCCATTCCAATCTACCCTACTCTACCCACCCATGTTACCTCACTTCAAGTACCCCACTTCCCTCCAATCTATCCCACTCCACTGAAATGTACCCCAATCTACCCTATTCCATCACAATCTACCCTACTCTAATCCACCCAATCTACCCCACTCCAGTCTACCCACTCCACTCCAATCTGCCCTACTCCAGTCTAACGCAATCCACCCCACTTCACTCTTCCCCAATCCATCCCACTCTAATCTTACCACAAAATACCCCACTCCTATCTGCCGCACTCCTATCTACCCCAATCCATCCAAATGTACCCCACTCCAATCCAATCCACCCACCCATTACGCTCCAACCTACCCAGCTCCAATATACTTCACTCCCCCGCAATCTACCCCACTCCATCCCAGTCTACTCTAATTCACCCCAATAAAATCTACCCCACTCCAATCGACCCCATTCCACTCCAATCTACCCCACTCTACTCCATAACAATCTACCCCACACCTGTCTACCTCAGTCTACCCCCCAAAAAACCACTTCAATCTACCACACTAATGCTACCCAATCTACCTCACTCCACGCTACTCTATTCTAAACCAATCTACCCCACTCCACAATACCACAATCTACACCACTCCGCACTACTCCAATCTAACCCATTCCACCCTACTCCAATCTACCCAAATCTACCCCACTCCAATCTACCTCTCCCCACAACACGCAACTATCCCTTAGCCATGCTCAACAGCAGTCACACTGGTGTAAAACATGGTTAAAATACATTGCTAAAGCCAATAGCTCTTGCATAGATGGTACCTATTGGCTTTGTCAATTCTCATTTTAAAGGGTCAGGACATTATGGGAAGGAGACTGACCTCTGTGTCACTGAATTAAAACAAAGCTTCTCAATCAGACACAAGTGAAACTGCACCTGCCTAGATGTCTCTGAGCAGTGTTGCCCATAAAGCCCTGAGTAGTGCTGGGGGATGATGCCCTTTTCGTGCTAGCATTTCCTATTTTCTATTGGTGTCTTATTACATAGTAGTGTAATAAAATATATTTTCTTCAAGATTAAAAGTACTTCCTTGACACATCAATTACTTTAGTGCTATTGCGCACACTGATGACTTCTTATTCTGTAGCCACACCCACCTCCTTGACCCAGCCTTGGAATACTCTCCTGCCTCCCTGACAGTCTATTGCTGAATAGGTGTCATTGGTGGGCAGTTTTCAGGGCAGCAGGATGTTAGCCCCAGTATGACAGAGGCAATCACCCCGACTGACCCCCGGTAGTCCCGAGCAGCCTATGGCTCGGGGACTGATTCTCACATGCATTTATCAAAGGTGATGGGGCAGGAGACAGGGGGCGTGGCGGGGCAAAGAGGCAGATTGGAGCTCCCTTTTAGGTCGAGCCTAGCAGCAGCGCATATGAGCTGCTTGATCTGCGAGACTGCTGTAGTATGGGAGAGAAGCCGCGCCCACTCTCCGCCCATATTTTACATGGGCTTGTGTCATTGTCTTTCGTAAATGCTGCCTTGGGATTCATTAATAGGCTTGTTAGTCCATCCTTAGTAAAGCCTTGACTTCATTTGTAACATCCCATGGCTACTGGCCCCTTTACTTCCGTTGTTTCACTGGACCTCCTATATAGTCTGTATGCACGATTTACTTTATTGAGTTTCTTTTACTGCAGGCTAGACATGCGCTGCTTCAGCTGAAACCTCTTGTGTTTTTTTAAGCAGCATGGCCGCCCGGTAAAAAAAGTGCCCGCTTTCAATCACTTCATCCCGGCATTATCTCATATCTGTTTCAACCCCCCCCCTCTCCCCACCCCATCCAGTAAAATAGATTTAGAAATGAATAGAGAATTAAGTCAAGTGAATTCCAAGTAGCTCATAATTGTGTGCTCATGGGCTGAAGCTGACAACAGAACATCTGTATTACATGTCATCTGCACTAAAGCCACCTGACGGGTTGTTTTAAAAAGCCTGTTTAATTACCAATAACACTACCACCACCAATACCACAACCACCAATACCACCACCACCACCAATACAACACAACCACCAATACCACCACCACCTATACCACCACCATTACCACCACCACCAATGCCACCAGCACCAATATCACCAATACCAATGCCATAACCAATACTACCACCAATACCACCACCAGCACCAATATCACCACCACCAATACCACCACCACCAATACCACCACTACCTCCCACACCACTACCACCACCACCAATACCACCACCACCAATAACAATAACACCACCACCAATACCAATACCAACACCACCAATACCACCACCACCAATATCAATATTACCACCACCAATAACACCACCTACAATACCGCAATCTCCAATGCCACAACCACCACTAATAACACCACCACCAATACCACCACCACCCATACCATCACCGATACCGCCATCAATGCCACCACCACCACCAATACCATCACCACACATACCACCACCACCATCAATACCACCACCACCAATACCATCACCTATAATACTACCACTACCACCATCACCACCAATACCACCATCGATACCACCACCACCACCACCAATACCACCACAACCGATACCACCACCACAACCAATATCACCATCAATACCACCACCACAAATACCACCAACAATACCACAACCACCAATACCACCATCACCAATACCAATACCACCACCACCAATACCACCAACACCAACACCACCACCACCAATGCCACCACCACCACCACCACCAATGCCAATACCACCACCACCAATACCACCACCAACACCAATAACACCACCACCACCAATAACACCACCACCAATGCCAATACCACCACCAACAATACCACTACCACCATTACCAATTCAACCAACACTAATACCACCACCAATACCAACAACAGTACCACCACCACTCATACCACCACCACCAATACCACCACCACCTCCAATACCACCATTACCACTACCACCACTACCAATACCACCACCACATGTACCACCACCGCCAATACCATCATTACCATCAGCAATACCACCACCACCACCAATACCACCACTACCAATACCATCACCGCCAATACCACCAATACCATCACCAATACCACCACCACCAGTACCACCACCAATACCACCACCACCAATACCACCTCCACCACCAAAAATACCACCACCAATACCACCACCACCGATACCAACACCACCAATACCACCACCACCAATATCACCACCACCACCAATACCACCAATACCTCCACCACCAATACCACAACCACCAATACCACCACCACTACCAATACCACCACCACAAATACCACCACCACCAATACCAATACTACCACCACTACCAATACCACCACCAATACCATTATCATCACCAATACCACCACCAATACCAACACTAATACTACCACCACAAATACCACCAATACCACCTCCACCAATATCACCACTACTAATACCACCTCTTATACAACAACCAATACTACCACCACCAAAACTGCCATCACCACTACCACCAATACCACTACCAATACTACCACTAATACCAGTACCACCACCAATACCACCACCACCAATACCACCACCAATACCACCACCACCAATATCACCACCATCACCAATACCACGACCACCAATACCACCACCACAAATACCACCACCACCAATACCACCACTACTAATACCAATACCACCACCAATACCACCACAATACCACCATCTCCAATGCCAATAGCACCACAAATACTATCACCAATACTACCACCAATACCAATACCACCACCACCACCAATACCACCACCACAAATACCACCACCACCAATACCCCCACCACCAATACCACCACCAATATCACCACCACAAATACCACCCCCACCAGTACAACCACCACCAATACCACCACAACCAACACAACCAACACCACCACCAACAATACCATTACCACGACCACCAATACTAATACCACCACCACCAATGCCACCACCAATACCAAAACCGCCACCACCACCAGTACCACCAATACCAAAACCACCACCAATACCACAACCACCAATACCAACACCAGCAATACCACCACCACGAATACCACCACCGCCACCAATTCCACCACCACCACCAATACCACCACCACCAATACAACTAATACCACCAATACCAATACCACCACCACCAATACCACCACAATAACACCACCTCCAATACCAATAGCACCACCAATACCAATACCACCACCACCACTAATACCACCACCACCAATACCCCCACCACCAATACCACCACCACCAATATATCCACTACGAATACCATCACCACCACCAATACCACCACCACCAATACCACCAATATCACCACCACAAATACCAACACCACCAATACCAACACCACCACCACCAATACCACCACCACCAATACCACCACTAGGAATACTGCCCCCAATACCACCACCACCAATACCACCACCGCCAATACCACTCCACTACAAATACCACCACAAATACCACCACCGCCAATGCCAATACCACCACCAACAATATCACCACCACCAATACAAATACAACCAACACTATTATCACCACCAATACCACCAACAATACCACCACCACTAATACCACGACACCCAATAACACCACCACCTCCAATACCACCAAAACCACCAGTACCACTACCACCACTACCAATACTACCACCACTAATACCACCACTGTTAATACAACCAATACCATCAGCAATACCACCACCACCAAAACCACCACCACCAATACCATCAATACCATCACCAATAGTACCACCAATACCACCACCAGCACCAATATCACCACCACCAATACCACCACCACCAATACCACCACTACCTCCACCACCACTACCACCACCACCAATACCAATAACACCACCACCAATACCAATACCACCACCACCAATACCACCAATATCAATATTACCACCACCAATAACACCACCACCAATACCACAATCACCAATACCACCACCACCACTAATAACACCACCAATACCACCATCACCCACACCATCACCAATACCACCATCAATACCACCACAACCACCAATACCATCACCACACATACCACCACCACCATCAATACCAATACCACCAATACCATCACCTATACCACTACCACCACTACCAGCATCAATACCACCAATACCACCACCAATACGATCACCACACATACCACCTCCAATACCACCACCACCATCAATACCACCACCACCAATACCACCACCACCAATACCAGCATCAATACCACCACCATCACCAATACCCCCACCAATACCAGCACCAATATCACCACCACCAATACCACCACAACCGATACCACTACCAATATCACCACCAATACCAGCACCAATACTACCACCACCACTACCTCCACCAGCAAACCATACCACCAATACCACCATCACCAATATCAAAACCACCACCACCACCAATACCACCACCACAAATACCACCAATACCAACTCCACCACTAATGCCAATACCACCACCAACAATACCATCACCACCAATACCAAAACAACCAACACTAATACCACCGCCACCAATACCACCACCACCTCCAATACCACCAATACCATCAGTACCATCACCACCACCAATACTACCACCAAAAATACCACCAATACCACCACCATTAATATCACCACTACTGATACCACCTCTTATACAACAAGCTATACCACCACCACCAATACTGCCATCACCACCACCACCAATACCACTACCAATATCACCACCACCAATACCAATACCACCACCCATACCAGTACTACCACCAATACCACCACAACCAATACCACCACCAATACCACCACCACCAATACTACCACCAATACCACCACCACCAATACCACCACCATCACCAATACCATGACCACCAATACCACCACCACAAATACCACCACCACCAATATCAATACCACCACTACTAATACCAATACCACCACCACCATTACCAATACCACCACAAATACCACCACCACCAATACCATCCCCACCAATACCACCACAACCAACACCACCAATACCAATACCACCACCAATACTAATACCACCACCACCACCACCACTACCACCAATGCCACCACCAATACCAAATCCACCACCACCAACAAACCCACCAATACCACAACCACCACCAATACTAATACCAACACCACCAATACCACCACAATACCACCACCACCTATACCAATACCACCACTAATACCACCACCACCAATACCACCACCACCAATACCCCCACCACCAATACCACCATCACCAATATCACCAATAGGGGTTGGCGGAATTTGCGAAATTAACTTTTGCAAATTATCGCGAAAATGTTTAAAATTATCGCAAACAAGCGGAAATATCGCGAAGATGCGGAAGTTTTTTTCCGGCATGTTCGCGAGATTTTCTGCATGGTTGCGGGTCGCCAACTTACCCATGTGGGTGCTTGCGGGCGCGGCCATCTTGTTTTGAGTTGTCTCGCGGTGCATGATCGCAAGAAGAAAGACGTGATCGCGCGACGCATGACGTCACTGCGGGCGCGAACTGTCGCGAGATAGCGCAAATGGCTAAAAACAATACAACATCTCATGGAGAACGCGACCGGATCAAGAAAACTTGTCGGCGAACGCAGGGATTCAGGTAAGGCGATCGCGCGCGCGCGAGAATGTATTATTTTACAGTGCGAGCAAGCAACAAATTATCGCCAAGCTGCGGAAACCGGAATTTTTGACATTTTCGCGCTCTCCGCGGAACGCGAAAATGTCAAATTATCGCAATTTCCGTGAACGGAACGAAATTTTGGCCCAGGCCTAATCCCCACCACCAATACCAATACCACCACCACCAATACCACCACCACCAATACCACCACCACCAATACCACCATGATCATCAATACCACCAATACCACAACCACCACCAATACCCCAAATACCACAACCACCAATACCATCACCAGAAATAGCACCACCATGAATACCACCAACATCATCAATGCCACCACTGATACCACCACCACCAATACCACCACCACCACCAATACCACCACCACCAATACCAATACTGTCACCAATACCACTAACACTATAAAAACCACCACCACAAATAACACCACCACCAATACCACCACCACCAATACCACCACCACCAATACCACCACCACATCCTCCACCAATACCACCAATAGCAATGCCAACACCTCCACCAATACCAATATCACCACCTCAGCATCTCTCACTCACTAGTAATAGCAGGGGCTCTGAACAAGGCCGGAGCTGGAGCCGAGACCATCCCTCTTTCCATGCCTGCCATAAAGCACAGCCCGCCCTGCACCAGGAAGTGAAGCCAGGGCCCTACTACAGATGGAGTGTTTTTTATTAGTCCAAAGATAGCAATGACATTACGCAATGCCACACTACACACTCAAATCATGGAGAGGGCAGAAAATAGCCCCCCTCCTGCTCTTCCTCAAGAGCCATGACAGTGTAATCACAGAGCGAAAGGTGTTGGAGCTCCTTCTTAGTGTTTATAGCTATGATCATGTGTAACTCTCACTTCACACTTTGCGTCACTTACACATCTACTTTCAAGATGTCGCAGACCGGTCTCTTCCTCTGATATGTACAATCTAACAATCGGGTGAGAATGCCCTTTATTGCACTGCAATAAGTCTCGCATTTGCGAGAGTTTAAGCAATTGGTATTGTAAAGAACAATGCCTTTTATTTATGTTTTAAAACCCAAAACATAAATAAAAGGCATAGTCATTTACAATGCCAATGGCTCAAATTTGCGTGACTGCGAGACCTATTGCATTGCAAATGCTTGCTATATACTGACGGCATAAAGCTAGCATTGTTTTAGATCTCAGCAGTGCACTGAATCATCACGCATTACATTCTTTCATTGTATATATATTACAAGGAGAAAGATCCCTCATTGCTCATTAATAAACAGCAAAGGACCCCGTGCCCCAGATCTCTCCACGTGCCTCGTGTCAGTGAGTGCAGTTCATTCAGGGATGTTCTTTGCAGTCTGGCCCTTCTTATCCTGCATCCATCTTTCAGAAAGCAAACCCACAGGTGCCAGAGTCAAAGAATGTTTTGCAGCATGGCTCGAATATATGTCGTTACTATGCATTCCGTTGCAACGCATGCCTTCACCACGCATGCGTTACAACGGAATGATTTTTCTATGCTTTGCCTTTACCTCGATTTTTCCTTTACCCCGCTTTTTCTTTTTTTGGGGGGAGACCCCCCCAAGCCCCCTTTCTTCTTTTTTTGCCTTTTTCGCAGGTCTCCGCCGACACTGAAAACGGACTGACGCATTTTTTCGGATTAGGAAGACGTTACTTGCGTGGTAAAGATGGTCGTTGAAGCATTACGCGTTGTGAAGACGTTTACGAGGTAAGTGTATCGTTGTAAACGTAATGCGTAGAAAATGCTTCGTGGTAAAGGCTGTTTCCCGCATGGCTCACACTGATCTAAGAACAAACCCTCTTTCAAAGAATGTGACGTAAAGGCAGCTGTGGAGAGGTTATTAAAATTCCGTCCAAGTTTTTTTTTCAAATATGCAAAAGTTATTTTATCCCTGGGTCTGGAACTGCTGCCGCTGAAAGGCCTCGTTATTTGAAACGTGCAGGGCCAGTCCACGCCTCCGTCATCACAGGGGCAGATCCATGTCGTGGGTGTCCTGGTGCTACCAAGCGGAAAGCAGCACAGAGTGTGCACTTCATAGTACCCCCAGGGGCACCCCGCTTTCCCCCCTCCCCCAAATTAGGTTACCCAAAGAAGACACAAGAAACAGTTGTAAGTGGGTAACAAATGCTGCAGGTTTTATTACATAATTCCAGGATATGTAATAGGTGGGTTATCTTACGGGCGATCCAAGGGCAGGCGGCCATCTACTTCACCTGCCCCGCCTGATGAGCCGGGCAGCACGGGAACGACCCGCAAGTGCTGCCCCCCAAGTGATTCTTTTTTCGATCACGTGCCGTTGAAATTCTACTCACACCCCCCCTCTCGGGGCGGAGCGTCACATAGCAAGCCCCCGGTTGTTCAGGCCCACAACCGCCCGCAGGCCTAGCGGGGCGCCGACCGGCTTCCGGGACCTCTCTGGAGGCTCCTCGTTTTGGCTCAGGCACCACGTGGTGCCGCGCAGAGGTACCCTTTGTACCGGCCTGCTTCCAGATCGCCCTGTAACTCCGCCACAGCCCTGGAGGCGGCTAACCGTCGCAGCCAGGGCCCCCCACCAAACTAGCTTCTTACCTGCACCCTCTGTTCACCAATGCTTCGCTTAAATCCAATAAAAACAGGTCCATGCCTATTTGGGAGAGGTGTACTCCATCTAAGTCGAAGTACCCCTTTACATTCCCCCGAATCATCTCATGGCGAAGAAAGCCCAAACCCCTTTGGGACGTGAACTTACGCATTGCTCCATTAATGCGCCTCCTGGAGTGCTCTACCGCTTCTAAGGATTTAGCCCCCCGCCAGGACCTGCGGGGGATGATCTCCGACCACACGATCTCACACTCGCCCAGACGCTTGCAGATTTCCCCTAGGTCTCTTTTCATCGCTAATAGCAGCAATCGTCTCCCTAGGGTCACAAGGTCGTTCCCCCCCAGGTGGATCACCAACAGGTGGGGCAAGGTGGATCCTTGTGCTCTTAGTCTCTGCTCGATCTTATTCCTGAGTTCGAACCATCTCATCCCCGGCACCCCCATCCATTCCACTTTGGTGTGGGAGAAGTGTCGCATCCAATTCCGGTGCAACGCCCATTGGGCAGCCCGAGCGACAAATGAATGCCCGATCACCCACACCACTCATCCTAATAAAGAGGAGACATGGTGTACACACAAGTTATTTAATCAGAAAGGGTGATTCCAACGATACACACTATAAAATCACAAAACACATTAACTAAAGGCTGCCTCACGGGCGAACATATATCTTATAACAATCAGATTCCCAACGCCCTAATTTCTTCACCTGTGCGGCCTCTAATCCCGCCAGGTGAGCGGCGGCGGCTGCGCCAATGCGGAAGGAGTGGCTGGAGTACCTTCTGTCCGGCCGGGCGAGCCCCGCCCTGGCTAGACTGGCCCTGATTACCTGCTCGAACTGGTATCTAGTTACGGGGGTACCATTCGAATGCAACAGAAGATAACCAGGACCGGGCGGTCTGTACTCCAAAAACGCCTTTACCCATTGTACTGGGCAGAACCTGGGGTCACCTAGGGGCTGAAGAACCACCCTGATCCCCCGCCCCGCCTGATCAGTCTTGGACTTGCGTAAATGAATGGTCAGTGACCCGGAAATAGACACATCTGAAATTGCCAGCGCATCCCCTGAACAGTCGACCTTGGACCTAGCCACTAACTCGCTGACTCTGAATGCCCCGAAAAATGCTAAGCAGAATGTGGCTGAAAACAGCGTGGCCTCGTAATGAGAGTAGGTAACTAGCTCGAGAGCCCCTAGCATGCCTTTCAGGATTTCGAAATCAATGGGGGCTCGATTATCAGGGGCCCTGGGCTCCTCCCTAGCCCAACCCTTCAAGGCGGCCCGGATGGGATAGGAGTTAGTGGGATCCGCCCCGCCAGACAACCTGGTGTCGTGGCTTACGGCCGCCAAGTGACTGCCTACCCATGAACGGCTTTTCCCCTGTCCCCTAGCCCACACCAGAAATGCTCGGACCTGGGACACCAATGCAGCCCCTGAAGTACCCAGCGCTACAGAAGTTGCTCTGAATGTTGCCATGTGGGCGCTGTAACGCTTCCTGGTACCTGGGGCCAGAGCTCTTTCTCCCATCGCTTTCAGGCTCAGTCCCACTGCAGGATCCTCCATAGATGGTCCGGGAATGGGGTCATCTGCGCTCTCGCCCGCGGCCAGGCCTCCCTGAATCGGAGCCACTGAAAACGAGAAAGAGCGTCAGCTGCCACATTTTGAATACCCTCAATGTGCCTGGCTTTAAACTCCACATTGATGCGCAGGCATGCCCGGACCAACTCCCTTAGTAAGCACAGCACCAGACGGCACTTGGCGGACTGGTTGTTGATTGCTTGAACGACCGCCATGTTGTCAGACCAGAATACCACCTTTCTGTCTGACAACGCCGCCGGCCATAGGTGTAGTGCAACAACAATCGGGAAGAGCTCCAGAACAGTAACATTTTTGGTGATCCTACGCCTGCGCCAAACATTGGGCCATCCCTGAGCGCACCATTCCTCACCCAAGATAGCCCCGAAACCTTCCCTGCCTGAGGCATCTGTGAAAAGACAGAGTTCCTGACTGTCAATCCAGGGCTGCTTCCAAATTACCGTCCCATTAAAGCGTGCTAGGAATTCGCTCCACACCACCAGATCCTGTTTCAAACCTGTCCCCAGCTTGACCCAGTGATGTTTCTTTTTTATACCAGCGGTCGCCCTTGCTAACCTGCGGGCAAAGACCCTCCCCATGGGTATCACCTTTAACGCAAAATTCAAGGTCCCTAGCAGGCATTGGATTTCACCCAGAGTAGCCTTGTCCCTACCCAGTAGATCGCAGATCTCCTGACGCAAGGCCTGTACCTTATCCGCAGGGAGTCGGGACACGCCCTTTACCGTGTCCAACTCGATGCCCAAGAATACCAAAACCTGCGCCGGACCCTCGGTCTTACCAGGAGCTAAAGGTACCCCCAAGTGTCCTGCCAATTCCTTGAAACATTGCAGCGCCCATGCGCAATCTTGCGAGTCAGCTCCCCCGATGAACAGGAAATCATCCAGGTAGTGGGTCACTCCCTCAATGCCATACCTGTTTGTTAAGGCCCACTATAGGAAGGAGCTGAAAGCCTCAAAGTACGCACAAGACACCGAGCAACCCATGGGCATACACCTATCATAAAAGACCTGGTCCCCCCACTTGAAGCCCAGAAGGTGTTGGCTGTCCGGGTGTACTGGTAGCAGCCTGAAAGCCGATTCGATATCCGACTTGGCCAACCAAGCTCCCTTCCCTGCCCTCCTGATCATGTCGACTGCCAGGTCTAGGGAGCAGTAAGACACTGAGCATCTACCTTCGTCAAGCCAGGAATTCACGGAGTCCCCTTCTGGGTGTGATAGGTTGTGAATAAGTCGGAAAGCCCCTGGCTCCTTTTTTGGTACCACCCCCAGGGGAGAAATCACAAAGTGGGGCATAGGGGGTGAGGAAAATGGGCCCGCCACCCTGCCCAAAGACACCTCCTTCGCTATTTTATCCCGCACTACCTCCGGGTGTTCCCTAGCTGATTTCTGATTTTCCGCATCCCTGCTCACTAAGGGGCCTTGATAAGGAATGCGGAAACCGTCTAAGAAACCCTCAGAAATGAGGGACCCTTCCCTGCTAGTGTATCCGCGGAGTGCGTTGAGGAGGTTCTTTACGCTGATGGGAGAGGGCCCTTTCACATGGTCGTGTGGGGCAAGGTCATGCGCGCTGGCAGATGTGTTCGCGGGGGGCCAGAGCGCAGGAGGGGGAAACCCCCCTGGGCTACTTGCTCGAGGAAGGCTTGTCGGGAGTGTCGCGCTTGGAGCATACGGTGGCGGCATGGGGTGCCCCGCACACACTGCAATTGTGTGAGAAACGGCATGTTTTGTCCCAGGAGCAGAACCCTGCATTGAAGAGCCTGCAAGTTCCAGAAGACCGTGCCCGAAAGCCAGGCCTGCGCCCCCCCCACGACCGCCCCGAAAGGACTTCCTGTTCTGCCATTTCCCCTCCTGTTTATCCTCTTTCTCTTTGCTCTTTACACCACTCTCTGTACCTTACTTTGTCGTAGACCCCTCAGTATGCTTGCCCATGTGTTTTACCCATAAACGGACCTCCAACTGGTCCCACTCAAGATCTGGGCAGATTGCTCTCTGTCTGCGGAAGTCACAGTCATAGTGGTACCATCCCATGCCCCCACCCTTAGCAGCCTCTTCTGTAATCACGCTTGCATAGTGGAAGAGACCTGGCCCTTCGTCTGGGAATTTCTCCACTATTACTGCCGCAAAGATGGCAAAGGCCTGACCCCAGGTCACAATATTTTTTGCGGGATATAAATGATACCGCACCCTCTTGTCCTCTTCCTTGTTGCCCATCCTCCTGGTATCTACCCCCTCCGCCCCATGCATGAGAAGGGTGAAGATATCGATAAATTCCCTGCGCCAAATCCCTTCTTTGGCCACTAAAGGGACCATCCAAGCGAGTGAGCAGCGGCCCGACACTAGCGGGCCGTAGTAACTAGAGGCTTAGGCACAACGGCTAGTGCTGGTGCCGGCATGGGTACCACTGGGGGAACCACTACTGCGGGATTGACCGCACTTGCCGCGTTCTCAGCCACAGCAGCAGCTGGGGGTGGGGGCCGCGGGGGAGGTTCCACTGCAGCCGGCTGCTGACCCCAGACATGCGTGAAGCCCCCCGGCGCCGGGGTCACACTCGGTGGTGGTGGGGCGGATGGGCCGACCACTAGGGGGGACCTGGCAAGCAACAGACCAGATCTGACCTCAGCCATGAAGTCTTTTAAAGTATCTGAAAGCTTACCCAGATCCTCTGCTGATGCAAATGTCGCCTGGGGAGGGCAAGGCAGTCCGATGTTCGTCCCCGTCCCCAAACCAACCGCCGCCTGGGGGGTCATTGAGGCCCTGTGAAGGGGAGCCGCTCTATTTCGTGCCGGCGGTTGCTCAACCGGAAAGTCTTTGCTCGTGGGGCGGCGAATTCTTTTTGACCGAGACGGGCCCGCACCCTCCCCTACATCCTTATCTGTAGATGGAACGTCCATCGCTATCCCAGAGTCTGGGGGGGTACTGGCTTTCAATAGTTCAGTTGCCCAGGCTAAACCCTTGGCCCTTGTCAGCTCCAAGAAGGCGGCAATCCGGGCTTCCTCCGAAGTGCCCGGCACGGACTCCTCAACCTGTGTCCCTGGTGTGAAAAGGGGGGGGGATAATCCTTGGCTGTCCATCTCTTAACAGTTGCTCTCTCTTATCTGAAAATGGGAAAGAGAGAAAATTAACCGCCTGTTCGCCCCCTTTGAGGCAGATTCGTTGCTCCAGAGTGCCAAATGCTACTACGAACGGTACCCCCTTCCCCCACCTGCCCGTACTTACTCCCGTCAGAGCCCTGAATACGGAGGATGTATGGCTCGCGTCTCTCTGTTGCCACTTAATAAACCTCCAGCCACCGAATACGGATGAGTGTGCTGCAAGAGAAACCAGCATAAGCACAAGAACTATGAAAACAGGAGATGGCGCGACTGAAACGAAGAAAAAAGGGGGGGGGGGCGAGTGGGCGGGGGGGGGGGGAAACAGGTGTACATACTTATCACTTTATTACGCACCCCTGCTCGCCTCTACCCCTACCCCCAACTCGATACCAGGCAAGCGACAACATGGTGCGCGCCTGCGCCACACCAATGAACTTACTGTTGCCCATTGAGCCATTGCCCCCTATGTAGTGCTGCGTCGCGCGCTAGCTAGGCCCGACGGTACCTGCACGCGTTAAATAACCCGTTATCGTGTTCGACCCCGTTCGATTCATAAGGCCTGTGGTGTTTAAATATTGCGCGCTGGACCCGGAATTCTCGGAGCTCTGGGAGAAACGTCTCCGCATTCAATAAGCCTGTCGTATCTGCAACGCGCACGCTCGACCCGTAGTATGCGCGCGCGTGCAGGCCCCCCGCATGTAGGGGCGCTGTAGGCAGGGGGCGAAAGGAGACACAGGCCCAGCGCCTATGCCACCAGCCATTGGTGCCCCTGACCCGTGTCCGAGGGGAAGCCGAACCTAAACTGGACCTTCAAAGGGCAGCAGGCTCCCTGAACATACCCAGCTCACAGTGCCCGCCGACGCACACGCCCCCCCCACCTATGCGGAAATGCTATTCCCGCGCGCCAACGGTCGCAGCAGCTCTGACCGCTAGGCCACGAAACCTTTCCGCGTGGCGCCACTAACGTCCCGATGGGACACGAAACAATGACCATGCATGTTTTCCAGTGCCCCCAGAACTGCGTCCCTCCAGGTGCGGTGCAGTGCGCACTAATCGTTAGGCCAACCTCTAAACGGAGATAATTTCGCCACACGGAACAGCAGTTAAACATCACCATGCCGAGGAGGAAACGGAACACGCACGCGCTCTAGTTTTCGATCAAGCGGACACGAAGTGGTCTCATTTAACATTAAAATTAATGCTGGGTTCTACAATAAATAGCAGCAGTGGTATTGAAAACCCACGTCTCCGTAGAGACAGAAACGTTTCCCCAGCGCCTTGGTTCTACCATAAATAGCAGCAGTGGTATTCCAAAAACCCACGTCTCCGTAGAGACAGAAACGTTTCCCCAGCGCCTTCGACCTCTCGACCGCTTTACCATATGCGCATTTGCCCCCTGAGCTGTCCTGCCTGCTCAGTTCTCGCGCCTCGCTGCGCAGTAAGTGCAGGCTGATATCCCCCGATCAAAGCGCCAACATGCCCCGTGAGCACCCGCAGGGGCAAGGGTGGGGGGGGGGGCACCCGGAGACCGACCCAATACTCTCAACCGGCCGACAGTTCCCGCACACAAGGACGGGCGAAAATCCCCCCCCCCGGCCAAGCCCCAGAAGAGGCTAGCCACCCAACGCTAGCAGACGATGCTTATCAGCAATGTTGAATCGGGGTGGGGGGTGTATGTACGCGCACGCCACGGACAACATCCCACACAAATGCCCTGAGCCACCGTGGCCCAACTTGCGCCCTCCCCGCCCGCGGCCATCCGGGCCACAGGGCCCCGTCGACCTGGTACTGCCCAGGGACGGGGCCGGGGCGAGAAGGGTTAAGCAAGACTCACCTACGTATTGCAAATGGTGACGGCGGGACCCGCGTGGCGATGACGACGGACCGATGCGGTAAGGTCAAAGGCGAGGTGGGCGACAAAGAGGTCGCCAGTGAGGGTGGGGGAAGGCTAAATAGCCTCCCCCTCACACCTGGGCCCGGAAGTGACGCGCATTGCGCGTCACTTCCGGCCCCTGACACGGAGGGGGGCAACAGTCAGGATCCCTGCCCCCGCCCCCCCCGAAGGAGGGAGTGGGGAGGGGTGACCGGGGCCCCGGGGCCACTAAGGCGCCGACCGCCGAGTGGCCCCCTGCGGGGGCCGCGGTCAGCGGCATAGTGCGAGGCTGCTGCACGCCCAGAGCAGGTGATACATAAATGCAGCAAACCTGCATGAAGTAGGGCTTGCCATTCAGTTGTATGGCCAGCAAAAAGCGGTCCTCGGTGGTAATTCCACATTCCATAGGGTCTTACTCTTAATGACACCATACTGGGGAGATTTCACAAGGTGGCGCCGCTTACACCGCATGGGATTTTACTGCGGACCCACCACCATGTAACTAATGATACAAACTATTCCTCTGATGACGTAATTAATAGGGCGCCCATTTCTTCACAGCCTTCTAAAGAAAGTCTGGCCAGAGTGCCCTGTTGCCCCACGGCAGATACAACAGCCCTCCCAAGCTGGAAAGCAACCAAGACAAAGACACACAAACAGAAATACAGGGAAATTCAGCAAAACAAATCATTTTCCAAACGCGAAACAGAAATCACGCTCCTTTATACATGAAACCAACAAACAGGATTCTTTTTCAGAACAAGAGAGACAAACAGCTACTTGTCACCACCGCCTGGGCATCCAACAAACACTCAAGCACTTGTAGTGAGAAGGAACGAAAAAATATGCGTGTGCTCTCCAAGCCCCTGCCAGAGGGGGCTCGCACTGCTACCTGAAAGTACACAGGCCACAGCCCAGCTAAGGATGTCCCTGGACTGTGTCCAGGAGAGTCTGGTCACCGTGGAGCCACAGACAGGGCTGCAAGTACATAAACAATGCCCTGCCTCACCATAAACAAAACACTAAGGGGCAGATTTATGAGCCCCTTGCGCCACTTTTGCGTCACTTTTCCCATGTTAAAAGTGACGCAAAAGTGGCGCAAGGGACTCATAAATCTGCCCCTTAGGTTTGACGCTGCCACTCCCCGCGCCACTTTATTCCGTTACAGAGTGTGTGGCCTTTGGCAAGCAAACCTCTGGCCAAGCCCAGGTTTACAAGTGGAGACTGAAGACTGCCACAGACCGTTCTCAGTCTCATAACATTCCCTCTTTTGTAATCATGTGTTGGAAGGCGCCGCGGGCGAACAATAGCCCACCCTGAGACAGCATGCCAACCACAGTGAGGGCGGAACCCCAGGAATGGGCACAGCACATTTCCATTTTATGCATAAACAGGAAAAAGCCATGCGCAAGCTTCCTTTGGCTGGGTCAGGGCTCAGCGATGCCAAAACATGGCTTCTGGTTTACGGTGAAACAATGGCCACTTCATGGACAGGCTCTAAAGTCAAGTGGTTGTTAACAGGAAGTGAGCTAACAGTTTTTGACCAAACGCATTATTTACAGCCAGTAATCTCAGGTCAGCGCTCTCTCCGTTCAGGCCACAGTAGTGGTTAATTTGTAAAATAAAAAGCGCTGGGGCTCTCCTTAGGAGGCAGCGTTCTCAGGAGAAATGCGCTGGTGCAAACTGCCTCCTGACTAGAGCCCCGGCACTCATTACTCAGGAGAGGACTTGGCCTAATGGCTAGAGCTGCCGATTTCAAAGCTGGGGACCTGGGTCCGAGTCTCGACGTGATTCAACATCCTGTGATTCGGGGGCGGGAAACCATGTGCCTTCTAAATGAGCGTGTCCTTAATTGGTGCTGAGGATTAGGTGCCGGTGCTGAGCACCAGAATGCACCGGCTCAAATTAAGCACTGGGCGACAGTGCTTTAAAGGAGAGAGGAGTTGGCCTAACGGCTAGGGCGCTCGACCTGGGGAACTGGGTTCGAGTCTCGGTAATGACCGTGAACATCATGTGATTCTGGGCAAATCACTTTGGGGCATATTATCAAGACAGGTGATAACATTATCGCCGCTTTAACTGCTGCTAAAACGGCAATAATGGGCATAATAGTTTGCTCTATGGAATTTCAATTAAAGCTCAGGTTAGATACTGCCGCTAAAGCGGCGATAATTTTATCGCCTGTCTTGATGATATGCCCCTTAATCTCCCCGTGCCTAACAAAGAATGCGTGTGTGTCCTAATGTGACGTAACTGGTGCTATGTAAAGCGCTCTGATACCTGATTGGATTTGGGTCAAGTTCGCGCTATATAAAACTCTGCAAAAAAACAAAAAACAGTCGACCTGGTACCATTACAGCTCACCACCACCAGTGGTTCACAAGATACCGAGGCATGGAGGTAACTATACAAAGCATCACTTAGGACATACACTGTCTCATGGCCTCCATGAAATATGTTCGTGACGTCAAAAAGACTGGTGGAGACCCTAGGAAGAGGGGTCCCAGGTTTCACACATTCTCTCCAAAAAGCTGTAGGTAACCTTAGGGGCGCAGATCCTCTTCCTGGCTGGGCCACCATAAGAGCTTCATTCAAACACCTGACTGCAAGTGAGTTTAGGGCTACGAACCTGTCTGTGTTCAAATACTGCGAACAACAAAAGCCACTCTTCTCTGGGCATCTGCTTAGACTAGAGGGTTTATACCATGTTTGTCTAGATATAAAAAAAGTATTTAATCAGAACTGGAACACAAGGGATTAAATCCGCGCAGTGTGTTAAAATGAGTCAGAATAGGCACTGTGAGTATTACTAGAATGATGTAACTATATTTACCTTTGTAAAGTCAAATCATTGTAAAATGCTATATATGCAGTGGTGAGCAGGGGTTTCTCACAATTCTTAGACTATGTTTATTTTATAATGTGTATCCACAATTGCAGAAACAGGGCCGTTTCAGATATGTAGAGTAGTCAGTTTTACCACTTCCACTAGCTTCACGTGCCCTATAGTCATTTCCTCCAGGATTTCCTAGGGTGTAACATGCTGTTGCAATAAATGGCATGGAAATAGCAGCACCTTCCAGGGATCGCTCGTAGGTGCAGGGGAGGGAAGCCAGGGCAGTGGCCGGAGTCCATATAGATCATTTTTTAACGCAGCACAATCCAGGAAGCCACCTTGCTACACTGCTTGAAAGGGCAGGGATGCACCGTGTTTAACAGTATACAGTATATTCCCGTCCTTTCTTAGTGCTGGCTCACTTTTGGCTGTCTAGCCCCAATGCAGGCACCCTTGCGTCATGATGCAAGGATGCCTGCGTTGCATGCAGAAATGTTTTTGTGCACAAAGGGACCCCCTTCTTGCACAAAAGCAATCCTGAGAGGAATTTTCCTCTTTTTATGTGTGCTGAAGAATGCAGAATCACCTGGGGAGGCGTAGCATTTTGACTCATTCCCAGGTCTACCACTAATGATAAATCTGGGAATGCACCAAAATGCATGGGTGGATGAGTGGGAACACCCACGTACCACCCATGGAGCACTTCCCTGGGGCAGAATAATGAAATGCAGCGATTTGTACTGCCTTGTGTTAATCTAGATTTACGAAGCCATGCAGGGACTCACAAGGTGTCCTTGAGTGGCTTGAGAAATCTCTTTTAGGTTTTGCTCACCCTTGTGCCCCCTTGCGAGGCACAAGGGCGATGGAAAACCTTGATAAATCTGGCTTTTCTTGTGCATCCAGGTAGGGCCATTCGTGTGTCCAGCACATCGATGCCTGGGTGTTAGATTTGGGGGTCTCTAGTTGGCAGAGGTAGGTACCTTTGTCCAAGTAGGGGCCCTTGCGTCTAGTCAGGGTAAGGGGGTACACTCCTAAAATAACCCCTGCTCACCCCCTTGGTAGCTTGGCACGAGCAGACAGGCTTATCTCAGAGGCAGTGTGTAAAGCATTTGTGAACACATACAGTAATCATGTGAAAACACTACAGATGGACACAACACAAGTTTTATATAAAAAATAAGTATTCTTTACATAGACTTATCGCAAGACCACAAACAACAAAAAATCCACAATACTGTTCTTAAAATGGTAGAATTATCTTAGTTCTCTTCAGATGTTAAAATGCGACACTTTGAGTTCACTGTACCTTAAGATGCGTAATCATATACAACGAAAGTGTTGCAGGGAAGATGATGCGTCGGTTCCTTACACGCAAGAACGGTGATGCGTTGGGTCCCTATTGCTGTCTAGGGGATGCGTCGTTCTTCTCTGCGAGGGGAGGTGATGCGTCGGTTTCTTACTGTGCTTCCATGGCAATGCGGCACCCAATGCCGTGATGTGATGAAGATCCGGTGCAATGAAACAAAGATGGCGTCTTTTCTTGATGCGACACAATGCAGACAGCGACAGGCCCTGCAACACGCTTCTTGGTGATGCGGCGGCGTCTGCTGCGACGTCGATCCTCTTCTCCGACGAGTCAAGTTGTTTTGACAACGATGCGAGCTGTGATATGCCCTGAAACACGCTTCCCGGTGATGCGGTGACATCTGCTGCGACGTCGATCCTCTTCTCTGGCGATGCAAGGTCCTTCAGGGACCCTGCGATGACTCAACGGTCCTTCTGGGCCGCGACAGGCCCTGCGACACGCTTCTCGGTGATACGGCGGCATCTGATGCGACATCGATCCTCTTCTAAGGCGATGCGAGGCGCTTTCTCATTGTGAAGCGACAGCGGAAATGCGGCGACACACTTCTTGGTCATGAGTCGCGCTTCCAGCTCCTTGCGATACGCAGTCCCTCAGAAAGCCTCGCAAAACAGCAGGCACTTCCAAAGAATTCTTGGGGAGCTGGTGGGTGAAGTCTGTTGTCCCTGAGACTTCAGCAGGAGGCAAGCTCTTTTCTCAAGCCCTTGGAGATCCTTCACAAGTTGAATACAGTACAGAAAGTTCCTTCTCCTCTCTTTGGCAGTCAGGCAACCACTGCAGGCCAATCCCTCAAGCTTAGGGATAGTCTCTCCTCAGTCTCTCTGGTTCCGCTCCTCAGCAAAGGTTTCTTCTTGTTTCCCAACGTGATCTAAAGTTCTGAGGTCTGGGTCCCCCTTTTTATAGACAGTTTCTCCTTGTTCTCCGAAAGCAGAGAGGTCTTTGCCTAGTCCAAACGAGTTCTGGTCAGTCCTGGAGCACTTTGTTTACATGACTCCTTCTTTCCTTTCTCAGAGCAGGCCAGGGACATTAGACACACCACAGGAGGTGGAAACTACATTGTGGAGGGAAGGCACAGCCTTATTCAGGTCCCAGGTGCAACTCCTCCCACCCATATGCATGCAGATCTCTCTATTCAGCCCTGTGCTGACTCACCCTGTCTCCTGGAATCCCCCAGCCCCTGTCACTCAAACTCCAGACAAGGAATACACAACCTAGCAGAGGCAGGCTTGGATGGTTAGACAAGAAAATACCTACTTTCTAAAAGTGGTATTTTCAAACACAGAATGTTAAAACCAACTTCACTAAAAGATGTATTTTATCATTCTGAGTTCAGGCATACTAAACTTGAATTTCTACATATGTCCCTGAGTCAGTTAGGATTATAAGATGTAATAATCAAACTGCCCATTCTGGCCTATGGGGAACAAAGAGCCTTGCAATAGTGAAAAAACGAAAATGGCTGTCATTCACTATCAGGACATGCCACACACACCAGGGCATGTCCTACCTCATACTTACAATGCACCCTGCCCTTTCGCCTACCATAGGGGTGTCTGATGTGAAGAAAAGGGAAGGTTTAGGGACTGGCAAGTGGGTGCACTTGCCCAGCCAGCATGGCAGTACCAGACTGCACACAGGCTCTGTAATGGCAGACCTGAGACTCATTTTACAAGCTGCTACTGTGGGTGGCACAACCAGTGCTGCAAGCCCACCAGCAGCATTTGATTTACAAGCCCTGGGCATCCATGGTGCACTGTACTAGGGTCTGACAGGTAAATCAAATAATCCAAACATGGAGTCACTAAGCCATACATCAATTTACCATTGGGAGAGCATATGCATTTTAGCACTGATCAGCAGTGTTTATGTGGCCATTATCATAAAACAGCCATCACAGGTTGTGAAAAAATATAGGAGGAAGGCAAAAAGTTCAGGGATGACCCTGCAAAAAGGGCCAAGTCCAACACTGGGTCTTGGTAAATAGGTGTGTGTGATATTTGCATTATTTGTGTTTGCCCAATTACATGAAATTTCAAGAAATGTACATGCAGTTACACATAATAACTTGAAAAACAAAACTGGCATGTAACTCTATTTTTTAGCGTGAAATGCGTCTTGGGGTCCAATTTTGGATGAACGATGAATTTAGTGAAAATATCACAAAAAAACACAAGCACTGCAAACAGCAGTCAATCGCATTCAGACCATTCATGTTTTACCTGTGTGTTCGCATAAAATTTGGCTGCAAATGTAATTTCACCAATTTCTCATAAGAAGCATAAAACTAAATTGCTAGAGATTAAAGCGGCACAACAGAAATTGATCTGAGGCCTAGCAGCGACATCGGGTGAGTTAACAGGGTTTTGTGGGGTTCACTGGGCAATGGATATTAAGTATGAGATGTTAAGTATGACATATTCAGTATGAGATAAAGGGCCTTATAATGATTTGATTTGATTTTAAAATTTATAGAGTGTCTGAATGCCCGGGGGCGTCTTGGCGCTAGGGTCGATGTAAGAAGGATTGCCGAGGATGTAGTGATCTGGCTAGGAGTTGAAAAGCCACGTTTTACGGCTTTTCTAAACGACAAAAGCGAGGGGCTGTTTTTTATCGTAATTGGGTGAAGGTTCCAGGTCTTGGCTGTCTGCAACAAGAAGCTTCTCCCCCCCCCCAACCTGACCTGCTTGAATTTAGGTACCTGTAAAAGTTTTGCATGGACAAATTATGACTTTGGTTGTCCACCAGAGAAGGGGCCAACGCCCTGCCTGCTGTTGGACTGCCAAAGCCGTGGTACGGGTGCCCACCAGATTACGAGTTCAATCCTGGTTTAGCTGGCAGTGGTGTGGCGGTCTGATGGTGGCAGTTAGGCTCATAGAAGAGCTAAACATGCAGACTGTCGCTGTCACATGCCGCACCTAGCAGAAACTGGAGCTGCAAATCCAGGGGGACCACATGAGCCCCCAACATGCCCTGGAGTGGGAGGGGCCCAATTAGGAGCCCCTGTGATGCCTCTCTACCACCCTTTTCATGCTGGGCTCACTACAATGAAAAGGACAGTGGTGAATCAACTTTTAATATGCTCAGTGGTGCCGCAGCAGCCCTGAAAGCATATTACAACTCCCTGACTGCTGCGTATCCCAGGTGGACACAGCAGTCCTATGGCAGTCCGACCATCACACATGTAATACTATGTCGGAACTGCAGTGTGGCGGTGGTCAGAATGCCACCACGAGTATGGCATTCCTATGAACCGCCATACTTGTAAAAAGGCCATTTGGCCCTTATTACATCATTGGTGGTCCCACAGCAAAGGCACCAACATGTTGTCTGCTGTAGGACCGCCAAAGCTGTGGTACGGCGGTCTGACGGCAGTGCTCTGTTTGGCTCATAGAAGGGCTGAACATGCAGACCGATGCTCTGAGAGCGCTTACTGCACATTCCTGCACGCTGTGGCATACACGCCCCACGGGGCTGGAACTGTTGATACAAATCCAGTGTGGTGCTACATATGCCTCCCTGCATGCACCCTCAGGTCCAGGTGCAAGGGGGGGCCCCCTTTTTCTGGGCGGCTCACTGCCATGAAGATGTGGTGGGGAGGCAACTTAAAATATGTTCAGCAGTGCAGCAGGGGCATCGCCAGCATGTTACAGCACCCTGACTGTTGAATAAATCTTGGATGCTGGACCGCCACCATGAGTACCATGGACTGCTAGACTCATAATAAGGCTCAAAGTATGGAAACAGCAGGGTGCTGGAGGTTTGATGCTGAGCTTCACCAAGCATCCATTACCCCAAGCGGTTCCTTATTTATGTATTTCTTAAAATGCGAATACATGTGCCACTTGCAGTTTTTCAGAATAGCTATGAAACCGCAAGCAGGAGGCTGTCACCACATAGCACGACTGCAAAGAATGAGCAACAAAGGCACTATGTGATCTTTGCATTAAATACATAAATGCATAACTGTAGGTGTGTCATGCAACTTGTTCCAAATAACATGTATTATTTGAGTGTGTAATAACTCACTGGCATGTGTACAAAATGATGACTGTGACTTCTAACGCTGAAGCAGACTTCCACTCCCACGGCTTCCTCAGATGCATTCCATACACACCGCAGATGAGCAGTGTGTGTACTTTAGTGATGTGTCTATATTGAAATGTCACAAGGAAGGTCACACTTTTTCTGTGCACCTGACATATAAACCAAAAAAGTAAACAAGGGCCATATTTAACAAATTGTAATTCAGCGCAGCAATTCACCTTGCTGCACTGTATTACATGGAAAGTGCAAGAAAGAGCTTTATTAACCAAATACGGTGTATTCCTGCCTTTTCACTGTGCCGACGCACAATATGCAGCCTAGTGCCAACGTAGACACCCAGGTACCATAGTGCAAGGGTGCTTGCATTGTAAGCAGGATTGCAATTGTGCTGGAAGGAATACCTTCCTGCACAAAAACAATCCCCTGATGCCTTTTCCATTTTCAATGTGTGCTGCAGAATACAGCACACAAAGAAACAGGAAAAAAGAGGATCAATAAAGATATTTCTCCACTTTACGCCTCCCCTGGTGATGCGTAGCATTTTAGTGCATTATTAGGTCTACCAGTAATGGTAAATCTGGGAATGCATCAGAATTCATGTGTTGTGTGGGAACACCCATGCACCATCCAGAGAATGCCTCCCTGGGGCAGGGTAACGCACCATATATACCATGATCAGTGAATGATCTGTCAGCCACTGGTTTGAACCAGGCAGGTACCCCCAAACTTTCATTATGCTGAGGATGACATTTAATTTAGCTAATATGACTACCATCAAAAGGCTGCTCAAGAATTTACATTAAGATTTAAGGTTTTTGTTATGTTATATGTATTTGTAAAGCACACTCTCACCCACAAGGGTATCCTTGTGCTGAGCAGGAATATGTGCCTAGTACAGTGCATGCACACAATGGCAAATATGTAGGTGCCCACACACTCACCCATATCCCATAATGCAGTGCAGATGTATAGTAAATCACCTACAGCTATTAACAAACATAAACATATCAACACCAGTTCAAACACAAATGAAACAGACCAGTAGACATACAACCATCCATGTGCTCATAAAAACACAACCTTTTATATACACGCAGCAAACAGTGGGCAAATTCCAAACAAATAATAAATATGTAAGCAATCATGCACTCATAGATTACATGCACACAGGTAGATATGGACACACATGCACCTGAGTAACGCATGCCTGTGTGAGTGAGATACTTCACCCTAAAAGGACAAAACCAAGAAAAATGTGTGGTTCATTTTGCCATTTACATTGCAAAGAAGAATAGCTTTAAATGAGCATTGTAAGTTAAAATAGCTGAAGATGAAGGGTATACATCTTCAATCGTTTTTTAAGTCCAGCCTGATGCAGCTTTAGCTTTCTTACCAACCTCATGTTTTCAAAAATTATTATACACAAATACATACATGTATAGGGACTAGCAATCAACACTATTTCACCATTGGTCTGTTAAGATGTCACTTGCTGCCTCCCACAACAGGACAAGGTATAGATCAACAGACCAATCCATTCCAGCTACTGGGTTCTTTTGTTTGAGTGACTTCATTTTTCACTTTTGTTATGTATACCTACATCAAAAAAATAATAATAATGCTCTCAGAATAAAACACTTTAGACACTAGTGCTTCCCAGTGATTGCTCGTCCCTGTGTATGGTAGGGTGTCATCAACTACTTTCATAACTCTCAAAACATTTATTGCCATTTGCATTGTTTAGTCCTCACTATAAAGCAGCTTTGGTGCATTTATTTATTCAAAAAAAGCTAGCAAACCTTCATTGTTAAAGAAGGTCCAAACGAATGAGAGGAAAAAAGGGGCAGCCACTTAATTGCGTCCTTCCTACTCAAACCGTAACAAAACAAAAAGCAAAAAAGGGACATAAATTAGAGCGAACCTGACCAACAGGTGAGATTTTTCTTCAATGTAGGGTCTGCAAAACTATGCTTCAAAAAATGTGTAGGACCCCCAAAGGGTCCACTCGTTCCCAGGGTGTCATGCTTTATCATCAGCCCCATCTTGTTGATCATAGAATCTTCCAATGGTGAATGGGCTCCTCACAGTAATGAGGAGTTACTTGTGAGAAGGTGTGTAATTGTGGAAACATGATATATACTGTATAAAAATCCCTGTATTTAAAACCATGGACTGTCCTTTAATGTGGGTAGATATAGGGGATGATCTAGATTGACTGTTAGAAATGGTGGTTTCTAGTTAGCAATGGTTTGCACATTTGGCCAAATAGGGGCCCTTCATTCTAGTCAGGATAAGGGGGATACACTCCTAAAATAACTCCTGCTCACTCCCTTGGTAGCTTGGTATGAGCAGTCAGGCTTATCTCAGAGGCAGTGTGTAAAGCATTTGCACATAACATACAGTAATACAGTGAAAACACTACAAATAGAACACCACACCAGTTGAGAAAAACATTCAATAATTTATATATTCAAAACAAGACCAAAATGACAAAAATCCAACATACAGTACTTAAAAATATGCAATTTTGCAAGAATAACCTTAAATATGTTGGGCCCGATTCACAGAACTAACTTAAGACAAAATCCTAAACTTACTACCAATTTGGTATTCACAGAAGGCACTTACTCATTTCGGAATTCACAGAAGGCACTTACTCATTTCGGTATTCACAGAAGTTAGGAGTCCTAACTTTAGGACTCCTAAATGCCTTCTGTGAATACCAAAAATCTTAAAATTTGGATTTTTCTCATTTTAGTAGTAGTAAAGTTAGGACTCCTAAGTTTAGGACTTCTAAATGCCTTCTGTGAATACCGAAAGCCTTAAAATTAGGATTTTTCTCAGTTTAGTAGTAGAAAAGTTAGGAGTCCTAACTTTAGGACTCCTAAACTGAAAAAAATCCTAATTTTAAGACTTTCGGTATTCACAGAAGGCATTTAGGAGTCCTAAAGTTAGGACTCCTAACTTCTGTGAATACCGAAGTGAGTAAGTGACTTCTGTGAATAACAAAATGAGTAAGTGCCTTCTGTGAATACGAAAATGGTAGTAAGTTTAGGATTTTGTCTTAAGTTAGTTCTGTGAATCGGGCCCGCAGTTCCTTAAAGTCATTAGCTCCATCCGGTGCTATCGTGGTGCTGAGAACAACAGAATCCAACAGTTTTATCCAACTGCATTGGTTGTGGTGTCGGCAGACTCGTAAACAGTACCATTTTGTTGCGGCTGATCAAATTGGTCTAGTAATGGCATCCATCGTGGTTGCGTTGTGAAGCATAGTGGTGCAGCATGCGGTGCCCTCAAGGCACGGGGCAGGCAGCGGCTCCATGACTGTTGTCCAGAGGTGTCATGAGACAAGGGCTGCGGTGCAGAGTGAGGCGTTGCTCATTGTGGTGCTGATAGGTCATGGTGCAGGCGAAATTGCCGGTTGCTGGGAGTTGGCGTTGGTCGGTCCGAACTGCATTGTGGGACGAGGTCATGCATTGTGAGACTTGCGAGCGGTGCCCCCAAGCCATGGTGCAGTCAGAGGTGTCAAAGTCAGCAGGCAGTGATGTTGTCGGTGAGTCCTGGGGCGGTGGAGTGAAGTGTGGCGGTGTGGAGTGCGGTGCCCACAGGTCACCGTGCAAGCAGCGGCTCAGTGGTGGCAGCGGTAATCGTCGCTGGTGAGACGAGGATTGTGATGTAAGATGCGGTGGTACCCCCTGCGGTGCCTTCAGGACACGGAGCCAGAGACGAAGTTGGTGAAGGTGTTGGCTGCTTTCCCCCTCTGTGGCAACTGAAACCGCAGTTCCAGAGGTGGTATTCAGAGGTAGGTGAAGTCTTTGCTGTCCCTGTGGCTTCGTGAACAGGAGGCAGGCAAGCTCTATTTCAAGCCATTGGAGATACTCAGCACAAGTAAAGAAAAGTTTAGTCTAGTCCTTTAACTGCCCAAGGCAAAAGCAGCAACTGCAGGCCAACCAACCAAAGCAGCAACACTGCAGCGGGCAGTACTCAGCCTAGCAGTTTTTCCAACTCTTCTTCTTGGCAGGTTCCTTGATCCAAGCAAGTTCTCTCAGCTGAGTCCAAACCAGTTCTGTCCTCACTGGCCCAGCTTCTTGGCCGGAGGAGGAGAAAGCATTGTGCAAGGAAAACAGGATCTATTCAGGTGCAAGAGAAAATTCCTCCCACCACTCTAAATGAAGAACAGGCCTATTTGGGTGCTAGTGAAACTCTTTCCACTACTCGGAATGCAGCCCAGGCCTATTCATCCCAGCCCTGACTCATCTAGGAAAGGCAGGAAAGCACACCTCGACCCCCCAGTGGCTGTCTACAGTGAATGCACATCCCCAGTCCCTTTCACTCGAAAGCTAGATAGTCAATCCACAACCCAGCAGAGGCACACAGGATGGCTATGAAAGAAAATAATTCCTTTTTAAAAGTAGTATTTTCAAACACACAACATAAAAATCATCTGTACTAAAAGATGCATTTCTACATTCTGAGTTCAGGCATACTAAACTCCATTTCTCTATCTCTTCCCAATGGGAAGTTATACTTGTAAGATGTTACAAAGTACCTCCCATTCTATCCTATGGGACAGATAGCCTTTCAATAAATCAAAATGAAATACACTGTATTTCACTATCAGGACATGTTACACACACCAGTACATGTCTTATCTTTCACATACACTCTGAACACAGGTGTACCATGGGACAACCTTAAGGGTGTCTTACATGTAAGAAAAGGGGAGGGTAGGGCATGGCAAGTGAGTGCACTTGCCAAGTCGACATGGCAGTAAAAATGGCATGCAGACACTGAAAGGCTGCTTGTATGGGTGGCACAATCAGTGCTGCAGGCCCACTAGCAGAATTTGATTTACAGGCCCTGGCATTCTCAGTGCACTTTACTAGGGACTTACCAGTAAATCAGATATGCCAACCATGGAAACACCAATCCATAAACATAATTTACCAAGAGATCATATGTTCTTTAGCACTGAACAGCAGTGGTAAAGTTCCCAGAGTCCAAAAACCAACACAAATAGGGTAAAAAAACAGGAGGCCAAAACGCAAAAAGTCTTAGGGTAAACCTGCTGAAAAAGCCAAGTCTAACCAAAGGGATTGATGGACGGAGTGTTGAACATTGCAAGCACTCACCCCCAGTCAACTGATCGGGGTTTAATACATCATCATTCTTTAGCTCACTCCGCCACCCCAGTTCAGACATGGCCACATGCAAATCAGTCTGACCCTGTGCCTCATGGGAACAGGTCTAACAGTGACGCATAGGATTAATTAGTATCCCTGCATCTGTAGGGATCAACATGTTTCAGCCTATAAACAGACCTTAAGCAGGCCCAAGGGAAATTTCCAAGTCGTAAAGATACTACCTGTAGCTTACCTTTGTGAATATTGAAAAGTAGTAAAGTTAGACTTTTAGTCTAAACTTAGACCAAAAGTATAACTTTATTGTTGCGAAACAGGCCCACGGTGGTTGGCAGAGTCCAAAGGCTGTAGCAGGTTTGGTGGAAGTCTCTGATGTCCCTGAGACTTCAGAACAGGAGGCAAGCCAGCAAGATCTTGAAGTCACTTTGTGTCTGGGAATGCAGAGATGCAGGCCCGATCTTTCTCACTATCAGGCAACGATGCATTAAAAAAATAGCAACATCATCCTGATAAACGGGCTTTAAATAATATGATATAATTGTTTTGTAGTCAGGCCTAAGAACACTGGCTTACCCTTCTCACAGTCATGGTAACCAGTATTGTTTGTACAAAATTCTGATTCTATGATCTGCTACTGTTTTCTGTCTGATTTTCCCTTCCTCCGCTCACCTCACACATGGGCACTTTTCCTTGCACTTCTTTTTAGAGCAACCGTTCATGGATATCTTTCCATATGTCGTATTGAATATGTTATTTGCATAAGTAAAATAATATAAAAAGGATTCTTTGCCACAAAATTTCAGCTAGTTTGTCTCTTTTTCTGGTGTATTATTGAAGAGTATTCACTCTTTTTTGAATGATTACACATGAATTTCTCAATGACTTAGTGAATTAACTTCATAAGTGATTCCCTCTTTGGCTCTTCCATAAGAGGTACGTCAGTACCAATTGTTGGGGACGATTCACAGAACTAACTTAAGACAAAATCCTAAACTTACTACTTTTGGTATTCCTTGAAGTTAGGATTTTGTCTTAAGTTTGTCTTAAGACAAACTTAAGACAGACGTAAGATAGACTTAAGACAGACTTAAGACAAACTTAAGACAGACTTAAGACACACTTAAGACAGACTTAAGACAGACTTAGCCATACGTCTTGATTCTTACTTACCAAACTTACTGGGTAAAACAATCTGGCTTTGTTAAAGGGCGAGTCATCAAGGACAATACCCGACTCTTTTTGTCTTATCCAAATCTTCACATCTCAACCATCCTTTGGCGGCAATCGCACTGGATGCCGAAAAGGCTTTTGACAGAGTTGAGTGGAAATATCTATTTTATACTCTTAAATGGTTTGGATTTGCCCCCAATTTTATAAATGTATTATCTCTCCTTTACTCTAACCCACGTGCAGCAGTCTGAGCCAATGGATTAATTTCCCCATTTTTTAACTTGGGCAGAGGAATGCTTCAGGGTTTTCCTCTCTCCGTCCTCCTTTTTAATCTAGCTTTAGAACCATTCTCATCCAAACTACGACAAAACTCAAGTATTTATGGTTTTCAAGTACCAAATGCCCACATCAAACTTGCAGCTTATGCTGATGATATTTTACTTTTTCTGTCCAAACCAGACGAATCAATCCCGGCTTTCTTAGCAGAGGTAAACTCTTACTCTCTCATTTCCGGTTACAATCTAAATAATGATAAGTGCAAAATTTTACCTTTAACAAAATATACTTTCCGTTCACACTTCCAGGCTTCCCAATTCAAATGGAGCCCAAATCATATTAAATATCTAGGTCTACACTTTACCCCTTCAATTTCAGACACGGTAACATTATGTATGAATAAATGTCTTCAAAAGATTATGGAATTAACCTCTAAGTGGCATCCTCTTTACTTGTCTTGGTGGGGCCGCCTGGGGAACAACCTTTACAACGCAACTTTTACAACGCACTACACTTACAACGCATTTTTTACAACGCACAATCCATTACAACGCATGACATTACAACGCATGACACTACAACGCATTTTTAAAAACTACCTTTACAACGCATACCATTACAACGCATAATATAGTAATTTTTACCCCTATACTATCCAACACTTACCCTACTGTTGCACCCCCTGGAGTTAGAATAGTAATTTTTACCCCTATACTATCCAACACTTACCCTACCGTTGCACCCCCTGGAGTTAGAATAGTAATTTTTACCCCTATACTATCTAACACTTTCCCTACTGTTGCACCCCCTGGAGTTAGAATAGTAATTTTTACCCCTATACTATCCAACACTTACCCTACTGTTGCACCCCCTGGAGTTAGAATAGTAATTTTTACCCCTATACTATCCAACACTTACCCTACTGTTGCACCCCCTGGAGTTAGAATAGTAATTTTTACCCCTATACTATCCAACACTTTCCCTACTGTTGCACCCCCTGGAGTTAGAATAGTAATTTTTACCCCTATACTATCCAACACTTACCCTACTGTTGCACCCCCTGGAGTTAGAATAGTAATTTTTACCCCTATACTATCCAACACTTACCCTACTGTTGCACCCCCTGGAGTTAGAATAGTAATTTTTACCCCTATACTATCCAACACTTACCCTACTGTTGCACCCCCTGGAGTTAGAATAGTAATTTTTACCCCTATACTATCCAACACTTACCCTACTGTTGCACCCCCTGGAGTTAGAATAGTAATTTTTACCCCTATACTATCCAACACTTTCCCTACTGTTGCACCCCCTGGAGTTAGAATAGTAATTTTTACCCCTATACTATCCAACACTTACCCTACTGTTGCACCCCCTGGAGTTAGAATAGTAATTTTTACCCCTATACTATCCAACACTTTCCCTACTGTTGCACCCCCTGGAGTTAGAATAGTAATTTTTACCCCTATACTATCCAACACTTACCCTACTGTTGCACCCCCTGAAGTTAGAATAGTAATTTTTACCCCTATACTATCCAACACTTACCCTACTGTTGCACCCCCTGGAGTTAGAATAGTAATTTTTACCCCTATACTATCCAACACTTTCCCTACTGTTGCACCCCCTGGAGTTAGAACAGTAATTTTTACCCCTATACTATCCAACACTTACCCTACTGTTGCACCCCCTGGAGTTAGAATAGTAATTTTTACCCCTATACTATCCAACACTTACCCTACTGTTGCACCCCCTGGATTTTGAAAAGTAATTTTTACCCCTATACTATCTAATACTTACCTTAAATGCAATTTAATATTATGCGTTGTAATGGTATGCGTTGTAATGGTAGTATGCGTTGTAATGGAATGCGTTGTAAAGGTAGTTTTTAAAAATGCGTTGTAGTGTCCTGCGTTGTAATGTCATGCGTTGTAATGGATTGTGCGTTGTAAAAAATGCGTTGTAAGTGCATGCGTTGTAAAAGTGTGCGTTGTAACGACATACATCCGGGCCGCCTAGATACCATAAAAATTATGCTATCGCTCATAGTCTTATACACTATTTCGAACATTCCGGTCCCCATCTCTTCCAAATCATTTTAAAAAGTCAATTCAATTTTATCTTGATTCTTGTGGAACAATAAGAAACCTCGAATGACTTTATTAAAATGAATACGTCCTAAAATAGAGGGCGGAGATAACTTTCTGCATTTCCAGGCTTATCAGAAAGCTTTCTTATCACGTCAGGCCTCTCTTTGGCTGCTTGACTCTGAAGATGATTGTCCCCTCTGGACTTCAATAGAACAACTGTTTTTGTCCCCGCACTCATTTCGTGAATATCTTTCTTTCTCGCGCAAACCACAATCCATATCTACTCCTATCTTAAAGCATACTTCCAAATTACTCGATTTACCCCCTCACCCCACTCATAGTTCTAGGGACTCCTTTTTAAATTCAACAATATGGCATAATAATAATGTGTTGATCCATAACAGACCATTTTATTGGAGGACTTGGAGAGAAAAGGGTCTGATTTGGGTTTATCAATTATTCTCAGATTCAGAATTTTTGCCTTTTGGTACACTCATACAGATATTCAATTTACCTACCTCCTTTATCCATAAATATAACTTACTCAAAAATGCAGTACTGGATACTTACTGTCATTTTCATACCACAACCGACACCTCCAATAGCCCAGAATCCTCTTCACGACTTCATGCCCTGTTAATGACCACGCCCAGGGCTTCTATTATTTACAGTCACCTACAACGCATTGATATAGATAGACAGAAAACAAAAACTGAAGAGTCATGGGAACGAGACTTCGAGGTGTGTTGGTCACTATCACTTTGGAAGGGCATTTGGTCTAAAATACGTAAAACTTCTAGAGCAGAAAATACCATGCAAACATTATATTTTGTTTATAACAGACTTTTATTCATGCCAGCCACTTTATGTAAACGTTTTTCAACTACTCCGGACACATGTTGGACTTGCTCCTCTCCCAACGCTTACTTGTTTCATATGCTATTTACTTGTCCACATGTGCTTAGCTTTTGGAAGCAAGTATGGTCTCAAATTAACCCAATTTATGGCACTACTTTTCCTTTCTCTTTCATTCATCTCTTCCTAGGTAGTCTTTCTTCTATCTGGGATGAGATCTCACTTAATGTCAAGATTATTGATTTATTATTAGCAATTGCCTTTCAACAAATTACTGTTAATTGGAAAGATTTTTCGAAAATGTCATACAAGGCTTGGTGGTATACTGTTTGCCATAGTCACAGATTAGATAATGCCTTTGTTTATCCTCCTCATATGTCTACTAAACGTGCTGATTTCTGGTCACCTGTCACACTATATATTGATGTTAGTGCTAGACGATATTCTTTACCAAAGCCCTCTCAACAGGAGGTTTCCAAACCTCCCTGACTTCCCAAATAATTCCATAAGTTTCTTTTATGTACTTTGATGCATATCCGTCTTATTTACTATGCTCTTTTATTTCTTAATTTTGTATTATTAGTCCGATTCTTCTTTCACCTTCTATGTACTAAGTTTGGAACATGATGATGTACGATTTATAGTGTATACTTTGTATAGACATCCTGTTTAATTTTCAATAAAAAAAAATTGAACTTAAAAAAATAGTTGTTACTCATTTATCTTATGCAATTTGCAACCATTGACAAAGTAAATAGTCCTGGCTTGTTGTAGGTGTAATGTTACATGTTGTATTATACATCTGTATGCACTGACTGAAGCAGCATAATACCAGTTGGGTGGCACACTATGCAAAGTACAGATTTTTAGCTTAAGTGTTTTAAGCCATGCCCTTAATTACATCGGCCACGCCCCTATGAGAGACCACCCAGTGTTTTCATCCCACTTAAAGCCCTGGGTATAACAGAATCCAATCATGATTAATAGTATGATCTCATAACCGTGTGGCCTTGTGGCCACTGCTGTTGTGTTGGAGAAATAATTAAGGTGCTCACAGGGGATATCGTCTCACATTATGATGTAACAAGCATGCAACGTTTGGCATGACAGCTGCAATGACAGGTGATGCAAATGCGTTCAGATTAAAGGAATGACCCAGTGGCTGTGAAAGACTAGAACATCTGTCAGTGCGAATGCTTCTTTTAATGGTGGCCATGTTATATGAGTCGATGCCAGACAGCACACAAGTGACCATATGAAAAACAATGCAGATATTCTAAAAACGTTGCATGTCCTGTAGTGGCAACTGTACATATGTATGGGCAGTAGAGTACCTGAGCGAGGATTTCGAAAAAGCTCATGGGATCACTGCCAGAGGGACAGGAGTAAACAAGTACGGAGGCATAGATTTAATTACTTGTACCAACATGGCCGCAACCCATGCCGCTTTCCGCTCCACCACAAGTCCCTTCAAAATCGAATCCAATCCGATGCCAGAGGGCCCTGGCAATGCTCCAGCCCCCCGCTCTAGTCCACCATCTGGCCCACAGCACTTATAGGCATCAACTCTCCATATCCTATGATGTACAACATCAACTGGCTGGAGGGATCCGCTGGGAGAAATATTGATACCAATAATGGTTGATGTTTCCTTTATGTTTTCTTCATTTTTTGCCTTTTGAAAATAAGCCAATAAAACGATTTAAACACAAAACCTCTTCCCCTTTCCCAGGACATGATTTAGAATCTTGCTGGCAGATTTTCTTTCTGAAACTTTACCTAATATTCCACTTTCACTCAGATTATGGAGGAACATCTGCCTTCTATAGAGAGCTTCAACATGACAGTGGAGGCCTCAGATCAAGATGGCTGCGTCCACCATGGAAAGGACAAATGTATGGGGGAAACATCTGACACAAATCCAGTGAATGCATGTGCCACTTGGTAGAACTCTCCACACTATATTAAGATGCATGAACCTTACTAAAAAACAGTTGTTGTTGTTTGTTATGTAACGGGAACTGGACTTGCATTTTCAGACCGCGTGCTGCTGGATGTTTGCAGAATGTTGAGGACATTATGAGTAACTTTTAATGATACTCCGCCTTCACCTCCATGGCCATCCACCAACGAGTAACTTCTGCAGACCTGGTGATGCATCAGCCGCTCTTCATCTGGCTGTAGATCTGCCGTCATTTAACACAGAGCTTGCTCCACACCTTAGCAGACACGAAGTCGGACCTGGAGGGGTGGCCAAGACAGAATTCCAGCTAGGGTGGCTTTGGCATATAAGGAGTGGGTGGGCAGATTCTACATTAAATATGTTTGCAGGTAAGTGGGATATGATTATGTGGCTGTCCTAAACAACTTTGACACATTCACGGCAGTGCAACCTTAGTTAGGGAGGCAAGACCTTTTACAGTCAAACCCCGGTCTCATCTTTCTGAAGTGGAGATTGCAGACAGCCACAGACCGTTCCCACTCACACAACTTTCATTCAGGTCCAGGTGTTGGAAGTCGCGATCCATGACACAAAAGACCATGGGCAAATCTAGGAAACGCTACCAAGAACAGTTAGCACAGAAGCTATTGATTGGGCATGCAGCCTTTTAATTCTATGTACAAACTAGTAAAGCCATAGTAAGTTTGACTTGGCAGGGTCAGGGCTCAGGCAAGCCAAGGTGTCTGGGCCAGGTTAAAACAATGCCCTCTTAGAAGAAAGGATCCAAAGTCTGGTGGATTAGCACGACCTGAGAAAACCCTGTTTGTTTTACTAACAATTGAAAGATTTGTTGTCAAAAATACTGTTTACAATAAAGAATGTGAGTTCCCAACTCCGTTTGTCCACACAAATGTGCACAAATGAGTAAATTAACCAGTCAGCCCGTCAAACATGACATCTAACCAGTGGAGTAAGGCAAAATGATGTGGCACCCCTGCAAAATGTGGTGAGGGGCCCTTGAGTCTTCCACATCTCACAGATATTCATTTGCCTCGGGCAGCATGTTGGCCCCTTGAATAGCTGGGTACCCCCTGCGCTGCAGGGGAAGCATGGGCTTGCATTACACCTCTGCATATAACCACCGACTCCTCTGTTGACAAGGCATTCAATTCCCAGAGCCAGCTCAGCCATAGAAGATACAGGGGCAGTGATGAAGTACATTGATATAGAGCGATGCATCATATCTTGTAGCTCAGTGGCCTACAACGTGCTCTGCATGGGAATATGTTTCAAACCATGGTCATAGATAATTCTTTGCCCAAAAATCTGTAGAAGTGAATGAGCATTTCACAAATGCACGTTAATGTGTGTATGACATGACTTTGCCCATGTTATGTTATGTTATAGGAACTTGTAAAGCCCAACGGTTGCCCGGAGGTGTCCTGGCGCTAGTCATTATCCCTAAGGTAAAGAAACGGGAAACAGCAATTACAGGTTAAACAACCAGGGGGCAGATCAACAACAACCGGCGATAATTATCGCTAAGCGCTCTTAGCGCTCGGATAATTATCGCCGGCTAGTGCGGATTTTTATCACTGAGATAGCGTGCTATTAGCAACGCTTATCTCAATAGCGATAAAAATCCTCACGCTAAGTGGCTAACGTGAGATTATCGCTGGAAACCCAGCGATAATCTCACGTTAGCTAGTTGATATGGACAGACAAACTTAGCCATGATATCCTCCTTCCTTAGGATATCATGGCTAAGTCAGAAAAATACCTGACGTAAAAAAGCAGCGTTAACCGAGGTTAGCGCTGCTTTTTTTGTCTCTAACAGGGTTGGCGATATTCTTGATAATAGGAGAAATGTTGCTTAGCGACATTTCTCCTATTATTTTACTCGGGAACGCCCCCTTTGCATCTCATTAGAGATGCAAGGGGAAGCGTAGAGTAAAAGGGTGCTAACATGCGAATTTGCATGTTAGCACCCTGTTGTTGATAGGGTGCTAGTTTTATCTCAGCTTTTTTGGCTTTTAACCCCTTCAGCGAGGCGTGGATTTCCGCGCCACGCTAAGGGTTCCGTGCGTGGGCGGGGCCATGACGGAACGGTTCCGTCATGCGCACAGCGCAACCGACGTGCATGACGGAACCGTTCCGTCATGCGCGTCGAAGGGGTTAAAGCCAAAAAAGCAGAGCTAAAGCCCTTGTTGATATGCCCCCAGGTCTTTAGACTCTTCCTAAATGTCAGGAAATCTGTGCTGTTTCTCAGGAAAAAAGGAAGGTCATTCCAAGCTTTTGCAGCACGCACTACAAAGCTTTTACCACCCCAAGAGGCCTTTTTTGTCTGTGGTACTATCACCAGCTTGGCTTCCATGGAGCGCAGGGTTCTTTTAGGCCAGTTCCATTGTATATGCTGCTTCAGGTACTCTGGGCCTGTGCCCTGAAGAGCCTTGAAAACTGTACAAAGGGCTTTGTAGTGCACCCCTTTTCCTGACAAGCAGCCAGTGATTTTTTTTAATTTCCTTGGAGACGGATGCAAATTTAGGTGTGCCCAAAAGCAACCTCGCTGCTGCGTTTTGCAGCAGTTGGAGATTGTCCATGAAGCGATCCTGTTGGCTCAGATAGAGGCCATTACAATAATGGAGCCTAGACAGGATAAGCGCCGTGACCACTGTCCACTGGCTGTCAGCCGTTAGAAAGGGGAGAATTTTCTTGATCGTTCTAAGTACATGGAAGGTGGCAGATGACACTGCAATAATCTGATCGCCAAAATGAAGCTTGTCAACGTTTTTCACCTTCCTTGAATGTGTAGGAAGAGTGCCCGTTGTTATTGGCCACAGGTTAGGGGTCCAAAAATTGGCATAATTCCCGAAAAGGATGACTTCTGTCTTGCCTGAATTTAATTTTAGGTAGTTTTGTGTCATCCACCTCCCTACAGCTTCCACACAGTCGTGGAACTGATTATCCAATTCAGTTCCCTGACCAGGCCTCAGCGCCACGACAATCTGTGTGTCATCAGCGTAGGAGGTCAGGTTAAAACCAAAGGAGCGGATCAGCGAGGCTAGGGATGAGGCGTACACATTAAAGAATGGGGGGCTAAGCGAAGACCCCTGTGGGACTCCACAAGGCAGGGTGAAAGGTTTAGAGTGAAATTCATCCAATGCAACTATTTGCGATCGCCCAGAAAAAAATTATTTTAGGAGCTTTCACGCTTTACCTTGAGCCCCGCATGCCAAAACACGGTCCATCAATAGATCATGGCTGAGGGCCAAGGACTGGCATGCAGGTTTCACTTAAACTTAGAAATGAATGCAAAACTTGATCTTGTTCCCGAGCAAAGAACAACATTATCACATCAGAAAAACAATCTGGCTACATCAGCTATGCCTGTTTGTTGATATGAACCATTTGTAAAAGACCTATGGCCTTTGAACAAGATGAGAAAACAAAGAAGACTGCTAAAAGACAGGATTTGGATTGGTGCTTTTTGGACTGTTTTTCTGATGTGATAATATTGTTCTTTGCTCAGGAACAAGATCTAGTTTTGTAATTTGCTCTCTGTGAACTCTTGTCCACGTGGCCGTTTTCCAGTCGTTCCCTTGAGCATCCTTAGACGACATTGGTACCTTGATTATGGCAATGGCATTGCGCGAAGTCCGACCTAGCTACATTTCGAAGCTACATTCGAAATGAATGCTACAGTCCTGGGAAGAGAAGAGCTCCTTAATTATATACACCCTTTTAAGAGAGTAATGGGTAAGCACCAGCCCAGATGTACTTTTCATGTTAAAGATGGTTTAGCACATCATCATTTCACACTCTATAAACTGAGGACAAGTGAGTATGACTCATACCTACATTTTAAAGTGCTACGAAACAGCAACAACTGTGTTAGCAAGCACTATGAAAGACAAAAGGCATTTATTTTTTATTTGATCACCCTGAATAATAAATGTATTCATGTAGATGTACAGAGTGCTGTATGTTATTTAAAACCATTGTTGAGAGCAGGGAGGAGCCAGGACTCAGGAGAGGTGGCGTGCCTCAGGGGTCACAATGCCCCTCCCTCGCGTCATCTACAACTTATTCCTGTCTTCAGACCTTTGTGGGTGCATTCTGCAGTGCTGTTCATTCATGTTTCATAGGCAAAGGGAGTTAACCAGAACTAGTACATTAGGTCTATTTTGAGCAAAAATGCACCAAGTTGGCCTTTTGAGTGTTGACAGAGTTGTTTCCCCCTATAAATTAATTATCAAGATTTGTTCAGTCATAAAGAAAGAGAGTGTGCATGACAAGAACATGACGTGTGACCTTTCCACTGCAGTTAAACGAGTGAATGAACTTTATCAGTCATTGGCCCAAATAACATGCTTAACTAGGTCACATTGGCTCCTACTGGCAGGTCATGGGAGATGTTATTAACTAAACAACTGCAGTCACCCCAGTGTCAGGATCCAGTGTAGCTTAGCTTTGTTGTGTAAGTTATAAAATTCATGTCAATAAGCATCACAAATCGCACACAAATCTAAACAGATTTACAGCTTCTTTCTTTGCAAAAATGCCAAAAACAATATAAGTACATAAAATATTCATGTGTATAAGAAGCCAACCCTAGCGAGACTTAACATAAACCATAGCTGACATCTTTGTATGGAATTCATTTGTTGTGTCCTAGATTGTCAAAGCTTAGACTTCCTGCTGACAGCTGGCTGCTGTTTGAAGTCTTTTATAAACCAAGTGGGAAACTCTGTCAAGCTCCCACTAAAGCCGTTGGTTTGTAAGGAGAAATATGCCTTGGTAGATTATTTTATTGTATGCAGTGATAATTTCCAAAATTTTGGTATCAGGTTTTTTCAACTTACAGCACACAGTCCACGTTTCATAAGTTTAATTCCAGAGTCTGCAGGCTTTTATGAGTGTTTATTACTGCAAGGCTCCGCAAACTGCTTCCAAAGAACATACAAAAAACAAAAGTTAAAGATGTTTGTTTAATTGTAGCTTCTAAATTAGAACCACTGTACTGCTGCCTGGAGTGGAAGCGGGAATCCTGACGGTACCCTGAGTATTTGTAGAAGGAAACGTCAACAAAGACCCTCATCCAAATCAGGTTGTATAGTCCCTTGCTGGTGACCCTTTTACAGTTGAGTTTCAACATGTTAAATAGGGGTGGGCAGAACTCGCGGAGTATCACTTTGCCAAATTTCACAAGTGGGCAGAATTTGGCATGTGGCACTGCTCGTGCTGATTTTTGGTGCTAGGAGCTTGTTCCGCACTGCAATATTAGCATGAATGGCAGCATGTGGTGTACCAGAGGGTGCTACTTTTTTCTGCCACTTGAGTAGATTTTCTACTTGAGCTGTAGCTTTCTCGATGCGAAAAGGTCATAACTTGCCACGATTGCCTGTGTTGAGGAATCTCGCCAGGTGGCGTTCTAGCACCCCAACAGCACGTATGGGGATGCAAATTCTCACTTGCCAACTTAACTTTGGAAGGCTGCGTGCAAGAAAAAACCACACCACGTGGTGGTTGGTGGGGTTTTCTGGAACTTGTAACGCAGACTGAGCAAAGCTCTGTGAACTCCACCACTCCTAATTTCAAACAACTATTCAATCAGGGTAATTTATGTTCCTTGATTGAAGTGAGGACATAGCAAATAGACAGGGGGAAAGTATTCAGTGAGTCCTTTACAAGGTCCAGATAAATTATACCCATCATGTTGTCCTCACTTGAAGTGGAACATTCACATAAAAAATTGATCTTTTGAGATAGGTGGAGCAGTTTAACAGATGGGAAGTTGAGCTCCAAGTGAATCATTAAATGAGCGGTCGGAGTATGATTGTTGAATAGAAATCTCACATTTTGTATATACATGGTTTTTATTTTTTCAAGTGTCTTTTTATTATACCAGATGGACACATAAGTTAAAATCAGAATGAGTTTGGCATTCAGATCCCAAATTATTGGCTAATTGTTGTCCACAGTATGTTGTGCAAACCTCTTTTTGGCTTGAGCTACCATAGATTATTTTATCGCTAGATTTGCCAGGTGTTGAAAAGTGATTAACTTGGTGTCTAATATAAAGCCTAGATAATCATAAGTGTCTACAGAATCAATGTTTTGTTGGCCTAATTTCCAGTTAACATTCCATATCATCTGCCCAAGAGAAACAATGTTTGTCTTTGTGATGTTATCTGTTCAGCAATTCTTTGGTTAAAATCATTTAATTCATTTTCTTCAACAGAATCTGAGGTCCGACCAGCATTTGTGAGCAAATAGCGAGGTCATCATCGTACGTTAAATGACTGATTTGCTGGTTGTCCAATTTGTAAGGAAAAAAGTTTGGTTTATGAATGTAAGAGTCAATATCCGAAATACAAAGAGAGAAGATGAGTAGAGCTAGGATGATCCCTTGTTTGAGTCCATTGTCTACTGTACCCTTTGTGAAATTTCAGATTTGCCCAACAATTTAACTTGTAAGCATTTGTTGGGAGGAAAAGCAATTTACAAGGTGTAACAAAGTGCTATCAATTCCTTTAGATAAAAGTTTGGCCCATAAATATTTTGATTTACTTTTTCAAAAGCGGTAGAATAGTCTTCACTCAATCATTCAAGTGCGCTAATCACCTGTGAGGGTCTCACAACGCTGGGGGGGGGGGGGGGGGGGGTGGTTAGCAGCTCCGTTCAGTCAAAGTCTGCCAGGTCTTGAGTGTCTGCCTGAAAATGTTCAGTTGGGGCGCGTCTAATGTTCATAGGGACTTGTTCCAGGTATGGCTGCGATGTAGGAGGAGGCTTTTCCTCCTGTTCTGAGGATGTGCAGGGTTGCCGTACAGTGTTGTGAAGGCATTAGTAGGTATGGGTAAGTATTTTGAAGGTTACTCTCTTCTCGAAGGGGAGCCAGTGGAGGTTCCGCTGGTGTTGGGTGATGTGTTTGTGTCGAGGGGCGCCGAGGATGAGTCTGGCTGCGGTGTTCTGTATGGTCTTGACAGCAAACATAAAATGACTGTTTATAATATATATTGCCTTGCTAGTATATTATCTATAGTTGCACATGCAGGTCTGAAATCTGCTTGAAAGACAGGCAAAAAATTGTTGTTAGTTAGCCAATCAGTTAAAAGGTTCAGTAGATGTTTCACTAACAATTTTCCTTCTTCATACAGAAGGGCTATGAGGCAAAGGTTCACCGGATTGTTGTGAGATCCTTTTTAGGTTGAAGCCTACCAGACAGCACAGCTGTCTGGTTTGCTAACGAATTCTTGGGAACATGCTAAAAGCTTCCCTGAGAATGCATTCCACTCACCACTTATCATTGGCTATGTGTTTTGTAACACACATTTTCTTGCTTTCTTTTTGCTGGCTTTGTTTGTTTTAGGCTGTCAATCAATCAATCAATCAGGGATTTGTAGAGCGTGCTACTCACCCGTGAGGGTCTCAAGGCGCTGGGGGGCGGCAGCTTCGGATTATTCGAAGAGCCAGGTCTTGAGGTCCTTCCTGAACGTGTGCAGGGTCAGGGAGCGTCTGATGTTCACAGAGAGCTCGTTCCGGGTCTTAGCTGCGATGTGGGAGAAGGCTCTCCCGCCTGTTCTGTTTCTGTGGATGCGGGGGACCTCTGCCAGGGCGAGGTTGGCGGATAGGAGGTTCCTCTTGGGTACATAGAAGGATAATCACTTTTTGATGTATTTGGGTCCGATGTTGTTGAGTGATTTATAGACATGGGTGAGGAGTTTGAAGGTGACCCTCTTCTCGATGGGGAGCCAGTGGAGGTCTCGTAGGTGTTGGGTCATGTGTTTAGGCTGTCCAGATTGAGTTTGCCCCGCCAATGGAGCACAGCCTATTTAATGCAGCCTTCAATGAGTGCTACCTTTCTGTAAACGGGTCTTTAAATCTTATTTACATTTGCTGTATATTCAAAGACAAAGGTCAAATGTCAGGCTCTGTCTTCCAAGGGAGCTTATTGTTTATATTTCTTTCTCTGAATTCAAAGTGAGAGGATTTATTTGACAATCTTGCTGTCCAAGGAAGGGATTTTTTTAGCACACAATAAAATGTAGATGTTTGTAAATGAACTGTGCAGATATTTCAGAATATATCAGAATTAGGAAACACAAATGAAGCACATATTTTAATATCATCAAAAGAAATCAATACACTATGTGATGACATTGCCACACATTATTGTTTGTGTGTAAGTTTTTTCAGTAAAACTGTATGTCTGTGCAAATGTATTGGTCATTTCAATTAAAAATGTGTTGTCTGCAATGTCAGTGCATACCACACTATGCACACTACACACTACGCACTATGCCACTCCACACGGTACTCTTCAACACTCTACTTCCCTGTGCTCTATGGCACTCTACAAAATGCCACTTCACTCTATGACACTCCACGAAACTCTACTCCACACTACGATGCTCTATGCCACGTCACTTCACTCTACTCTATGGCACACCACTACACTCTACGCCACTCCATTCTACTCAATGACTCTCCATTCCACTCTATGCCGCTCCACTCTATGACAATCTACTCCACGCTACTCCACAACCCTGAACTCCTCTCTATGCAAATCCCTCTATGTCACTCTCTCATGTAGATCCTACCAATCCGTAGGATCTGCGCATTGTTTGGACAACATAACAACATAAGCTAAGGGCTTGGTATCAAGACTGATTCCAGACACCCGGGCTGGATATATTGGGCTATAGACTAGCTAGCTCACAGTGCCACCATACGCCCCCTAACCTTACCAGGGAGCATATGGACTCTGACAACCACTGAACATGACAACCCTGATCACTCAGGAATTGTGGCAACAGTACAAAATGTTTCGCTCTGTCATTCTTGCTTAATTTCTTTCAGAGAAGTATGCAGAAAACACAGCGGGATGTTTTCATTATATTTACTGAACCAACGTTATTCTTGTATAAAATACATGTGCTGCAATGATTAGGAGACAGAAGCAAATATTGGAGATTACCAGCACCGAAAGAGTGAACAGTATGTACATTTCTACCATGCAATGCAATATGGTAATCTAACGTACTCCTCTGATGCGGACCCTACTCTCAGAATACCTAGAGTGTGTATGGGTGTAGAGCCAAGAATCCCCCCAAGGTACGATCCAACCTATTTACCTGATCAGATAGAGTGAAGGACCCCATCTTGTTCTCGAGTTGGATACCCCTCACAGAATGTCAGACCGGTGCATGGTGGATTCTCAGCATACACGGACCCTCAGTGTCAGCAGAAGGGCCTCCTCTATCAATCTATTGTGATGCCTATTGTTTGGGCTAGCTCAACCCCCACTGCCAGCCGGATACAGACTGTGACTGCATATGCCTGTAGATGGATAGCTGGACACCTCAAAGCCATTTCCCAGAAGGTAATAACTGCTCCCCACTTCCTGGCTGTCTATGGTGATTGCACCCTCAAGGCTTTTGTAAAGTAATATAATATGTAAGATGGCATAGGCACACAAGCAAAGTGATCCCTCATTTTAATTATGGGACACCATTACATACAGTGCAGAATGTGTTCTTGTGCAAACTACACAAGAGGGTACACAAGTGTCTGAGGCCTCTTCTGTAATGTAAGATTTTGCCTGCAGCATTCCAAGCAGCCCAGAGGCTACAAAGAAAACGTTTTGTCATTCGTATTCCAAAAACCAAATTGAACCGAAACTGAAACATCAAACATCAAACAATAAGATCATGAGATCAGCAAGCAGCACTTAAACTAGACTGGACATTGATATCACTGTTAATGTAATATATACTGCCACTTGTGATGTAATTGATGATGTCATTTAAGAAGACATCTGGGACATCAATAATGAGGGCTTGGCAAGTAGTCTAGGTGACTACGGATCCATAAATAGGTCCTGCAAGTGTTTTTATGTTTATGACCAAATACATTAGTTTCCTTACCCTGTATTTCTTTTAGGAATATTATTGTTTTTATTTACACATGTTGAAATGTTTTCTGAGTGAAGAAGCATACATTTCTGCAGTGCTATTTAGCGAATCAAGCTCTGTGTGTGCTTCCTGGACCACGGGCCAATGATCTTGAGCATGTTTAGATTGCGGCAGATGAAAAGGAGCAGGTTACTGTTATTCAAAGATGGCAGCCAAAGTGCATAGTACAGTTCATGAGTGTGTTTTGGTCCAGGAACGGTACTGCAAAAATCCTTAGTTTCTTTTTTAGACCTGGTCTAGTGACAACTTTAGCTGTGTTACAGAGATGATACTTCCAATACAGAGAGAAAAGTGAAAGGTGATAGGTCCCTGCAGCCACCTGTATGTATGTGTCACTCATAATTGGATAGCCCCACATTAAAATCATTGGTCGATGTAATTTCTACTTCTAATATATGGAATTGTTCTTCTGTAGAGGCATCATGCCAGTTAGCTTGAATAGATAGGCAAGGGTTTTCACAGGGATTTGTGTCTACTTTGTTCTGCCTAGTGTAATGTGAAGTTGAGCCGGGGCTCATAATGTGAGGAGCCGAAGTCGAGAATTGTAGGTAAGGCAGATTGTGGCAATGCAAATGGGCTGATTGCCATGGTGTTGGGGGAAATATTCTGCGCTTAGGACATGCTCCACCTCCCTGGGCACCTGCTGGGGGTGCACATGTCACAAGCACATTATAGGCTGATTCTCATCGCTTAGAGCTCTTTTCCCCAACTAAGGTGGCAAATATGTGAGTACACATCATGTGCCGCTGGGCCTTCCGGTGCGCAGTTGCTAGCTCTGAGATGATTGTCCTTTCGGTGCAGAGTTGGTAGCTCTGAGATCATTGGCCTTCTGGTGCAGAGTTGGAAGCTCTGAGATCATTGGCCTTCCGGTGCAGAGTTGGAAGCTCTGAGATTATTGGCATTCTGGTGCAGAGTTGTTATCTCTGAGATCATTGGCCTTTCAGTGCAGAGTTTGTTAGCTCTGAGATCATTGGCCTTCTGGTGCAGAGTTGGAAGCTCTGAGATCATTGGCCTTCTGGTGCAGAGTTGGAAGCTCTGAGATTATTGGGCTTGATCCAACGCGCATGCTCAGGACCCGGGCTGTGTCTCCACAAGTAAGAGGTGGTTGCCCCAAAAGTACATGAGTGCAGGATATGGAAACAGTGCATGGTTTGTGTATGACATCCAAAGGGCTGTAAGGGTAATGCTGATTTTCATTTTATATGTCACAGGGCAGTATATGCTTCATTTATTAGTAGCAGTTACACGTTGTGCCTGTGGGATTCCAAACCAGATTTGGCGTGTTCAGGGAAGTTAATCCAGTTGCAGGTCACCAGCAGATGTCCAGGCCAGAGGGGCGAATGACTAGCTCCTACTCTTGCCCGGCCTAGCATTCTCCTTCCATTCTCTTTATAACTTCACGTTAACCCCTCTGAGCGACTAAGACTCCTGGAAGCCGCCTTTCGCTTCCTGACTGCGACCGTGAACACAGCGCATGGCCGAATCCATTCGCCCCTCGGGCAAGACTTCTGCCAGTCAGCCGCAACTAGATTAACTTCCCTCAACACGCCAAATCTGTTTTTGAATCCTACAGCCACAATGTGTAACAGCTACTAACCAGGTATTTACCTAACCCCTTCCTCACATCTTCCTTACCCCCTGACCATAGCTGCCAAGGTTTCAGATTGCTTATGTGTGACATTTTAATAATTTCAGTGTAATTATGAGTGCCATTCAAGGACTGTGAGTGACACTTTCTAGTATGCCAAATCAAGCAATGAAGACGAGGGAAACATATAAATATCAGAAATTACACCCATTGAAGCAACACGATACTCTAAGGAGATCTTAAAACTTCTACAAAGCACCAGAAAAGGCAGGGCACTAACCTGGTGCCCTTACATACAGGTGCAGCATGGAGGCTGTGCGTTGCTGTAGCCAGGCCCCAGAGTCAGGTGATTGAGGAACGCGGGAGGTGTGAGAAGTCCCCAAACATGGGGCTGCTACCTGGAGACTGTTTCACTGCAGCCAGGCCCCAGATTCTCAGGTTTTGAGGAAAGCAAATGTGTGTGAGAAGGCTACATACACATAGCTGCCAAGTTTTCAGATTGTGTTACATTACCATGGATTCAGTGCACTTTTGAGTGACACTCAACTGCCACATTTGTGACACGTTTTTCAGTTAAAAAATGAAGTTTATTGAGAGAACTCAAGATAATAAATGCAAAAGGCAATAAAAACAGTGAATAATCTCATAAATTAAATAAAAATTCAGGGTCAAAGTTATTAGATGTATGAGTGGGTTAACTTATCTTAAAATAAACAAAAGGTGATAAGAGTATGTAAAGTAATCGGCGCATATCAAAAGAAGTTACAATTCATATATAAATCTTAATATAAAATGTCGAATAATCAATTGATATAATATCAACATTAGGAAAGTCAAGGAGGTTTAGGAACTTCTTGTTGCGCTCGATTTGGGATAGGGAGCTTTTAGCACTAGCACCAATAAACAACGTGACAGGTAACCATAAATTTGAACGTTTCATTGCCTTGTGAATGGGGGTAAACAAAAGTTGTATCCAATCTATGATTGTAGCAAACAGCGTACCACCATGCTTGATATTGTAATTTAGTAAAGTCCTTCTAATTTTTGATTATTTGTTGTAAAGCAACTGCTAACAGTAAGGCTATAATATTTGTAATGGAATTAAGCTCCGTCCAGATAGGGGATAGGCTTCCCAAAAATACATGAGAAGTAGGGAAAGGACAACTGGAGCCAAAAATGTAATTGATTTGAGTACAAGCCTTTTTCCAAAAACTATGAACAAGCGGCCATGTAAAAACTTTGGAAAGAGCTGGGTTCTGAGATCTTTCCACTGCTTCACCAGTTGTGTAACCAATCTCTCAGCAGTGGAGTGGTTCCGTCTTGTTGGAAGGAAGCAGTAGGTTCACCTCTCCTCAAAAAACGTTCATTGGACCCTAACTGTTATGGGAACTACAGACCAATCTCCCTTTTACCATATCCAGTAAAGATAGTGGAGCGCCTGGTTAGCCGAGCACTCTCCGTCTTCCTGGAAGGTAATGACAAGCTGGGGGAAGATCAATTTGGTTTCCGTCCAGGCCATGGGACTGAGACCGCACTGGTTACTGTGTTGGATAATCTTTGGATTCGTGTGGACAGGGGACAATCTGCGACGCTGATACTGTTGGACCTGTCCGCCGCATTCGATACGGTAAACATCGCCACCCTACTGGCAAGATTGGATGAAGTGAGGGTGGCAAATACGGCCTTGCAATGGTTTTGGTCTTATTTGGCAGGTAGACGGCAGGAAGTCACTTTGCCTCCTTTTCAATCAGACTTTACTCTCAATGAGCATGGGCTCCCTCAGGGGACCTCAATTAGTCCTATCTTATTTAATATTTACATGGGGCTGTTGTTGGATGTCATCAAAGCCAACAATATAAGTGTGGTTAACTACGCCGATGACACCCAATTGATTGTGTCCTTGGAAGGCGACCATGCGGACTCCCAGGAAAAATTTCGTAAGTGTATGTGTGAAATGGCGTCATGGCTGAGAAACAATGCGCTACAATTTAACGGAGATTTTGCACTGTGGGGTGGGCAGAGTGCCAATGGCTTTACCATATAACTTTTGGCATATCCCTACAGATGCACCTCTGGTACCCGTGAGCACGGTGCGCAATCACGGGGGGTCAGCTTTAATGAGAAGCTTAACCTGGAATCGTATGTAAACAAATTAGTCAGGAACTGCTATATGCTCATTAGAGGACTTCGTAAGGTATTACCACTATTGCCTCCTCGGGTAAGAGGCACAGTGGTTAGGTGTGTTGTCCTTAGCCACCTGGATTACTGTAATGCCCTGCTACTGGAGTCCCCGAGCTATTTGGTCTTGCGGTTCCGGAGTATCTAGGCGGCAGCAGCAAAGCTTTTTTTAATAAGAACTCGTTGGTCATCAGAATCTCAGGCATTAGCTGAGCTGCATTGGCTCCCAGTGAGTCAAAGGATATTGTTCAAGTCCTTGTGTATTGCCTTTAAAGCACTTCACAAACTTGGACCCAAACCGCTTTAGCATAGGTTTAGTCGGTATGCACCTGTACGTAGCCGGCGTTCTTCGGCAGCTAATTTGGCAATAATCCCAAGGATAAAGAGATCTACTATGGGGGGACGAGCGTTCGGCGTAGCAGCCGCTCGCCTATGGAATATTCTCCCCCCGGAATTGAGGGAAATACAGGATCTGCTGCTGTTCCGTAAGAAAGTTAAGACCTGGCTCTTCCCTAGAGCGTAACCAGCTGGCCGGCTTAGTTCTGCAGCTTGCTCTTTATCTTCTTTTTCACTGTGTCTTAGCACCAGGATGCCCGTAGGGTTACAGTGCGCTTTATAAATGTAAATATACATACATACATACATAAATCTGCATAAGGACAGAGGCATGTCCAACATGTGTCTGAGAGCTCAGCGTGTCTTGCATTTAAGGTAACCGGGGACAATAAAAGTCTATTGTATTTAAAGAAAAGTGTCTGTGTGGTGTTTGCTGCTCAAGAGGATTTTTGAATTTTAGTCCATATCTTATTCCATAATGTTGTGGGCCAGCAGACTTCTAAATCCTGTTCCCATGACAGCTCTACCTTAGTTTTTTACTCGTGGTTTATCTGAAAGATGTAAATAATTATAAATAACAGAAGCTTTGGGATTAACACGCAGAAGAATATACAGGTTATTATTATTTGAAGAAGGTGTATGGGCATTGAAAAAGTATGGGAGTGTGTATTTGGCATGGGCGTTTAATATGGCTTGTTTCAGAAGGAGATACTTAAGATGTAGGTAAATTAAAAGTTCTACTAGCTTGCGAGAAAGACATAATCTCATCTTGTAAATATAATTGATGTATCCATATCAGACCTCTGTGCCTCCAGGATTTCCAATACAAAGGCTTGAAACTAATCAAAATCATGTTATTGTGCCATATTGTGGATTCTGAGAAGGAAGTCCAATCCATAGGACCTAACAGAGAGCTGGGATTTAAAATGTTTGTTGTGTGTTTAAGTATGGGAGTAGAAATAGATTGTGGCTTACGGGAAAAAGATAAATATTCTTGAAATGAAAAAGGGGAAATAAAAGATTGTTCAAGTCCAGCCCATAAGGGAGAATCCGTGATGGAATCAGCTAACCACCTTGATGCTCCACGGAGTCAAAAAGATTTGTGATATGTAGGGAAGTCAGGGAAATTGACTCCACCCTCCAACTTTGGGCGAATTAATTTTGATAAGGACATACGGGACTTTGTATTGTTCCATAAAAAATAAGATAACATAGAATTCATTTTTGCAACAAAAAAAATTGGGAAATAGATATTGGGATGTTAGAGATCGTGTAAACAGGTATAGGAGACATCATCATCATTATGGTATCTAGACGGCCCCACCAAGATAAATACAGAGGGTGCCATTTGGTGGTCAAGGAAGATAATATCTGTATGCAATTATCCATACAACGGGAAACTGTACCTGAGATAGAGGGAGTAAACTGTAAACCTAAATATTCAATCTACTGGGGACTCCATGCAAAATTTGAGATAAGGAAGTCTTCCTTAAAAATATATTTTGTTAGAGGTAAAATTTCAGATTTGTCTTTATTTAATTTATATCCATATGTAGCTGTAAAGGAATCAACTTATTTCTTGAATGCTGGTAGAGAGGTTTGAGGTTGTGAGATGAATAACAAAACATCATCAGCATAAACTGCTAATTTAATTTGAGTTTCTTTAAAGTCAAATCCATGAATACCCTTATTTTGACGGATTCATGAAAGAAAAGGATCTAAGGCCATATTAAAAAAGAAAGGAGGAAGCGGACATCTCTGACGGACACCTCTACCTAGATTAAAATAAGAAGGTGTATCACAGTTCGCACACACAGCTGCTCTTGGATTGGAGTATACAATTGATATAAAAGAAATAACTTTAGGGCCAAACCCAAACCATTTAAGTGTATGGAAAAGGTAAAGCCATTCCACTCTATTAAACGCTTTTTCAGCATCTAGGGCTTTTGCTGACAAGGAATGTGGGAGATGGGAGGATTTGGACAACACGTCAAAAAATAAACGGGTATTATCAGTGAGGAGATTACCCTTAACAAAACCATATTGTTCCTTTCCTAACAAGTCAGGCAGGTAGGATTCTAGGCGCATGGCCAAAGCTTTTGAAAAAAACGTTACAATCGATATTAACTAGAGAGATAGGTCGGTCATTTTTACAATATTTTAAGTCTTTGCCTTCCTAGGGAATAAGACAAATTAAAGCATCTGAAAAAGAGCCAAGGGATTTGTCGGAATGTAAAAAAGAGTCCAGGAGATTATGCAATTTGGGAATTAGCAAGTGAGCAAAATGTGAAAAGAATTTGACAGTGAAACCATCTGGCACTGGGGCTTTGTCTTTCTTGAGTGTCTGTAATGCGGTTAGGAGTTCTTTCTGTGATAAATCGGATTCTAAAAGTGTGAAATCTGGTTGAGGAACATTAGATTGTTGAATACCAGAAAAAAATTGAGAAATGTGATGTTCTCAAGTAGGGATTTCTGATGTGTATAAAGTCTTATAAAATTGGAGAAATTCATTTAGAATATCCGTGTATTTAAATTTCAATGTTTGATGTTCATCCATAATGGACTCTATATTGAGTTTGTTATGTTTAACTTTCAAATAATTAGCTAATACTTTCACTGTTTTATTCTGACCCCCTTAAAATTTCACACTGAATTTTAATAAATACGCTGAAGCATTGTCTGTTGATGCCTTATTAAATTGAAATTTTGCTTTTAAGAGTTCAGATAAACAAGTTTTAGATTTAGAAGAGTAACACAAGTGTTCCAATCTCTTTATCTTGTCTAGGAGGGTTTTTGTGAATTCTTTGGATTCTTTACGTTTTTTAGAGACATAGCCAATGATAAAATCTCTGGCAGTTGCTTTGAAAGCACCCCATACCTCATGAAAAGGTATCAGATTGATTAAATAAAAAATATTAATTAGAAAATGAGACAAAAGAGGAAGTAAATGTAGGCTCTAAAAGTAAAGCATTGTTGAAATGCCCTTTCCGAGGTGTATTAGGCTTTTGCAAAACATCAAGTTGAATAGTAATAGGAACATGGTCAGATATTAAAATGGATCAGATGTCTGCCGCCATCAATGACTGAGAAATATTATATGAAATAAAAAAGTAATCTATACGACATTGGGTATGATGGGCTGGGAAGTAATATGTATATTCCCTTAGAGTAGAATTGCAAAGTCTCCATGCATCTAGACGTTTATGCTGTATAATGGCTTGAAGAAAAGGTTTATGTGCTTTGTGAGGGACGAAAGAGACCTGTGAATTGCGATCTAAAAAAGGATCAAAAATTTGGTTGCAATCACCTGTAGGGATAAAGTCATCATCTATACAATGTGTACTGTGTGGAGCCGGGGATATCCAAAAAGAGGAATCTCCAGCAGTGGGTGCATATATATCTTAAGTAAAGAGATCAGGGCATTTCCCATCAACAATTTAGTAAATAACCATCTACCATTTTCATCAGAACATTGTGAGAGCAATTTAACAGGAAGTGATTTACGGCAAAGAGTCAAGACTCCATTCCGTTTACCTTACCCTGGTGAATAAATGACCTCCCCTACCCACCTCTTTTTAATTTTATTGGTTCTTCTGCTGATAAATGGGATTCTTGTAAACAGGCTATATCTGCTCCCAGTTTAGCTAAATGCATTATCACCCTCTGCCTTTTAATAGGCGAATGTAAACCCTTGACATTCCAAGAAATAAGTTTTAAGGACATGAGACTATCATAAGAGTAGAGAAAGAGCACCGATCAAAGCAGATCAATAGGCAATGGGAAGCATACCAAGGGGTTAACCAACTACATACGGAAGGTATCAAACTGAAAGGAAGAAAAGAAATAAGAAAATAGAAATATGTGAGTAAATATGATAATAGAGAAATGAAGGACTAACGAAAGGGGATAAGAATATGAGTAATAAAAGAATAGTGTAAACAATTAAATTGTAAATTACAGAAAGCAGTGTAGATACAAGAACATGAAGTACGGTTATGAAAAAGACCAAGAAGAGAATAGGAAAGGTGTGGAAATATGAATTTTCGTGATCCATTATGTCCCCTATCTTAGACCCCAACGGCTCCATGTATAAGCTACAAGTACATGTATGTTCCCTCCAGTTCCAGTTATGAAGACGCAAACATATGTGCGTCCACCGTCAACATGTCCTCTTTCAGATCCGCCATGAATGGGCCGGATATTCTATTCCTAAGTATGAAAGGCCACCGACTTTGTATGGCTCAGTTACTCTATTTTGCAGTTCAGGCGAATAGGCCCTGAATGCTGCCATCAAGCCTTTCCCTGCTTCCTACCTCTGACAGCTCCAGTCTGAGCTCACATCTGTATCCATGAACTTTGTCCTACTCTCTGCGCGGCTAACGGTGCCTGACTTCGGCCTGTCTGCCTGCCAAAAAAACTGTATTTCACCTCCAAGATTATCTGCTCCGCTCCCCATCCAATGCATTCCTGTCTAGTAGTTTAAGTAAACATTCTTCCAGCTACCGAGCAAAGAGCCCGGCCTTGCTGTCCTCGTGCAAGTAATTTATAGCCCCTGTCACTATGGAAGATTTCTGCCCTCGCATCTCATGTAGACACTTAGACGCTTGTACACGCACTCACAGTCAGTATAGAATAGATTCCGCCCGAGAAACCTTTCCTTTAGGATAACGTAGTTCTTTAAACATAGGATATTAGATATGATTTGGGATTAGGTTGACTTGACCCCTCAGACTTCTGTCTCCACATGTAGAGCTAAATGTCAAGTCCCCTTCACCCTCTAGTTGCACGTCAATCACACGTCATGCGGCTGCGTGCGCATCTCTGCCAAATATATCTGCTGACATTGCAAGATTCTCTTATAGATCCACCCATTGCTGACATCATGCATAATGACGTTTTCAGTTACGCCTAGTTCCGCCTATTTCTAGTTACGCATGCATATATTTTTCTATCTTATCAGTTGTTACGCCTCCTGCATCTGTTTCATTGTAATGCCTTTTCTATAAAAATGCTTACTTGTCAATAATGTAGAGCGCGTTCCCTTTTGCCCTTCCTTGGGTCTTCACTTCCTGAACCTCCGCGGTGATGGAACATGATACCTACAATTCTGAATTGTATAAGGAATAAAGCCCTTTCAGAACCTCTAATACCACGGATTCTGCCTCTCATTTTACTGAGTTATTCTTATTATATTTCCCGTATCAAAAATAGTACAGGTAATTAATTATTTACCACATAAATTGGCGCCCGAACAGGGACACTTTCTCATCTCACGCGCCGGAGGTGCGTTGCAGGCCCGGTCTCCTACCACAGCTGAACGGACAAAAACGCGTACCTGCAGGATTTCCTGTATCTCCCTCCGGCCAAGCGGGGGTGACTGAGGCTGCGATCAACACCCAGACGAGGCGGTGAGAAGTGCGAAGTATCCCGACCAGAGCCTAGCTGAGAGAGCAAGATCCGAGGTATACAGAGGCCCACCAGGTTCCGAAGTTCCGAAGTTCCACGTCGAGTCCAGTCCGGTCTAGTCCAGTCCAGTTCAGTTCCGAGGCCTTCCGTTCCGAGCTACCCGGTGAGTACCGTTGCCGGGGAGGCGTTCAGACGTGCACATAAGTCGTGCCGGTCAAGACGGGTTTGGGTACACAGATCCGGTCTGCACTGTTTTAGCAGTGTATCTGTACTGTTTAGCAGTATATCCAGTATGTCTCGTATATAATTCAGTATTATCTAGTATTAAGAATATGCCGGTAACTAGTTTCTCTTCTAATCATTATTGTTCGTCAAATGTTAAATGTTAAATGTTAAATGTTTTTGAATACGTTCTACATATCGTGGTATGAATGACTGTTCATTATTGTGTTTATCATATTAAGTGTGTTCCATATTAAGTAACCAGTTCTCAAAATGCCGCTCTTCTCGAAATTAAGACAGATCAAAACTAGAAAAGGGGTACTCGAAGAAGCTATTCCCATTCCTCCTAGGGACACTCCAGGGTACTTCATGTATCATAAACATGGCCTAGACGCCGTATTATTTCTTGATTTATGGGTGGACTACACCAAGGAATTACCAGAAAGTCAGAGGTGGCCCGCAGCGGGGACCTGGGATGCGGATTGCATCATGAAAGTAGAGGAAGAATTATGGAAAAAGAAAGCTAGACAATCGCAGAAAGATGCCATCGAATTATGGCGTAAAGAATAATATAGACGTACAGAAAAAGCACTCAGACAGGAAGAGAAAAGGAAGGAGAATGCAAATAGAGTTCAAGAAAATTTCCTAATTGAGGAAGGTACCCGAGTAAAATAAGAACAAGTAGATAGACAAAGAAACGCCCTTATGAATGGTATGTATCCTCTTCTGACCGAGGGGTTACCTAAAGCTACCCCGGAAATACCGAAAGACTTGCGACACCCATTATTTGCGATAAAAGTACATCGCAAAGGGCATCCCAAAACCGCAGAAGATGTTTTTCTTTCCTCCTATTTAGATGACGCAGCTCCCGAGTATGTTAACACCGCACCACATAGACCGCGTACCGATGGTACGCAACGTCAAGATCCTCCGTCTGTACCTCCGCAACAACAAACTCTGATACACATTCCGACATCCACATCTGTTTCTACCGCTCTTCCCGCATCTACGGTTTCTGTCTTACATCCGACAAATCCTTTCACGCCCAGCACCTCAGATGGTGCTACAGGAGGTACGACAGACATTTTTTCTACACCACCCAGAGGAAATAAACTTTCGCTTAGAGAATTAGCGCACCAACGTACGCCCAAATTAGCAACTCCCAACATGATTAAGGAACTTCTAGCAGATTGTGGATACGATCCTGTGCCCGGTAAACGGGACGAAATGCTGCTGTCATCATTGCGTATCCGACGAGCTGCAATATATTTAACGAAGCTACCAGGAATGACTACGCATTTAGAAAATATATATCGCTTTGTTCAGACAGGGCGAGGTCCTGAAAGTATTAGTAGAGCCATGGAGTACCAGAAAGCAGAGGTACAAGGGCAACTGTTACGTTTCCTTATCAACTGTGTAATCAGAAATCAAGACCGACCGGGGGTAAATCCGGAAGAAATGCAAAAACTTGTCACTTGGGGACAGAATATATCAGAAGGAAGACATGATAGACAGCCATGTATAGTAGCTATGTACCGAATGATCCGCAAAGAAATAGAACGAATACACGAAGAAAGATTAGAGGTAGACGAGGTAGAACTGAACAGAGAGGAGGGGGAAGAATTAGGAATGACAACAGGACACGTAGACACGATGGCTTATGTAGGTAGAGGAAGATTTTCTAATAATACTAGATGCTTTAATGATTCGGTACGTCCGATACGTCCAGAAAATAATAGAAATTTCCAAACACCTATAATAAATATAAGATCTCCCGAGCACTTGTTCCAAGCCGCCGACAACTTGCTCCGAGAACGGAGGGGATATCATATACTTGATTCAATGGACGAGCAAGAATTAGCTAGATCAGCAGTACTATGGGCTGACAGTCCCGGAAAATACAATGATGATGCACTAGCTCGCACGTTTCTGAACCTTACCCCAGACGAACAGCGTTTAGCCAGCATATACATGATTCAACATCTTCTTATATTATATAAAAGCCAACACTCCGATCCTGGTCCTTTACCTGATATATTGACTGAATTACTAACAAATAAATGGAGAGGTTCAGGTACTGATTTAATTAGAGAAATACTAGAATACAGAAACCAGTATATTCTTTTCGTATGCCCAGAACATGTCTCACTGCCCATCAAGGAAAGAACGACGTATTATATGGATAGACAGAATCCCTTACGTGAAGTGCACCCAATAAAAGGTGATGACAATGAGTTTAAACGCGTATTTGTATACACACCCATATCTAAAATGGAACTATTAGAAATGAAGAAAGTGGTACCCAGTCATGACAAAGACCCAGCGGGTTTCCACCGAGAGATTAAAGACATGCTACTCATGGGAGAATATACTTACCCTGACATTATGAAAATATTGAAAGTATTAATGCCTGCTGGCATTTACGAAAAACTCAAAGAAAAGGATTGGGAGGTGGGAGACCAAAAGATAGATTGGACAGCATTGGAAACAGAAGAGAAGGCCCGAGCCCCAGGTTCAGGGCTTGGGGAAAAGACTAAAACATTACCAGGTTTACTAGTACAGGTACTGCCACGTTTATTAAGTACGAAAAAGGAAGACTGGGGTGCAATCTCAGCCTGTAAACAAAAGCAAGATGAAGACACTAGTGATTTCTATTCTCGATTCGAAAAATGTTTTGGTATAAATAGTGGCATAAAAGCAAGTAGCGAATCTTATCCACATCTATTTGTGACAAAATTAGTTGAAAATTCCCTGCCCCAAGTAAGGAATAGAGTATTGAAATTCGAGAGTACCTGGCAAGGTAACACCCCGTCACAAATGTTACAGATGCTACAATATCACCACAATAGAATTAGAGAGGAACAAGACCATGAACAAAGACGCATGAAAGATACAAAAATGAAAATGCTTGTTGCCCAGTCAGTTCCAGTAGACGGACATAAAAAGGGTATGACACAGTCTAGTGATTCAGCAGGTCCTGTGAAAGGGACATGCAACTATTGTAAACAGCCAGGTCATTATATACACGATTGTCCAGTTTTAAAACACAATATCGCCACAGGTGCAACAAAGGAAAGACCACGTCCACCTAGACAGGATCAGAACCAAACGCAACTCCCTCAGCATGCACAATCCAGGCCAGCTCCGCAACAAGCAGCTCCACCACTGACCGTAGCTGCATCACAGCAACAGCCTATTGCTGCCACACAAGCAGCAACGCAACAGATGTACCAGTATGCACAATATGACTATCCTGATTATCAACGATACGCATGACATAGCCTAGAGAAGGAAGTTGGCTTACCCCATATTGAGGTTCCTGTAAATCAGGAAGGTCCTTATGTACATAGTGAACTATTAGGTCAAGATAGAAAATTTTTACTTGATACAGGGGCAAGCAGAACAACAATACGACGTAGTGAAGTTCCAGGGGCACCCCTCTCAGGCTCACAGAATATTTCCCTTGGTTTTTCAGGAAAACCTATCGTTAATGAAGTATCGCAACCTCTTCCACTGACGATTGGTCCCTTGACACGAACTACAGATTTATTGCTTACTAAATCATGTCCGGAAAACCTGTTAGGTATAAAAACATTGAAAGCTCTAGGAGCTATAATATGTTGTTCTCCGGAAGGAGTAAGATTATTTTTACGTGATTTCAAAGGACACTATGTGTCCCGAGACATGGATCACCGACTGCAGAATTTACCTACGCACTTATGGGCACAAGGCCCCACTGATGTTGGTTGCATGAACATTACACCATATCGAGTCACACTTAAGACAGGAGTAGTATTACCACGAATACGACAATACAAGTTACCTCCGGATGCTGTGGTGGCTTTACTGCAAATCATTGACGAGCTTATTTCTCAAGGAGTGGTTGTGGAAACCAACTCCAATGTATGTAATTCCCCGATAATTCCGATTCTTAAACGAACTGATCCAAAAGCCTCGCCAGTATATCGATTAGTTATTGATCTGCGCGAATTAAATAAATGCATTGTACCACAATACCCCGTGGTCCCAGACATCTCTTCATTACTAACAGCCATTGACTCCAAAGCAACGTTCTTTACTGTAATTGATCTCAAGAATGCCTTTTTCAGCGTCCCAATAGATCCGGAAAGCCAATACTTGTTCGGATTCAGTTTGAATGGACGAAGTTTTAAATTCACACGCGCACCTCAAGGATTCACAGAAAGCCCCAGCATCTATAGCCAAGCACTAAAACGAGAACTTGACAGTATCCACATGCCAGTTAACACTGCACTGCTTCAATATGTCGATGATCTGCTGATCACCGCTCGAAGCGAACCTGAATGTGAAACAGCGTCACTGACGGTTTTACAATTTCTGGCCGACAAGGGGCACAAGGTGTCCCCTTCTAAGCTGCAATTCTGTGTCCAGCGAGTTGTTTATCTAGGGCACTCGCTGTCCAAGGAGGGAAGGCAGCTTACACCCGACCGCATCCAGTTAATTGCTAACATGCCAATACCCAAGACACAAAAGGAGGTGCGGGCTCTTATAGGCCTCACTTCATACTGTAGGCAGTGGATCCCTCAATATGCATTTCTAGCAAAACCACTCATTCAGTTAACAACACAGGAGGCGGCCACATCGACTGTCCTCCCTTGGACTCAAGAACATACACATGCCTTTGAAAGTTTAAAGAAAGCTTTATGTCAAGCACCTGTCTTAGCAACACCATGTTACAGTAAACAGTTTACACTCTTTGTTACGGAACGCGAAGGTACTGCCTTGTCAGTACTCACACAGGAACAAGCAGGATCGCACAAACCGTGTGCTTACTTTTCTAGCACATTAGATCCCGTAGCTCAAGCTCTTCCTGCGTGCCTGAAATCAGTGGCAGCGACAGCTTTAGCAATCAGACAAAGCGATTCTATAGTATTAGGACATCAATTGACAGTACAAGTACCACACGCAGTAGAGGTTCTCTTGAACCGAACACAAACACAACACTTGACTATAGCAAGACTTACCGGTTATGAATTAACATTGTTTCAGCCACATATAGAGATCAGACGTTGTAATACATTGAATCCTGCCACACTTTTGCCAGTAAACGGAACAGACCCACTAGCACATGATTGTAGTGAAGTTATTACTATCACGACAAAACCCAGACAAGACTTGACAGACGTCCCATTGTCAGATCCAGACCTGACGTTGTATGTAGACGGTTCATGCATGAGAACAAGTACAGGAGAGTTAGTGGCCGCTTATGCCGTCACAACAGAAACTGAAGTTATTGAAACAAATTGTATTAACATTCTGTCAGCTCAAGCAGCAGAGCTCATCGCTCTGACACAAGCCTGTATTCAAGCCACAAATAAGAAAGTTAACATATACACAGATTCACGTTATGCATTCGGAGTCGTTCATGACTTCGGCGTGCTGTGGCGAGAGAGAGGTTATTTAACTTCTCACGGTGCCCACATCCAGCACGGATCCCTCATTCATGCCTTATTAGATGCAATACATCTACCCACTGCAATATCGATTATGAAATGCAAAGCCCATACGAAAGTTACCGATATCATTTCTCAGGGTAATGATTTCGCTGACAGAACAGCCAAACAGACTGCTCAGAATCAGACTCATACAACTGACGTGACAAAGACAATAGTTCTGACACCAACACATTGCATGACAGTTAAGGATCCCGCTCTTGACGTAATTGACATACAGACACATGCTACACCAGATGAAATAAAGAAATGGACTGAATTAGGAGGGATCCAAACGGATCAAGGATGGATGACGAAGGAAAAATCTGTATGGTTCCTTCCTGATTCCATGGTTCAAGTTGTCATTAATACAATACATAGTCCAGCACACCTAGGAGAAAAAGCTATGCTAGACAGCATTCAACACATTTGGTTCAACAAACATTTGCGAGCAGCAGCTAAACAGAAAGTCCGTACCTGTATGATATGTTGTCAGTTTAATCCAGGTAAAAGCATCCCCGTAGAGCAGGGTGGATTTCAACCTCCTGATCACCCTTTTGAAGCCCTCCAGATGGATTATATCCAGATGGAACGTTGTCGAGGATTCAAATATGTTCTCGTAGTTGTATGCGCTCTTTCCCGTTGGACAGAGGCGTATCCCGTCTCAGATTACACTGCTCCGACTACTGCCAAACAATTAGTTCGAGAATTCTTCCCACGATATGGTTTACCACGTGTTGTCTACTCAGATAACGGCCAGCCGTTCTCATCCGAATTAATGAAACACGTTTCACTTTTGTTAGGCTACCAGTGGAAGTTCCACTGTGTCCGACACCCCGAGGCAGCAGGTCTCGTGGAACGCCATAATCAAACTCTGAAAATTAGATTGTCCAAAATATGTAGAGAAAAAGGAGTCGATTGGATAATAGCCTTACCAGTTGCACTCTTTTACATGAGAATGGTAGCACATTCTCGAACAGGGCTATCCCCGTATGAGGTGATCTTCGGTAGACCACCAAATATGTGGGGGACGCCTATACCTCGCAAAATCACTGATGTTGACTGTAATATGCTGACAGATTACCTGGCTTCCTTGATGTCTGCACTACAATCTTGTCGTTCACAGGTAGCTGCAGCCTTTCCCGATAACACCGAGGTAAAACCCCATGACGTAGTTCCCGGGGACCTGGTGTTAGTCCGCAATTTCGACCGGAAGTCTCAGCTGGATCCTAGGTGGAAATCGCCTCAACTCGTGCTACTGACGACGAGGACAGCCGTGAAGATCGAGGGTCGAAAAGGATGGTTACACTCGAGTCATATCAAGAAATTTTATGGACTACCATCTGATATAAAAAGTCAGTCCTGCATTCCCTCACAGACTGATTCAAAACTCCCTTTGGTTGAAAAGACTGAATTTACAAACTCTGAACTCTACAAACTAAAACTAAGGTCTAAAAAGTCAGACAATTTGATTGTTTAAGTCCTCTCCAAGGTGAAGCGGTTGAATTTGTCCCTGACATGTATCCTCTAGACCTGAATAGAGAAAGACAGTTGAAAAAGCATGCGTATTGTAAATCACTGCGTAGTCATTGCACAGTAACGTTATTGATTTTGTTTTTTCTAAGTTTTCTGATCATCATTGTCAGCATACCATTGCACCTGTATTGCCCTATTCTCACGCATGATCACAATGTAACTACAGAACATTCTTTTAGCGAATTACCTCCGCATGAATTGTCCTATAGATTTGCGCTGCGCAACAACACTTTCATTAGTATGTTACACCATTCCCATCAGACCAGCAATGCTACCAATTGTTGGATATGTGGCCGACTCCCTCCCTATCAGAACTATAAGGGAGTATTGCCTCTCTTTCCATATCCGTTCACACACAATGGCTCCTGTGGAGCATGGTTTAGTTTAATTAATTCCCTAGATTCAAATTCAATAGTTTATCAAGACAATTGGGTATGGGGAAACCTGAGCCTAGTTTTACTCAAAGTCTGCTACCCTAACAAGGAGGGACTTCCCAAAAGAACAGGAACTGATCTAGAAAATGAAGTATATGGATTAGGTAATTTTACACTTAACCTCATGATCCTGAACGTTGAATCCGAAGCTACACCAATCTTGCCCGCCATGTCAGTATTCCCAGTAAAAGGGGAATTATGTGTAAGAAAGAATGGTTCCATACACATGGGCCATAGTAAATGCACCACTGTAATAAGATTCAGTGATCAAGGCAAGTCTACATTTAGAGCTTCCCATCATTCCTACTTCATATGTGGTCACACCGCATATACACGCTTACCTCTAGATTGGGATGGTACCTGTTACATAGCATTCCTTCTGCCACCTGTTTTCCTAGCCCCTCCTGATTATCATAGGAATATCCATTTAGTACACACTAGACAGCAGAGAGATCTCCCAATTGTCGATTACACTGAGACGGCATGGGAAAAATATACAGATTTCAATAAAGGTCTCTTTCCCTATATAGGTACAGTCACTAATAGTAAGCTGATACGTAGATTAACCAGGACCCTTGAAGCCGTAGTAAATGAAACTATTTCCGCCTTAGGCAACTTAACAGAGGAGCAGTCTGCGATGCAGATTGTTGTTCTTCAAAATCGTCTTGTCCTTGACGTCATCCTGGCCGATAGGGGCGGAGCTTGTAGGGTCATCGGATCAAGTTGCTGCATATTCATCCCAGAAAATTCGCCATCTGTATATAAAGCTATAACTCGCCTTCATAAGATTGTAAGCCAGATACACCAGAATCCAGGCACCTGGACTTGGTCCGGTTGGATTTGGAGCGTGTTGTCGGCCTGGGGATGGAGAATACTATCCTTCCTAGGTATTGGCTTTCTCATACTATTCAGTTGCTGCTTATGTCTACAATGTGGGCCAGCGATTTGTGGTCTGTGTGCCACATCGTGTATCCCACATCCAAGTTTTCGTTCACAATGCCGGATGAAGAAAGAAGAACAAATGATGTTATATGAACAGATTGATGGATTAATGAAGATCGATATCTCCTGAGGTCAGTAGGGGACAAGGAGGGAATGTGGAAATATGAATTTTCGTGATCCATTATGTCCCCTATCTTAGACCCCAACGGCTCCATGTATAAGCTACAAGTACATGTATGTTCCCTCCAGTTCCAGTTATGAAGACGCAAACATATGTGCGTCCACCGTCAACATGTCCTCTTTCAGATCCGCCATGAATGGGCCGGATATTCTATTCCTAAGTATGAAAGGCCACCGACTTTGTATGGCTCAGTTACTCTATTTTGCAGTTCAGGCGAATAGGCCCTGAATGCTGCCATCAAGCCTTTCCCTGCTTCCTACCTCTGACAGCTCCAGTCTGAGCTCACATCTGTATCCATGAACTTTGTCCTACTCTCTGCGCGGCTAACGGTGCCTGACTTCGGCCTGTCTGCCTGCCAAAAAAACTGTATTTCACCTCCAAGATTATCTGCTCCGCTCCCCATCCAATGCATTCCTGTCTAGTAGTTTAAGTAAACATTCTTCCAGCTACCGAGCAAAGAGCCCGGCCTTGCTGTCCTCGTGCAAGTAATTCATAGCCCCTGTCACTATGGAAGATTTCTGCCCTCGCATCTCATGTAGACACTTAGACGCTTGTACACGCACTCACAGTCAGTATAGAATAGATTCCGCCCGAGAAACCTTTCCTTTAGGATAACGTAGTTCTTTAAACATAGGATATTAGATATGATTTGGGATTAGGTTGACTTGACCCCTCAGACTTCTGTCTCCACATGTAGAGCTAAATGTCAAGTCCCCTTCACCCTCTAGTTGCACGTCAATCACACGTCATGCGGCTGCGTGCGCATCTCTGCCAAATATATCTGCTGACATTGCAAGATTCTCTTATGGATCCACCCATTGCTGACATCATGCATAATGACGTTTTCAGTTACGCCTAGTTACGCCTATTTCTAGTTACGCATGCATATATTTTTCTATCTTATCAGTTGTTACGCCTCCTGCATCTGTTTCATTGTAATGCCTTTTCTATAAAAATGCTTACTTGTCAATAATGTAGAGCGCGTTCCCTTTTGCCCTTCCTTGGGTCTTCACTTCCTGAACCTCCGTGGTGATGGAACATGATACCTACAATTCTGAATTGTATAAGGAATAAAGCCCTTTCAGAACCTCTAATACCACGGATTCTGCCTCTCATTTTAATGAGTTATTCTTATTATATTTCCCGTATCAAAAATAGTACAGGTAATTAAATTATTTACCACAAAGGAAAGGAGAAAAGTTCAAGTAAATAGAGAGAAAAGACTAGTATAAGATGAGAAGGAGAAAACATACTTACAAATATTCCAAGACAAATGTGAGGTGGGGGAGATGAGGCCACATGGGACAATGACGTGTCCAGACTCCAAACTGAAAAGAAGGAAGGACAGTAGAACTGTCGGGCAGTACAACACAGGGAAAGTACAACAAGGAGACACATCCTGCATGGGGAAAAAAGGAGGTTAAAAATCATTCAGAACAATTAATCAAGGGAAAAGAGAAAAATAACATCCTCAATCATTTCAACTGGACAAAAATTGTCAACAATATGAAACAAGCTTCAATATAGGCAAGACTTAGAGCGAGTTGACAAGTTACGTGTCTGAGGCGATGGATGGGATAGGACCTCAAACAGTTTACCCATACAATGAAGCAGGAAGAAGCTGGTATAGTAATATCTAAAATTAAAGAGAACTGTTCCTGGTATAGATACCTCTCATGTAGAAACGACACCTCATAAACTTAAAAAGGAACAAGGTAAGGGTGAGCATTAACAAACCCACACTTCTACAGCACAATAATAACTCCGCAACCTAAAGAACATCCTCATGTATGTGAGAAGTTGGCCTGGTATATGCTGTCCACTGCTTATAGTGGGCACCTTGTACCAGTCCAAACAACCCCTTATTGATGATAGGTTAAAGACAACCTTTATTGAAAGCTATCCTAGTGGTAGCTGTGGAGAGCAGCCTTCAGGCTAAGTCTTGAAGGAATGTAAAGCAGCTTGTTTTACCAGTCTATAATCTCTTGAATGGCTAAATGAAAGACAACCACACCAGATATATATATAAAATATATGTATTTATTTCTAAACACACCCTACTAGTCTCCTTATGAGGCTAGAGGTCCAAACACATATGTTACACTTCAAATATGACAGTAATAAGCCCAAATACACGTTAGGCCCTAGGGGCGAGCCAAACCATATACTAAAAGAGTGCTATAAGAACCACAACTTAACTAGACACAAGGCCTAGAGCCTGTAGAATTTCTGGTACACCAAGGAACCACCCAAGGTAGTGACACAGGGCACCCACGGGGGCCGTCTACAGTGTGAGAACACAGCCACAAGCTCCCGTTAGCTTCTATGGGGAAAGTCGTGGTTAGATTTTTAAAGATTAGGGACACTTAGAAATGACTTAGGACCAAACCCTCTTGGACTTAGGAAGTTCTAGAGTCAACACCCACGGGAGCACCGGAGTACTCAAGTTACTTCCCCCAGGGGAGCCAGGTGCATAGATTTCAAATGGTGTCGGGTCGTGTCGTTGTTTTCAATGGGAGCTGGCAAAGAAGTGCTGCTGCCGGGAAGATGCGAAGTGTCCAAAGAGATCCAAGCCTAGATCGAAGTCGAGAAGGACCTCAAAGCAGAGGGGACAGAGTCTGGGTCACTAGCCAGTGACCAGGGGCACGATAGGCGAATGCCCACCAATGTCGGGTGATTTCAGGTGTAGAAGGTGAAGCTTGACTCTTCAGCCACGAGGACCAGGAGGTGTCGAGGACAACCAGGAGCTGAATTTGAGCTGTCCCAGGAAGGGTGTTGAGTGCTGCAGCGTTGATGCCCGGATTGGACACAACAAGCCTTGGCAAAAGCAACCCATGCAGAAAGATGCTTCGGTGCAGACCAGCAAGGTCTGAGGGACTCACCAGGTGGTGGGAAGTCAAGGCACGTCTGGAGCAACTAAGGAAGCCCAAGGGAATTCAAAGTTGCCTTCACAAGGGACCCACCAGTCGACGGACCAGTGACTGTGAAGGAGCCTCGAGCGGAAATGCAAGAAGCGGGCTCACGGAACACTCGTGGAGTGTAGGCCCACAATCTACGGTGCAGTTGGTGCTCAGGACGTGGACTACAAGTTGCCCAAAGCACGACTTCAAGAGATGTTGGGAAGTCAATGCACTTGCAAATTTGCACAGTGATTAGGAGTTCCGGTTCCACGATACTCACGAGGGCTGCAGGTCTCAGCTTTGTTGGGGACTCGGGTCGGCCTCTGAGAAGTCTGGAAATCCTCTTCTTGGGATGCAGATACTTCGGAGTCCGTCAGGAGCTTCGGAGATGCAGACTGGCAAAATGCTTCATTGGTGCCTGCCAGGAAGAACCAGAAACCTTATGGGCCTGGCGGCGCAGGGAACGCCTTAATCTCCTGGGTTCTCCTGCTTCAGCTAAGAGAGACACGGGGGCGCTCTGTCAGCGTAAAAGATCAGAGTTTATTAGCTGCAGCTAGTACAGTTGTCCTAGAAGTACACACGGTATGTTCTCAGGAGACTGCCACTTCACTCCGTGGCGCACAATCTTATATAGTACATAGGGGACATATACATTGACGAAGGACACACCTAAAACATACATGAAAAACCAATAGGAATAGTCTGAAAGTAAGTCAAAGCCAATAGAAAGAATTGGAAAACAAAAGTATCGAGTAACCCGAAGAAGTCTCTCCTCCAACTGTGTTTACTACCCCTCCAACAGGTTAAGGTATTAACGTGTCTGTAACTGACTTGCAGGTGGCGAGATACGTTTGTGTGTTTTGGAGGACAGTTGTGAAACGAGAGAATACGAGCAGAGGACAGCGAAGGCCAGAAGAAGAGATAAAGTCAGAAGTGAATATTGTGAACCAACAGATAGTTAAGACAGGGATTAGAAAAACCAGACAGGGATTAGTGTACTCGGCCAGTCTCTAACACCAGCTTTGTAAACAGAGGCACAAGGCTATTTTGACACAATACTGCAGGAAAAGCAGAAAAGACTTCGTTCGTCGTGCTGCCTGAGTGCGGGCAACACAAAATGGCGGCGGAGCACAAAATGGAGGCTCAATACGATCGTGATCGAAAATCGAATTTCCTCAGACCCTCCTTTTGCCAGAACTCAGGCAAGATACACAGACTCACGTTAATCTGAGTCGATGTCGATGGCCATGAGGTCATCGAGTTGTTGCTGTATCATCATTCTAATATTCTCTGTTCTTTGTGTCTTAGGTTTTGGGATGCACACAGTAGCACAAATGTCGCAGATAGCGGGACCACAGTGCATACAAAGACAACAAGAGAAAACGATGGCTAAAACCATACCAAGGAATGTTCGCACTTTCCAACGCCATTTGGACAGTAGTCCCCAAAACCATCCCAATAACGACTAATCTCCTTCGTCTTGATGAATTGACTCGGAGATTATATGTAATTTAGAGATGGCCGGGTCTGGTGGCTCAGTGGACTAATGCGTCTGCTGCAGGGGCCTGTGTTCAACCTCATGGTCACAGGTTCAAATCCCGGCGGGTCCACTCAGCCTTTCATCCATCTGAGGTGGATAAAATGAGTACCATTGAGTTGGGTAACAATAAACATCTGTTATTCAGCGCCAAGATACCCGCAGTGGTGAACGTGCGCTTTACAAATACAAGTGTTATGTTTTTATGTTATGTTTATGGTATACTGTCGGAGCATCATCAGGTATATAAATACAGCAACTTGATTTGATCAATTTACAGACTCCACCACGATCTGCAAGAATAACATCTAAGGCAACTCGGTTCTGCAAAGTCATATGACGATCCGCCTGTAGTTCCGCTGTAATATTACTCAAAGCTCCTACAGTGATGTCTATGGTAGTCTCTACGACACAAACCAGTTGTCTCATATTCCTACTATTTGCCATAGGACCCCAAAAAGGAAGAAATCCTTTCAGGAAGTCTCCTCCCTCTTGTCTTGCTGTGTCTTTGGAATCAATTATTCCTCTGCCATATCTGTTTCTATGAAAATTTGAAGACGCAGTGTATGTAGGGGGAAGAAGAAAGCTATATAGCAAGTTCCAGAAAAATCAGTTGGCAACTACGTATAGGCTCTATTGTGACAGATAAAATACGTGCCCTGAGATGGAACTAACGGCAGCGAATTCTGAGATGAGTGGATGTACGTATGGGAACAAAAACTTTTTCTCTGTTCGATGTCAGTAGTCTGGCCATTTATTTGCAAACAAAATTTGCCTTGATGAGGTACAGTCCAAATTGGTGGAGATTTTCCCTGTTTAACCTTATCCCTAAGGCTAGTGATATAATGAGTGACGTTCCAATTAGTATATGCTTTTCTCTCATCAACAGAAATTTTACTATTTTCCATGATTTTAGCCATAGCTACCATTCCCTTTATCAATGAACTATGACTGAAATCTGGTCCACCAATATAAGAACTGACAGGCCGTTTAAATTGGCTTTGATAGGCGTTAGAGAAAATTACAAAATAAGCCCAAGCAGAACCTTCATAAGAGAACGGAAGGACTAAATATGGCATCCCTTTTTCTGTGGTATGAGGCATTAGTCCACACACCCAACAATCGGTTGTATTAATTACTAATTGATGTTGGTGCAATAACTGGATAAATGAATTATTGTAATATTCGGTTCTTATAACGAGTTCATGCTGAGGAAGTGTATGAAATAGATGTGGAGAGATAGTAGAACAAGAAGGCACAGTGATAGAAAAAGGGACAACTTTTTGCTGCATAGCATAAACAATCCAACCTATAAACGCCAATAAAATACACAATAATATAAAAACACATAGAGTTATACCACAACGACTGTATTTTATTTTACAATGATTGTCCTTCATTTTGTTCTTTCTCTCTCTTTCGCCTAATGTAGTTTCCATCTTCTAAATGGATGCTCACGGCAATCTTCCTTAATCACTTGGTCACGATTGTCTGCTGTCCTATGACACTGCAAGTCCTGCAGGCCTATTGCCACTACTCAGGTCACAACCAAGACTCCTACCGTGACCCTGCAACCGGGATAGAAACTACATGGAAGAGAGAATCTCAAGTTTTCTTCTTCAATTTAGGTCTTAAATCGTAATGAGCCCTATCAGGTACAGTCTGATCCTGAAACAATGTTCGTAGATTTGTGGTGTTCAGACGAAAATGTGGTGGTACAGCTTCTTGGAAAATGTCATCGTTTTCTTTTTCCGACAATGTTCCATTCAAGCGTACATCACTAAAAGGTATAAATCGTGGAACCTTCTCGCTTTCAGAGTCATTTATACCCTTGCGGACCCACTGATCAAAGGGCAAAGGCAAAGGAACCTTCTTGCAGTGCACGCCGTGAATCCAGTTCTTCTTTCCTTCAACCTTTACTGCTGTACGAGTAGTCAGAAGAACCTGACGGGGTTCTCTCCAGCGAGGCTCCAAATTCTTCGTCCTTTGGAAATTCTTTACACAAACCCAGTCACCTGGTTGGATGGAATGACCTGAGTCTGTGGAGGCCTCTGGCAAAGCGCTCTGAACCTAATGATGGAGAACACGCAATTTAGTTGTGAGGTCGTGCAAATAATCAATCAACATCGGGTATGGTATATCAGAGTACTTTTTAGGGTGAGGGACTCCCCATACATTAGCTGGGCGTCCGAAAACTATCTCATAAGGGCTAAGTCCCAAACGAGAATGCACAGCCGTTCTGGTGGATAGAAGAGCCAAAGGTAGGGCATCGGGCCAACTAAGGCCTGTACTAGCTTGTATTTTAGCAAGTTTGAGTTTTAGAGTGCCATTATAGCACTCCACTAGACCCGCTGACTGTGGATGGTTTGCCGCATGGAACTTCTGTTTTATACCAAGACCTGCCCAAACTTTTTGCATGACTTGGCCCACAAATTCGCTCCCATTGTCACTCCAGACAATGCGCGGCAAACCAAATCTAGGGAAAAACTCTTTTAGAAGTACTTTGGCTGTAGATAAAGCAGTATTGTCTTTCAGGGGATAAGCCTCTATCCATCTGGAAAAGGCACATACGACCACTAGAACATATTTGAGATTGTTGCATCGTTCCATGTAAATGTAATCGATTTGTAACACTTCAAATGGATAGGTCGGAGGAGCAAAATGACCTGCTGGAGTTGGGGTTCCCTTACCCGGATTGTACATTAAGCAAATAATACAATGTTTCACTACATTGTCTGCACACTTCAGGATTCCTTCGTTTTGCCACACTGGAGCCAGAAGCTTGCATATTCCTTTCGCACTTAGGTGGGCTGGACCATGCGCCATAGTAACTACGGGTAGTACATAGGCATCTGGTAACAGCCAACGTTGGTGCTCGGACAATTCCACCCAACATCCCATCTCGTCTAACATTCCTGTACTTTCTTTCCACTTTCTCAATTCTTTCTCTGTAGCCTCTTCTTGAATTGATTTCACACTTTCTACTGTATCCTCATACATTCCTTTTTCTCTGACCCAATTTGCAGGGCCCGCAACATACATGCGACTTGTAGCATCTCTGGCTGTCTTTTTCGCTACCTTATCCGCAAATGCATTCCCGCGACCAACATCTTCAGTAATCTTCTTATGCGCACTACACTTCACAATTGCTATCTGGGTAGGCAAAGCAAGTGACTCAAGAAGGTCAGTCACCAACTGACCATGTTGTATCTTAGTGCCGTGGGAGGTAAGGAATCCCCTTTCTTTCCACAAACGTCCAAAATTGAATGCCACACCAAAAGCGTACTGACTATCGGTGTACACGTTCACTCTTTTACCTTTGGATAACACACACGCTCTGGTCAAAGCTATCAGTTCAGCTGCCTGAGCTGAATTATGTCTGATGAGTGCTGTTTCCACGACTGTATGCAAGGTAGTAACAGCATAGGCGGAAGTTGTTTCTCCATTAGGAAGCTTAAAACAAGAACCATCTACCCATAGCGTTCCATCCGGATTCACTAATGGCATGTCTGTTAAGTCAATTCTACCTTTTGTCTCTTCCTCAGTACGGAAGAAACAATCATGTTGTTCTTGAACACCTTTCTCTTCTGGCAGAGGCAACAAAGTAGCTGGATTCAAAGTATGACATCTTTTGATATGCACGTGGCTAGCCAAAAGCATCAGCTCATATCCAGACAAACGAGCACTCGTAAGATGCTGTCTTTTTGTTCTGTTTAGCAAAGTATCCACTGCATGTGGCACCATAACAATGAGAGTATTATCTAGTACCACTCCAGCCGACTGTCGAATAGAAGTTGCTGTTGCTGCTGTCGCTTTAAGACAACTAGGCAATGCTTTAGCTACTGGATCTAACGTAGCCGAAAAATAGGCACATGGTCGCTGTTTATCTCCAAATCGCTGTGTTAAGACTGACAACGCACAACCTTCTCTTTCATGAACATAGAGCATAAAAGGTTTACTGTAATCAGGAGTACCTAGTACAGGAGCAGAACACAGAGCAGCACGTAAGTCAGTAAAACTCCTCTGACATTCATCAGTCCATGGAAGGGGCTGAGGCGTATCTTTCAAAGTGAGTGCCAACAAAGGTTTAGCCAACAGCGAGAAGTTAGGGATCCACTGCCTACAATAGGAAGTAATGCCCAGAAAGGCACGTACCTCTCTTTGTGTGGATGGCACAGACATTTGCACAATTGCTTGAATACGTTCTGGGGTTAATCGTCTTCCCTCCTTTGATAAGAGATGACCCAAGTAGGTAACCTCTCGACGAACATATTGTAACTTAGAAGGTGAAACCTTATGAATAAGATTGGATAAGTGTCGCAACAATGCAACCGTCATATTCTTACATATATCCTCTGAATCAGCAGCGATTAACAAATCGTCCATGTACTGAATGAGAGCAGCACCAGATGGCAAGGAAAAGGCATCAAGATGACATTTCAAAGCTTGACTATAAATAGAGGGACTTTCACAATAGCCTTGAGGTGCGCGTTTGAACCGGAAGCTTCGGCCTCCAAGAGAGAAGCCAAAAATATCGCTACTCTCTTCGGCAATGGGAATACTAAAGAAAGCATTTTTCAGATCAATAACAGAAAACCAAATCGCTGTAGAAGGTATCATCGTCAACAGCCCAGTGATATCTGGGACAACAGGAAACTGTGGTACAACAATTTTGTTTACCTCCCGAAGATCAATTACAAAGCGATAAACAGGAGGCTGAGAAGGATCAGTGCGTTTAAGAACAGGAAGAATAGGGCTATTACATATGTTACCTCTCGTTTCCTCAACCACATCTTTCTGAATCAAATCATGAATGATTTCCAAAAGAGCTCTTTCACCTTCAGTGGAAATTCTATATTGAGGAACACTTGGCAATTCAGCATTGGGCTTGAGAGTAACAACATAAGGTGGAATTTCAAGACAACCAACATCATTTGGACCCGTGGCCCAAAGCGTTGTAGGAAGAGAGAGCAATTCAGGTGGGAATTGATCTTTAGACAAATACATTGGAGAAGTCAGTTTCTGTCCTAAAGTAAGATATACACCAGAAGGAGAGCAATATATCGCTGCATGCAATCTTTTCAGTAGATCCAAGCCCAATAGATTCTCGCCGCAACCATTCGTTAAGAGAAGTGGAACTTCTAAATCATAAGGGCCAATTGAAGTAGGCAAAAGGCAAGAAACCGGATTACGAACTGGGGTGCCAAAAAAACCTACAGATACATTCGTTAAGCCAGACAAAGGTGCCCCAGGGAGTTTTGAATGAATGATAGAACTTCTCATCGCACAAGTATCTAAAAGAAATGGCTCTGAAACACCCATTGTAGTGACATTAACATAAGGTCCATTCTGATCTACTGGAATCGACACAACTCCCTTACTTTGTCCATGGCTGTCCTAGTTAGCATGAAGAGTTTCATTCTCGCCTTCAACATAACAATCCTCATTGTAATACTGTGTAGACCGAGCGTTTTGCTGATCAAAGTAGTCAACATACCTCGACCTCTACCTCTGTTTGCTGACTGGAGGCTACCACGACCTCGTGGAGCAGATAGTGTCCCATTACGCTGCAATAAAACCGGACAACTATTCTTAAAATGACCTTCCTCTCTTCAATAGGCACATTGATTAGGACCTAACAAAGGTCGCGAAATATATGGCACAGGCTTTTGATACACCCTCTGAAACTGTGGAGGCTGTTGAAACTGGGGCTGAGCATAACGAGGTGGATAAGCTTGTTGTAAAAGAACCTTAGTTTTCAATTCTTTAGTCTTCTTCTCTTGCTTATCTTTTTCTTCTTCATCTCTATTTTCATAATATTGAGCAGTAGCCAATATCTGGGCTGAAGAGGAAACAGCCCATGAACTCTCGGAGTCTTTCAGCTTATGTGATAGCTCGGGAAGCAAATTAAATACGAACTTATCTACAAATAATCGCTGTCCACCCTCTGTAGTCATGTCCTGACCACTGTGATCAATGAAGGTCTCTTCGAAACGAGTGAAGAAATCGGAGACACTCTCATCTTTCTTCTGTTCACACACGGCTAGTTTATCCCAGTTAACTCTCAAGGCAGGCATCATCGTTTTCATTAATGTAATAATCCTACCAGGGAGTTCTGAAATCAAAGCATCGGGCTTTGCACCACCCACTTGGTCTCTATCTGCGGCAATTATAGCATCCCAGTCTCCACCTAATTCTTGGGCATGATTCTCTTTACAAATCCTAGCCCATAACGCTTGTGGGACTACATTCCCCATCAACATATCGATGTCTGCTAAATTCATGATGCAGGCATCAACAGTCTGTGACAACTCTTCATAATAACCTGCAGGGTTCTTACGAGGATCCGGTAGAGACTGTTTAAGAGCCAAAACTTCAGATCTTTTCCAGGGGACATGTACCCATATTCGCTGGAAGTGAGCAGGAATAGCTTGATTAGCACCTGCTGCTGCAACCTCTTCTCTCCATACTGGAGGAACCTCTCTCATTGGGTCATTTTTCAGTGTCAACCTAACTGAGGGATCGGAGTCAAGAAAAGTCTGTGAGGTAAATAAGGTTCTAAAGGTAACAAGTGTCTTTACAGCGTCCTCAACCTTAGAACCCATAATTAGTCCCTTATCAAAATTTTCCTGAATATCTAACAGACCCTGAGGAACCCAAGTCCATATCCTCCCAACCTTTAACAAGAGTATCACACATAACATTGAAAACATATCTCTGCGTAGGCGCATTCCACTGTGAGAAGGTAGGCATAATGTCGGGTACACTATACCGAGGACCCTTCTCAATCCATTTGCGAGCGAGAGAGTCCAACCTTTCTCGTTCTTCGGAAGCTGGGAACTGACTACGAGACTGTCTTCGAGAAAATGCCGGAGACACATTTAACGCCTCAAAGAAAGGAGATAAAAGACCAGAGACCGTATCTGTAAGTCGTTTACGCATAGACGGAGAATTGGACATAAGGATAGGAGACAAGGTATTAGGCGAACTAACTGAAGAGAAATCAGTAATTACCGGGGGAGCAGAGGGCAAAGAAGATGAAGGTAAAGGAGTCGAAGGCAAAGCTGGCAGAGGCGGCAATATTTGAGGGGGCAAATGTGGAAGAGCCAGAGCAAGCGGAGGCGCAGCTGGCGGCTGAACAGGCTGTATCAACGGGGGTGCATTAGCACCTTGTACATAGGGCGGAGGCAATCTCAATAGGTGAGACATCAAGGGATCTTCCTCTAAGTCCTTTCTTTCATCAGAAGGGGAAGCTGGCAACATCGGATAGCATTTATCTATTGCCATACGATGCTGTCTCTCTGAAATTTCCATCGCATTGTTAACTTCATCATCTTTAAATTGTTGGGCAGCCTGTATAATTGTCATACCCTGTGCTTTCCTATCTCGTTTTTCTTGCTTAATTTTTCAAAGGCGGAAAGAGTCAAACATTGCCGGCCGGGCTTTTCTTTTAAATAAAATAGTTTCCAAATTATCTAGTATGTCAGGCTCAAAACTACCATTTTCTGGACATTTTAAAACACCATCATTCTTCGTGTATCGGATCCATGTCTCATTAAAAGCAATGGGGCCAACACCATATTTAGAATAGAGCACATAAGTGGGAGTTCCAACCGAAGGAATCGGACAAGAGTCCTCCAGCCGGGAATCCCTATTACAACCAAAGCAACAAAGTTTCTTAACCTTAGTCAGACCAGGCATCGTTATTTCACTGGACTGTTCACAAACATCAAGGGGCTTAACTCAATTAACACAGCACAAATGTACTTACCCCTCGGCTTTGGTTATTGCAATACCCGAATCAAAGACCCAAAGAACCTAAGAACCAAAGAACCAAAGAACCAAATGTGGGAGCGACCCACCAATACTTAACTAAGATGTCTTCTTACACCAACAGAGGCCCGTCTATCGTCACCCTTTACCATACATCACCAAAAAGAGGGCCAAGGCAGGGCGGCAGTCAGGGCAGCAGTCGTCAGTAGCCGTCAGGAAGGGGTAACCATGCTGCAAAAGACCTTCGGACCACTTTCAACATACAGGGGTCGCTTGACGTGGTTCGCGATTCCTCCAGAATTTTCTTGCGGGGTTCCTCACGACCTTCAGGCAGAACCACTACCTCTGAAGCCGCCCCACATGGGCGCCAGTTGAAGAACCAGAAACCTTATGGGCCTGGCGGCGCAGGGTACGCCTTAATCTCCTGGGTTCTCCTGCTTCAGCTAGCAGAGACACGGGGGCTCTCTGTCGGCGTAAAAGATCAGATTTTATTAGCTGCAGCTAGTACAGTTGTCCTAGAAGTACACACGGTATGTTCTCAGGAGACTGCCACTTCACTCCGTGGCGCACAATCTTATATAGTACATAGGTGACATATACATTGACGAAGGACACACCTAAAACATACATGAAAAACCAATAGGAATAGTCTGAAAGTAAGTCAAAGCCAATAGAAAGAATTGGAAAACAAAAGTATCGAGTAATCCGAAGAAGTCTCTCCTCCAACTGTGTTTGCCACCCCTCCCACAGGTTATGGTATTAACGTGTCTGTAACTGACTTGCAGGTGGCGAGATACGTTTGTGTGTTTTGGAGGACAGTTGTGAAACGAGAGAATACGAGCAGAGGACAGCGAAGGCCAGAAGATGAGATAAAGTCAGAAGTGAATAGTATGAACCAACAGATAGTTAAGACAGGGATTAGAAAAACCAGACAGGGATTAGTGTACTCGGCCAGTCTCTAACACCAGCTTTGTAAACAGAGGCGCAAGGCTATTTTGACACAATACTGCAGGAAAAGCAGAAAAGACTTTGTTCGTCGTGCTGCCTGAGTGCGGGCAACACAAAATGGCGGCGGAGCACAAAATGGAGGCTCAATACGATCGTGATCGAAAATCGAATTTCCTCAACTCCTTGACCACAAGGGAGATTTCTTCAGTCATCTAGTCTTGAGTAGAGCATCGAAGTTCCAGGATTCAGTTTCAGAGTTTCATCCAGGGATATCTAAAGTTCTGTTGCCAGGAGTTCCTTACTTATACCTAAGGAAGGGGTTGGACTAACTCTGGGGACCCACCTATTGGAGGGTTTGGAAAGAGGGGTGGCTACACCCATTTCTTTTTTCCAGTTTCGTGCCAGAGCAGGGGCTATTAGCCCGTGAACCGGTTTGAGCTGGACTATGCACAGGGACACCAAATGTGCCCCCAGTGCAGGACTTCAAAGCACTCTGAGAGTGCTCAGACCCAGCCCCAATACACATCAGCCTGTCTGGGAGGTGGTTACACTGACCTGTGAGAGGAAACCTATTGTCCTGGCCTCCCCTGCCGGAGTTTCGGTCAGAATCAGGACTCCAGACCCATGTCTGTGGCTGCAGCATCCATTTTGTGATGCCAGGGCTCTTTTAAGTTGGTACCGGGTATACCAGTGCTGTCATGTCTCTTCCTCTAGAAGGGTGAGATCATACTCCCACACCAGTTACTGGTGTGGGGGTATGATTCCAAGGTGTTTGACACCAAACACAACATGTTTCCGTGCAGCCAGTCCAAAGTTAGCATTTACCGTTTGGTTATAATGCACTTAAGAGTATATGGTCAGGCTGCACTACTGACAACCCCGGAGGATAGATTTCGAAGGCTGCAGAGGGGCTCAATCAATCAATCAATCAATCAATCAATCAATCAATCAATACATTTGTAGAGCGCGCTACTCACCCATGAGGGTCTCGAGGCGCTGAAGGGAGGGGTGTGCCGCTATTGCTCGAATAGCCAGGTCTTGAGGTGTTTCCTGAGGTGAGATGGTCCTGCGTCAGTCGTAGGTGTGCGGGGAGGGAATTGCATGTCTTGGCTGCCAGGTAGGAGAACGATCTTCCTCCGGTGGTGGTTCTGCGAATCCGTGGGACGGTGGCGAGGGCGAGGCTGGTGGAGCAGAGCTGGCGGGTAGGGGTGTAGAATGAGAGGCGGTTGTTGAGGTATTCGGGGCCCGTCTTGCTGACGGGGAGCCAGTGCAGGTTTCTCAGGTGGGCGGATATGTGGCTGTGGCGAGGGATGTCGAGGATGAGTCGTGCGGAGGCGTTCTGTATGCGCTGAAGACGTTTCTGAAGTTTGGCTGTGGTTCCTGCGTATAGGGCGTTCCCGTAGTCCAGTCGGCTGGTGATGAGGGCCTGGGTGACCGTCCTTCTGGTTTCGATCGGGATCCATGCATGCTCATGCCTGGGCACCCTCTCACATATAGCCAAGCACCCTGCCTTCAGGATTGAGAAGGCCTGCCATAGGGGTGACTGATATGTTTCTATGTGCAGTGATAGGCGAGGTATAGTGAACCTATACCTCAGTAAGGGATGCATGCACCACCTTACCCAGGCTGCAGTAGCAGACCTGTGGTGTCATTTTGGAGGGCTTCCCAGGGGTGGTATAATACATGCTTCAGCCACTGGTAGGCCTCTTGGATACCTATGCCCTGGGCACATAGTATACCATATACTAGGGACTTACAAGGGCACTTCATTTTCCAATCTGTCATGTACCTAGGGTACATTCAATCAATTTATAAGAGAGAAAGCAGATAGGCTGGGGACCTGAATAGCAGGTTCCCAGCCAAAATAAGTCAAAAATCATCAAAACACCATGAAAAAAGTGGGCGCAACCATGTAGTCAGATTCCACCTTCCTACAGTGTTCATATCACTGTTTTCGCACTTAGCAGCAGAGCGCATATTGCATATCATCTCATGTGTATCTGAAATTTGATAAGGTGGAAAGAGACCACTTCAAAAATAATATCACAGATTGGCCAAATCAAGAGGTAAAACATGTTGCAGCTGTTGTCACAACAGATAAAAAATGCACAGGGGCTAGGGTGGTCACACCTTCACTCCTCAAAGGTAATGTTCCTCAAGTTATTATAAATTAAAATGAAGAGGTGCTACCCACTTGCTTGGTGACTAAAAGTGGAATTCCTACAGGATTATCTCATTGTTCCAGAGTACCAGGGGGTCATTCATTTGAGAAGAATTTGTTTGAAGTGTTATTTTAAAACATTGGAAATAACCCTAAAAGCAATGCTTTGTGCAGAAACATTGAATATAACAGAAAGAAAAAGAAGAAAAGATTTTTTTTTTTTGCCCTGTCAAAAACAAAGCCGTAGCAAGATTGTGAGGGGATGAATTAGCCGGTCGCGCTCGTCTGAAAAGGCTTGTGAAGCGTGAACCTAAAATGGCTGCCGTTCAAGTCCTGGGACAGCTCTGCTACACAAATTTGTGGAAGAGCTGCTTACATGCAGATTTGGCGCTCGAAGAACGGCTTCTCATGTGCAGCCCTGTTAGAGGAGGTCAGGCAGTCATTTTGGAACTCCTGCAGGCGGTATGTGTCACATCAATCCTCCATCGCGGCCGCCGTTCCTAGAGAGTCATGGATCGTCCGCCATTTCCCTTGGGTGCTACCCATGCCTCGCCCCCCCCCCCCAAATATTTGATATGATACTTAATGTGACATTTTCCAGCAAGTAAAACCAAGCAATGAAGTGCAAGGAATTAAATATTTAGAAATTACACCGTTTTGATCAATGAAAAGCTCTAAACTATCTTTCAACTGCTTCAAAACCTTGAAATGGAAGGTTAAAATACTGATACAAAACTATTTGTGTACCAAGAAGATAGAAAAGTAAAGCAATCATCCTAAAATGTCTTACACCAAGATGCAATTGAACTTTATTGCATCCTAATAATACAGTGAAGTACGTGCTGCAGAGATTGAATAAACACAGGGTTGATATGTTTATGTTCCAAACAGTGAAAGAAGAAGGAAAATCACAGCTGGTATACTTCACAGTATACTTCACACATGTAAATAGAAAGCACATTTAGATGTGTTCTGACCAATTGACACTTCAAGTAAACAAACACAGAAATTGCACATTACAGATGACTAAATACGATTTTGTTTCCAGTTAGTATAAGGCATGTCCAGGATCCAGGCCTTTTCTCTTGGAAATGTGTGAACTCTAAGCGGAATGCATAACTCACCCCACTGCTGCCATTCCAGAGCTGCAGTTTAACCCCTTGAGTGCCCTGCCCTTTCCACGCCCTGTGCCGGGCGTTTCATTAGCGGGCGGGGCTCATGACGAGATAGTCTCGTCATGGGCACAGCGCAACCGCGGCCCATGACGAGACCATCTCGTCATGGGCACTCAAGGGGTTAAAGCTGCCTCAGAGCACATGGCGAGCCACAGGCAGCTCTCCCCAGCAGTGCTTGCTCTGGCTGGCGGCAGTTTTCAGTGAGTTGAATACCCCCTGAATGTGGTTTTTCAGCGGGCCCGCCTTAAGCAGCAGTGATGCCTACCTGTGGGCAGGCTGGATAGCAAAACAGGGGGTGCCAGTCACGTGCGCCAACGAGCCTGTGAAGGCTTGTTTATTAGCACAGTGCATGGCCAATACTGCCACGTGGACCTGAGCCTCACACTCTTGATCTGTGGCGGAAAAAGAAAGAGAAAGTTAATTTGCCCGCCACTCATCTATTGGCCATAGTGATGCCAGCACAAACCGTGATGATAGTGCTGGGGGTGGCGGAGGCGTTGATGGAGCAGGCAAAACAAAATATTGTATACCTCCTCTATTTTGCATGAAATTAATTACGTAATCATTCTAAATATTAACTCGTACTAATTAGTTTGAAGTGAGATATGATTAACCAACACTAACACCTTGATAAACACAAGATACACGTGGGACTAAAATGCTATTTGCATGGCAGAACAACTAAATGAATTAACTGTGGTACGCAAACAAACTTTAGATCGTGGTGAAATAGAGAATTGCATGATTTATGTTGCTTTGTGATGGTTTGTGCTTTCAGTACTGCAGAATGATGAGTATTTTTGCTTTAAATGTTGCTACAAGGTAGGAAAATACTAATATACATTGGGATCAGAGTGGGATTAAACATTAGAATCTTCATTTCTGTATTTTAATTACTGTTATGTCTGTTTTTGCTTAAGTTGGTATTCTGGCCTGCTAGGCTGCAGTACTTAAAATGGAACTCCTGTGATGCTGCCGTCATGTGAGCGCGATGACTACTGCGCAGAATCGGATGGCTCTGAAGATCTCCAAGTGAACTCAGCCCCTACACCATCGTGTTCCTTGTCAAGGATAGGAGCATGGAGGGTTGCCAAGTGATGAACCACCAACGGGACAATCGAGAACCTGAACAAGGAGGCTTGCTAGTTATTACTTTCGGAACTTTCGCCTGTGAACCGAAGGATACAGTACATTTTTGCGGTTTGCTATGCCAAGTCTCATGGAAAACCAGTTGATCCTGGGAAACTTTTAATAACTTGCAAGTTGACTCGGACTGGCGAATCAGAACACTTTCTACCCCTAAATTGTTGCATGTTGATCTGAAGTAAGAGGGGAAAAAGGGTATAAAAGACCCTCATCCGCCCAAAGGGGGGGTTCTCTGGGCTGATCGTCTATGGCGTTGGGTCTACGTTGAGCTGATGAACATTTCCATGGTTTTCCTTGGGTTTCTTTGATTTTCGGGAAAGTTATTTCATCTGATGGTTTGGGTTTGATTATTGCTGTGGGTTGGACAGTTTATCCCGGAGATTGTAGCAGAGACTTTGAATAATCCTCTGTATGATCGGAGGGTCGCAAACATTTGATATTTGGTAACTATAACGCAATTCTAAATCTATGCTTATGTTTTAAAGATTTGATTTCTTCTTGAAATAAACCGAATTATGTTATATTCTGTAGTGCCAAAATGCTAATGCAGAGCAAATTAATTAGTAGATAAACAAATTTGGATTAATCAGAAATGAGTTTGTGTTTCTTTAATTGAGTACTGAACTTAATCTAATGTTTCCTAGGCTTTAATTGTGTTTTAGCTGGTTCTAAATTACCATCAACCAGTCCAACTAATTGGCCCGTCGACCAAGTGGTGGAGTGCCTTGATATCAAAGTCAGGATTCTTTAGGTGCAGATGTACATAATGTATATAATGTAAAGAAATTTACTCCTGACAGGTAATAAGGTACCCGCATGTCCTGCACTTTTTCTCCTGTGTACAGATTTGAGTGAGACAAATGTGTGTTGGTGTTATGGGCCCCACCAATGAATGAGTGTATGGATGAGTGGTTGTGATGACGAGTCTTTGACATAGGGAGAATATGTTGCCGGAATTTAAAATCAACAACACACGCCGCCGCCTCCCGATTTATTTAGTGCGGGCCTACTGAGGTGATATTCTTACTTATGAGAAATGATGTAGGCTGTCCTCTGTGCATCCCTACCAGTTGTGAAGGCAACGTCACCTAATGCTGTGCCATAGCCGTCCTGAGAGTGAGAGACGCTGATTGAATTCGGCCAACCCCCCAGGAGTTTTGTTGTGTGCGTGAGTACCCTGTTCATTGTCATTTGGCGGCCCGCTTTGAACTTTATCCTCAATTATAGCTGCAACCAGACCCCCTCTAGGGAATTTAACCATTGTTTAAAAATGAGGAAAAAGGGGAGAGCAACGCTGTTTAAAGAGAGAGTTAGTTAATTCGGCAGCTGGACTTACTTGATCGTATGACCACAGTACAGATGGCTCCTTGGGATGCTTGAATACAGAATATGCAGAAGCAGGTGCAGGGATATAGCCAGAGCCTGAAGTCAAGAGAGTGAGCCCAGCCCAGCCTCTTCCAGGCTCTGCCGGGCAAGGACGGGCCCACCCTTGGCCTGGGCTTTACCCGGGAGCGCCCCGCGCGAGCCGGGAAGCGGTTTTAAGGGCCTGCTGGCATAAAAACTGGATGTCGCTGCCTCCCGGCGCTGTGAGTTATGGAGCTTTAAGACCCCCCCTGTGACTATGGCAGGCTGGCTGTGACTGTAAGGAGCTCCCGTGCTGCGGGAGCAGCGAAGCAGTTTTAAGTGCCTCCTGGCACGAAAACTGGACATCGGCGCCTCCTGGCGCTGCAAGTTATGGGGCTTGAAGTTCCCCCGGCGGTTATGGCAGGCTGGCTGTGATTGTAAGCGGCTCCCTGCAAATATGCATGTGTAATATGGCAAAGGCACACAAGCAAAGCGATCCCTCAAGCAAATATGGGACACCACTACATACTGAGCAGAATTTTTACTTATGCAAACTACACAAGAGGGTACACAAGTGTTTGTGGCCTCTTCTGTAATGTAAGATTTTGCCTGTAGCATCACAAGTATCCCAGAGGCTACAAAGAAACATTTTGTCATATGGATTCTTAAAGCCTAATTGAACAAAAACTGAAACATCAAACAATAAGATCATGAAATCAGCAAGCAGCACTTTAAACTAAACTGAACATTGATATCACTGTTAAAGGAATATATGCTGCCACTTGTGATGTAATTGATTATGTCATTTGAGAAGATATCTGGGACATCATTAGTGAGGGCTTGGCCAGTTGTGTAGGTAACTACGGATGCATACATATGCATAAATGGCTAATGCAAGCGTTTTTATGTTTATGACCAAATACATTCGTTTCCTTAAACTTTATTTCTTATAGGAATGTCATTGTTTTTATTAAGACAGGTTGAAATGTTTTCTGAGTGAAAAACCATACATTTATGTAGGGATATTTAGCAAATCAAGTTCTGTGTTGGCTTTCTGGACCACAGGACAGTAATCTTGAGCATTTTTTGGATTGCAGAAGATGGAAAGGAACAGGTTACTGTTATTTAAAGATGGCAGCCAAAGTGCATAGTACAGTTCATAAGTAGGCTTTCGTCCATGAAAGGTACTGCACCATCTTTTTTTTGTTTTTTAGACCTGCTTGTGACAACTTTAGCTGTGTCACAGATAAAATACTACTAATACAGAGAGAAAAGTGAAAGGCGGTAGGTCCCTGCAGCCACCTGAATGTATGTGTCACTCATAATTTGATAACCCCACATTAAAATCATTGGGCCTTGTAATCTTTACTTCTAACATATGGAATTGTTCTTCTGTACAGGTCTCCTGCCAGTTATCTGGAATAAATGGGCATGAATTATCAAAGTGATTTATGTCTACTTTTTTCTGCCTAGTGTAGTGTGAAGTTGAGCAGGCCAAAGTCAAGAATTGTAGGTAAGGCAGATTGTGGCAATGCAAATGTGCTGATTGTCATGGTGTTTTGGGTACATATTCTTTGCTCAGGCATGCTCCACCTCCCTGGGCACAGGCTGGGGGTGCACATGTCACAAACACATTTTAGGCTGATGCTCATCGCTTAGAGCACTTTTCCACAACAAAGGTGGCAAGCATGTGAGTACACATTATGAGCCGCTGCACCTTTCGGTGCGGAGTTGGTAGCTCTGAGATCATTGGCCTTCTGTTGCAAAGTTGGGAGCTCTGAGATCATTGGCCTTCCAGTGCGGAGTTGGTACCTCTGAGATCATAGGCCTTCTGTTGCAAAGTTGGGAGCTCTGAGATCATTGGCCTTCCAGTGCGGAGTTGGTACCTCTGAGATCATAGGCCTTCTGTTGCAAAGTTGGGAGCTCTGAGATCATTGGCCTTCCAGTGCGGAGTTGGTACCTCTGAGATCATAGGCCTTCTGTTGCAAAGTTGGGAGCTCTGAGATCATTGGCCTTCCAGTGCGGAGTTGGTACCTCTGAGATCATTGGCCTTCTGTTGCAAAGTTGGGAGCTCTGAGATCATTGGCCTTCTGTTGCAAAGTCGGGAGCTCTGAGATCATTGGCCTTCCAGTGCGGAGTTGGTACCTCTGAGATCATAGGCCTTCTGTTGCAAAGTTCGGAGCTCTGAGATCATTGGCCTTCTGTTGCAAAGTTGGGAGCTCTGAGATCATTGGCCTTCAAATGCAAAGTTGGGAGCTCTGAGATCATTAGCCTTCTGTTACAAAGTTGGGAGCTCTGAGATCATTGGCCTTCTGTTGCAAAGTTGGGAGCTCTGAGATCATTAGCCTTCTGTTGCAAAGTTGGGAGCTCTGAGATCATTGGCCTTCTGTTGCAAAGTTGGGAGCTCTGAGATCATTAGCCTTCTGTTACAAAGTTGGGAGCTCTGAGATCATTGGCCTTCTGTTGCAAAATTGGGAGCTCTGAGATCATTGGCCTTCTGTTGGAAAGTTGGGAGCTCTGAGATCATTAGCCTTCTGTTGCAAAGTTGGGAGCTCTGAGATCATTGGCCTTCTGTTGCAAAGTTGGGAGCTCTGAGATCATTGGCCTTCTGTTACAAAGTTGGGAGCTCTGATATCATTGGCCTTCTGTTGCAAAGTTGGGAGCTCTGAGATCATTGGCCTTCTGTTGGAAAGTTGGGAGCTCTGAGATCATTAGCCTTCTGTTGCAAAGTTGGGAGCTCTGGGATCATTGGCCTTCTGTTGCAAAGTTGGTACCTCTGGGATCATTGGTCTTCCAGTGCGGAGCTGGTACCTCTGAGATCATTGGCCTTCTGGTGCAGAGTTGGAAGCTCTGAGATTATTGGTCTTGAGCCAATGTGTGTGCTCAGTACCCGGGCTGTGTCTCCACAAGTAAGACGTGGTGGCCCCAGAAGTACTTGAGTGTAGGATATGGAAACAGTGCATGGTTTGTGTAAGACATCTGAAGGGCTGTTAGGGTGAGACTGATTTTCTTTTTATTCGTCACAGGGCAGTATACGCTGCATTAAGTAGGCAAAATATGCAATATAAAAGTCGCTCCTGGAGCCCTTAAGGGTTTCGTTTAGAACCAATTGCCAGTTGGTTCAATAATAGCTTTATTGTCATCTTTCCAAATCATTTAATAGCAGATGTATGTTTCATATAATTTGTTTATTCAAATATGCTTATTGCATTTTTTTAAGCCAGAACTAACCAGAACCCTTCAATCTCCATTGTGGCCCCCAGCCAGAGGTTGAGTCAGAGCAGTTAGAGCAGTGATATTCAAAGAACGGCCTGGGGGCAGCTTGCGGCCCTCTTGACCTTTACATGATGCCCCCCTGGTAAATAGCAGCACAAGCCACTGTTTAGTTGCTGAACCTTCATAGTCAGACAAAAAAAGGCTTGTCCATTTATTTATCATTTTTTAGACCGTCTTACACAATCCCTGACCCACCCAGCACCCTACAGCCCCCCGGCTGGCTTAATTGCGGCCCTCGGAAACACCACAGACTGTACTTTGTGGCCCCTGGGCAAATGTTTGCGAGTACCCATGATTTAGAGGGATGAGGTCAGTGAGGGGCTAGGAGAAATGTAAGGTGCCCTGTGCCCCCCACAATCTTTGCATCTCCACTCTATTCCCTGCCTGCCTTGGTTCTTGACCACTCCCCCCTAATTTCCACTTTCATTCTATCTCTTCCTCTCTGGTGCAGAGGCAGCAGCTCTGGAGCATGTGGAGCATAGGGCTGAGGTGGTTGATATGGGTGCATGTTTGTGCCTGGGGCAGTTGTGGCTGGCGTGGGAGAATGTTTGTACCTGGGGCAGAGGTTGTTGATATGGGTGCATGTTTGTACCAGTGGCAGAGGTGGTTGATATGGGTGCATGTTTTGTTTGTACCTGGGGCAGAGGTGGTTGATATGGGAGCATGTTTGCAGCTGGGGCAGAGGTGGTTGATGTGGGTGCATGTTTGTACCTGGGGCAGAGGTGGTTAATATGCGTGCATGTGTGTACCTGGGGCAGAGGTGGTTAATATGGGTTAATATTTGTACCTGGGCAGTGGTGGTTGATATGGGTGCATGTTTGTAGCTAGAGCAGTGGTGACTGACATAGGAGGATGTTTGTTCCTGGGATGGAGGTGGTTGGTATGGGTGCATGTTTGTTCCTGGGACAGAGATGGTTGATATGGGTGCATGTTTGTACCTGGAGCAGAGGTCGTTGATATGGGAGCATGTTTGCAGCTGGGGCAGAGGTAGTTAATATGGGTGCATGTTTGTAACTGGGGCGGAGGTGGTTGATATGGGTGTAGTTTGTACCTGGGGGAGAGGTGGTTGATATGAGTTAATGTTTGTACCTGGGCAGTGGTGGTTGATATGGGTGCATGCTCGTAGCTGGGGCAGTGGTGGCTGACATAGGTGCATGTTTGTTCCTGGGATGAAGGTGGTTGATACTAGTTCATGTTTTTTCCTGGAACACAGGCGTGGTTGACGGGGTTGCATGTTTGTACCTGGGGCGGAGGTGGTTGATATGGGTGCATGCATTTTCGTGGGCCAGAGATGGTTGATATGGTTGCATGTTTGTACCTTGGGGGGAGGTGGTTGATATGGGAGAATGTTTGCAGCTGGGGCAGTGGTGGTTGATATGGGAACTTGTTTGTGCCTGGGGCAGAGGTGGCAACACAGAATCAGTAAGTTTATGCCAAAACCTAAGTTGTATAGGAGTCAGTTGGACTGAGGCGACTTTCAAGGGGACGGTGCATTCTCTTGTGTCTCCATCCTCTTTCCATATATTTCAGTGATTATTATTTTTGTTTTTACTCATGGCCTGCAATTGATCATGCCCTCTGCCCCTTGTTCTCTGATTCCTGCTCACATTTGTTTTTAATCGCGTGCCCCTTATTCTCACTTAATGTGTTATTGGGCCCAGGAGAGTGCAGGCAAGGAACATGAATCTAACTCCTTGCCTGCCCATTGGCGGGCAGGATACATAGGTTTACTCCCTCTGATCGGCAGCAGAAACAAGAGCTGCTCCCACCAGGTGGAAGCAAACTAATATAGTCTTCTCCCACCACCACTCAGGAGGGGAGATCTCAGGGGAGCTGGCACTGCCTAGTGGTCCTGGGTCTCTCCCTGTGAACTCCAAGGGCTCTCAGTGTTGTGACTGCCTAGAGTGAGACCAACTTAAAAGAAAAAAAAATCTGGCTACCAATGGACCGAGGATGGGTGCTGGCTGGGCAGGTAGATGGGCTGCTGGTGCCGTTTGTCCCTCCAGGTCAGCCCCTGCACCGAACCCCATGCAATAACGACCTTCGGCCGGAGACTCTGTGCCCAACCCCACTCTGTGCATGTGATGGGCACCTTTTCTTTTTTCACATTAAGAAAACCTATAGAAATTAACTTAAAAAAAACAAAGCTTAAAGTGACGTTTTACTTAGTTGTTGTAATAATATCTTACTTTACATTAAAAAAAACCTTAGAACCTCACAGAAAAAAAAGTTTAAAGGAGCGTTATAGCTAGGTATAAATTTCAGTTACAACATACCATTTTACATGAACAAAACCACTGAAACTTACCAGTTATATTTATCTGAATTAACTATAACATGTGTCCTAAATTAACTATAACATGCACCCTTGCCACACATTGCTAGTTACCTCACATATTACATCATTCATAACACGCTCGATGACATCCTTGATGACATCACTACAACATCTGAAATGACCTCATTGATGACAACACTGCGCATCACTTATAGTCCAGGATGAATATGAACCATTATATGCAAACACTGGTGCCAAGCGGCAAATATAGTGTGGTGAGCAGCAGAGGTGCACGCGTGCACATTTTGGGTAATCCCCTCGTATGTTGACTTGATCTTTTTGGTGCAGAAAACATATTTTGTATCACACACGACAGAGAACCCTTGGCGGCAGTTTTCCAAGACCAAAATCACAACTAAATTCAGGTTTCAGGGTCGCAAACTATACATGGTTTTTGGCTCTTTGCAAGAAGTTTATTGATTCAATAACTAAGTGACTGGTCGTTTATGGTTGTACCATTTGGTGTCCTGTGGCTCTTGGTATTTTGGTGACATCTTTTGTGCGTAGAAAAGCCGAATGCATAACTTACTTAGGCAGCTGCAAGTGTAGACCTGGTACAGAAGTCTTAATTTTTTTTTTTTTCTGAATCAGTCTTAGAACTGTATCTCAACTACAGGAGTGCACAAAATGACATTAAATACACCTCTAATTATCCTGGAATACAGTTGAATTCCACTTTCTGGTCTCATGATCTGCTGGTTGATCACCGAAATACCAACAAACAAGGTAGTCATTGCTGTGGGAAGGTTTGCAGAATCAGACGGGCAGATTTACAAGCCCCTTGCGCTGCCGGTGCGTCACTTTTTGTGACTCACCGGCAGCACATTTTGCTGCCCCATATTTCCAAGGACAGGAAAAGCCACTCCTTGTAAATAAGGCCCCTTTACATGCTGCACTTTGAGTGAAAGGGGCGTTCCATGGGTGATGCTGTTGGTGTTCCGACGCAACACCCATGGGACCAGACACATTTCCAGATGTACAAGAAATCGTAAATCTAGAAATGCGTCTGACTGCTACGCCTCCCCAGGGGAGGTGTAGGGAGGCGTATTTTGGTGCAGACAGAGGCCATGTTTGTTCCATTAGCTAAAATAATGTCTTATATTTCTATAAAGTCTGCCTATCAGCAGATCTGCAGAGCACAAGGCAGCAAGGCGTAGGGAAATAATTGCTGGCTACAGGATATGCATTACACTGCTCCTGAGCCAAGTTAAGTATTTACTTTAAAGAAGCGATTAAAGGAAACTGTTTATTTGGCCAGCGCTGCCCGGAGTGAGGAAGCAGAAACATGTTAACCTCGTAAACGTCACGGAAGCCCTGAGTGCGCCACTGAGAGTGTCTGAGCTGGCATGGGAAGGAAACGGGTCAATTCTCGGGGGGTGTCCGATTGCAAAGCCCTCCTCGTGCAATTTCACGAGATTCAAAGGGCAGACTTTTCATCAGTCCCTCTAAGCAAGTCTCAAACAGGGAAGGGAAGGGTCTCGATGCGTAAGGCGGCCATTTCAGCAAGATCAGAGAAGAGACCGGTCCAGAAACATCACCAGTGAAAGAGATCTATGCACTCTCTGGACATTGCAAAGTTTGGACTATTCAGAGAACTGGAGAACTGACATATTTGAGAATGGTGGCCCTCAACTATGTCACTCTGATCATTCACATTCTGTTTTTTCTGGTTGGCTCGATGGGAAGCACCTTCATCGTAGTAGTCAATGTCATCTATTGGTTTAAGAAGAGGCGCCTGACCTCCAGCGACATCCTGGTAACCAGCATGGGGCTCTCTAGCTTGAGTGTTCAGTGCTCTGTGGCTGTCACCATCTACCGCTCCCAGGTCTCCAGAGGGGTCTACTCGCTGGATGAGGTTAGTAAGACTTTCTACATCATCAGGATGTTTCTCTTCCTGACTAGCCTGTGGTTCGCCACCTGGCTCTGCGTCTGCTGCTGCGTGAAGGTTGTCAACCTCAACCAGAGACACTTGCAACGTTTTAAATCCAACTTCCCTGAAAGGGGCCCCTGGCTTCTCCTAGGCTCTGTGATATTTTCTTTGGCCCTGTCTCTTCCAGCCATTTGGGATATTTCCAGAGAAGTGGTGACCAACACCACTGTGGGTGGATGGAGGAATGGCACCACGACCAGTGTCCTCTTCCGCAGCCGGTGCTCCTGCATGTTTGTGATATACATCCTTGGATCTTCCGCCGCCTTCTTTATCTTCTTCTTCTCTGCCGTCCTGCTTATCACCTCCTTGTGCATGCATGTCAGACGCATGGGGCAAAAGGCGGCCGGGATCAGTCACCAGCGGATGGACACCCACCTGCGTGCAATCAAACTGGTGATGTCTTTCTTACTCCTTTACGGGGCTCTGTTTGTCTCCGCAGTGCTCATCATCTCCTCCACGCTGCTGCCCGGAGACCCCTGGTACGTGGTGTGCTCGCTCGTGGTGTGCGCGTGTCCATCCTTGCTTCCATTCATTCTGATATGGTGGAACACCAGATTGAAGAGCATTTTCACTGGGCTGTTTCTTTGCGGGCAATGCTGCCTTGGAGAACCTACTTCCCAAACATCATCGACTGGTGATGGATCCAGGGATGGATTCAGGGAGAACATGTAAGCTGCCTCATCCATGTAGAGTTCCTTCAGACATCAAAGCTTTTCTCCTGGGTTTGTCCTCCCCTTACCCTCACTGAGACCATGTAACATGATTTATTTAGGAAGACTGCCTCTGGCACAATTGTTATGCGTTGAAAAGGAACCTGGTGCCTGTGTGTAAAGGGCATGGCATGGACATGTGGTAAACAAGATCTGATATTTTAAACAAACTGATTATAGGTATTTAAAGATGTATAAAAGAATAAAGTACAGGGATGAATAAAAGATGTAGAAATAGAAAGGTACAAGAAAGGAAAGCCAAGAATATTATGTGCGGACTGTGTTGCTTAGTGTTTAAGATACTGCTAATTTAATAATAAAAAATACAATGAGTTGAGGTGGCCGAGCACATCAGCATTTTGTATCAGAGTTATTTGTATTTGTGCTCGATATATTTTGATCATTTAATCATTTTTTATGATTATTGTGGAATTTGGTGGTGAACTTATCCGGATAGTGTAAACTTTTTATATCAGCAATATTTCTTTTGTGGTGCAAAATGCTATTTCCTGAAAGAATGCATTCGAAAGGTATGTTGCAGTATAGGCGAACAATGAGCATCATCAGTGGTTTCAAACATTGTCTAAAGACCCCCCCCCTGTAAGGGGCCACAGCTGATTATCGCCCTTGTCCAACTTGGATGCCTTTCATCCCCCACCTCTTCGTTCTTCCATTTTCCCCCATCTGTGTAATCATTCAGTTGTCCTTTAGATAGGATTGCACTTAATAAATCTGATACAAACATACATCCTGCTTCCAGCTTTTCCGCATACAAACTCGAATACAAACATACATCCTGCTTCCAGCTTTTCCACATACAAACTCGAATACAAACATGCATCCTGCTTCCAGCTTTTCTGCATACAAACTCGAATACAAACTTAAATCCTGCTTCCAGCTTTTCCTCATACAAACTCGAATACAAACATACATCCTGCTTCCAGCTTTTCCTCATACAAACTAGAATACAAACATACATCCTGCTTCCAGCTTTTCCTCATACAAACTCGAATACAAACATACATCCTGCTTCTAGGTTTTCTGCAAACAAACTCGAATACAAACATACATCCTGCTTCCAGATTTTCCGCATACAAACTCAAATACAAACATGCATCCTGCTTCCAGCTTTTCTGCAAACAAACTCGAATACAAACATACACCCTGCTTCCAGCTTTTCTGCAAACAAACTCGAATACAAACATACATCCTGCTTCCAGCTTTTCCGCATACAAACTCAAATACAAACATACATCCTGCTTCCAGCTTTTCTGCAAACAAACGCGAATACAAACATACATCCTGCTTCCAGCTTTTCTGCAAGCAAACTCGAATACAAACATACATCCTGCTTCCAGCTTTTCCTCATACAAACTCAAATACAAACACATCCTGCTTCCAGCTTTTCTGCAAACAAACTCGAATACAAACATACATCCTGCTTCCAGCTTTTCTGCAAACAAACTCAAATACAAACATACATCCTGCTTCCAGCTTTTCCGCATACAAACTCGAATACAAACATACATCCTGCTTCCAGCTTTTCCTCATACAAACTCGAATACAAACATACATCCTGCTTCCAGGTTTTCTGCAAACAAACTCGAATACAAACATACATCCTGCTTCCAGATTTTCCGCATACAAACTCAAATACAAACATGCATCCTGCTTCCAGCTTTTCTGCAAACAAACTCGAATACAAACATACATCCTGCTTCCAGCTTTTCTGCAAACAAACTCGAATACAAACATACATCCTGCTTCCAGCTTTTCTGCAAACAAACTCGAATACAAACATACATCCTGCTTCCAGCTTTTCCGCATACAAACTCAAATACAAACATACATCCTGCTTCCAGCTTTTCTGCAAACAAACGCGAATACAAACATACATCCTGCTTCCAGCTTTTCTGCAAGCAAACTCGAATACAAACATACATCCTGCTTCCAGCTTTTCCTCATACAAACTCAAATACAAACACATCCTGCTTCCAGCTTTTCTGCAAACAAACTCGAATACAAACATACATCCTGCTTCCAGCTTTTCTGCAAACAAACTCAAATACAAACATACATCCTGCTTCCAGCTTTTCCGCATACAAACTCGAATACAAACATACATCCTGCTTCCAGCTTTTCCTCATACAAACTCGAATACAAACATACATCCTGCTTCCAGGTTTTCTGCAAACAAACTCGAATACAAACATACATCCTGCTTCCAGATTTTCCGCATACAAACTCAAATACAAACATGCATCCTGCTTCCAGCTTTTCTGCAAACAAACTCGAATACAAACATACATCCTGCTTCCTGCTTTTCTGCAAACAAACTCGAATACACACATACATCCTGCTTCCAGCTTTTCTGCAAACAAACTCGAATACAAACATACATCCTGCTTCCAGCTTTTCCGCATACAAACTCAAATACAAACATACATCCTGCTTCCAGCTTTTCTGCAAACAAACTCGAATACAAACATACATCCTGCTTCCAGCTTTTCCGCATACAAACTCAAATACAAACACATCCTGCTTCCAGCTTTTCTGCAAACAAACTCGAATACAAACATACATCCTGCTTCCAGCTTTTCTGCAAACAAACTCAAATACAAACATACATCCTGCTTCCAGCTTTTCCGCATACAAACTCAAATACAAACATACATCCTGCTTCCAGCTTTTCCGCATACAAACTCAAATACAAACATACATCCTGCTTCCAGCTTTTCTGCAAACAAACTCAAATACAAACATACATCCTGCTTCCAGCTTTTCCGCATACAAACTCAAATACAAACATACATCCTGCTTCCAGCTTTTCTGCAAACAAACTTGAATACAAACATACATCCTGCTTCCAGCTTTTCCGCATACAAACTCAAATACAAACATACATCCTGCTTCCAGCTTTTCTGCAAACAAACTCGAATACAAACATACATCCTGCTTCCAGCTTTTCCAAATACAAACTCAAATACAAACATACATCCTGCTTCCAGCTTTTCTGCAAACAAACTCGAATACAAACATACATCCTGCTTCCAGCTTTTCCTCATACAAACTCAAATACAAACATACATCCTGCTTCCAGCTTTTCCTCATACAAACTCGAATACAAACATACATCCTGCTTCCAGCTTTTCCAAATACAAACTCAAATACAAACATACATCCTGCTTGCAGCTTTTCCCCATACAAACTCAAATACAAACATACATCCTGCTTCCAGCTTTTCTGCAAGCAAACTCGAATACAAACATACATCCTGCTTCCAGCTTTTCTGCAAACAAACTCGAATACAAACATACATCCTGCTTCCAGCTTTTCCGCATACAAACTCAAATACAAACATACATCCTGCTTCCAGCTTTTCTGCAAACAAACTCGAATACCACTGACACAAAATGCGATGCAAACCCAGCTCCTCCATCTTCGGTGTGACACTGTGTACAATCTCCAGCAGCCAATTCTATTCCAGTGTGCACAATACAGCACACATAGAAAGAGGAAGTGACAAGGAGAAATAAAGATATTTCTCCTCATTAGGCGACTTCTGGGAAGGCATACCTTTTTGGCTAATTTCCAGGTCTACCAGTTCTGGTAAATCTGGAAATGCATCAAAAATAGGGGTGGGCGGAATTTGCGTAGTCGTGCTACGCAAAGCTCCCTGAAACGGTAAAAAATCCCCGTGAGCACGCAGAAATCCGCAAACACGCGGAATTGCTTTTATCCTGTTCACGAATGCTGTTTGCGTGCTCGGGGGAGAATATCTTGCGAACGCGCATTTTGAGAACACGAACAAGCAAAAAATTCCACAGAAGCGCGGAACACAGAATTTTGGGCAATTCCGCGTTCTCCGCGGAATGCGAAATTACCTAAATTCCACAAATTACGCGAGCGGAACGGAATTTACCGCCTAGGCCTAATCAAAAACCATGGTAGATGTGTGGGAAACCCACATAATGCCTATACAACGCCTTTGGAGTCTGACTTCATAATCATACCTAAGGTTTGTGTCACGCATGTAACACGTTGCGTGGTGCAAATGCGACTCAAACCATCTAGTAAATAGGCCCCATAATACATAGATAAAGGTAATTTTAATTTGTGAAACACATGGAATTGGTTGGCAAAACATTTTTGATCAATTAAAAAAGTTTCACAACCCAGTCTTAACTTTGGAAAAGGCAGTAAAGTGTGCCACTTTAGGAAAAATTGATTGTTTGCGAAAAAACTATACATGGTTTTCAGAACTTTGCACCCACATATTTCTATTGGGTCAAAACGCCGCAACACCGAGGGCTAGATTTACCAATTTCTCATGCTGCGCAGTGCAGCAGCTGCAAATGCTGCGCTGTCTGTGAAGGAGAGAGCAGGAGAGCGCCACGTTTACTGAAACATGGACTCCCCCTCCCCTCTCCCTAGAGCCAGCACAGAAATTAGCTGCTGTGCACCAAAGAACCACCTTTGTGCCATAGTGTAAGGGCGTCTCCTTGAGTCAAGTATAGGTTTTGTACTGGAAGGATACTACCCCAGTACAAAATACTATGCTTAGACTAATTTTAAACTATTTTCCACTTTATATGTGTGCTGTACAGTGCAGCACACATGTGAAGTTGGAAAGTGCAGGAGAAAAAAACGCTTTTCTCCTTCATAGTGTTTGATTGAAGGGTGAGCTATTTTCTGATGCTATACCCTGTCTACTTTATTTATTATATTGGGTTTAACATCAGAAACCTTGATTGGCGCTTGGGAACACCCATGCACCACCCATGCTATGCCCCCTTGGCGCTAAGTAATGCAAGGCAGTGCTGCTTTGTGTTACTTTCACGTTATTTCCATCACTAAACAAGTTTAGGGGCTGGAAAGATAGGCAGACAAAAAGATTTTGCGCTGTTTGCATCTTTTTTGTGTGTTACAAACACAGCGTAAAGTTTTAGTAAATCTGCCCCTGAATGAGGGAGGTCAATGCCTCCAAACTCCGGACATTGTATAGTAAGGATTTGAGTAGGGTTGGTCAGGTCCAGACCACATTCTCTGCAAACTTTGTCCCTCAGTGCCAGCAAAAAGGACCCTAAATCAATTTCAATAGCTGGCCTTCACCTACTTTTGAACACTAATGGACTGAAGAGTGACTTTTCTCAAGATGACCGGGCAGATTTACAAGCCCCCTGCGCCACCAGTTCGTCACTTTTCGTGACGTACTGGTGGCGCAAGGGGCTCCTCCATATTTACAAGGACAGGAAAAGCCACCCTGCGTTACATTTCCTCTCCTTGTAAATACGGCCCCTTCATACACAGCACTTTGCTTTGAAGGGGCGTTCCATGGGCGTTGCTGTGGGTGTTCCCACGCAACACCCATGGAACAAGACACATCTCCAGATTTACGAGAAATCGTAAATCTGGAGATTCGTCTGAATGCTACGCCACCCTAGAGGTGGCGTAGCGAGGCGCAACGAGGAGAAATGTTTTAATTTCTCCTCGTTTTTTCCTCTTTCAATGCGTGCTGCATTCTACAGCACGCATTGAAAGAGGAAAAAGCCTTTAGTGTTTATTTTTGTGCAGGAAGGTGTCCCTTCCTGCACAAAAACCATCTCCCCACAACGCAGGCATCCTTGCACCACGGTGCAAGGGTGTCTGCGCCGGCGCTTGGCAGCTGTTTGTGTGCCAGCGCAGGGGAGAGCACAGAAATGCGACATATTCTTGGAAATATGTTGTATTTTTGTGCTCTGAAAGTGCTACAGCGTGGCGCAGCTTAAGGGCTTGCGGTGCCACGCTGAGGCACTTTCTTGTAGATCTACCCGCCTTATGAATATACGTATCTGACCACTGTATGTTTAGTTCATACACATAAGTAGAGAAATCCACACAAGTTGGGAGGGCATATACTTACGCACTAGATTTAACTGTTCTTCTCTTGGATGATTTCAGTGGATCTGTTTCTAAATATTAAGGGGCATATCAACAACAACCGGCGATAATTATTGCTGAGCGCACTTAGCGCTTGGATAATTATCGCCGGCTAGCGCCGATTTTTATCGCTGAGATAGCGTTCTATTAGCAACGCTTATCTCAATAGTGATAAAAATCCTGGTGCTAAGTGGCTAACGTGAGATTATCGCTGGAAACCCAGCGATAATGTCACGTTAGCTTGTTGATAGGGACAGACAAACTTAGCCATGATATCCTCCTTCCATAGGATATCATGGCTAAATCAGAAAAATACCAGACGTAAAAAAGCAGCGTTAACCGCGGTTAGCGCTGCTTTTTTGTCTCTAACAGGGTTAGCAATATTCTTGATAATAGGAGAAATGTCGCTTAGCGACATTTCTCCTATTATTTTACTCTGGAACGCCCCCTTTGCATCTCATTAGAGAGGCAAGGGGAAGCGTAGAGTAAAAGGGTGCTAACATGCGAATTTGCATGTTAGCACCCTGTTGTTGATAGGGTGCTAGTTTTATCTCTGCTTTTTTGGCTTTTAAAGCCAAAAAAAGCAGAGATAAAGCCCTTGTTGATATGCCCCTAAGTTTCATGCTTATTTTCATAACAAATAGTGGAACCATCAGAATATAAATGATACGTTTATCTGCACTGAAGAGCTCTTTGCATTGTTTAAAATAATATGTAATAGAAGGTGGCTAGGGTTTATCTTTGAACAGCTATGTTTAGAGCATCCCCTCAAAAAGACTCCTTCCAATGCCTGGACACTTCATGAACCATACCCAGGCACGGATGGAAGGGCCTTCCAGCTCCCACTGTGATTCCTGCCCTGGACCCGCAGCTATTCTCAGATCTTTTCTCACACAGAAACCTCTTGTTTCATGCTACGTTCGACAATAACAGCTTCCCTTGTGATAACTTGCAAAACCTAGAGTAGTGACAATTTGGGGCTGAGACCACAGTGAACTCAAGCATCATACAATGTCTCAGACTGATGCAAAAGCAAAAAAAGTTGAAAACCCATTTGCGCCATATTGCACCTATTCAAGCAAATGGTAGTTGTACCCGGATAAAACATGGAGGAAGCTGATTTGTTTCAAATGGTTTTTTGTTACATGCCTGAAAAGAAGCCCATATGTCCTCCAGTTTGTAAATGCCAAATATAGGTCAGTTAACGAGGAAAAATCACGTTTTTTCGAATTTAGCACATACATCGCATATGTGTGTAACATCTCTTTCTTCAATTCTTAATGGATACTCACAGCAAAAATGACTTCCTTAAAAATCTCTATATCACACTAGGTTGTTCTCAATATAGTGATTTGTTCTGCAAATTAAATGATGTAGGGTGTGACTCGAAGTTACACAGCTTTCTATGACTGGTGAACTAATTTCCCTGCAGACAGTTTTCCTCGTTGGAACATTTGCGCGTGGCGTTTTCACCATACGCCTTTGTGCCGTGCAAGGGGTCATTGGTGCACAGGCTAGAACGAAGCACAGAACTCAGATCTGCCTCCATGTGCTCTTTGCATCTTTGCAAACGTGTGTGCAGCTTTCGAGTGAAAGAACGGTGGGGGCTGCTTTACTGGGTTGTGCTTTGCATGGGTGTGTGTGTAAGGGGCACAAGTCTGCCCTCTTTAGAGTTCCTATTCCCCTTGTTTTTCAACTGGAGCAAGAATAAGCCCTCACCAGTGCAATGCACATTTTAGTACTGACATGTTTTGAGTATGTGTATGTGTTTGTAAAAACATTATTAAATAGTTACCTATTAGGTTGCTTGGAAAACTGACATTTTTATGACATGCAATAATATGGACTCGTTGTCACCCACTTTATTGACTGACATTTTATATATATTAGTAAAATGAAAGTTTGGGGTATTCCTGAATAGATTCAACCATTTTCAATATATATTTATGGAAATGAATTGAGCCCTGCCCTAGTCCCAGAACAGCATGAACATATCTTTACACAGCAGCATGCACAGTTAGGTTTCAACCTGTCTTTCATGAAAATATATCCCAAACATCAGCCGAAATGAACTGCGGGAGCAGTGAAAGTCTACTCATAACAGTATACATGAAATGTGTCATTTGTCTGATCAAGTGATCTGAGCTCAGCCTTTGCCAAACTAGAAACATAGCATGAATGTGTACTTGTGCAGGTATGTTGCAGAGTAACATCTTCAAGCTTGACAAACTTGGGGGCATATTTACAAGAAAATGGCAGAGCGTGATGTTGCACCAAAATTGGTAACGCTGCGCTCCAACTATTTCAAATCGCAGGGATACATCTTATTCACAAGATTGTGGCGCGATCCTGTATTACCGCTAGCAATAAAAAAGCTGCTTAGCTCCAGTGCAGGCACCCTAGCGCCATTTTGCTAGGGTGCCTGCACTGCGTGGGCATTTGTTTATGTGCAGGAACACCTTCCCGCACATACACAATCTTTACAGGTGATTTGCTCTATCTATGTGTGCTGCAGAATGCAACACACGTGGAATGTGCAAAATATGAGAAATAAAACATCTCTCCTCGTATCGCCTGCTTAACCGGGTATTTCATGGCGGTATTTTTGGTACTGTCCAATACCTTGTAAATATGGGGAAGCATCAAAAACAATGGGTGTTGCAGCAGAACGCCAAATGCAACACCCATTGCATGCCCCTTTTACTCTAAGTGGTGCGTGAATGGGAGCATTATTTACAAGGCAGCGTTAAGTCACGTTTGGTGGCTTAACAGCAACTTGTAAATATGGGAAAGGAGTTAACGCCAACAGAATGTCAGAAAAAGTGATGCTCCGGTGGCGTTAACTCCTTGTAAACATGTCCCTTGGTTTTCTCGTCTACTTTGCGCACAATCTTCCACCAGCAATCCTCTTCACATTGTCCCAGTCCCTTAAATATGAGGCAAGCATTTGCAATGCAAGAGGTCTCGTATTCACGTGCATTTGAGCTATTAGCATTGTAAATGACAATGCCTTTTATTTATGTTTTGGGTTTTAAAACATAAATAAAAGGCATTCTCATTTACAATACTAATAGTTTAAACTCTCGCAAATGCGAGACCTATTGCATTGCAATAAAGGGCCTTCTCGACTGCTTGTTAGATTGTAAATATCAAAGGAGGACACCAGCCTGCGACGTGTTCAAAGTAGTGATAAATAGTGCAGTGAAGAAGATGTATAAGTGTTATAAATTACACAGACACGAAGTGTGAAGTGAGAGTTACATATGATCTGAGCTATAAACACTAACAAAGCGCTCCAACACCTTTCGCTCTGTGATTACACTGTTGCGGTTCAGGAAGAAGAGTGGAAGGGGAGCTATTTCTTGCCCTCTCCGTGATTTGAGTGTGCAGTGTTGCATTGGGTAAGCCATTGCTATCTTTGGCCTAATAAAAAACACTCCAGCTGTAGTAGTGCCCTGTCTTCACGGCAGGGCAGGCTGTGCTTTATGGCAGGCATGGAGGGAGGAAGGGATGGTCTCAGCTGCAGCTCCAACCTCATACAGTGCCCCTGCTATTACTAGTGAGCAAAGGCACTGAAGTGGAAGTATTGGTATTCGTATTGGTGGTGGTGGTATGGGTATTGGTGGTGGTGGTGGTGGTATTGGTATTGGTGGAGGTGGTATTGGTGGTGGTATTGGTAGTGGTTTTGGTAGTGGTAGTGGTGGTATTGGTGGTGGGGGTTGTAGTGGTGGTATTAGTGGTGGTATTGATGGTGATATTGGTGGGGGATTGGTGGTGGGATTTGTGGTGGTGTTGGTGGTATTGGTTGTGGTATTGGTGGTGGTATTGATGGTGTTGGTCGAATTGGTGGTATTGGTGGTGGTAGTATTAGTATTGGTGGTGGTGGTGGTGATATTGGTGGTGGTGTTATTGGTGGTGGTGTTGGTATTGTTGGTGGTGTTATTAGTGGTGGTGATATTGGTGGTGGTATTGGTATTGGAGGTGCTATTGGTATTGGTGATGGTTGTGGTATTGGTGGTGGTGGTATTGGTGGTGGAATAGGTGATGTTGGTGGTGGTATTGGTGGTGGTGGTATTGGTGGTGGTGGTATTGGAGGTGGTGGTGTTGGTGGTGGTATTGGTGGCAGTGGTGGTGGTATTGGTGGTGTTGCTATTTGTGGTATTGGTGGTGGTGGTATTGGTGGTGGTTGTGGTGGTGGTAGTGGTATCGGTGGTGGTATAGGTGGTGTTGAAGGTGGTGGTGTTGGTAGTGGTGGTATTGATGGTGGAGGCTGTTGTGGTATTGGTGGTGGTGGTATTGATGGTATTGGCAGTATTGGCAGTATTGAGGGTGGTGGTGGTATTGGTAATGGTGGAGGTAGTAGTATTGGTGGTGTTTATAGGGGTGGTGTTGGTGGTGGTATTTGTATTGTTATTGGCAGAGGTGTTGGTATTGGTGGTGATATTGCTGGTGGTGTTATTGGTGGTGCTGGTGATATTGGTGGTGGTGGTATTGGTGGTGTTGGCGGTGGTATTGGTGGTGGTCCAGGTGGTGGTATTGATGGTGGTGGTGGTATTGGTGGTGTTGGTATTGTGGTGGTATTGGCGGTGGTGGTGGTATTAGTAGTGGTGGTATTGGTGGTGGTGGTGGTATTGGTGGTGGTGGTATCGGTGGAGGTGGTGGGATTGGTAATGGTGATAGTGGTGGTGGTGGTATTGGTGGTAGTATTGGAGGTATAGGCAGTGGTAGTGGTATTGGTGGTGGTATTGGAGGTGGTGGTGGTGGTATTGGTGGGGGTGGTATTGGTGGTGGTGGTGGTATTGGTGGTGGTGGTATTGGTTGTGGGTGTATTGGTGGTGGGTGTATTGGTGGTGGTGGTATTGTTGGTGGTAGTAGTGTTGGTGGTAGTGGTATTGGTGGTGGAGGTATTGGCAGTGGTGGTGGTATTGGTGGTGGTATTGGCAGTGGTGATGTTATTGGTGGTGGTGGTATTGTTGCTGGTGGTGGCAGTGCTGGTGGTATTTGTGATATTAGTGGTGGTGGTGGTATTGTGGTGGTGGTATTGGTAGTGGTATTGGTATTGGTGATGGAATTGGTGGTGGTGGAGGTGGTGGTGTTGGTATTGGTGGTGGTGGAATTGTGGTTCTATTGCTGGTGGTATTGGTGGTGATGCTATCTGTGAAGGTGGCGGTATGGTGGTGGTGGTATTGGTGGTGGTGGAGGTGGTGGGTATTGGTATTGGAGGTGGTGGTGGTATTGGAGGTGGTATTGGTGGTGGTTGTGGTATTGCTGGTGGTGTTAGTGGTGGTGGTATTGATGGTGGTGGTGTTATTGGTGGTGGTGGTATTGGTGGTGGTACTCGTGATGTTATTAGTGGTGGTATTGGTGGTGGTGGTATTGTTGGTGGTGGTTTTGGTGTTGGTATTGTTGGTGGTGGTATTTGTGGTGCTATTGGTGATGGTGGTATTGGTGGTGGTCTTATTGGTGGTGGTGGTAGTATTGGTGGTGGTGGTGGTATTGGTGGTGGTAGTGGTATTAGTAATGGTGGTGGTAGTAGTATTGGTGGTGTTGATGGTGGTGGTGGTGGTGGTGGTGGTATTGGCAGTGGATGCTGTGGTGGTATTGGTGGTATTGGTGGTGGTGGTATTGGTGGTATTGGCAGTATGGGCAGTATAGGGGTGGTGGTGGTATTGGCAGTATAGAGGGTGGTGGTGGTATTTGGTGGGTGTTGGTGGTAATGTTGGTGGTAGTAGTATTGGTGGTGGTATTGGTGGTGTTTATGGGGGTGGTGTTGGTGGTATTGGTGGTGGTATTGGCAGTGGTGTTATTGGTGGTGCTGGTGATATTGGTGGTGGTGGTATTGGTGGTGTTGGTGGTGGTATTGGTGGTGGTCGAGGTGGTGGTATTGATGGTGGTGGTGGTATTGGTGGTGTTGGTATTGTAGTGGTATTGGCGGTGGTGGTGGTATTAGTAGTGGTGAAATTGGTGGTGGGGGTGATATTGGTGGTGGTGGTATCGAGGGAGGTGGTGGGATTGGTAATGGTGGTATTGGTGGTTGTGTTATTTGTGGTAGTATTGGAGGAATAGGCAGTGGTAGTGGTATTGGTGGCGGTATTGCTGGTGGTGGTATTGGAGGTGGTGGTGGTGGTATTGGTGGGGGTGGTATTGTGGTGGAGGTGGTATTGGTGGTGGTGGTATTGGTGGTGGGTGTATTGGTTGTATTGGTGGTGGTGTTATTGGTGGTGGTGGTATTGTTGGTGGTAGTAGTGTTGGTGGTGGTGGTATTGGTGGTGGAGGTATTGGCAGTGGTGGTGGTATTGGTGGTGGTATTGGCAGTGGTGGTGTTATTGGTGGTGGTGGTATTGTTGCTGGTGGTGGCAGTGGTGGTGGTATTTGTGATATTACTGGTGGTGGTGGTATTGTGGTGGTGGTATTGGTAGTGGTAATGGTGGTGGTGGTGGTATTGGTGGTGGTGGTGGTATTGGTGGTGGTAGAGGTGGTGGTGTTGATGGTGGTGTTTGTACTGGTGGTGGTATTGTGGTGGTATTGGTGGTGGTGGTGGTGGTATTGGTGGTGATGCTATCTGTGGAGGTGGAGGTTATGGTGGTGGTGGTATTGGTGGTGGTGGAGGTGGTGGGTATTGGTGGTGATGTTATTGGTGGTGGTGGTGGTTATATTGGTGATGGTGGCTTTGGTAGTGGTGGTATTGGTGCTGGTGGTAGTATTGGTGGTATAGGTGGTGGTATTGGTGGTGGCTGTGGTATTGCTGGTGGTGTTAGTATTGGTGGTGGTGGTATTGATGGTGGTGGTGTTATTGCTGGTGGTGGTATTGGTGGTGGTACTCGTGATGTTATTAGTGGTGGTATTGGTGGTGGTGGTATTGTTGGTGGTGGTTTTGGTGTTGGTATTGGTGGTGGTGGTATTTGTGGTGCTATTGGTGATGGTGGTATTGGTGGTATTGGTGGTGGTCGTATTGGTGGTATTGGTGGAGGTGGTGGTATTGATGGTGGTGGTGGTATTGGTGGTTGTGGTATTGTGGAAGTATTGGTGGTGGGTTTGGTGGTGGTGGTGTTGGTGGTGGTATTGGTGGTGGTGGTATCGGTGGAGGTGGTGGTATTGGTGGTGGTAGTATTGGTGGTGGTGGCATTGGTGGTAGTGGTTTTGGTGGTGGTGGTGGTATTGGTGGTGGTGGTATTGGTGATGGTATTGGTGGTGGTGGTATTAGTGGTAGTATTGGTGGTGGCGGTTGTGTTGTTAATAAAACAGGCTTTTGAAACCACCCTGCCAGGTGTCTTTAGTACAGATGACATGTAACACAGATGTGCTGGAGGTGGTGGTATTGATGGTGGTGATATTGGTGGTGGTGAAGGCATTGGTGGTGGTATTGTTGGTGGTATTGGTGGTGGCATTGGTGGTGGTATTGACAGTGATGGTGGTATTGATGGTGGAATTGCAGGTGGTGGTATTGGTGGTGGTGTTATTGGTGGTGATGGTTGTATTGGTGGTGGTATTGCTGGTGGTGGTGGTATTAGTGGTGGTGGAGGTAGTGGTATTGATAGTGGTGGTTTTATTGGTGGTGTTGGTATTGTGGTAGTAGTTTTATTGGTAGTGGTGGTATTCATGGTGCTGAAGGTGGTGGTATTGGTGGTAGTAGGATTGGTTGTCTGTGGTGGCATTGCTGGTGGTGCTGTTGGTGGTCATATTGGTAGTGGTATAGGTTGTGGTGGTGGTGGTATTGGTGGTGCTTTTTATGGTGGTGGTAGTGGTGTTGTTGTTAATAAAACAGGCTTTTGAAAACAACCTGCCAGGTGGCTTTAGTACATATGACATGTAACACAGCAGATGTGCTGTTGTCAGCTTCAGCCCTTTAGCACAGGATTATGTGCTACCTGGAATTCACATGACTTAATTCGTTAATTATTTTTAAATCCATTTTACCGGGGGGGGGATTGAAACTTACACAAGATAATGCCGGGTATAAGCCATTGAAAGTGGGCACCCATGTTACAGGGCGCTGTGCTGCTTAAAAAAACACAAGCAGCGCATGTACGACCTGCAGGAAGAGAAACTTAATAAAGTAAATAGTGCTAAGAGACTAAATAACAGGTCCAGTGTAACAACTGAAGTAAATGGGCCAGTCGTCATGGGAGGGTGCAAATGAAGACAAGGCCGTACTAAGGAGGGACTAAAAAGCCGCTTAAAGAATCTGAAAGCAGCATTTACAAAAGACAATGACACAAGCCAATGAAAAATATGGGAGGAGAGTGGCCGCGGTTTCTCTCCCATACTCTACTACAGCAGTCTCACAGAGCGAGCAGCGCATGCGCGCTGCCGCTAGACTCGACCCAAAATATTACTAAGACCCAACTTTTTCAAAGTGCTGGGAAAGCTACCTCTGGTTAGTCCAGCAGCCCTAAGATCTTTAGGACAAGTCTCATTCCAGTTGGGTCCTTTGCTGGGTCAAGTGCTTGTGATTAACAGGGTCCTCTGCTTTTTTGTGTCCCTGAAACAGACACATAAATGGCTAACCACTTAGCCATTGGAGAGCAGTTCCAGTTCCCATGTCCATGCGGGAGTCCTCTCCTTCAAACGGGAGCCATCGTCTTCTTCCTGTAGGACATTCTTCTTTGGATGGAATCTTTCCATGTCCAAGGCTGTCACTAATGTGGTGTTATGAATGGGTAGAAAAGCATATGGGGCTACATGTCCAAAAGTAAAATCAATATGTAGCAATTACGTAAAATCCCATCATAGCTTCATTTGCCTTTTAAAATATTTTGGTTTCTAAGATGAATGACCTTACTTCAGATATTAGCACCAATTATTCTGCTCCAGGCCTACAGAGTGAGTACAGAGCACAATGCACATACCTGTTCCTCTTTTCTTGAAGAAGCTGAAGACCTGGCTTTTCAAATAACAAACCTACCATATGCTGGGACCAGGCCCACACACCTGCTCAGCACCAGGGTACCCTTGCAGTTCAAAGCGTGCTTCACAAATAAACATAATATACACTATAATTTTAAAATACTGACAACTTTTAATAACAAAATCAATGATTGCTCTAAGTAGGTCAACAAAACAAAAACAACTTTCAGCCCAATATATGTGCAAATGAGAAAAAAAAGAGGGAGAATGAATGTGCTTATGCTCCTATGAAAATGTAGATTGTGCTATAATTGCAGCATTGAATTATACAAAAAAGTGATGGATGGAATGCATGAATTAATCTCAGCCACTGGTAATTACTTGGGAACTCATCCCAATCCATCATTATTTTGCACACTATGCCACATGAGTTTGGACCCAGCCATATGCAACTCCTTCTTCATCCTTTTCAAAAACTTAGCAATAGGCAGTTTGGGCTCAGCAACCAGGCACACTGGTGTATTATCAGGACGGTTCAATTGGTTCACCACAACACTTAACCTTATGTGAACCCACTACCTATGGTCCACGTTAATGCAAAATCCCAATCTTAGAAGAAAAGGAGCGTGTAAAAGTCCATTTGTAATTTTTCTTTCCTCAAATCAAAGAATAGTGATGGTCATTTCAAACCTCTTCTGAGTACCCATTCAAAATAATCCCTTGGGAGTCTTTTGTTCCTTGTTATAGATCCCAAAAATGTTTTATTCAATTAATGCTGTCTACCAAAATCAGTCAGCGCAGCCCAGCCAACGCGTTTCACCCATAAGGACGTCATCAGGGCTGTACATTTAAAACACATACACCAATCATCTGGAAAAGGCTCTGCATTATCGCAATCAATTCCTATACAGCATTATGCTAATTCTTACAGTAATCCACACAGTGTCCCCCCACAAGACTCCCTACCTATTTACAATCTATCATCGCCATTCCGCCAAATAACACCATCATTACATAACTTAATGTTTCACATTGAAAATTTTATAGCAAAATCTGCATAAAACATTCAACTTCATTTCCATCATTAATATCCCTCTGGTCATTATATCCTGCTGTCCCCATCATAATATTGCTTCATTTGCTACTACAACCCCATGTATCTTCATACCATCCCGCAACCAATGAGTACTTGTGATCTTTGTTTTTAATAATCGTAAGCCACTTCTCCATCCAAGTTCTAATATCCTATTTCCAAAGAAAATGAATTCAAATGATTATTAACTCCAAAACACAATTCAACCAGAAGATTCTAATATAGCTTCCTCAATGCAAGTCAGGGGGCAGTGTACATCCCATTAATGCATGGCCTCTTGTTCACATTGCTCTCTATAATGAAGAGAACGTGTTTCAAAGTTTATCAATCCATCATACCCCTGCCTTATCAATCTCAGTCGATTGAGTAAAAACACATTGTTAATCTGTTCCATCTCTAAACATAGTCAGTCATACCTGTAGCTAACTTTGTGAACTACATGGGATCTAGAAAATCAGCATATCACAAATCATCCCCTTCCGTTCATTTTAATTTCCAAGTGTAATTAAATCCTACATCCTTGTCCTTATCCTACATTTCAATGCAACTACCAAGGTCCTGCACATCCCTACTTCTTCATTGCAACATTCCTCTTTGTTAACATTATTCAAAGCCTCCTCTCTAGACCACGTCTAACAATTCCTCAGTATCTGCCACACAAGTCATAAATTCCGCCTGTCCCCATACTGTAATGCACATCTAAGCCAGTAGTACTTCAAGACCTCCTGACCGTTCGTCATCCAGTCTCCATCTGTTCGATGCTTGTCTATTGGCTCCGAATCATTACTTATTTATACTGTATGATCAACCAATCATGAAGCTCCAAGAGTTAGTAAAGCGAACATTCCCTCTCTGGTCCCCTTCGTCACTGGAGCCAATTAGAAAGGTCAATTCCTGTCCCCTGTGTATGTTAGACTTATAAAGGTTTGCTCTACTTCCTCCACCCATCGTTTCATCTAATGCAATATCAACTATTGATTCTTAAATGTCGGTCATCGCTGAACCGATGTAAATAAAATATCTCTCTTCTTATTCGCAGTCTGTCAATGCCGAGGGCTTTCGGTACTCCCTACCAATCCTCAGCAACCCAGACCAAAGAGGAAACCATCTCATGAAAAATCCCCAGACCACTCTGCAAGGGAAGGTGGCTGAGCCATCAGGAGCGGGCCAGAAGGCCAGATCCTCTGTGGGTATTTCCGCCATGCATTTTCCCACCTACATCCATTTCTATAGCCAATCACAATAGGCCTGGATCGGACAGTAAACCGCACTTTTCCTGTCGTACAACTGTTTCGCCAATCCTCTCACTGGTACTGGCCCCAGCTGGCCCGGGAACAAAATACTGCTTACCAAGTTCAACATAGCAACTCTCCAGTCATTAGGGCCTCCAAAATCCCAATCAGCTACTGCAGCCACACTCCACTACCTCCATCAATTTGAGGATCCTACACACCTGTGACTGTTCTGAGTGAGTCATCAGTACTCCTACATGTGCCATTTCAATTGGGTAACCAAAATCAAAATGGTATTGCATTCCTATCACACTGTGCTTGCCCGAATCTAAGTCACCATATACTTCTGGGAAAAACAGCCAAGACATTGTCTCATGAACCAACAAAACAATCCCCATATTTATATGTCGGAAGTATAGCAAAAAAACATCGTATTCATTCCAGTTCATAAGCAGTGAAATTGTTCCTTTCCATGTCATTACAGTAGGAAAGTGGGATCTGCTTCTTATGGTTACCCCCACGTTTTGCTTGATGTTACACTTTTTTGACTAGTCTGACTGGGATCCTGCTATTCAGGACCCCAGTCTATCTGCTTTCTCCTTAAAATGTATTGACATGTACTTAGGTACACTCCAGATTGAATACTGGGGTACCCTTAAAAGTATATGGTACACATGTACCCAGGGCATAGGTACCCCAGAGGCCTCCCATGGGCTGAAGCATGTATTATGCCACCCATGAGAGGCCATGCAAAATGGAACTACAGGTCTGCCATTGCAGCCTGTGGAAGATGGTGCATGCACCACTTACTTTAGATATAGGTTTACTATATCTATAGGTCACTACACTTAAAACCTATTCACCCCTATAGCAGGCCTTAACAATCCCGAAGGAAGGGTGCGGGGTTTTACGTGAGAGGGTGCCCCTGCATGAGCAGAGCACCCCTGCAACCTTCGGAGACCATTCTCCCAGGCTGTCGGTGACGCAGCCAGACATATAGGTAGAGGTGCATTATATGCTCGTGTAAAATGCTATCTCAAAAACGCCTGCAACAAACCATGTCGTGTTTGGTATCAAAAACCTTGGGTGTGGGAGGTATGATTCCACCCTTCAGAAGCAAGCTTCGTGGGGTGCCTGGTCTTCCCGGTACCAGACTTCTCGACCTAGACAGCACAAAATGGTTGCTGCTGACCAGAGACACATTTCTGCCTTCCTGCTGCTGAGCCAAGCTCGAGCAGGTTAAGGCAGCACAATAGGCATCCTGTCACAGGGAGGTGTGACCACCTCCCAGACAGGATTTAGTGTATTGGAGCTGGGTGGGTGCACTTCCAAAGTGCCTGAAAGTCTGCACGAGGGGCACGTTTGGTGTCCCTGTGCATAGATAGTCCAGCTCAAACTAGTTCTGGGAGCCGTTGACTCCTGCTCTGGCACAAAACTGGACAAAAGAAATGGGAGTAACATCCCCACTGTCCTGAGCCTCCCTGAATTTCTGTAGGACCCTAGATTTAACGTGGACAAGATTCTGAACCAGAAACCAGTGACCTTGGACCGTCTGTACAATCTGGACTCCGCTGGACTATGACTGGGCCCGACTTCATCTCCCTCTCCACCATACAGGCTCCGTGCAGAACCTGTGGAGCATCAAGTACAACTGAAGTATCTCCCTTGGGGTGAAGTAGTCACTCCCGTGCCTTTGCAGGCACCCTAATGCAACTGACCAGTCGCTGATCCTGAGCTCCTGCAGACTCCGAAGACTCCAGCAACACAGGAGGTGGGTTCCTATTTTCATTGAGGTCGAGCTGCACTCTCACCAAGCTTGAGGCCAGTACCCCTCGTGGGAACTGCATAACCCGAACCCCTGTGCACCACATATATTTGCAAGTGCGTATGCTTGTTGGTGTTCCACAACTTTGTGCATTGGGCTGTCGATAGCCCTAACCTCTGCACACATATTGTACAAAGGACTTTGACCTCCTCACTCTATGTTCCCTGCAAGCTGTTGTTTTGTGAAACTGCTAGAGGTCCCCTCATGACTCCTGTGACTTCGGCCTGTGGGTCCATTTGAGTGACAATCCTGATTTTCTTAGGCTCCCCTGAATGCTCCAGGTCTACCCTGACTCCCCTTGCTGTGGTGAGTCATCGGGTTCTTGCTGGGCCAGACCGTAACCTCTTTTGTCCTTCTTCATGGGTTGCCCTTGCCAAGGCTTGTTGGTGCTCCTGCCAGACACCGACCCCTCAGCACTCAACATCCTTTAGGGGACAGCTCATATCCAGCTTCTGGTTGTCCTCGACATCTCCTGGTCCCTGCAGCTGTAGAGTCAAGGTCTCTTTCTTCACACCTGAAGCACCCAACATCGTGGGTATTCGTCTACCGAGCCACTGGTCACTCCTGAGTGACCTAGACTCTGTCCCCTCTGCTTTCAGGTTCCTTCCATCAAGAATCCCCCTGCGGATTCCACTGGACACTTTTCTTCTTTCCAGCAGTAGGATTTCTTGTAAGACTCCCTGTGAGAACAACAGCGGTTTCTGAAGCCACTTCAGCCCTATGCACCTGGCTTCCCTGGGATAGGTAACACTGGTACTTCGGTATCCATGGGTGGGATGGCTCTCCAACCTTCTATGTTCCAAAGGGTTTCCTTGTATCCACTGGAAAGGGTCCTTAAACTTTAAAATTGCAACCGCGACTTTCCCATTGAATTGTATTTAGCACTCTGTTGTGTCCTCCCACTGCACACATCCTCCGTGGGGTCCCTACTTACTCACCTTGGGTAGGTCCTTGGGTTCCCAGCGATCCTCTACTCTCTAGACACTGTTTTGACTCGAGTCGGCGTCTTATACCACTTTTTTAGTATATGGTTTGGTCTCCCCTGGGAGCCCACTGTATATTAGTGCTACTTACGATTGTTTCTGTGCTACAGTATTGTGTGCTTTGTGTTTATCTGCGTATAGCAAAAACTGTGAGGTATTTAAGGTGTTATAATAATAAATATATATTCTTATAACTACTGTGTGGTTCTCCTTTCATTTAACCAATACAATAAGGTTGCATTCTGGTAAAACAAGCTGCTTAACATTCATTCAAGACTACGCCTGAAGGCTGCTCTCAACAGATACCATTTGGATAGCTTTTCAAGGTTATCTTTGACCTCTTAAATTACCATAAGGGTTGTTTGGACTGGTGCAAGGTGCCTACTTTAATTAGTTGATATCTTATACCAGGCTAACTTCTCACTTTGGTGGCTGCAGTGGGATTCAAGCCTGCATTGTTTTACCAGATAAATCTTTGTATTGATTAACTGAAAACCACTAAGTACTAGGTACGTCTAATACCAACTTAGAATAAGTAAGTTCTACTGAACTTAGGGTTGGGTAAGTCAAGGGTCTAGCACACCCTTTCTCCAACCTCAGAGAATTTAGTTCCCACTAATTTAGGTAGGTGCAACACCTCACGTCACTGAGTATGTCTTCCAAAGGAGATGCCAGTGGCACTCTTCCCTCTAGATACAGTGAGCTTTCATTCAAAGAATTGAAAGCCCTGTGTGCTTCTAGAAAGTTGAAGACAGGGAGAGCTGCAAACACCCACCACATCATAGAGGCCATATTGCTTGATGACCTCAGAAAGACCCCTGGTTCAGACGAACAGGAGAAAGTGGGTGAGGGAGGGAATGAGGACAGGTGAAGAGGTGGCACCTTTTATGACCTAGACTCAAACCCTGGCCAGGAGGAACAAGATGGTTCCCACCTGGACAACTCAGATGTTCATGGAGATGAAGAACAAGACCAAGATGGCCCTCTCTTCTCCCCTCCTGGAAGAGTGCAGATTTTACCCAGGAGATATAGATCTCCCTCTGCAGAGTCACATCACTCAGGCTGTCTGTAGAGACCTATGTATCTAGCAAGAGGGACCACTCTTATAACAGGGAGTATCAATTTCTGGAAATTGAGAAAGCTAAGCTTAGGCTCGGGCAACAGCAATTTTCCCTGGATAAAGAGTCCCTGGAAGTCCAGAGAGCTAGAACAAGATTGGGACTAGAGTTCAATGGTGGCAGTAACAGTGTCCCTAGAGTTAAAAAACATTCTTTTGACAATAGAAACCTGAGCAAATTTGTACATCCCTACCATGTTGGGGATGATTTCCATAAATAGATAACTGCTTTAGAGAGGGCCTGTAAAGTTCAGAGGGTCCCTCAAGAGCAGTGAGCAGCTATCTAGAGGTTCTCCTTTGCTCACAATGGTAGAGATACGCTCCTCACTGTTGGAGAAGAGGATGCTGATAATTACTCAGTTCTGAAGAGTGCTCTCATTGATGGGTTTGGCTTAACCACTGAACAGTATAGGATTAAGTTCAGAGACACCCAAAAAGCACAGAATCAGGACTGGGTAGCATTTGTGGACCGTGCTATTAAAGCTCTGGAAGGATGGTTGCTTGGCAGCAAAGAACATGATTTAATAGGATTGTATAGTTTGATTATGAGGGAGCAGATCCTTAATAATTGCCAAAATCAGTTATTATATCACTATCTGGTTGATTCTGATTTGAGTTCTCCCCAGGAATTGGGAAAGAAGGCAGATAAGTGGGTCAGAACCAGGGTGAAGCAGAAAACCCAGAACACTGGTGGTGACCAGAAGAAACAGGATTCTAAAACTTCAAATAAGGGTGGGGACCAGGGTAAAGATCAAAAGCCTTCATCAGGGCCCCAAAAACTTGCATCTGGGGTGGTTGAGGGTCACAGACCACCAAAGGAAAAGGCAAAAATAAACCTTGGTGTTACTTTTGTAAGGTAAAGACCCATTGGACAAAAGATGCTGATTGTCCAAAAGCCAAGGAAAATCCTCCTACCACCACTGCCCCTAAAACAACTGCTGCCCCTAGTACTGTTTCAAGTGGTGGTACAGGGAGCAAGGGCATAGGAGGTTTAACCTTGGGTTCTAAGATGGGTTTTGGCCTAGTCAGAACTCCAGCTCAGGCTGTACTTGTCTGTGACAGCGGCATGGATATTGCCACCTTTTTTATCAGTCCCAGTAACCTGGGCAAATACAGGAAACAGCCTTTGATTAATGGTAAGGAGGCCATGGAATACAGAGACACAGGTGCAAGTGTCACTATGCTGACAAAAGATCTTGTGGACCCTGAACAGATCATACTTGGTGAGATTTACCAAGTGACCAATGCTAACAAAGTTAGGACTGATCATTCCTTGGCAGTTGTTAATTTCAGCCCGGGAGGGGTAACCGGCCCAAAGAAAGTTGTGGTTAGCTCAGACATTCCAGTGGAATGCTTATTGGGTAATGATTTGGAAATGTCAGCCTGGGGGGGAGTGGAATTAAGGACTCATGCAGCAATGCTGGGCATCTCTGCAGATCTCTTTGCTGTGACCAGGTCACAGGCCAAACTGATGTCTACTGAACAGGCCCTGGATTCAGAAAATATAAACCAAGAGGAGGAGCAGGTGGGGTAAGGCTGTGTCTTCCCCCCAGGCTCAGAGAGAGGATCAATCTCTTGAGGGAGATAATCTCAGTCCCAGTGAAGGAACTGTTCCAGATGAATTGGAACCAGATCAGGTTAAGTTATTGGGGACAGCGAGCCCTTCCAGGGCAGAACTAAGCCAGGAGCACTAACCTGCCTCTCCCTTGATGTCCTCAGACAGCGCGCTGCTGCTGAGGCTGCTGGGAGTGTCAGTGGATCCCACAGGATCTATTGGGATGAGGGACTCCTTTTCTCAGAGGGTAGAGACCCCGAGCCTGGTGCCACCAAGAGGTTGGTCGTACCTCTGAAGTTTAGGGGCTTCCTACTCACCTTGGCACATGACATTCCCTTAGCAGGACACCTAGGCCAAAGTAAGACTTGGGACAGGCTTGTCCCTCACTTTCACTGGCCTCATATGTTAGAGGACACCAAGCAGTTTTGTCACTCCTGTACCACCTGTGAAGTCAGGTGGTACCACAAAGGCCCCCCTAATACCACTACCAGTGGTGGGGGTTCCCTTTGAGAGGGTTGGGATTGACATAGTTGTTCCCATGAACCATCCAACTGCATCTGGGCACAGTTATGTTCTAGTGGTGGTGGACCATGTCACTAGATATCCAGAGGCTATACCCCTTAGAACCACCACAGGTCCTGTGGTGGCCAGGGCCCTCCTGGGAATTTTTTTCAGAGTGGGTTTCCCTAAGGAGGCCTTAACTGACAGAGGTACAAACTTCAAGTCTAGTCACATTACTCCAATGTGGAAGGAGTGTGGAGTGAATTACACATTCACAACACCCTATCACGCACAATGAAATGGGTTGGTTGAAAGATTAAAAAAACCCTAAAGGGCATGATCATGGGCCTCCTAGAAAAGCTTAGGCGAAAATGGAATGTTCTGTTGCCCTGCCTTCTCTTTGCCTACAGAGAGGTCCCACAAAAGGGGGTTGGCTACAGCCCTTTTGAACTTTTGTTTGGGCATCCAATTAGGGGTCCCTTGTGTTTGGTGAATGAGGGATGGGAGTTACCGCTCAAACCTCCCAAGCAGGACCTAGTGAACTATGTACTTGGTCTCCGCTCCAGGATGGATGAGTAAATGAAGGCCAGCAAAAACCTTGAGGCAAGTAAAGAATTGCAAAAAGCTTTAAATTGGCCAAAAGGCTGTACTGACTGTTTATCAGCCAGGACAGAACGTATGGGTATTGGAGACTGTGGCCCCAGCAGCTCTCCAAGACAAGTGGTGTAGACCCCATACTAATCTTGAGCAAAAGGGAGAGGTCACCTACTTGGTGGACCTTGGAAATCCCAGGAGCTCCTATAGGGTTCTTCATGTAAACAGGCTCAAACCTTATGTGGAGAGGGCAGACATGGGCTTGCTCATGGCTACTGATAAGGGACAGGAGGATGAGAGTGAACCACTCCCTGATCTCCTCTCACAGACCCTGATGATGACTCAGTTGATGGTGTAGCCTTGGCAGGCAGCCTAACTGAGCAACAGCAGATTGATTGCAGGAAGGTCCTCAGTCAATACAGGAACATGTTTTTTTTACTCCAAGTCAGACCACCTCGTGTACCCATGAAGTGGACACAGGCGAGAGTCTACCTGTTAAAAATAAGATTTACAGTCAGCCTGACCATTTCAGAGATTGCATCAGGACTGAGGTCCAAAATATTCTGGAAATTAGTGTTATTGAACCCTCAGATAGTCCTTGGGCTACTCCAGTGGTCCTGGTACCCAAACTTCATACCCAGGGTGGTAAATGGGAAATTAGGTTTTGTGTGGACTACAGGGGGCTCAGTGCAGTCACTAGGACTGATGCTCACCCTATTCCTAGGGCAGATGAACTCACTGACACTTTGGCCTCAGCCAAGTTTTTGAGCACATTTGATCTTACTGCTGGATACTGGCAAATCAGACTAGCTGAGGATGCGAAATCAAAAGCAGCATTCTCAACCCCCAGTGGGCATTATCAATTTATTGTGATGCCCTTTGGTTTGAAGAATGCACCTGCCACATTCCAAAGGTTGGTAAACAAAGTCCTTACAGGCTTGGAATCCTATAGTGCCGCATATCTTGATGATATAGCTGTCTTTAGCTCCGCCTGTGTGGATCACCTGGTCCACCTAAAGAATGTTTTGGAGGCTCTGCAGAAAGCAGGTCTCACTATCAAGGCCACCAAGTGCCAGATAAGGCAGAGTAAGGTTGTGTACCTGGGCCACTTTGTGGGTGGAAGCCAGGTTCAACCATTGTAGAGCAAACCATTGTAGAGCAAAATCCAGACCATCATGGACAGGGTTGCTCCCACTACCCAGACTCAGGTAAGAGCTTTCTTGGGCCTGACTGGGTACTACAGAAGATTTGTAAAAGTATATGGGTCTATAGAGACTCCCTTGAATGATCTTAAATCAAAATGTATGCCCAAGAAAGTTCAGTGGATAGTTAGCTGTCAGAAGGCATTTGATGATCTCAAGCAGGTCATGTGCACTGCTCCCATTCAGCAAAGTCCTGACTATTCCCAAAAATTAATTGTCCAAACAGATGCATTAGAGTTGGGGGTAGGGGCTGTGTTGTTACAACTTAATGCAGAGGGTCAGGATCAACCAATAGCTTTTATTAGCGGAAGGTTGACCCTCAGAAACGTTGTTCAGGTTTTGAGAGGGAAGCCTTTGCTGTGGTTTGGGCTCTGAAGAAGCTGAGGCCATGTTTGTTTGGCACTCACTTCATTGTTCAGACTGACCATAAGCCCGTCTAATGGCTAAAACAGATGAAGGGTGAAAACCCCAAACTTTTGAGGTGGTTCATTTCCCTACAGGGGATGGACTATACAGTGGAACATAGACCTGGGAGTAACCATGCCAATGCAGATGGACTCTCCAGATATTTCAACTTAGAAAATGGAGACTCAACTGAGCAAGGTTAGTCTCATCTCCTTACATTTGGGGGTGTTGTGTAGGAAAGTAGGATCTGCTTCTTATGGTTACCCCTACTTTTTGCTTGATGTTACACTGTTTTTGACTAGTCTGACTGGGATCCTGCTAATCAGGACCCCGGTCTATCTGCTTTTTCCTTAAAATGTATTGACATGCACTTAGGTACAATCCAGATTGGATACTGGGGTACCCTTATAAGTCCTAGTATATAGTACACATGTACCCAGGGCATAGGTACCCCTGAGGCATCCCATGGGCTAAAGCATGTATTATGCCACCCATGAGAGGTTATGCAAAATGGAACTACAGGTCTGCTATTTCAGCCTGTGTAAGATGGTGCATGCACCACGTACTTTAGATATAGGTTTACTATATCTATAGGCCACTACATTTAAAACCCATAAGTCGCCCCTATAGCAGGCCTTAACAATCCTGAAGGCAGGGGGATGGGTTTTACATGAGAGGGTGCCCCTGCATGGGCAGATCACCCCTGCAGCCTTCGGAGACCATTCTCCTGGGTTGTCGGTGACGCAGCCAGACATATAGGTAGAGGTGCATTATATGCTTGCGTAAAATGCTATCTCAAAAATGGCTGCAACAAACCATGTTGTGTTTGGTATCAAACACCTTGGAATCATACCTCCCCACCAGTAACCGGTGTGGAATGTATGATTCCACCCTTAAGAAGAAAGCTTCATTGGGACCCTGGTCTTCCCGGTACCAGCCTTCTCGACCGGGACAGCATAAAATAGTTGCTGCCGACCAGAGACATATTTCTGCCCTCCTGCTGCTAATCCAAGCTCGAGCAGGGGAAGACACCACAATAGGCATCCTGTCACAGGGAGGTGTGACCACCCCCAGAAAGGGTTTAGTGTATTGGAGCTGGGTGGGTACACTTCCAAAGTGCCTGAAAGTCTGCACGAGGGGCACATTTGGTGTCCCTGTACATAGTCCAGCTCAAACTAGTTCTGGGAGAAATTGGCTTCTGCTCTGGCGTGAAACTAGACAAAGGACATCGGAGTACCATCCTCACTGTCCTGACCCTCCCCTGGAAGGGTCCACTGAATCTTCCAGTGAGTACAAAAGGGCTTACCTGGCTGTAGGACACTAGATTCAATATGGTGAGCAAAAGAACGATGGATTTAACCCACATCTCTTGACTGGGGGTGAATGTATGACTTATTCATCATTCCGTCCATCATTTGTTTGCGTAGCACTCTTCACCCTTAGTGGGATTGGTATGCCCAGACCTGGGTCCCTTGCTGACTTGCCACATGATTCAAGCTAGCCTGGCTGATGCAGGGTAATACCCAGAAACTGGTCCTAGGATGCTTGTTTCCGGTCCAGGGAGGATCTGGATTGGCAGTTCGGTCTGGACTGTTTCCATGAGGCACAGGGTCAAGACTGGTTTGCATATGGCTGGGTCAATTCTGGGGTGGCATGGTGAGCAAAAGAATGATGGCTTTAACCCATATCACTTGACTTAGGGTGAATTTATGATTTATTCAGCATTCCATCCATCATTTGTTTACGTAGCACTCTTCACCCTTAGAGGGATGGGGAAGCCCAGGCATGGGTCCCTTGCTCACTTGTCACTGGATTCAAGCTAGCCTGGCTAATGAAGGGTAATACCCAGGAAAAGGTCCTAGGATGCTTGTTTCTGGTCCAAGGAGGACCTGCTTTGGCAGATCCATCTGGACTGTTCCCAGGAGGCACAGGGTCAAGACTGATTTGCATATGGCTGGGTCTAAACCAGGATGGCATGGTGAGCAAAGGAACAATGGATTTAACCCAGATCTCTCGACTTGGGGTGAACGTATGATTTCTTCAGCATTCCATCCATCATTTGTGTGTGTAGCATTTTTGACTCTTAGTGGGATGGGTATATCCAGAAGAGGGTCCCTTGCTCAATTGCCACTGGTTTGAAGCTAGCCTGGGTGATGAAGGGTAATACCCACAAACCGGTCACAGGATGCTTGTTTCCAGTACCAGGAGCACCTGGCTTGGCAGTTTAGTCTGGAATGTTCCCATGAGGGAAAAGGTCAAGTGGGATATGCCTATGGCAGAGTCTAAACTGGGGTGGCATGGTGAGCAAAATAATGATGGATTTAACCCAGATCTCTTAACTGGGGATGAATGTATGATTTATTCAACATTTCATCCATCAATTGTTTGCGTAGCACATTTCCCCTTGGTGGGATGGGTATGCCTAAACGTGAGTCCCTTCCTCGCTTGCCACTGGATTTAAGCTAGCCTGGCTGATGAAGGGTAATACCCAGAAACCCTGTCCCAGGATGATTGTTTTCGGTCAAGGGAGGACCCGGCTAGGAAGATCGGTCTGGACTGTTCCCATGAGGTGCAGGGTCAAGACTGATTTACATATGGCTGGATCTAAACTTGGGTGGCATGGTGAGCAAAAGAACGATGGATTTAACCCAGATCTCTTGACTGAGAGTAAATGTATGATTTATTCAGCATTCCGTCCATCAATTGTTTGCGTAGCACTTTTCACCCTTACTGGGATGGGTATGCCCAGACTTGGTTCCCTTGCTCACTTGCCACTGGTTTCAAGCTAGCCGGGCTGATGAAGGGTAATACCCAGAAACTGGTCCAAGGATGCTTGTTTCCGGTCCAGGGTGGCCCTGGCTTGGCAGTTCGGTCTGGACTGTTCCCATGAGGCACAGGATCAGGACTGATTTGCATAAGGCTGGGTCTAAACTGGGGTGGCATGGTGAGCAAAAGAAAGATGGATTTAACCCAGATCTCATGAGTGTGGGTGAATATATGATTTATTCAGCATTCCGTCCATCATTTGTTTGCATAGCACTTTTCACCTTTAGTGGGATGGGTATGCCCTGACGTGGGTCCCTTGCTATCTTGCCACTAGATTCATGCTACCCAGGCTGATGAAGGGTAATACCTAGAAACTGTTCCCAGGATGCGTGTTTCAGGTTCAGGGCGGAGCTTGCTTTGCAGTTCGGTATATACTGTTCCAATGAGGCACATGGTCAAGACTGATTTGCATAGCATATGGCTGGGTATAAACTGGGCTGGCATAGTGAGCAAAAGAACGATGGATTTAACCCAGATCTCTTGACTGGGGGATGAATGTATGATTTATTCAGCATTCCATTCAACATTTGTTTGGGTAGCACTTTTCACCCTTTGTGGAATGGGCATGCCCAGACGTGGGTCCCTTGTTCACTTGCCACTGGATTGAAGCTAGCCTGGCCGATGAAGGGTCATACCCAGAAACGGGTACTAGGATGCTTGTTTCCGGTCCAGGGAGGACCTAGCTTAGCAGTTCGGTCTGGACTGTTTCCATGAGGCACTGGATCTAAACTGGTTTGCATATGGGTGGGTCTAAACTGGGGTGGCATGTTGAACAAAAGAACAAATAATTTAATACAGATCTCTTGACTGGGGGTGAATGTGTGATTTATTCAGCATTCTGTCCATAATTTGTTTGTGTAGCACTTTACACCTTTAGTGGGATGGGTATGCCCAGACTTGGCTCCCTTGCTCACTTGCCACTGGTTTCAAGCTAGCCTGACTGATGAAGGGTAATACCCAGAAACCGGTCCCAGGATGCTTATTTACAGTCCAGAGAGAACTGGCTTGGCTGTTCATTGTGGACTGTTCCCATGAGGCACAGGGTCAAGACTGATTTGCATATGGCTGGGTCTAAACTGGGGTGCCATTTTTAGCAAAATAAATATGGATTTAACCCAGATCTCTTGACTGGGGGTGAATGTGTGATTTGTTCAGCATTTCGTCCATCATTTGTTTGGGTAGCACTTTTCACCCTTAGTGTGATGGGTATGCCCAGACGTGGGTCCCATGTTCACTTGCCACTGGATTCAAGCTAGCCTGGCTGATGACGGGTAATACCCAGAAACCAGTCCCAGGATGCTTGTTTCCACTCCAGAGAGGACCTGGCTAGGCAGTTCATTGTGGACTGTTCCGATGAGACAAAGGGTCTAAAATGATTTGCATATCGCTGGGTCTAAACTGGGGGGGCATGGTGAGCAAAAGAACAATGAATTTAACTCAGATCTCTTGACTGGGGGTGAATGTTTGATTTATTCAGCATTTGGTTCATAATTTGTTTGCGTAGCACTTTTCACCCTTAGTGGGATGGGTATGCCCAGACGTGGGTCCCTTCCTCACTTGCCACTGGATTCAAGTTAGCCTGGCTAATGAAGGATAAGACCCAGAAACCGGTACCAGGATGCTTGTTTCAGTTTCAGGGAGGAGCTGGCTTGGCAGTTCGTTCTGGACTGTTCCCCCTGAGGCACAGGGTCAAGACTGATTTGCATAGCATATGGCTGGGTCTAACTGGGGTGGCATGGTGAGCAAAAGAACGATGGATTTAACCCAGATCTCTTGAATGGGGGATGAAGGTCTGATTTATTCAGCATTCCATCCAACATTTGTTTGGGTAGCACTTTTCACCCTTAGTGGGATGGGTATGCCCAGACGTGGGTCCCTTGCTCACTTGCCACTGAATTGAAGCTAGCCTGGCTGACGAAGGGTCATACCCAGAAACCGGTCCCACAATGCCTGTTTCCGGTCCAGGGAGGACCCTAGTTTGGCAATTCGGTCTGGACTGTTCCCATGAGGCACTGGGTCTAAACTGCTTTGCATATGGCTGGGTATAGACTGGGGTGGCATGTTGAACAAAAGAACTATTAATATAACCAAGATCTCTTGACTGGTGGTGAATGTACGATTTATTTTGCATTCCGTCCATCATTTGTTTGTGTAGCACTTTTCACCCTTAGTGTGATGGGCATCCCATACTTGGTTTCCTTGCTCACTTGCCACTGGATTCAAGCTAGCCTGGCTGATGAAGGGTAATACCCACAAACCGGTCCCAGGATGCTAGTTTCCACTCCAGAGAGGACCTGGCTAGGCAGTTCATTGTGGACTGTTCCCATGAGGCACAAAGTCAAGTCTGATTTCCATATGGCTGGGTCTGGACTGTTCCAATTAGGCACAGAATCAGGACTGATTTACATAAGTCTGGGTCTAAACTGGGGTGGCATGGTGAGCAAAAGAAAGATGGATTTAACCCAGATCTTTTGAATGTGGGTGAATGTTTGATTTATTCAGCATTCCGTCCATCATTTGTTTGCATAGCACTGTTCACCCTTAGTGAGATGGGTATGCCCAGACATGGGTCCCTTGCTCACTTGCCACTGGATTCAAGCTAGCCTGGCTGCTGAAGGGTAATACCCAGAAACCGGTCCCAGGATGCTAGTTTCCACTCCAGAGAGGACCTGGTTAGGCAGTTCATTGTGAACTGTTCCCATGAGGCACAAAGTCAAGTCTGATTTCCATATGGCTGGGTCTAAACTGGGGTGGCATTGTTAGCAAAAGTAATATGGATTTAAACCAGATCTCTTGACTAGGGGTGAATGTATGATTTGTTCACCATTTCGTCCATCATTTGTTTGGGTAGGACTTTTCACCATTAGTGTGATGGGTATGCCCAGATGTGGGTCCCATGCTCACTTGCCACTGGATTCAAGCTAGCCTGGCTGATGAAGGGTAATACCCAGAAACCGGTCTCAAGATGCTTGTTTCTTGTCCAGGGAGGACCTGGCTTGGCAGATTTGTCTGGACTGTTCCCATGCTGCATAGGGACAAGACTGATTTGCATATGGCTGGGTCTAAATTGGGGTATCATGATGAGCAAAAGAACAATGGATTTAACTCAGATCTCTTGACTGGGGCAGAATGTTTGATTTATTCAGCATTTCGTCCATCATCTGTTTGCGTAGCACTTTTCACCCTTAGTGGGATGGGTATGCCCAGACGTGGGTCCCTTGCTCACTTGCTACTGGATTCAAGCTACCCTGGCTAATGAAGGATAATACCCAGAAACCGGTACCAGGATGCTTGCTGCAAGTTCAGGGAGGAGCTGGCTTGGCAGTTCGGTCTGGACTGTTCTCATGAGGCACAGGGTCAAGACTGATTTGCTTAGCATATGGGTGGGTCTAAACTGGGGTGGCATGGTGAGAAAAAGAACGATGGACTTAACCCAGGTCTCTTGACTGGAGGATGAATTTATGATTTATTCAGCATTCCATAATCATTTGTCTGGGTAGCACTTTTCACCCTTAGTGAGATGGGTATGCCCAGACATGGGTCCCTTTTTTAGGTCTCGCTGAGCCCCAGCGCTTGCGCTGGCTCGAAGAGACATTTTGTATGTGGGATTTTCAAAGTGCTGCTGGCTGGCCTAACGCTTGCGTTCACGCGATCGTGCATGGGCACAGCCGGCCGCCAGCAGCACTTTGAAATATCGTGTGCGTCATCGCGATCACTTTCGCTTTCAGAGCGATCGCGATGATGCACGCGCACACACAACTCCCGCTTCTCCCCCTCCCCCACCACTTTTGCGTCTCCGGCCGCTCGCGCGCGGCCAACGCTTGTTTAATATTTGTTTTTGGTTTCCCATTGTTTGGGAACGCTATCACCTTGTTTTTGTGTTCCTATTACGTTCTATCCATACTGTGACTACTAACACTATTATGTTGGCCTCTCTTGTTTTCCTTCGCACATCTTTCATTTCTATATTAACCGCTGCTCTTTTTAGTCCTTCCTTTATTTCCAACTCCCCGTTCCTCCCTGTATTCCCTCTCGCACTGGTTCGAGTTTTAATCCTCGCTCTTTCTCAGACCAGCTCTCTGGGGGCTGTGTAGCTCTCTCGCTCTGTACCCCTCCCTGTACACTCCCATCTCGAGCGATACGTCGGACTCTCACTGCTCTAAATGGTCAGCAGAGGCCAGTAGGGCTGACTCCTGTCAGGCTATCCAAGACCTCCACAGACATCCGGCAGTAGCGGTAGCATTTAGCCCTCCCACAAGCTGAAGGTCAGAGCCCCCTTCGAAGGGCCGTGCATCAGCAGCGGCTTCAGTAGATCTGATGTTCAGGAAATGTCAGTGGCTGACGCAGAGATGCCCTTCTCGAGGCAGATCAGACCTGCACTGACCGAGGAGTCCTCTGCTGCCTCATTACTGAGGACGGATGGCGGAATTGAGGCCCAAGAGCCACATAGCAGCATACTGGACGAGGCTCAGCGGTAAAGAAATGCGAGTTCAGCAGAACGCACCACAGTAGCATTGAAAGCGCAGATGAGGATTCTTCGTCATAGGCCTTTGCATCTAAAGGTAGCGGCTCCCTCCTGGTTTGCAAGACACACTGAGGCATTGATTTAAAGACATCATGAGATGGTAGAGTTTCCATCTTCATGCACTCGAGGCATGCACACCATTTATACAGGGGAGGTGTGCACCGAACACAGGTGCATCCTTAAAGCGGGGGGACTCTGAGCCAAAGCTGCCAACTGGCCCAATGCCCTGGGGTTCATGGCTTTTTAACCTAGCGTTATATATCTCATACATTAAGATTCTGAATCCCTTGAAACTACTGCGCAGTTTCATCCTACACAGACATTAGGCCCTTCCAAACCTTTAAGGACCTCTACACCTCCTACATCGACTTCTCCTCTATGCTACTGTTTTTATGAAATCACTTGCTCCTTGAGCATTTTCAACAACCTATTAACCAACTTCAATGTTATCCTCACACCTCCAAGAGCAAGTTACCTATTGTCTAATCCCTCGTCATGTATGTATGTAGGAATGTCTGTCTATGTATGTAGGTATGTCTGTCTGTATGTATGTATGTGTGTATGTATGTTTGTATGTATGTAGTATTTCTATAGCGCACATCTAGCCAAAAGCCAATGAAGATGATGTAGGCCGTAACTCACATGAACAGAAGATGCATTTATGTTACACATGTTTTACGTGTTTGTTACATTCCACCACCGATTTGGCATTTTCCCTTGTGCAAGCAAACAAGTTCTTTGAAGGGGGGGGGGCTAAATATATGGAAACTAAGTTCCTGTTTGCAAGTGGGAGGATGTAATTTTCAAATATTGAGGCCTTTTAAAACAAGCATTTGCAATGCAATAGGTCTCGCATTTACGCGAGTTTAAGCTATTGGCATTGTAGATGACAATGCCTTTTATTTATGTTTTAAAGAAAGACATTTTCATTTACAATGCCAATAGCTTAAACTTGCGTAAATGCGAGACCTATTGCATTGCAAATGCTTGTCTCACTTGCCACTTGATTGAAGCTAGCCTGGCTGACAAAGGGTCATACCCAGGAACCGGTCCCACGATGCTTGTTTCTGGTCCAGGGAGGACCTAGCTTGGAAGTTCGGTCTGGACTGTTCTCATGAGGCACTGGGTCTAAACTGGTTTGCATATGGCTGGGTCTAAACTGGGGTGGCATGTTGAACAAAAGAACAATTAATTTCACCCAGATCTCTTGACTGGGGGTGAATGTATGATTTATTCAGCATTCCGTCTATCATTTGTTTGTGTAGCACTTTTCACCCTTAGTGGGATGGGTAAGCCCAGACTTGGTTCCCTTGCTCACTTGCCACTGGTTTTAAGCTAGCCGGGCAGATGAAGTGTAATACCCAGAAACTGGTCCCAGGATGCTTGTTTTCGGTCTAGGGTGGCCCTGGCTTGGCAGTTCGGTCGGGACTGTTCCCATGAGGCACAGGATCAGGACTGATTTGCATAAGGCTGGGTCTAAACTGGGGTGGCATGATGAGCAAAAGAAAGATGGATTTTACCCAGATCTCTTGAGTGTGGGTGAATGTATGATTTATTCAGCATTCCGTCCATCATTTGTTTGCATAGCACTTTTCACCCTTAGTGGGATGGGTATGCCCAGACATGGGTACCTTGCTCACTTGCCACTGGATTCAAGCTAGCCTGGCTGATGAAGGGTAATACCCAGAAACTGGTCCCAGGATGCTTCTTTCCACTCCAGAGAGGACCTGGCTAGGCAGTTCATTGTGGACTGTTCCCATGAGGCACAGAGTCAAGACTGATTTCCATATGGCTGGGTCTAAACTGGGGTGGCATTGTTAGCAAAAGAAATATGGAATTAACCCAGATCTCTTGACTGGGGGTGAATGTTTGATTTATTCAGCATTTTGTGCATCATTTGTTTGCGTAGCACTTTTCCCCCTTAGAGGGATGGGTATGCCCAGACGTGGGTCCCTTGCTATCTTGCCACTAGATTCAAGCTAGACAGGCTGATGAAGGGTAATACCCAGAAACTGTTCCCAGGATGCTTGCTTCAGGTTCAGGGCAGAGCTTGCTTTGCAGTTCGGTATTTACTGTTCCTATGAGGAACAGGGTCATAACTGATTTGCATAGCATAAGGCTGGGTCTAAACTGGGGTGGCATAGTGAGCAAAAGAATGATGGATATAACCCAGATCTCTTTACTGGGGGATGAATGTATGATTTATTCATCATTCCATCCATCATTTGTTTGGGTAGTACTTTTCACCCTTAGTGTGATAGGTATGCCCAGACGTGGGTCCCATGCTCACTTGCCACTGGATTCAAGCTAGCCTGGCTGATGAAGGGTAATACCCAGAAACTGGTCTCAAGATGCTCGTTTCTGGTTCAGGGAGGACCTGGCTTGGCTGTTCATTGTGGACTGTTCCCAGGAGGCACAGGGTCAAGACTGATTTGCATATGGCTGGGCCTAAACTGGGGAGGCATGTTCAACAAAAGAACAATTAATTTAACCAAATCTCTTGACTGGGGTTGAATGTATGATTTATTTAGCATTCGTTCCATCATTTGTTTGCATAGCACGTTGTCCCAGACGTGGGTCCCTTGCTCACTTGCCACTGTATTCAAGCTAGCCTGGCTGATGAAGGGTAGTACCAAGAAACCGGTCCCAGGATGCTTGTTTCTCGTCCAGGGAGGACCTCGCTTGGCAGTTCTGTCTGGACTGTTCCCATGAGGCATAGGATTAAGACTGATTTTAATATGGCTGGGTCTAAACTAGGGTGGCATGGTGAGCAAAAGAACAATGGATTTAACCCCGATCTCTTGACTGGGGGATGAATGTATGATTTATTCAGCATTCCATCCATCATTTGTTTGGGTAGCACATTTCACCCTTAGTGGGATGGATATGCCCAGATGTGGGTCCCTTGCTCACTTTCCACTGGATTTAAGCTAGCCTGGCTGATGAAGGATAATACCCAGAAACTGGTCCCAGGATGCTTGTTTCTGGTCCAAGGAGGACCTACCTTGGCATATCCATCTGGATTGTTCCCAGGAGGCACAGTGTCAAGACTGGTTTGCATATGGCTGGATCTAAACTGGGGTGGCATGGTGAGCGAAAGAACGATGGATTTAAACCAGATTGCTTGACTGTGGGGTGAATGTATAATTTATTCGTCATTCAATCCATCATTTGTTTGGGTAGCACTTTTCCCCCTTAGTGGGATGGGTATGCCCAGACATGGGTCCCTTGCTCACTTGCCACTGGATTCAAGCCGGCCTGGCTGATGAAGGGTAATACCAAGAAACCGGTCCCAGGATGCTTTTCTCTAGTCCAGGGAGGACCTGGCTTGGCAGTTCGGTCTGGACTGTTCCCATGAGGCATAGGGGCAAGACTGATTTGCATATGGCTGGGTCTAAACTGGGGTGACATGATGAGCAAAAGAACCACGGATTTAACCCCGATCTCTTGACTGGGGGATGAATATATGATTTATTTCGCATTCCATTCATCATTTGTTTGGCTAGCACTTTTCAACCTTAGTGGGATGAATATGACCAGACGCGGGTCCCTTGATCACTTGCCACTGGATTGAAGCTAAACTGGCTGTTGAAGGGTTATACCCAGAAACCGGTCCCAGGATGCTTTTTTCTGGTCCAGGGAGGACCTGGTTTGGCAGATCGGTCTGGACTGCTTCTCATGAGGCACAAGGTCTAAACTGATTTGCATATGGCTGGGTCTAAACTGGGGGGGGCATGGTGAGCAAAAGAACAATGGATTTAAACCAGATCTCAGGACTGGGGTCGAATGTATGATTTATACAGCATTTCGTCCATCATTTGTTTGCGTAGCACTTTTTTTTACCCTTAGTGGGATGGGTATGCCCAGATGTGGGTCCCTTGCTCACTTGCCACTGTATTCAAGCTAGCCTGGCTGATGAAGGGTAATAACCAGAAACCAGTCCCAGGATGCTCGTTTACGGTCCAGGGAGGACCTGGCTTGGCAGTTCGGTGTGGACTGTACCATGTGGCACATGGTCAAGACTGATTTGCATATAGCCGGGTCTAAACTGGGATGGCATGGTGAGCGAAAGAAAAGTGGATTTAACTCAGATCTCTTGACTAGGGTAGAATATATGATTAATTCAGCATTTTTCGTCCATCATTTGTTTGCGTAGCTGGCTTGGCAGTTCGGTCTGGACTGCCGGGCGGTATTTAACTGTTAGCAGTGACTTTTTTAACCTGCATTGAACCGTGTATTTTACCCATTTTTACTTGTGTTACTTCATTGTATATTTGCATCATTTTAAAATACTTTTAAGATCACACTGCGCAATCGATTGTATTTACCTTGTACTTGGAGGCTGCACCTGGTTCCCCCGCCCTGGTCCATCACGGCTGAGTGCCGATTGTTTGGAGGGCGGGGGCAGGCAGCACCAGTGATTGGAGGGTGACACTTCCGGTCCGGAGGGGGTGGAGGCAAGCTCTCGCGCCTGCGCCTACTTAGGGCCGATGTGTCAGCGTTCGCGCAGCGGAACCTGGAAAGGCTGCCGGGCGGTATTTAACTGTTAGTAGCAACTTTTTTAACCTGCATTGAACCGTGTATTTTACACGTTTTTACTTGTGTTACTTCATTGTATATTTGCATCATTTTAAAATACTTTTAAGATCACACTGCGCAATCGATCTTATTTACCTTGTACTGCGAGGCTGCACCTGGTTCCCCCGCCCCGATCCATCACGGCTGAGTGCCGATTGTGTGGAGGGCGGGGCAGGCAGCACCAGTGATTGGAGGGTGACACTTCCGGTCCGGAGGGGGTGGAGGCAAGCTCTCGTGCCTGCACCTACTTAGGGCCGATGTGTCAGCGTTCGCCCAGCAGACGCGCGCAGCGGGCGTGCCTAAGGCAAGCCCGTCTGCGCCCGTCCGCGCCCGACCGGGACCAGGGGCCACGACCCCTACCCCCACCAACCCCGCGGAGACAAATACTAGACCAAAAATCTAGTACTCAAGGGAATCCCTGCTAGTGCTATCACCCATCCAGACAAATGGGAACAAAATGCCATCTAGGAAGGCCTGTCCAGGAAACACCGAAGGACCGTTTTCCTGTCTTGGCTGTAAGTGGCAGAGTTTAATGCCTCAAGGCCACTCCCATACCGAGATAGATGACCAGCACACCATAAGATGCCTATACTTCAATGCCAGGTCAATACCCAAACATACCATTGACATTTGGGACACCCTAAATGAGAGAAATCCCGATCTAGTTTTTGTAACCGAGACATGGCTGGGGGATAAGAACCTCCCTGATATTGCCATTGCCCTGCCCCCTAAATTTAAAATTCTTAAACAAGATAGGCAGGGACAGAAGGGAGGTGGGGTGGCCATTATATTTAAAGATCACCTCACCTGTCTCCAGCCTGAAGTGGTGCTTACGGGAGAGCATGAAATACTATCATTCCAGGTATCTAGAAATAACCACATACTGCTCGGGGGAGCAGTAATTTACAACCCTCCAGGCCATCAAACTGATCTGAGTGCCAAACATTTTACTCAACTTTTCCCATTATGCCTAAAACACAAACACTACTTAGTCATAGGAGATTTTAATGTGCACTTTGAGGAAGCGCATAGTATTACTGCCAGGCATTTGGAAAGAGATATGCCGATTCTTAAACTCAAGCAATGGATTGTAGGTCCCACACATAGCGCTGGGCATCCTTTAGATCTGCTATTCTCCAATATAGAGTCAACAAGGATCCAGGAGATTATCCCTGTATCCTGGACAGATCACTCACTTGTATCTTTCACTTTTAATCTGCCGACGAATGCCACCAAATTCATTAAAACTGCACGAGTGGCAAACAGAGCCTGGAAACTAGTCACCCAGGACCGGTTTCAAGTCCGCTTCTCTTTAGACAATATAGCTACCCTAGAAGATTCCTCAGCAAATACAGAAGCTATTCGACTCGGAAGCTGAAATTTCTAAGACTCTAGATACTTTTGCACCTAAACTCACATTCCAGGCCAGAAATAAGTCCCTCTCTGAAAAGTGGTATTCACAGGACCTTAAGACACTGAAAAGGAAGTGTAAATCACTAGAACACGCCTGGAGAAGGTCGAAATTAGAATCAGACAGAATAAATTATAGGACTGAGTTAAGAATATACAACAACACCATTAAAGCATCAAAGAAGACCTACTTCTCCACCCGGATAAAAGAAAACTGTAACTCGGCCAAGGAACTTTTTAGAATTGTGAAGGAGCTTTGCAATGCAGCCAGTCTGTCGCAAACCCTGCCTCCTTCTAAGGAAAACTGTGAAAAGATTAGCGAGTTCTTCTCCAAGAAGATCAGCACAATCTATTCATCATTCACTAATGATCCCTCCCTACACCAAACCAACTGGGAATATCTACCTCCATACCCAGCTGGCGCAACACACATGGGCAACTTCGCCCCCCTCACAGAATCAGAGGTCGGAAAAGTTATGGCGGAAGTAAAATCAGGATCCCCCTTAGATCCATGCCCCCACTATATATTTTCTCAGATCACCCCGACAATATGCCCCTACGTTACTCATCTCCTCAACAGATCACTGGACACAACAGTATTCCCAGAAACATGGAAACAGGCCGTAGTGACCACCCTGCTAAAGAAAGCTGGAACAAACATTCATAACCCTGAAAATTATCGGCCTATTTCCCAGCTCCCATTCCTCTCTAAGGTCTTGGAGAAACTGGTAAACAGACAACTGGCCAACTACCTAGAGACTAACGAACTCCTGGACTGTTCTCAAACTGTCTTTAGAGCCACCAACAGTACAGAAACCACCCTTTTAGCGGTCCTAGACAACATAAGATCATCGACGGATCAGGGTAAAGCTGTTGCCCTGATCTTATTGGACTTGTCGGCGGCGTTCGACACGGTATCACATGATCTCTTGCTAAAAATCCTTTATGAAAAGGGTATTCATGCCAAAGCCCTCCAATGGCTCAACTCTTTTCTGAAAAACAGAACCCAGATGGTAAAAATGGGTCAGTTCTTCTCGGAAAAAAAAGACATAAGCTGTGATGTCTCCCAGGGAGCTTCCCTGAGTCCGACACTTTTCAATGCCTATGTTTCATCCTTGGCATTGATTAGCAGGAAATGGGGACTTAATATCTGCTCCTACGCAGACGACACACAGCTGATGATTACCATAGAAGACAGACATGAAGACACCAAGGTCAAGCTAAACAATTGCCTTTCAGAGATGGCAACATGGATGACCAAACACTGTCTCGAACTAAATACAGGGAAATCAGAGATACTACTCTTTGGTGGAGCACATTTAATCTGGGACCCAACCTAGTGGCCACAATCCTTGGGAGAGTCCCCAGCGCCCAAACAGTGCGCAAAAAATTTAGGTATAACCATTGACAACACTCTGTCCATGCAGGACCATGTGCGGGCCCTGTGTGGTAGAGGTTTTGCAATCCTAAAACTCTTAAGAAGGCTGTTCCCTTGGATCCCGCTAGATTGCAGAAGGATAGTCACACAGGCACTACTCACTAGCAGATTGGATTACAGCAATGCCCTGTATGTGGGCATGGCAGACTACCTCTTCTCACGCTTACAGGTGCTGCAAAACGCGGCCGCCAGGCTTTTTTGTAATAAAGGTAGATTTAGCTCTGCGTCCGCATGCATGAAAGAACTCCACTGGCTACCCATGCGCCAAAGAGCACAGTTCAAACTGTTGAGTCATGCGCACAGGGCACTGCACAATGTCGGACCTAAAATCCTTCATAACAAAATTGAATTTTATGTCCCCACAAGATGCCTGAGATCAAGACACCAAGCATTAGCCGGACCCAAGCGCATAAAAAAAGTTAGAGCCGGCGGTCGGTCATTCTCTTATCTGGCAGCTAAACATTGGAAAGAACTTCCTCTGTACCTGCGCCTTTCCGAAAACTATTTGTTGTTCAGGAAGCAGGTAAAATCACACCTTTTTCCAATGTCATAGGGATAAGTAGCTGAAGACCCCCAATACAACCTACCATATGTTCCGCTAAACAGCGCCATGATATCGGTCAGGATGATTGTCGCGCTTTACAAGTACAAATACAAATACAAATACTGTTCCCATGAGGCACAGGGTCAAGACTGGTTTGCATATTGCTGGGTCTAAACTGGGGTGGCATGGTGAGCAAAAGAACGATGGATTTAACCCAAATCTCTTGACTGGGGGATGAATGTATGATGTAATCAGCATTCCACCCATCGATAGGATCATTCGGAGTAGAGAAGCAGACTCCTCGCACCGCTCCAACTCTAAGACTCCGAAGGACTCCGAAGATAAAGACTGTCCTACTCCATCAATGTGTCGCTCTTTTGTTTTGTGTTTTGTGAATCTCTGCAATATATCTGCTGTAAAGCGCTCCGATACCCTAGGGTCAGGCCAGCGCTATATAAAACGTATTAAATAAATAAAATAAAAAAATTGCTACTGGATTGAAGCTAGCCTGGCGGATGAAGGGTAATACCCAGAAACGGGTCCCACTATGCTTGTTTCTGGTCCAGGAAGAACCTGGCTTGGCAGTTCGGTATGGACTGTTCCCATGAGGCACAGGATTAGGACTGATATGCATATGGCTGGGTCTAAGCTGGGGTGGCATGGGGAGCAAAAGAAAGATGGATTTAACCCAGATCTCTTCAGTGGTGGTGAATGTATGATTTATTCAGCATTCCGTCCATCATTTGTTTGCGTAGAACTTTTCACCCTTAGTGGGATGGGTATGCCGAGACGTGGGTTCCTTGCTCACTTGCCACTGTATTCAAGCTGCCTGGCTTTTGAAGGGTAATACGCAGAAACTGGTCCCACTATGCTTGTTTCTGGTCCACAGAGGACCTGATTTGGCAGTTCGGTCTGGACTGTTCCTATGAGACACAGGATCAGGACTGATTTGCATATGGGTGGGTCTAAACTGGGGTGGCATGGTGAGCAAAAGAAAGATCGATTTAACCCAGAACTCCTCAGTGGGGTGAATGTATGATTTATTCACCATTTCGTCTATCATTTGTTTGCGTAGCACTTTTCACCCTTACTGGGTTGGGTAAGCCCAGACGTGGGTCCCTTGCTCACTTGCCACTGGATTCAAGCTAGCCTGGCTGATGAAGGGTAATACCAAGAAACCAGTCCCAGGATGTTTGTTTCCGGTCCAGGGAGGACCGGGCTTGACAGTTCGGTCTGAATTGTTCCCATGAGGCACAGGATCAGGACTGATTTGCATATGGCTGGGTCTAAACAGGATTGGCATGGTGAGCAAAAGAAAGATTGAGTTAACCCAGACCTCTTCAGTGGGGGTTAATGTAGGATGTATTCACCATTCTATCCATCATTTGTTTGCGTAGCACTTTTCACCCTTACTGGGATGGGAATACCCAGACATGGGTCCCTTGCTTACTTGCCACTGGATTCAAGCTAGACTGGCTGATGAAGGGTAATACCCATAAACCAGTCCCAGGATGCTTGCTTCCTGTCCAGGGAGGACCTGGCTTGGCAGTTCGGTCTGGACTGTTCCCATGTGGCACAGGGTCAAGACTGATTTGCATAAGGCTGGGTCTAAACTGGGGTGGCATGGTGACCAATAGAACGATGGATTTAATCCAGATGTCTTGACTGGGGTGAATGTATGATTTATTCAGCATTCCGTCTATAATTTGTTTACGTAGCACTTTTCACCCTTAGTGGGATAGGTATGCCCAGATGAGGGTCCCTTGATCACTTGCCACTGGATTCAAGCTAGCCTGGGTGATGAAGGGTAATACCCAGAAACCGGTCCAAGGATGCTTGTTTCTGGTCCAGGGATGACCTGGCTTGGCAGTTTGGTCTGGACTGCTCCCATGAGGCACAGGGTCAAGACTGATTTGCATATGGCTGGGTCTAAACTGGGGTGGCATGGTGACCAAAAGAACAATGAATTTAAACCAGATCTTTTGAATTGGGGCGAATGTATGATTTATTCACCATTCTATCCATCATTTTTTTGTGCAACACTTTTCACAGTTAGTGGGATAGGTATGCCCAGACTTGGGTCTCTTGCTCACTTGCCAATGGATCCAAGCTAGTCTGGCTGATAAAGGGTAATACCAAGAAACCAGTCCCAGGATGTTTGTTTCCGGTCCAGGGAGGACCGGGCTTGACAGTTCGGTCTGAATTGTTCCCATGAGGCACAGGATCAGGACTGATTTGCACATGGCTGGGTCTAAACAGGATTGGCATGGTGAGCAAAAGAAAGATTGAGTTAACCCAGACCTCTTCAGTGGGGGTTAATGTATGATGTATTCACCATTCTATCCATCATTTGTTTGCGTAGCACTTTTCACCCTTACTGGGATGGGAATACCCAGACATGGGTCCCTTGCTTACTTGCCACTGGATTCAAGCTAGACTGGCTGATGAAGGGTAATACCCATAAACCAGTCCCAGGATGCTTGCTTCCTGTCCAGGGAGGACCTGGCTTGGCAGTTCGGTCTGGACTGTTCCCATGTGGCACAGGGTCAAGACTGATTTGCATAAGGCTGGGTCTAAACTGGGGTGGCATGGTGAGCAAAAGAACAATGGATAAAACCAGATCTCTTGACTGGGGTCGAATGTATGATTTATTCAGCATTTCGTCCATCATTTGTTTGCGTAGCACTTTTCACCCTTAGTGGGTTGGGTATGCCCGGACGTGCGTCCCTTGCCCACTTGCTACTGGATTGAAGCTAGCCTGGCTGATGAAGGGTTATACCCAGAAACGGGTCCCAGGCTGATTGTTTCCAGTCCAGGGAGGACCTGGCCTGACAGTTCAGTCTGGATTGTTCCCATGAGGCAAAGAATCAGGACTGATTTGCATATGGCTGGGTCTAAACAGGATTGGCATGGTGAGCAAAAGAAAGATTGATTTAACCCAGACCTCTTCAGTGGGGATGAATGTATGATTTATTCAGCATTCCGTCTATCATTTGTTTGCGTAGCATGTTTCACCCTTACTGGGTTGGGTATGCCCAGACATGAGTCCCTTGCTTACTTGTCACTGGATTCAAGCTAGCCTGGCGGCTGAAGGGTAATACCCAGCAACCGGTCTCAAGATTCTTATTTCCGGTCCAGGGAAGACCTGGCTTGGCATTTCGGTCTGGACTGTTCCCATGAGTCACAGGGTCAAGACTGATTCGCATATGGCTGGGTCTAAACTGGGGTGGCATGGTGAGCAAAAGAGCGATGGATTTAATCCAGATCTCTTGACTGGGGTGAATGTATGATTTATTCGGCATTCCGTCCATAATTTGTTTACGTAGCACTTTTCACCCTTAGTGGGATGGGTATGCCCAGACGAGAGTCCCTTGATCACTTGCCACTGGATTCAAGCTAGCCTGGGTGATGAAGGGTAATACGCAGAAACCGGTCCAAGGATGGTTGTTTCTGGTCCAGGGATGACCTGGCTTGGCAGTTCGGTCTGGACTGTTCTCATGAGGCACAGGGTGAAGACTGATTGGCATATGGCTGGGTCTAAACTGGGGTGGCATGGTGAGCAAAAGAACAATGAATTTAAACCAGATCTCTTGAGAGGGGGTGAATGTATGATTTATTCAGTATTCCCTCCATCATTTTTTTGCGTAGTACTTTTCAGTTAGTGGGATAGGTATACCCAGACTTGGGTCTCTTGCTCACTTGCCAATGGATTCAAGCTAGTCTGGCTGATGAAGGGTAATACCCAGAAACCAGTCCCAGGATGTTTGTTTCCGGTCCAGGGAGGACCAGGCTTGACAGTTCGGTCTGAATTGTTCCCATGAGGCATAGGATCAGGACTGATTTGCATATGGCTGGGTCGAAACAGGATTGGCATGGTGAGCAAAAGAAAGAATGAGTTAACACAGACTTCTTCAGTGGGGGTGAATGTATGATTTATTCAGCATTCTATCCATCATTTGTTTGCGTAGCACTTTTCACCCTTACTGGGATGGGAATGCGCAGACATAGGTCCCTTGCTTACTTGCCACTGGATTCAAGCTAGACTGGCTGATGAAGGGTAATACCCATAAACTAGTCCCAGGATGCTTGCTTCCTGTCCAGGGAGGATCTGGCTTGGCAGTTCAGTCTGGACTGTTCCCATGTGGCACAGGGTCAAGACTGATTTGCATAAGGCTGGGTCTAAACTGGGGTGGCATGGTGAGCAAAAGAACAATGGATTAAACCAGATCTCTTGACTGGGGTCGAATGTTTGATTTATTCAGCATTTCGTCCATCATTTGATTGCATAGCACTTTTCACACTTAGTGGGTTGGGTATGCCCGGACGTGGGTCCCTTGCCCACTTGCTACTGGATTGAAGCTAGCCTGGCTGATGAAGGGTTATACCCAGAAACCGGTTCCAGGATGATTGTTTCCCATCCAGGGAGGACCTGGCTTGACATTCAGTCTGGATTGTTCCCATGAGGCACAGAATCAGGACTGATTTGCATATGGCTGGGTCTAAACAGGATTGGCATGGTGAGCAAAAGAAAGATTGATTTAACCCAGACCTCTTCAGTGGGGATGAATGTATGATTTATTCAGCATTCCGTCTATCATTTGTTTGCATAGCACTTTTCACCCTTACTGGGTTGGGTATGCCCAGACATGAGTCCCTTGCTTACTTGTCACTGGATTCAAGCTAGCCTGGCGGATGAAGGGTAATACCCAGAAACCGGTCTCAGGATTCTTATTTCCGGTCCAGCGATGACCTGGCTTGGCATTTCGGTCTGGACTGTTCCCATCAGTCACAGGGTCAAGACTGATTTGCATATGGCTGGGTCTAAACTGGGGTGGCATGGTGAGCAAAAGAGCGATGGATTTAATCCAGATCCCTTGACTGGGGTGAATGTATGATTTATTCAGCATTCCGTCCATCATTTGTTTGCGTAGCACTTTTCACCCTTAGTTGGATGGGTATGCCCAGACGTGGGTCCCTTGCTCACTTGCCACTGGATTCAAGCTAGCCTGGCTGATGAAGGGTAATACCCAGAAACCGGTCCAAGGATGCTTGTTTCCGGTCCAGGGATGACCTGGCTTGGCAGTTCGGTCTGGACTGTTTCCATGAGGCACAGGGTCAAGACTGATTTTGATATGGCTGGGTCTAAACTGGGGTGGCATGGTGAACAAAAGAACAATGAATTTAACCCAGATCTCTTGAGAGGAGGTGAATGTATGATTTATTCAGCATTCCCTCCATCATTTGTTTGTGTAGCACTTTTCACCCTTATTGCGATGGGTATGCCCAGACGTGGGTCCCTTGCTCACTTGCCACTGGATTCAAGCTAGCCTGGCTGATGAAGGGTAATACCCAGAAACCGGTCCAAGGATGCTTGTTTCCGGTCCAGGGATGACCTGGCTTGGCAGTTCGGTCTGGACTGTTTCCATGAGGCACAGGGTCAAGACTGATTTTGATGTGGCTGGGTCTAAACTGGGATGGCATGGTGAACAAAAGAACAATGAATTTAACCCAGATCTCTTGAGAGGAGGTGAATGTATGATTTATTCAGTATTCCCTCCATCATTTGTTTGTGTAGCACTTTTCACCCTTATTGCGATGGGTATGCCCAGACGTGGGTCCCTTGCTCACTTGCCACTAAGTTCAAGCTGGCCTGGCTGATGAAAGGTAATACCCAGAAACCGGTCTCAGGATGATTGTTTCAGGTCCAGGAAGGATCTAGCTTGGAAGTTCGGTCTCGACAGTTCTCATGAGGCACAGGATCAAGACTGATTGGCATATGTCTGCGTCTAACCTGGGGTGGCATGGTGAGCAAAAGAAAGATCGATTTAGCCCAGAACTCTTCAGTGGGGTGAAGGTATGATTTATTCACCATTTTGTCTATCATTTGTTTGTGTAGCACTTTTCACCCTTATTCCGATGGGTATGCCCAGACGTGACTCCCTTGCTCACTTGCCACTAAGTTCAAGCTGGCCTGGCTGATGAAAGGTAATACCAATAAACCAGTCCCAGGTTGTTTGTTTCCTGTCCAGGGAGGACCTGGCTTGGCAGTTCGGTCTGGACAGTTCCCATGTGGCACAGGGTCAAGACTGATTTGCATAAGGCTGGGTCTAAACTGGGGTGGCATGATGACCAATAGAACGATGGATTTAATCCAGATCTCTTGACTGGGGTGAATGTATGATTTATTCAGCATTCCGTCCATAATTTGTTTATGTAGCACTTTTCACCCTTAGTGGGATGGGTATGCCCAGACGAGGGTCCCTTGATCACTTTCCACTGGATTCAAGCTAGCCTGGGTGATGAAGGGTAATACGCAGAAACCGGTCCAAGGATGCTTGTTTCTGGTCCAGGGATGACCTGGCTTGGCAGTTCGGTCTGGACTGTTCCCATGAGGCACCGGGTCAAGACTGATTTGCATATGGCTGGGTCTAAACTGGGGTGGCATGGTGAGCAAAAGAACAATGAATTTAAACCAGATCTCTTGAGAGGGGGTGAATGTATGATCTATTCAGTATTCCCTCCATCATTTTTTTGCGTAATACTTTTCACAGTTAGTGGGATAGGTATACCCAGACTTGGGTCTCTTGCTCACTTGCCAATGGATTCAAGCTAGTCTGGCTGATGAAGGGTAATACCCAGAAACCAGTCCCAGGATGTTTGTTTCCGGTCCAGGGAGGACCAGGCTTGACAGTTCGGTCTGAATTGTTCCCATGAGGCATAGGATCAGGACTGATTTGCATATGGCTGGTTCTAAACAGGATTGGCATGGTGAGCAAAAGAAAGAATGAGTTAACCCAGACCTCTTCAGTGGGGGTGAATGTATGATTTATTCAGCATTCTATCCATCATTTGTTTGTGTAGCACTTTTCACCCTTACTGGGATGGGAATGCGCAGACATAGGTCCCTTGCTTACTTGCCACTGGATTCAAGCTAGACTGGCTGATGAAGGGTAATACCCATAAACCAGTCCCAGGATGCTTGTTTCCTGTCCAGGGAGGACCTGGCTTGGCAGTTCGGTCTGGACTGTTCCCATGTGGCACAGGGTCAAGACTGATTTGCATAAGGCTGGGTCTAAACTGGGATGGCATGGTGAGCAAAAGAACAATGGATTAAACCAGATCTCTTGACTGGGGTCGAATGTATGATTTATTCAGCATTTCGTCCATCATTTGTTTGCGTAGCACTTTTCACGCTTAGTGGGTTGGGTATGCCCGGACGTGGGTCCCTTGCCCACTTGCTACTGGATTGAAGCTAGCCTGGCTTATGAAGGGTTATACCCAGAAACCGGTTCCAGGATGATTGTTTCCCGTCCAGGGAGGACCTGACTTGACATTTCAGTCTGGATTGTTCCCATGAGGCACAGAATCTGGACTGATTTGCATATGGCTGGGTCTAAACAGGATTGGCATGGTGAGCAAAAGAAAGATTGATTTAACCCAGACCTCTTCAGTGGGGATGAATGTATGATTTTATTCAGCATTCCGTCTATCATTTGTTTGCATAGCACTTTTCACCCTTACTGGGTTGGGTATGCCAAGACATGAGTCCCTTGCTTACTTGTCACTGGATTCAAGATAGCCTGGCGGATGAAGGGTAATACCCAGAAACCGGTCTCAGGATTCTTATTTCCGGTCCAGGGATGACTTGGCTTGGCATTTCGGTCTGGACTGTTCCCATCAGTCACAGGGTGAAGACTGATTTGCATATGGCTGGGTCTAAACTGGGGTGGCATGGTGAGCAAAAGAGCGATGGATTTAATCCAGATCCCTTGACTGGGGTGAATGTATGATTTATTCAGCATTCCGTCCATCATTTGTTTGCGTAGCACTTTTCACCCTTAGTTGGATGGGTATGCCCAGACGTGGGTCCCTTGCTCACTTGCCACTGGATTCAAGCTAGCCTGGCTGATGAAGGGTAATACCCAGAAACCGGTCCAAGGATGCTCTTTTCCGGTCCAGGGATGACCGGGCTTGGCAGTTCGGTCTGGACTGTTTCCATGAGGCACAGGGTCAAGACTGATTTTCATGTGGCTGGGTCTAAACTGGGGTGGCATGGTGAACAAAAGAACAATGAATTTAACCCAGATCTCTTGAGAGGAGGTGAATGTATGATTTATTCAGTATTCCCTCCATCATTTGTTTGTGTAGCACTTTTCACCCTCATTGCGATGGGTATGCCCAGACGTGACTCCCTTGCTCACTTGCCACTAAGTTCAAGCTGGCCTGGCTGATGAAAGGTAATACCCAGAAACCGGTCTCAGGATGCTTGTTTCCGGTCCAGGAAGGATCTAGCTTGGAAGTTCAGTCTCGACTGTTCCCATGAGGCACAGGATCAAGACTGATTGGCATATATCTGAGTCTAACCTGGGGTGGCATGGTGAGCAAAAGAATGATGGATTTAACCCAGATCTCTTGACTCAGGGTGAATCTATGATTTATTTAGCATTCCATCCATCATTTGTTTGCCTAGCACTTTTCACCCTTCGTGGGATGGGTTTGCTGAGACATGGGTCCCTTGCTCACTTGCCACTGAATTCAAGCTAGCCTGGCTAATGAAGGGTACTACCCAGAAAACGGACCCAGGATGCTCGTTTCCGGTCGAGGGAGGACCTGGCTTGGCAGTTCGGTGTGAACTGTTCCCATGTGGGACAGGGTCAAGACAGATTTGCATAAGGCTGTGTCTAAACTGGGGTGGCATGGTGAGCAAAAGAACAATGGATTAAACCAGATCTCTTCACTGGGGTCAAATGTATGATTTATTCACCATTTCGTCCATCATTTGTTTGCGTAGCACTTTTCACGCTTAGTGGGTTGGGTATGCCCGGACGTGGGTCCCTTGCCCACTTGCTACTGGATTGAAGCTAGCCTGGCTGATGAAGGGTTATACCCAGAAACCGGTCCTAGTATGATTGTTTCCATTCCAGGGAGGACCTGGCTTGACAGTTCAGTCTGGATTGTTCCCATGAGGCACAGAATCAGGACTGATTTGCATATGGCTGGGTCTAAACAGAATTGGCATGGTGAGCAAAAGAAAGATTGATTTAACCCAGACCTCTTCAGTGGGGATGAATGTATGATTTATTCAGCATTCCGTCTATCATTTGTTTGCATAGCACTTTTCACGCTTACTGGGTTGGGTATGCCCAGACATGAGTCCCTTGCTTACTTGTCACTGGATTCAAGATATCCTGGCGGATGAAGGGTAATACCCAGAAACCGGTCTCAGGATTCTTATTTTCGGTCCAGGGATGACCTGGCTTGGCATTTCGGTCTGGACTGTTCCCATGAGTCACAGGGTCAAGACTGATTTGCATATGGCTGGGTCTAAACTGGGGTGGCATGGTGAGCAAAAGAGCGATGGATTCAATCCAGATCCCTTGACTGGGGTGAATGTATGATTTATTCAGCATTCCGTCCATCATTTGTTTGCGTAGCACTTTTCACCCTTAGTTGGATGGGTATGCCCTGACGTGGGTCCCTTGCTCACTTGCCACTGGATTCAAGCTAGCCTGGCTGATGAAGGGTAATACCCAGAAACCGGTCCAACGATGCTTGTTTCCGGTCCAGGGATGACCTGGCTTGGCATTTTGGTCTGGACTGTTTCTTTGAGGCACAGGGTCAAGACTGATTTTCATGTGGCTGGGTCTAAACTGGGGTGGCATGGTGAACAAAAGAACAATGAATTTAACCCAGATCTCTTGAGAGGAGGTGAATGTATGATTTATTCAGTATTCCCTCCATCATTTGTTTTTGTAGCACTTTTCACCCTCATTGCGATGGGTATGCCCAGACGTGACTTCCTTGCTCACTTGCCACTAAGTTCAAGCTAGCCTGGCTAATGAAGGGTACTACCCAGAAAACGGTCCCAGGATGCTCGTTTCCGGTCGAGGGAGGACCTGGCTTGGCAGTTCGGTGTGAACTGTTCCCATGTGGCACAGGGTCAAGACTGATTTGCATATAGCTGAGTCTAAACTGGGATGGCAGGGTGAGCGAAACAACAATGGATTTAACTCAGATCTCTTGACTACGGTAGAATATATGATTAATTCAGCATTCCGTCCATCATTTGTTTGCGCAGCACTTTTCACCCATAGTGGGATGGCTATGCCCATGCGTGGGTCCCTTGCTCACTTGCCACTGGATTCAAGTGAGCCTGGCTGATGAAGGGCAATATACAGAAACCAGTCCCAGGATGCTTGTTTCCGTTTCAGGGAGGAGCTGGCTTGGCAGTTCGGTCTGGACTGTTCCCATGAGGCACAGGGTCAAGACTGGTTTGCATATGGCTGGGTCTAAACTGGGGTGGCATGGCGAGCAAAAGAACGATGGAATTATCCCAGATCTCTTGACTGGGGGATGAATGTATGATGTAATCAGCATTCAATCCATCGATAGGATCATTCGGAGTAGGGAAGCAGAGTCCTTGCACCGCTCCAACTCTAAGTCCACGAAGGGCTCCGAAGATAAAGACTGTCCTAATCCATCAATGTGTCGCTCTTTTGTTTTGTGTTTTGTGAATATCTGCAATGTATCTGCTGTAAAGTGCTCCGATACCCTAGGGTCAGGCCAGCGCTATATAAAACGTATTAAATAAATAAAATAAAAAACTTGCTACTGGATTGAAGCTAGCCTGGCCAATGAAGGGTAATACCCAGAAATGGGTCCCAGGATGCTTGTTTCCAGTTCAGAGACGACCTGGTTTGACAGTTCGGTGTGGACTGTTACCATGAGGCACAGGGTCAAGACTGATTTCCATATGGCTGGGTCTAAACTGGGGTGGCATGGTGAGGAAAAGAACGATGGATTTAACCCAGATCTCTTGACTGTGGTGAATGTATGATTTATTCAGCATTCCGTCCATCATTTCTTTGCGTAGAACTTTTCACCCTTTGTGGGATGGGTATGCCCAGACGTGGGTTCCTTGCTCACTTGCCACTGGATTCAAGCTAGCCTGGCTGATGAAGGGTAATACCCAGAAACCGGTCCCAGGATGCTTGTTTCCGTTCCAGGGAGGACCTGGCTTGGCAGTTCGGTCTGGACTGTTACTATGTGGCTCAGGGTCAAGACTGATTTGCATATGGCTGGGTCTAAACTGGGGTGGCATGGTGAGTAAAAGAACAATGGATTTAAACCGGATCTCTTGACTGGGGTCGAATGTATGATTTATTCAGCATTCTGTCCATCATTTGTTTGCGTAGCACTTTTCGCCATTAGTGGGATGGGTATGCCCAGATGTGGGTCATTTGCTCACTTGCCACTGGATTCAAGATTGCCTAGCTGATGATGGGTAATAACCAGAAACCGGTCCCAGGATGCTTGTTTCCGGTCCAGGGAGGACCTGAATTGGCAGTTTGATCTGGACTGTTCCCATGAGGTACAGGGTCAAGACTGATTTGCATATGGCTGGGTCTAAACTGGGGTGGCATTGTGAGCAAAAGAACAATGGATTCAACCAAGATATCTTGACTGGGGTTAAATATATGATTTATTCAGCATTCGGTCCATCATTTGTTTGCGTAGCACTTTTCACCGTTAGCGGGATGAGTATGCCCAGACGTGGGTACCTTGCTCACTTTTAAATATCAATGGAGAGTGGATCACAGGTCCTGAAAGAACCAGGGTTAGTAGGAACAGTACCAAGTACTGTTAAGAAACCCTCAATCACGTGTTAGTTCACAGGTGGAATTCTAGCGGTATGTTCGATTATCCGCTACTTGCTTGACAACGTGACAGCATCATCATCGGGTTAATGAATGCTTCCTCCACCCGGAGGTTAATTCCTCTGGTTTTTTCAGTTGTGATCAGAGAACCGTGTTTGGTGTGTTGTGAAGTGCTATATAGTGGGTGAAAAGAAATTTAAAAGACTCGAAAGAACCAGTTTGTAATTTTAATGAAACTGGATTCGAGTTAGATTAAAAAACACTTGTCCTGCACTGGGTAGACTAATTAGGGTCTAGTACACTAAAATAATTATGTGTCCAGAAAATAGGTCGACGTGTTTCAGCCTTATCTCATGCCCCGAAGGGTCATATAGGCTTTCATCAGGACCCTAGTGTATGTGTAGGAGACTCCTTAATTTGAAGGGATCTCCCTCGTGAAATGGGTGAGTCCCGTTATCTCACCAGTCAGTCTGAGTTCAATTCGAACCTATTTCTAAAAAAGAGTGTGAGGAAAGAAAATAAAATAAAATAAATGTTAGAAATACAGTCCGTGTGTGAGCTGTCAGGATGTTCAAAATTCGAGACATCAACTGTCGTAGCAATTTATAAAAAAGGCAATGCTTTTTACATGTAACATAACCAATTTGGCCAATCATATTCATTCATATGCAGTAAAAGGCAAAATCAGCCCTCCCTTCTAAAAGATGTCAAATTATAAGAAAAAGGACTTTACAAGTAAAACATAACAACCAGATAATCATGATATTGCGAGCAGGTAACGTGTCCCAATGGGGCTCTATATTCTAGGCGAAGAGTGAACCATAACGTGAATAATATCTTGTAGTATCAGACTGTGCGCCAACAAATTGATCTCATTCATAATCATGGCAAGTCTATCTCTTTAGGAAATGAAAAGAAACACGTACATCAGGCAGTGCATTTGGTAGAAAAGGTCAATTATTTGACGTGCCGAAACTCCCTGAGATGGCGGGAGGTATTGTTAATAAAAATGAAAATGAAAAAGAACGCTGCCAACATATTAATCAATGTAAATCAGGGAAGGTTATTTTACAAAGGATTAAAAAACAGCATAATCAGCGTTTCAGAATGAAAACAGTGGCACTATATTCTTGGCGAAGAGTGAGCCATCGCGTGAGTAATATCTTATGGTATCAGGCTATGCGTCAACAAATTGGTCTCATTCAAAATTATGGCAAGTCTATCTCTTTAAGGAAACGGAACACGGACTTCGGTCAGTGCAACCGGTAGAGAGGTCAATTAGTTGGCATGCCCAAACTCCCTGAGATAGCGGGAGATATTGTTAATAAAAATGAACATTGTCAACATATTCATCAATATAAATCAGGGAGACGGACTCTGAAGCCAAACTTAAGGTTATTTACCAAAGGGTTAAAAAACGGCATCGTCAGCTTTTCAAAATGGGAAAAGAATACCTTGATTGTTCAATTTGTGGGTTACATCCGATGGTGTAAGCTCTGCCCGCTCTTTTCGGCGGTTAGTGACTTGTTCTGTCACTGCTTCTCTCCACCCGGTGTATTGTGCAAGATAAAGGGCGAGTTCGTAGAAGACAAAAGAGGACTTGTGTCACTTATAACTCCCCTGTCTCATTGTTAATAGCGTGCATATAATTAACACTCAAATCTGTAGATCACTTGAAGATATTATGATATTATTTTGCATTTTTTTGTGATTCATGAATTTTCGCTACGGAATAAAGTTTTACTTGTTTCAATAAAGTAGATATAGGGACTTGTGTGAGTGCTTAGTTTCTCACCTGGCATGTTGCCTCACAAGGCTGTACTTCACAGGACAGCGGCTCATTCGCGCCTATGAGATTATAGCTCTGATCAGACAGTACGACTAGTCAGAAAAGAAAGATTTCCCATTCTTCATCACAGCAACTGTGCCAATGCTGGTCGAATCGAAAAGAAGTACTGCTATATTTTTACACAAAGTGTGTCTTCTTTGAAAGTTGTCGAAAAAGAGAACATATGGTTCCTTGTACATAACATGCTAAGTATTCGCTGTCATCATCAAATACTTTCAGCACCAATGCACAGAGGCAACCGATCAATGTTTAGACCATGATGTCACACATTCAGCGATGAGCGGCTATGCCATGACACGAATTTAGATGTCTCTGTGAGGATGATGTTCATTCATATTCCTCATGTCATTTCTACTGGCAAATTCTTCTCTTGATGCTCAGCCACGGAATATTGTCATTTAATCCTTGAATATGTGTGCGTAAGCGGTAAACCCACCTCTGCTCCTTTTCGAACAAGATGTTTTCTGCATTAACATTTTTCATAGTTAGTGTCTCTAGAACCACCCATTGTAGGTGATCAACTGTATGTCCTTTCTCGAGGAAGTGACTACTCATCTTGGTTGTGGTTTTCTTACATTTAACGTTGGTCTTGTGTTCGCAAAGTCGTAGCTTCACTTTGCGCAGGTCATCCCTATGTAATGTAATCCGCAGGGGCAGGTGATCATGTAAATTACATGGGTAGTATTACAATTGGTGTGGTTCCTCAAGGTCCATTTCAGGTCTGGTAGTAGTTGTAAAGTCTTAGTTGCTTTTGTGAGGTAACAGACCGAGCAGGAACCACAAGGGTAGTGTCCAGTTACTGGTGTATAGTCCCATAAGCTAGAAGTGATCATCAGACTAGGTTTTGATGGTGGTCTGGTATGCACTAGCATATCTTTCAGGTTTCTGGTTCGTTTGCTTGAAAATCTTGGTTTCGGCCATTTCAGAGAGCCGGAGGTGAGGATTTTCCAATTCTTGTTAATGATCTTTTTAACATCATTGGATACCACACTGTAGGTACTCACACAGGTGACAAGATCTTTTGTGGGTTCTTTCACTATTGTTTCCATGAGGGTTTCCCTTTGTTGATTTCTTGCTCTCTTTTGGCTCTTCTTGATGGTACGCTGAGGGAAGTCCCTATTTTGCAGTTTGTTGCAGAGATCTTTAGCTTGTTCCTTATAATCTCGGATGTTGCTGCAGTTCCGTCGTAGACGGAGAAACTGCCCATATGGTAAATTCTCCCTCATTGGGCGCGGGTGAAAACTCTTAAATGACAATAAACTGTTCTTGGCAGTAGGTTTAAAGAAGGTTTTTGTCTGGATAGTATCGTTTTCGATGAATATGGTGACATCTAGGAAATCCAGTGTGTCTGGACTGGCTGAGTAAGTAAATTTCAACCATTCATCTCTAGTATTCAACCAATGATGGAAGTCGATGAGGGTTTCTTTACTCCCTTCCCAGATCAGCAGAACGTCATCGATATAACGTTTCCAGAAGACTTTCCAGAAGACTATCCGCTCGCGAAAGGGATTAGTCGGACACAGTATGTTCTTGGTCTCGAAATCACTCATGTATAATCCGGCCACACTCGGCGCAAATGTACTCCCCATGGAAGTACCATGGCATTGTCTTTACATGGTGTTGTTGTACTCAAAATTATTTTCAGTGAGCGCCAGTCTACAACATTCAAGAATAAAATGTCTGGGCGTCTTGTGGTCCCATTGTTGACTGAATAGTAGTTCCTCCAAAGCGTCTAGTGTCTTTTTCTGTGGAAGACTGGTGTACAAACTCTCCACATCTAAACCCACTAGAAGCATCTTATCTCCTGAAAATTGTTGATCTTGAAGTAGGTTTAGGAGGTCTTTCGTATCCTTAAGATAGGTAGGTGTCTTTTGTACCAAAGGTTTTAGGTAATGATCCGCAAATTGGGACAAAGGTTCCAAAACAGATCCGATCCCTGAGACGATTGGTCTCCCTGGGGGTGGTCTTCGTTCCTTGTGGATCTTTGGAAGCGAGTAGAAATATGGCATCCTTGGTGTCCGGGCCAGGAGAAAATCTGCCTCGGTCTTTGAGATCCAGTTGTTGGTTTCAGCTTCATCACCATTAATGTGATAAGAGGTCAGAACATTGTTGGTCATAGCTTTCTACAATGTTCTGACCTCTTATCAGACAGAAAATTCTATGAAGTGATCACAACAGACCCTACAGAACGCTTACAGAGAACCATCACATTAATGGTGGATGAAGCTGAAACCAACAACTGGATCTCAAAGACCGAGGCAGATTTTCTCCTGGCCCGGACACCAAGGATGCCATATTTCTACTCGCTTCCAAAGATCCACAAGGAACGAAGACCACCCCCAGGGAAACCAATCGTCTCAGGGATCGGATCTGTTTTGGAACCTTTGTCCCAATTTGCGGATCATTACCTAAAACCTTTGGTACAAAAGACACCTACCTATCTTAAGGATACGAAAGACCTCCTAAACCTACTTCAAGATCAACAATTTTCAGGAGATAAGATGCTTCTAGTGGGTTTAGATGTGGAGAGTTTGTACACCAGTCTTCCACAGAAAAAGACACTAGACACTTTGGAGGAACTACTATTCAGTCAACAATGGGACCACGAGACGCCCAGGCATTTTATTCTTCAATGTTGTAGACTGGCGCTCACTGAAAATCATTTTGAGTACAACAACACCATGTACAGACAATGCCATGGTACTTCCATGGGGAGTACATTTGCGCCGAGTGTGGCCGGATTATAAGTGAGTGATTTCGAGACCAAGAACATACTGTGTCCGACTAATCCCTTTCGCGAGCAGATAGTCTTCTGGAAACGTTATATCGATGACGTTCTGCTGATCTGGGAAGGGAGTAAAGAAACCCTCATTGACTTCCATCATTGGCTGAATACTAGAGATGAATGGTTGAAATTTACTTACTCAGCCAGTCCAGACACACTGGATTTCCTAGATGTCACCATATTCATCGAAAACGATACTATCCAGACAAAAACCTTCTTTAAACCTACTGCCAAGAACAGTCTATTGTCATTTAAGAGTTTTCACCCGCGCCCAATGAGGGAGAATTTACCATATGGGCAGTTTCTCCGTCTACGACGGAACTGCAGCAACATCCGAGATTATAAGGAACAAGCTAAAGATCTCTGCAACAAACTGCAAAATAGGGACTACCCTCCGCGTACCATCAAGAAGAGCCAAAAGAGAGCAAGAAATCAACAAAGGGAAACCTTCATGGAAACGACAGTGAAAGAACCCACAAAAGATCTTGTCACCTGTGTGAGTACCTACAGTGTGGTATCCAATGATGTTAAAAAGATCATTAACAAGAATTGGAAAATCCTCACCTCCGGCTCTCTGAAATGGCCGAAACCAAGATTTTCAAGCAAACGAACCAGAAACCTGAAAGATATGCTAGTGCATACCAGACCACCATCAAAACCTAGTCTGATGATCACTTCTAGCTTATGGGACTATACACCAGTAACTGGACACTACCCTTGTGGTTCCTGCTCGGTCTGTTACCTCACAAAAGCAACTAAGAATTTACAACTACTACCAGACCTGAAATGGACCTTGAGGAACCACACCAATTGTAATACTACCCATGTAATTTACATGATCACCTGCCCCTGCGGATTACATTACATAGGGATGACCTGCCACAAAGAGAAGCTACGACTTTGCGAACACAAGAGCAACGTTAAATGTGAGAAAAGCACAACCAAGATGAGTAGTCACTACCTCGAGAAAGGACATACAGTTGATCACCTACAATGGGTGGTTCTAGAGACACTAACTATGAAAAATGTTAATGCAGAAAACATCTTGTTTGAAAAGGAGCAGAGGTGGGTTTACCGCTTACGCACACATATTCACGGATTAAATGACAATATTCCGTGGCTGAGCATCAAGAGATAAGAATTTGCCAGTAGAAATGACATGAGGAATATGAATGAACAACATCCTCACAGAGACATCTAAATTTGTGTCATGGCATAGCCGCTCATCGCTGAATGTGTGACATCATGGTCTAAACATTGATCGGTTGCCTCTGTGCATTGGTGCTGAAAGTATTTGATGATGACAGCGAATACTTAGCTTGTTATGTACAAGGAACCATATGTTCTCTTTTTCGACAACTTTCAAAGAAGACACACTTTGTGTAAAAATATAGCAGTACTTCTTTTCGATTCGACCAGCATTGGCACAGTTGCTGTGATGAAGAATGGGAAATCTTTCTTTTCTGACTAGTCGTACTGTCTGATCAGAGCTATAATCTCATAGGCGCGAATGAGCCGCTGTCCTGTGAAGTACAGCCTTGTGAGGCAACATGCCAGGTGAGAAACTAAGCACTCACACAAGTCTCTATATCTACTTTATTGAAACAAGTAAAACTTTATTCCGTAGCGAAAATTCATGAATCACAAAAAAATGCAAAATAATATCATGATATCTTCAAGTGATCTACAGATTTGAATGTTAATTATATGCACGCTATTAACAATGAGACAGGGGAGTTATAAGTGACACGAGTCCTCTTTTGTCTTCTACGAACTCGCCCTTTATCTTGACCCGGTTACCTTGCACAATACACCGGGTGGAGAGAAGCAGTGACAGAACAAGTCACTAACCACCGAAAAGAGCGGGCAGAGCTTACACCATTGGATGTAACCCAGAAATTGAACAATCAAGGTATTCTTTTCCCATTTTCCATTTTGAAAAGCTGACCATGCCGTTTTTTAACCCTTTGGTAAATAACCTTAAGTTTGGCTTCAGAGTCCGTCTCCCTGATTTATATTGATGAATATGTTGACAATGTTCATTTTTATTAACAATATCTCCCACTATCTCAGGGAGTTTGGGCATGCCAACTAATTGACCTCTCTACCGGTTGCACTGACCGAAGTCCGTGTTCCGTTTCCTTAAAGAGATAGACTTGCCATAATTTTGAATGAGACCAATTTGTTGACGCATAGCCTGATACCATAAGATATTACTCACGCGATGGCTCACTCTTCGCCAAGAATATAGTGCCACTGTTTTCATTCTGAAACGCTGATTATGCTGTTTTTTAATCCTTTGTAAAATAACCTTCCCTGATTTACATTGATTAATATGTTGGCAGCGTTCTTTTTCATTTTCATTTTTATTAACAATACCTCCCGCCATCTCAGGGAGTTTGGGCACGTCAAATAATTGACCTTTTCTACCAAATGCACTGCCTGATGTACGTGTTTCTTTTCTTTTCCTAAAGAGATAGACTTGCCATGATTATGAATGAGATCAATTTGTTGGCGCACAGTCTGATACTACAAGATATTATTCACGTTATGGTTCACTCTTCGCCTAGAATATAGAGCCCCATTGGGACACGTTACCTGCTCGCAATATCATGATTATCTGGTTGTTATGTTTTACTTGTAAAGTCCTTTTTCTTATAATTTGACATCTTTTAGAAGGGAGGGCTGATTTTGCCTTTTACTGCATATGAATGAATATGATTGGCCAAATTGGTTATGTTACATGTAAAAAGCATTGCCTTTTTTATAAATTGCTACGACAGTTGATGTCTCGAATTTTGAACATCCTGACAGCTCACACACGGACTGTATTTCTAACATTTATTTTATTTTATTTTCTTTCCTCACACTCTTTTTTAGAAATAGGTTCGAATTGAACTCAGACTGACTGGTGAGATAACGGGACTCACCCATTTCACGAGGGAGATCCCTTCAAATTAAGGAGTCTCCTACACATACACTAGGGTCCTGATGAAAGCCTATATGACCCTTCGGGGCATGAGATAAGGCTGAAACATGTCGACCTATTTTCTGGACACATAATTATTTTAGTGCACTAGACCCTAATTAGTCTACCCAGTGCACGACAAGTGTTTTTTAATCTAACTCGAATCCAGTTTCATTAAAATTACAAACTGGTTCTTTCGAGTCTTTTAAATTTCTTTTCACTCACTATATAGCACTTCACAACACACCAAACACGGTTCTCTGATCACAACTGAAAAAACCAGAGGAATTAACCTCCGGGTGGAGGAAGCATTCATTAACCCGATGATGATGCTGTCACGTTGTCAAGCAAGTAGCGGATAATCGAACATACCGCTAGAATTCCACCTGTGAACTAACACGTGATTGAGGGTTTCTTAACAGTACTTGGTACTGTTGCTACTAACCCTGGTTCTTTCAGGACCTGTGATCCACTCTCCATTGATATTTAAACGTTTAAGACAAAGAAGCTGAGTGGGTCATACCCCTTCTTTCTCCCTCCTTTTGATTTATTAATACCTTGCTCACTTGCCACTGGATTCAAGCTAGCCTGGCTGATGAAGGGTACTACCAAGAAACCGGTCCCAAGATGTGTGTTTCCGGTCGAGGGAGGACCTGGCTTGGCAGTTCGGTCTGGGCTGTTCCCATGAGGCAGAGGGTTAAGACTGATTTGCATATGGCTGGGTCTTAACTGGGGTGGCATGGTGAGCAATAGAAAGATGGAATTGACCCAGATCTCTTGACTGGGAGTGAATGTATGGTTTATTCAGCATTCCGTCCATCATTTGTTTGTGCAGCACTTTAATTAGTGGACATCATATACCAGACCAACTTCTCACAATTTCTATATGCCGATAACAATCCATCCCCTTTCCAATAGCGCAGACACTTTTGTCCAATTACAAGGGAGAATAAAGGTGAAATCTGTCCTGATTTTGTGTTGAACCTCTTTCTCCTATGGGGGTAAACTCCCCCTTCTTTAGTCAAATTAACGTGTTTCTCATAGAACCTCCCAAAATGTCACTCAAACGGTTTAATTCTACAAATGTCACTCTTGGTATGTGCTCCTGGACATCCATCCATATATCCCTGTCCCTGGCTATAAACCTCCTGTTTATTTATCCCATATAGCTCTATGTACCTCCATATATATTATTCTGCTCTCCTCAACTGAAGCAAAAAAAGTGACCAGTGTATCTCAATGGCCTACAAATGTACCTCAACTTCAACCTGCATATGCTGGTTATATAGTATCTCTATCAATATCACAGATAGTAGTGGAGCTTATTTTCAATATTCAGGCCCATTTGCACCGTCATCAATCTACTTATCCATTTTGCTTCCTCCTGCCTGAGTCGCAGTTCCCAATTACCTCCTCTCTTTTCCGGAACAATCTTTTGTATCCCGTGAAATTTAAATCAAATGTTGTCTGGGAGGCTGTCTCTCATATAAGCAAAAATGGGGGACCTGCTATCCTTGCTCACTATGAGTCTCCTGTGCTCTTGAATCCTAATTTTCAATGCCCTCTTGGTACTCGCAATGTAAATGCTGCTGCACTTGAATTCAATGACATATATGACACCACAGCTGTTACAATGGATGAATTTCCTGACAAAAGAACCTTTATCAGTATTGTATTTGAATTGCTTCAAATTGTTCAAACCCTAACCACATATTTAACGTGAACTACATATGTAGAAACCCTTAGATTGTCCAGATAACCAACTATGGCCTGTATCTGTCTTGGGCTCCAAGTAGTTTCTTGTGATTCTGGTTCCAATCCTGGGGCATTTCCTCTATGTTACCAATGGTTTATCAGTGATGCAGTTAGTTAATCCTGGTACCCCATTCAAAAGATTCCAATTTTTACGCAGCACCTTAAAGACCCTATTATGATCAATGATGTAGGTGGAGATGAAGGCTAACCTTTCCTGTGTTGGCTTTTCAATTTCTGAATCAGAGTTTACTCCCTCTTAATCCTGTGCACCCTGGTCTCTACTTTATCCTAACTCAGCTCTGAGTAACCCAGAGATGCTAACCTCATTCTCAAATCCTTTAAATTGGTTATAAATCCGTCCTCTTTACTGCGATTTCTAAGGGTTTGTATTATCTCTCCATATGAGATGCCCCTAATGACAGCAGAAGGATGGGCACTATCTACTCTTAAAATATTTTTCGTAGCGGTTACCTTCCGAAATAATCTGCTCTTTATTTCATTGTTGACTGCATATAACTGCACATCTAGGAAGTCTATCTTATTTGCATCATGGCACATTGTGAAGCTGACATTATGGCTATTGTTGTTGAGATGTAATCTACAAACTGTCCCCAAAAGAGGATGGAATCCATCCATTTACCTTCATTCCTGGACCAGGCATGCTCACTCTCAATCAACCCCATGAAGAGGTTTGCATAAAAGGGAGCAAACCTGTAACCTATTTCCGTTCCTCTAATCTGATTCCCCCTTTAAGAGAAAAAGTTGTTCACGAATATAAAAATCACTCATCTCCAACAGCATTTTTGAGTGATCCTGTAGGCTGGCACTCCTACCGCTTAGAAAGTGTTTCAATCCTCGAAGCCTCTGGTTATTCCCGATGCAAGTGTATAATCAAACCACATCCAGTCTGACAAAACTCATGTTGTGATCCCAAATCACATCCTGCAATTTATTAAGTGCATCCATGATATCTCGAATGTATGACGACAAATTAATCACCAGTGGTTTCAAAATTACATCAACAAATTCGAACAGATGTTCAGTTTAACTTCCTATACTCAAAACAATCGGTCTGCCAGGGGGATTCTCCAATGACTTATGAATTTTGAGCAAAGTGTAAATACAAGGAAATCTAGGGCATATATTTTGCAGGTATTTGCATTCCTTCTCATCCAACAATCCCAACTACTTCCGAGTGAAGAGTTTCTCAGTAATCAATCTACCTGCTTCCCTCGCGGGGTTGATCATCAGTTTTCTATAACAACTATTATCGCTCAATTGCCTCTGGATCTCCTGACTGTAGTCTTTTCTCCACATTACCACTATATTGGCCCCTTTGTCTGCTTCCCTTATCATTATAGTCTGATCACACCACAGGTTTTTAAGTGCTTTTCTTTCCTCTCTTGAAATGATAGCCCTCCTGCTTCGGTATGTTTCTGTCTCTGATCTCTGATCCTCCAATTACTGCAACTCTTCTGTGTATTTTTTTTACAAAAAGGTATATGGCTGCAAGTTGACTACCTTGAGTCACAAACTTAGAGGGCAAGGCAAGGCCACTCATACATCCACAATCTCTTTCGACTTCCAACATTTCAGAAAATTCCTTCATCCCCCCATTATCATGCTCTGAGAATGATAAAGCAACTGCACATCTTGCATATGAGCAATGGTCAGCACTGATTTGTTTATTCCACTTTTTGGAGGTATAACACATTTATCAACAGTTTCAAAAAAACTTTTCAATTTCAATCTTCTTGCAAATTTAAACAAATCAATTTGAATATTGGCAAAATCACATGATGTATCGGGACAGAAAGAGAGCCCTTTTTTAAGAACATTCAGTTAATCTTGACTGAGATCCCTGGCTGATAAATTTATGACCTGTAACATAGTGTGATCGTCACAATCGAGCTCCATCCCTTCCTTACCTTGAATGTACTTTGTTCTTGTTCTGACTTTGGGTACCCATTCTGGTATTTTCAATATGTGTCTTTATCCCTCTTTGTACTCCCACCATTTTTTCTTTCCTAATTTCATTTGTTGAATTTCCTTGGAAAAAGAAGAGCAGGTGGGTTTGGGAACTGTCACATTACTTGGTCCCGATCATCATTAGACGAGAGATCAGAACTTTTATTGTTTACCGAACTCAGCTCAGCCATTTGTTCCCAACCAAGATTGGGTTTAGGTTTATTTACTTCATGGGATAATTGAACAGGTGGTTTATAGCCAGGGACAGGGAGAAATGGATGGGTTCAGGAGTACACACCGATAATGTCATTTGTAGAATTAAACCGCTTGAGTGACTTTTTGGGAAGTACCATGAAAAACATGTGAATTTGACTGATGCAGAGGGAGTTTACCTCCATAGGATAAGCAGGTTAGACACAGAATCATGGCAGGTTGGACCTTGATTCTCCCTATTGGACAAGAGGGTCTGCACTGTTGGAAAAGTGATTGATTGTTATGGGGGTATAGTAAAGACATGGGAAGGAACAATTTTACTGCTTATGAACTGGAATGATTATGATTTTTTTGCTATATTTCTGATATATACATATGGAGATTGATTTGTGGGTTCATGAGACAATGGCATGAATGTTTTTTGCGGAAGTATATGGTGACTTAATTTTGGGCAAGCACAGTGTGATAGGGATGCAATGCCATATTGATTTAGGTTAACCGATTGAAATGGAACAGGTAGGAGTACGGATGATGCACTCAGACCAGGCACGGGTGCGAAGGATACTCAAATTGATGGAGGTAGTGGAATGTGGCCACATAGACGGCCGCAGTAGCTGATTGGGGTTTTGGAGGCTATGATGGCTGAAGATTTGCTGTGTTGAACTTGGTAATCAGTATTTTGTTACCGGTCCGCTGAGGTCGGTAACAGTGACATGATTGACAAAACAGTTTTACGACAGGAAAAGTGAGGTTTACTTTCCTGTCCGGGCATCTTGTGATTGGCTATGGAAATGCATGTAGTTGGGAAATTGCATGGTCGAAATACCAAGACGGGATCTGGCCTTCTGGCCCGCTCCTGACAGCTTAGCCATGCTCTGTTGCTGAGTGGTCTGGGGAATTTACACAAGATGGTTTCCACTCTGGTCCGCGTCGCTGGGAATTGGTAGGGAGCACGGATACCCCTTGGCATTGACAGACTGCAAATAGTATGATAGATATTTTATTTATATTGTTTAAGAGACGACAGACATTTAAGAGTTGATAGTTGATATTGCATTAGACGAAACAGGGAGAATGGTGGGTGGAGGAAGTTAAGCAAATGTTTATGTCTAACATACACAGTGGATAGAAATCAAGATTTCTGATTGGCTCCAGTGATGAGGGGGACCAGAGAGGGTACATTCACTGTACTAACTCTTGGATCCACATTATTGGTTGAACATACAGTATAAATAAGTGATGATTCTTAGCCAATAGACAAGCACCGCACAGATGGAGACTGGATGACGAACGGTCAGGAGGTCTTGACGGACTACTAGCTTAGATGTGCATTACAGTATGGGGACAGGGGGAATTTCTGACTTCTGTGGCAGATACTGAGCCGTTGTTAGACGTGGTCTAGAGGGGAGGCTTAAATAATGTTAACAAAGAGAAATGTTGGAATGAAGAAGTGGGGATGTGCCCGGAACTGGGTAGTTGTATTGAAATGTAGGATAAGGAGAATGATATAGGATTTAATTAGACTTGGGAATTTAAATGAACGGAAAGGGATGAGTTGTGATATGATGATTTTCTAGAACCTATATAGTTCAGACATTTGGCTAGAGGGACGACTGACTTTGTTTAGAGAGGTAATGGATTAACAATGTATGTTCATCAATCGACTGAGATTGATCAGGGAGGGGTATGATGGAATGATAAACTTTGAAATGCGTTTAAGGACTGAACTGATATGTCTTCATTATAGATACCAATGTGAACAAGAGGCCATGCAGTAATGGGATTTGCACTGCCCCCTGACTTGCATAGCGGAAGGTATATTAGAATCTTCCGATTGAATTAGGTTTTGGAGGTAATAATCATTTGAATTCATTTTCTTTGGAAATAGGATATTAGAACTCGTAAGGGGAATTAGTTCAAGATTATTAAAAACAAGGATCAAGAGTACTCATTGGTTGAGGGATGGTATGAAGACACGGGGGTTGTGGTAGCAAATGAAGCAATAATATGATGGGGACAGCAAGATATAACTATCCGTTGGGATATTAATGATGGAAATGTAGTTGAATGTTTTATACAGATTTTGGTTGAAAATGATAGATTGTATATAGGTAGGGAGTCTTGTGGGGCGGATACTGTGTGAATCACTGTAACAATTAGGATAATGTTGTATAGGAATTGATTGAAATATTTGAAAGCCTTTTCCAGATGATTGATGTATATGTTTTAAATTTACAGCCTTGATGATGTCCTTATGGACAAAACGCGTTGGGGGGGGGGGCTGCTCTGACTGATTCTGATGGAAAGCATTCATTGAATAAAACATTTTTTTGATTTATAACAAGAAACACAAGACTCCCAAGTGATTATTTTGAATGGGGACTCAGAAGAGTTTTGGAATGAACATCACCATTCTTTGATTTGTGGAAAGAAAAATTACAGATGGACTTTTACAAGCTCCTTTTCCTTTAAGATTGTGATCCTTCTTCATCCTGCTTCAATGAAAACAGTCCAGCCCGAACTGCCAGACCAGGTCCTCCCTTAACCCGAACAAAAACAACCCAAGATCTGTTTTGTCCTTATTAGGGTTCATTCATTAGTTTGGTGTAGCTTGGTTCCAATGGCACAGTGTGTTTTAGGGACCCACATCTGGGCATACAAGTCACACCTAGGGTGTCACACAGAAGTATGCAAAAAGCTAATGGATGGAATTCATGAATTATTCTCAGGTACTGGTAATTACTCGGGCCACATTCCAGTCCATTATTATTAGTTTGCACATCATGCAACCTCAGTTTGGACCCAGCCATATGCAAAGCTGTCTTCATCCTCCTTCAATGGGAACAGTCCAGCTGGAACTTCCAGGCCAGGTGCCCCTGAATCGGAACACAATAACCCAAGACTGGTTCCGTCTTCGTAGGGCTCATCAGTTGGGTATAGCTTAGTTCCACTGACACCTTGTGTATTGGACCTATGTATTGCATACCTGTCTCTAGGCCTGGGTGGTGAACTTCGCTCTGTTCGCGGAGTTTTCTGCACTCCGTACTCCGCGGAGTGCAGAAAACTCTGCTTCGCAAGGTGCAGCAGAGTTTTTTCCCCGATTGCGATCGCAAACTGTAAGTACGCAATTGCGAACAGTAAGTTCGGGAGCGCGAGCTATCGCTCGGGTAGAATTTCTATCCGAGCGGCAGGAATACCAGCACAGACTGCAGTTCGCATTGCACTCCGCCACTCAGGGAACTTCGCAGAGTTTTTTTGTAACTTCGCAGAGTTCCGCGAAGCAAAACTCCATGAACTACATCCAGGGCTGCCTGTCTCACTTAGAGAGTAACACTGAAGTATACAAAATGTGATGGATGGAATACTCAAATAATACTCAGCCACTGGTAATGACTTGGGGCCACATCCAAGTCTATTGTTGTATTGTGAACCATGCCACTTCATTTTGGAATTAGCTACATGCAAATCAGTCTTGACCCAGCTACAAAGGAATCAGTGCAGCCTGAACTGCCAGGCCAGGCCCTCCCTGAGGTGGAATACTAGCAGCCAAAGACTGGTTTCACTGTTATTAAGGCTCATCAGTGTTTCCCTCCTAGACAGCTACACACAATGGAAGCTTAGGTGGGACTGCAGGGTCAACACTGGCAGGATGGGAGGGAAGAGCAGGGCCCAGACTAACTTCCACTTGTTTAGGCTGTGTCCTATCTCCACACAAAGGGCTTAACAACTCTGCATTGACACTCCAGCCAGCTTGGAGCTAGGGCAGGGGAAGCAGGGAATATCATGCACTCCTAAGACACTGTCTAGAAGCTTCTACCACCTTCCAGAAACAGAGCATCAATGTATTAAAGAAGGGCCTCAGACACAACAACTTCAGCACACTTCTACTAATCCTGTGAATACTCTGCCAGAAAGAAGGACTGCTGTGCTGCTGAAAAAACTGTGACTCTGCTGGACTGCTACTCTGACGGAGCTGTTGTCTTGCCGTGCTGACCTGCTGCATGCTGCCTTCTTGCCGGGAAAGAAGAACTGGACCTGCAACTCCACCTTGAACCCAGGACCCCGGGGTGACTCACAGGGCTATTCAGCTAGCCTCCTGCTCTGAGCCTCAGGAACAGACCAGGCTCCCCAACATCTCCTGGACCCATCTTCAGCGAGTTCCTGACTCCAAGAGGTGCCTCTCAGGTCGTGGGCACTTGCTGTGGCTCTCAAGCTTTTATTTGCAAGCTTTTGGGCTCTTCGCAACCGCGAATAGGACTGTTCGCACAGGAACTGTGCAAATCGGATGGAAAATCAGTGCAAGCCTCTGGAAGTCTGTCTCTTCGCTCAGCAAGCACTGATCACCCATGTGGACCACCAACGTGAAGCTCCAGCTTGCCCATCTGCAACACCCGGCCTGCTCCTCTTACCACTCCAACCACCGCCAGTGATGCTTTCCTTGCTCTCTGCAATCTTCTTCAATGCAAACAAGCTCTTGGCACAAAACGTATCTGGGACTGTATCCAACCCCTGCTCCATTGCAGTCATCTTGAACATTTTTAAATTTGACCCGGTCCAGCACGATCAGATATCCACGGTTCACACTTAATGCTTTTAGGCACTCTTTGACAGTTTATTCTTTAAAAATGCAATTTACATCTTCCAGTATGGAAGAGTTCTTGTCAAAGTTTGGAGTGAAACCTCTACGCACTCCACTTTATCACCCACAAGCAAACAGAAAAGTTGGGAGATTCAACTGAGTGTTGGTTGAATGCATCCAGTGTGCAATAAAAGCAAGAGGTAATTGTGAGACAGCTGTTAGAGATGTAGATTGGGCATATAGAACTACTCCACACCCTGTTTCTGGATCTGTGACATTTGAATTGATGAGAGGGAGAAGGGTAGTGTCAACACTGAACCCATTTTGGAAGATTAAAGCTTTGGGTGGAGATTGTAATGTGTTGAGTGAGGCCAGCAAGCGAGCAGACAAGATTGCAACTGAAATGGAGCTCAAGAATGGAGCTCTGTAGGCTGGGGATCGAATTTGACAAAATATCCCTGTTTAGCCCACACCAGCCCTGCTGCTTCAGGCACTGGAACATCGGAACATCACAGGAACATCGGAACCTTATTAGAACATAGAAACTTCATCATTATTGATACGGGGAGTCAAACTTTACCTGAGTCCTCTTCTTCTGTAGCAGGACTTCGCTGGTGGTAACCCCGCACTCGTCCAAGCTTGCCCTCATCGCTGCTGGCTGGGGAGGCACCTGGGTTGGCGCCGTGTCTGGAGGCAGTCCGGCAGGGGAATCAGCGGGTTACCGACACCCGGTTCACTTGAGGACGCCCCTGGAGGACAGCGCATCACTGGAGGCATCACTGGAGGCAGCACGGCATTGTCTGTGGTACGGAGACGGCATCCCGCCCTCACAGGGGAGCTGCTGAGTTGAAGGACGGCACCCGGTTTGCTTAAGGACATCCCTGGAGGAGGGCGCATCACTGGAGGCAGCACAGCATTGTCTGGGGTGAGGAGACGGCATCCCGCCCTCTCAGGGGAGCTGCTGAGGTGAAAAACGACAGCCGAGGTCCCGGGGTGAGTGCGCATGTCGGAAGGTACGAGCAGTACAGGACATCGCACTCCGACTCCCCCAAAGACCCGTTCTTCGCAGCGAGTGCTCTGGCCCCCAGGGAGATCTGACCTGATCGGAGTCTACCATCCCTTCTCGCTGAGGAGGAGGGATGACTGTAGCGGTCTTATGAACCCCTCATTTGTGATCGGTGCAGACGGCAGTACGCAGCGTATCTGAACCATACGGCGCATGCTTATTGAACAGGTCACGGACCACTAGACTGCACGGCAGTGAACTTTAACACAGATCAATCCGGTCACATGGCGCCATGATTATTTAAAAGTTCACGGGGCGCTAGATTGCACGGCGCTCCATCAATCTTAAAGCAATGTGTGTTGCAAGGAACCGGCCCCACAGATCTCCTATTATTTTGTTGCAAATGTGGACATTTCCCTTATTTTTGCCTCGTTGTGTTATCTTCATGTCCTCTTGTTCATTACCACACAAGATTATTATCTGTTTCGATGGCACTTCTATCAAGGCCATGCCACCATTTTGATCATACAGTGCAAATAGCTCTGCAATTCCCCCCCTCAAAATGGCAGTCCTAACTAACTAAATCGATAGGGCTCTTCTTTCCCCACTCCAAGCTATATTCAGAAACATAGGACTACCTCAGGCTACACAGTCCTAAAAAGAAACAAAGGACCAACAACTGCAACCTAGGGTAAGTTCGAGAGGACTTTAACTAGCGAGACAGGCTCATGGAAAGAGTGATAGGACTAATCACTTAAGCCAAAGCATCACTAGCTAAACATGCAGCCATCTTGGAACGACTTTTCCTTTAGGTTTATCTGTCTATAGCATCACCCTGAACTCTCCATCAGATTACCTTAACTACTAAATCTTGGAGGCAGATCTGCCAATATCTGCTGACAACCACTAATTCAGCAGGATTTATTCTGAATACCATAAAAACTTGACCCCTACTCCGACATTTACACAAACTCTTAACGTATCCCCCTCTATCTAAGCCCCTCTCTTAGGCTTCAATTTCCTCTATCGATTACACCTCTGATCCTCCCACCCATACCTTAGTTTCTCTTCAACTCAACAATTCGCTCTACCTTTTATACTCTATAACCACTCCACCCCCAAAAAAAAGTGACCACACCTCTTTCTATTTTCTGACCCCTTAGCACAATTGCTACAAAGACATGGAGCTAGCAGGGTTGCACACTCACTCCATTAAATACCCCCCTAACCTTACAAAAAAAGTGGCAAAGAGTTTCAAACATAATCTATTAAAATCTCACCCAGTAATTCCAATTTCTGACTCCTATTTCTCAAATGATAAAGGACCTATAACAAATGACATCATTTTCTACACCAATAGAAGGGCCCAATGGCGGAAAGCCTTTCTCGCCTTATTCTCCATTGCATCCACCAAGAAAACACCTCATGGTCTCACTCCCTCCATCATTCCCTCCACGTTCTATAAGGTGGTAGCAACAATCACCATCTATCATAATTGTATCATCCTCATGCAAGCCTCAGACCAGAACCTGCATTTACTGGATAACATCCTTCCGCACATCAACAATAAGGTTGTTAGAAACCTGCCCACTCTGCCAGTAGAACACTCTCCCTGCACTCAGCCCAACCAACCACATGACCCCCCCCACTAGTCCTCTTCTCTCTAGCTCCCATTGTATACATACACCGGCCCCCGCCACAATCGACCCTCCACTGCATGACACACAGCTCCACTTGTCCTGCTCTTCCCACAACCCCTCTTCCTCTTCCTCTATACCTATCAATTCGCAGACGAACGTCCCCTCTCCTCTAGCTGTCTCACCCCGCATCCATTCCCCCTCCCACTCATTACACAATTCTACCCACCCTGTCGCTCTCGCTTTGCCCAGCATCCCCACCACAAACTCGGCCCCAAACTCCCCCTACACCGATACATCTGATCAGCCAGTGTTACTACACGCCCCCTCCCCCTAACCACCTTTCCCCCTACAGCACACAACATCTCCCCGTCGCTCCCCTTCACTACTTTCCCCCGTACTTCGGATCATCACAATAAAAAACAGCTAATCATCAGAGCACCTCACTTCTCACCACAAGATCACAGTTTTGTAACCCCCACTCACCTACCTACTGACCAGATGAGGCGTAAGTCAACTCTGGCTCCTGACACTAGACTCGAGGAGATACTACTAACCCTACATAAAATTAAAGAAGACATCCATTCGCTTCACGACCTTATCCTGACACAACAAAACCCAAACGTGAAATAACTCCAAACTTCACACGCTAGTTCCACATCAAAGAAACCCCCTAGATGGAAAACAATACCTGACCCCAATGCCATAAACTGCCCATTCAGAATAAAAAAAACCACTCTCACAGCGAGATCTTACCTCTCTACTACATTCCTACGAACCCCCAATTCAGCCCCCCTTCTCTGCGCACACAGACAACACACTAATACCATACTCTATCCAAACCATCCCTTCCAACCCCGATAGAGCCAGTAGAACCATTACTAGAGGTATCGTGAAGAAAACCTCAAGAAAGTTCCCATCGTACAAGACCACACCACTATACCCACTAAAGCCCGGCTGAAATGTATCCTACTAAACTGTAGGCCGGCCGCACATCATGCCACTGAGATAGCTGACCTCATACTAAACAATGAACCTGACCTTAAAATCTTAACGGAAACATGGCTAAACGATTCATCCTTGCCCATACTAGACATACTAGTCCCACCCAACTATCACATCACAAGACTAGATAGAATTGACAGGCTTGGAGGCGGTATTGCCTGCATACACCGGAACTACCTCTCCATGAAACGTCTCATCTCCCTGGTTTTCTCCTCCTGTGAATACTTACATCTTGAAATCTCTAATAACAACACCCCAATATGCTCACTGCACTCACTTTACCGTCCACCAGGAAACAATCTTACCTTTATTGAACACATAATGGCCATCCTAGCCACAAACGCCAATCTCCAGAACAAGCAGATATTCCTTGGGGACTTCAACCTCCACTGGAATGACCCGGATGACCTGGAGGTTAATAGCCTCAAAACTTTCTTGACTGACCTTAACCTAGCCCAAATTTGTGATAGCCCTACACGTGAAAAAGGATCAACCCTAGATCTGGTAATCTCCAAAGCGGACTCCACCCAGCTGGAATCTATCCTCCCTTGTGACTGGTCCGACCATCACATCATCACTTTCTATATCAACGAAGTAGTTAAACCACGCCATGTCCAACCCAAGAGAACAAAGGTTAGGAAGAGAAACCTAAAAAACGTCAATCCTTCATCACTTGCAACTGCTTGCCCCATCTTAACACCCCCATCTGACAGTTCACATGAAGTACACGATCTAACCAATCACTACTTCCAATCCATGAACTTATTACTAGATAATTTAGCTTCACTACAATTGAAAAGTGTCTCAAACAAAGTCTCAAACCCATGGTATGACGGTAGGTTAAATGATAACAGAAGAGAATTAAGATCAATTGAACGTCAATGGAGAACAGCTCCCTCCTCCCAGCATCTCAAATTACTCAGAAGCACGAGAAACGCCTACTATAGGAAAATCAAATGATCAAAAATCAACTTAATCAGAAATCGATTGAACCAATCCAAGAATCATCCCAAAAGGCTTTTTGAAATAATCAAAGTGCAATCTAAGGGTGTCCCCCACTCACATCAAGCAAATTCAGAAACTCTCCCCAACTGCGAGGCATTTGCGACATATTTCTCAACAAAAACGGAAAACATAAAGGCAGACCTATTAAAAGATCCCCTGCAGGAATCCGCCTAGTTGTTCTGCAAAGCTCAACCCCAAAAACAAGGCAGACTGGTCCTCATTCAACCTCTACAACGAAGAAACTATTCGGAAAACGCGTACGGCCTTAAATCCTTCCAATCACTTTGCCGACCCACTCCAAGCTTCCCTCTTAAAAGACTTCATACCAATGTTAGTGCTGCTTTGGACCAGGTTTATAAACACCTCTCTGCTTCAAGGGGCCATCCCGGATATCCTCAAAGCGGGTCAGGTCTCCCCCATTTTATAGAAACCATCAGCTGACCCAGCTGACCTAAGTAACTATCGCCCCATATCCTACATCCCTACCCTGGCCAAACTATTGGAAAAATGTGTACACACGCAACTTACCCATCACATCGATCACTTCAATCTGCTTGACAAATTCCAATTGGGCTTTCAATCAGGGCATAGTACCGAATCCGCCATGACCCACATAATAGATGATGCATTAAAAATACTGGACCAAAACAAAGCTTGTCTACTAATCCTACTGGACCTATCCTCCGCCTTTGACACCGTTAAACATGACTGTGTTTTAGACCTCCTGAAACATAGAATGGGGCTATCGGGATCGGTGCTCAACTGGTTCACTTCCTTCCTTCAAAACACAAAGTTTCAAGATAAATCAATCTTTATCCAAACCTACGCCTGTCACTTTAGGAGTACCCCAAGGTTCCTCCCTCTCCCCGACACTCTTCAACTTGTTCATGGAACCACTCACAGAGCTTCTCAACTCTGCAAAGGTCCAATATCACATTTACGCTGACGACACACAACTCTACATTAAGGTACACTCACTAGAGGACATCAAGTCCCTCAACTCTACGCTCCAAAAAACACTGACATGGCTGGCAAATAACCATTTGAAATTAAATACCCTAAAAACAGAATTCCTCCTAATAGTGCCTCCCAACCAAGCTACCACCATCATGGAATGGATGAAGCACCTAACAGCACTAGATGGCCAACCGCTCATGATCGATTCTGCCAAATCGCTAGGTATAACTCTTGACAATAAGCCAAATATGCAGAAACACATCAGTGCAGCAACAAAAGGAGCAACTTTCCAAAGGAACACCCTAAGAAGACTGAAACCCTTCATACCCGCAAATTACTTTAAACACGCAGTCCAATCTCTAGTAATCCCCTGAGTGGAATATGGGAGTGTCGATCTCTGCGGCCTTCCCAGAACAACGACAGCCCCACTAAGAACCTCAATCAATGCAGCCGCCAGACTAATCACAGGTTCCAAAAGAAACTGTCACATCTCCCCCTGTACCTTCGTGCCCTTAACTGGCTACCCTTAGAGGCCAGAATCCATTTGAAAATCGTGTGTATGACACACAAGGCACTGCATCACAAAACACCACGCTACCTTGCAGAAAAACTAGTACTGTCGGGCGGCGACAGGACTAACAGGAGTTCATATAACCTGCTTTTGAAACCACAACGCTTTAAAAAAAAGAAAACTCATAACCGCTCCTTCTCAGGAATGGCCCCTAGGATCTGGAATGCCTTACCCCGAAAAACAAGACAGAACCCTCACGTGACATCCTTCAAAAAGGAAGTTAAATTGATTCTACTTACAAAATTCACTTGATCTTTTTGATGCAGGATGGTAGATATGTGCGATGTTGGAACAGTTACCGATTGTTTGACCTATTATAAGCATTATTATTTGCGTATGTATATGCCTATGTCGCATCTGTCTATTTCCCGTTTTTCCTGTATATGTTGTAAAGCGCTCTGATACCCGCAAGGGTTTGGTCCGCGCTATATAAAACCTTCAAAATAAATAAATAAATAAAAGTGTGCTGTGAAAATGTTAATCATGATGTATGTAAAAGGGAAAGTCACCAAAGAAAATTAACAGAAGTACATTTTTCAGTGGGTGAGTTTGTTTGCGTTAAAGAGCCTTTGTTGTTGCAAAAACGGAAACCTAAATTTAGGGAACCCATTTGTATAATTTACGTTAAGGGTCAAGCAGTGAAACTGAGTAATGGGCACTGTAGGAAAGTGAGTCGATTAGCTAAAATCGAGCAGCGCAATACTGTTTTTGTAAAACAAAGAGAAAATTCAGGTACACAAGGTTTACGGAAAAGTACATGAATAAGAAAAGTTCCCAGGACATTATATGATTGAATTGTGTTTCCTGTACACTATATTATTTTTAAGTGTTTCTCAGCATATTGTTTTTGCCTTTTTTTGTGTTTATTACTTCCTCAATTTTTTGGTAGTATTCAAAAGAGGGGAGATATGTGGTGCTATGTAGTGGTGTTAAGTAATATTTAGTGTGTAACTTATATTATATAATGCTGTACAGAATGTAGACTGTTCCAGTTACATAGAAGCTTGTATTATATGTTATGTAGTACTTGGAAGGTAGTGGACAGTTGAATAGAACGAATCTATCTCCTCATCCCGCAGTGTTTTACCCTGCAGAGAATCACAACACGGTCGCTACAATGACCGCGTTGTGATTCCGCATACCATTACTCCGCAAGTTGGAACAACGACTTGCGGAGGGGGGCACTGGATGTTGGAATAGTATAATTTACTATTCCAACTCCAGTCTGTGTGCACACTAGGGAAGGTGTTGGATTTTAAATCCAACACCTTCCCCCCCCTCCGCAAGTCGTTGTTCCGACTTGCGGAGTAATGGTATGTGGAATCACAACGCGGTCGTTGTAATGACCGCGTTGTGATTCCCTGCAGGGACAAAGATTTGCGGTAAACGTTGTTTACCGAATAGAACACCAGTGTTCTGGGCCCTCATTTCTTATATGCTACTTTGACTATTCAACTACAATAAATCTAAGGAGAATCTACGATGGCTTCTGGATATTACTTAACACTACATCATAATCATTCAAGTCCAATTTATATTTTGGTGGACAGAGGTATTACATTCAGGGTGATGGAGTGATTTACTCTGTCCCCTTGACTGCACGTCGGCTCACCAAATTATAAAATAAATAACAAGCTGGTGGTCATTACTTAAAGCATTGCCAGGAAACCTCATCGCAGAGGTTCCTGGCAATGTTTTTTGGAGTTGGGTTTGCAGCTCCATCAACATGACGGAGCCCTGCACCAAATTGTTATCTTATTCATTTTCAAAAAGAAAACCCTGAAGTATGATTTTCTTACTAAATATTAGAAAGAAAATGCCGCCCCTCAACCCAGCATCCAACAGCCTCCTCAGAACCACCACTTTGCGTTGCATCCTTCTATCCAAAGCCCCGCAACTTCTTCAGAACCAGCATCTTCGAGCTTTTGGGCCTAGTTACTGGGAGAACATACAATTTCTAACAGCACGCATCTTCCACTTTTACATATTATGCATACTACCATGTGGATAACAAGGTGTGCTTTGGGGAGACTTATTTAATGTTTGAAATTTGGTTTTCCGACATGTGAGAAGGGTGATGTTGACAGGTATTTGTTGCAATGTTGAAACTGCTGCTTTCAGGCTTCACTGGTGGGCCAGAAGCCATGTTCTTCATGTCATACTAGTGGATGGCACGATAAGTGCTACATTCAACAGGTTATGTTTGGCTTTCTATGCCATAGATGTATTTTATGGTACATACACTATGGCCTTATAAGAAAGTGAAATAAACTAATTAGGAGTTTTATCAGAGCAACTGAACTGAGACTTGAACAGAAGTGTTCCAGTGCCCATAAAAAAACAGCAACATCCGTCCACAAAATAATGGGGGAGACCATGCAAAAACAGGCACTTTGTCACAGGCCTGAAGACATATCAGAATATATGTTGCCTTACACTACTACAAAGAAATCCAGGGCCACAAGTGAATCTAGAAAATCGCAAACGAAATGATAGCAGTGCACCAATAACAACAGTGATTCTTAGAGACAAGGGTCCTAATTTATGGCATTTTGGAGTAGGGCAGAGCAGCAAGACACCTTGCTGTGCTGCCCTACACCAAAGTGAAAGGGCAGGAATGCACCGTATGTAAGCAATATGGTGTTTTTTCCTGTCCTTTCTGTCTGTTCTGGTGCGGTGTTGGCAGCCTTGTTCCGACGTAGGCACCCTTGCACCACGCAGAATACAGCACACATGGAAAGAGGAAAAAACGAGGAGAAATAAATATATTTCCCCTTATTATGCCTCACCTCGGAGGCGTTCTGATTTGATGCTTCCCCAGGTTTTCATCACTTTGTAAATCTGGGGCTTCAGCAAAGTCCATGGTTGTTTCATGTGAAAACCCGCAGCAACCCTCATGAAACACTCCCTGGGAGCAGAGTAAGGCGATGCAGCGATTTGCACTACGTCGCCTTACTAATGATTTCTGAGGCCACTCAAAGCCTCTCAGGGTGGCTATGCGTAGCTTCATAAATTTTTGTGAGAGCCCTGAGTCATGCATTTACCAATTTATGTGGTGCAAAAGTGAAGTATGGCTCTCATAAATAAGCAGAAAACTGCATCTACTTACTATGCAATTATTTATACACTAGAGACAGTATCATGAAGGGCTTTAATGGCTTCGTTTAGAGCCCAGCACTTGTTTTTATGAAACTGCAGTGTGTAAAGTGAATTTATGTATTCCAATATTCTTCAGAGTGCATTATTGTAGAGAAACAGAAAAAAGCTAACCATGAGTCTCTTTTCAGAGCTGTGATGTCTGAATACCAAGCCTTAACTCAGGGAAATAATAGGTTATATGCATTGGTGTGTCCCCCGTGAGAGCGCTGGGGCATTTTCCCACTATATTTGTGTCCCCCCGGGACCCTATTTGTGGCCCCTCAATCCCCACTATTAAATTTCATACAATGCAATTATTTTGTTTTCTGCCTGCACCGGTCAGCTTTTTTTAGCTGCGGACCAGTTCAGTTGTTCTTTTAGATTCTCCTGAGGAAGGTAGGCAGGGTTTAAAAATAATTCAGAGTGAGTAACACTCACACATGATCAGGCTCACCTTACTATGCGCTGTTGTTTGCTCCTCCACCACTGTCACTCTTGAGCAACTGGCAGGCTGGCAGTGCTCATATCAGTTTGGACGGCAGCCTTCGTGTGGCCAGCCCGACATGCGCCCTAGAGGGGTTTCGTACATGCTCAGTTAGTGAGCCCGGGGTAGTCCAGCTGCATCAACCCGGTCTTCTAACTTCACCCGCTGAAGCCGGTCCTGACACTGGTCTCATGCTGCGGCCGTAATATGCCAGCAAGAGAGCAGTGTCTGGATTGGCTCTGAGATGTGGTTGGCAGGCCACGCTTAGCGTGGGTAGGGGGCTTCCATCGTTATTGACAGCATTCTCATGACTAATCACAGTATGGCTTTATTATAGAGCCATGCAGTGGTTGGCCTTTTCTGTCATTCCCATGTTCTAAGGGGGATATTCACAAGGACTTATCTCCAATTTATCCCCACCTTAATGCATCAAAAGTGGAGATAGATTTAACACACCATTCATAAGCTGGTGCAAAATGCAGACATCGCCAGTATTCCCGCGATCACTACCCCAAAATGTATGCCCACGGGGGACACCACCAACTGACCCTAATGAGATGCAGAGTAGGCGTTCCCGTGCAAAAACACACGAAAAAACCACAACACCACATTCACAACGAACTGCCAGATCTGTGATGCGAGCCGTAAACAGGCGAGAAAGAAACACATGTGTGGCCAGAAGAACGAGAAACAGTCACACAGCACTGAAGTAACAACCAAAAACTTCATTGGAGCACAACACGCAACACCAATGCGAAAGACTCCTGTCAGGTCCATCAGGGACAATCTCGACGTCACAGCCGGGAAAATAAAGCACAAAATCAGGACATGTGTCATGAGCACATCAAAGGAGCGAGAGACAGAGAAGGAAAGAAAGCCAGAGAAAGAAAGAGAGGGAAGGAAAGGAAGGGAGAGAGAGGGATGGGAGAGAGAGAGAGAGAGAGAGAAAGTAAAGGGAGAGGGAGGGAAGGGAGAGAGAGAAAGACCCCACCGCCCCTGCGCACCCAGGCCCCACTGCTCACCTGCTGCCAACGGTGTGTCCACCATTGGGCACACCACGTGCCTGTGCATGCTCCAGGCCCCAGTCCCGCCAACATGGCATGCTCCTCATCATGCGGACCCGCCCGCGCCCCAGCGCGTCCCACACATGACGGTGAGTCCTGAGTCATCAATGGCGGAGACCACAGCAGTGCACACGTCATCATTGCAGGCTGCACACCCCCTCAGCTATTTCGGTACCACTAACCCTGTGCAACACCAATCAGCGCCACGTGGTGGTAGGTCCGTGTAGGCCGCAAGGCTTCGGGTGACACTAATCCTGTACAACACAAGTCAGCACCACATGGTTGTAGGCCCGTGTAGGCGGCAAGGCTTCGGGTGCCACTAACCCTGTGCAATGCCACTCAGCACCACATGGTGGTAGGTCCGTGTAGGCCGCAAGGCTTCGGGTGCCACCACCCCTCTGCTCAACCACCCATTGGCCCTTTATGATTGAGGAGCGTGGAGCGTCCGCCATCCAGTCACCAATGGCAGAGGGGAATGTGCCTTTGTCGGCCCCTTATATTTGCGGGGTCACATGGCCTGTGATGCCTGTGCCAGATGGGTGTGGTGTGCATGCAAACCTGCCCTCAGGGAGTGGCCGTGATATGCTGACAACTAGACCAGTGACCTGCACACCACCAGCGAGTACGCCTGCGACAGGCAGCTATGTGGGCCCCCCCTCGGAGCGTAAGCAGAGTGGTCTTGCCTGGCATATACGCCGGACCAGCGCAGGGCTTGCAACAGTGACTCGGGGTTCTGGGCGTGGTTCAGTCCATGTCCGGACAAGGAAGTGACTAATGCGTGTGTCCCTGTCGTAGTGTCCACTGCACCCAGAACACAATAGGCAATGTAGCACCCTGTGACTGGAATCCCACCAGATGAGCATCATTGCCGTAAGGGTAATCACTGCCCCTACATTCATCAACACATTCGTACATGACTGATGAAAGACATGACACAGCAGTGTATTACTGGATGTTTATTGCTCATCCTGTGGAGTTTCGCAGCTGGAGCGGTACAAGGCCATGCCAAGCACACTACACAATATGTGCCTGTGGAGGGCCAGCCAGAGTCCATCCTGGGATGAGAAGTACTGCGGAAGATGAAGGGTACAGTCAGCAGTCAGGTCGCCGTGTCATTGGTCATCAGAGAACACATGGCAGTCCATATCGCGGTCCAAGGTGAGTGCAGTGGAGTGTGTCGGGGGTCAGTGAAAGGTCATGCAGCCATGTGCGGCACCACGCAGAAACAGGCCAGGTGGCAGAAATTAATGCTAGTGTCTCCTTCTGACCACAATCCCATCCACGTCCTCATCCTCGGACATGTGCTCTGCCCCACCTGTGGGTGTTGCAGTACCAGCTGTGGCACTGAGTGCCACTGACACCTCAGGGGCCGGAGGAGGATTGTCAGCCGCACTGTGTGGCAGTGACACATCAGGTGCAGGAGTGGATATGCCTGCCACACTGTGAGGCACTGACACACAAGGGGCCGGAGATGTGGAAGGTGTGGGGACAGCAGCATTCATCAGCGCCACACCTTATGGCAGCAATGCCATGATGAGGATCTGCAGGGCATTTTAGATCCCAGCTACATTGCACTGATGTGCAGTGGTGGCTGCCATCCTTTCCGCCTCCATCCGCACCATGTCCTCCATGGCTCGTTGGAGACCGTGGAGCGGGCCGTGGGTGTCCGTTAGGGACTGGAGCTGGTGCCTGATGGGACCTAGACACCCATGGATGGCGTTCAGTTTGGTAGCCATGATGGAGAACCCCACCCGCACCTGCTCAGCCGTCTGCCTTTGGCCCTCCAGCACATGGCGTTGGAATGCCATGTGTTGTTCCTGGGGGTCTTGGGAGGCTGCTGGGGCTGTGGGTGCCTCCTGCTGGGTGGTTTGGGTAGTGGGTGGAGTCTCCTCGATGCTGGGCTGCCCTGATCCTGGAGGTGAGTTATGGATGATGTAAATGATGTTTTGGAGGATTTGGGGGTCGATGTTGGGAGTGTCCTCCTCATCATCAGTGAAGAGTGGCTGGGTCTGCTCTGCAGGAGTTGTTGACGTTGCCTCTGCAATGTGAAAGGGAGATGGTGTATTACAATGTGTCCACATGTATGTAGCCGCATGGTACTTGTTAACATTCAGACAGCATGGCATTATACTTTGTGAGTCTGTAGATCAGGGCCATGACCCAGAGTCATTGTGGGTGTGCACTCTGCTCTGCTTAATTGTGCATGTGTGCCATTGTGGCCTTCTCCACCCGTCCCCCCAGTGCCTGGTGGTCACTCACCCTGTTGCAGTTGTGTTGTGTCCTGTCGAGCAGTGTCCCGTCCCCCGACTCCTGCCACAGTCTCCACACTGCTGACTGTCGACACCAGCTCCTCCATGTCAACCAGCAGGAGCTGTGGTGCTGGGCTCCCACCTCCAGTCTGCATTTCTACCTTCTGGTTGGCTGAGAGTTTCTCGTTGGTCTTCCTCTTGATGTCAATCCATCGCCTCTTGTCCTTGTCCATTGACCTCTTGTGCTCACCGACGGCATTCACCTTGTCCACGATGTCCAGCCATGTTACATTTTTGGTGCCCAATGACACGTTGGATGTGACGAACAGTTGTTGATGGTGTTCCATCACCTCTGTGACCAGGATCCTGTTCTCCTGCGGACTGAACTTCGTCATCCTCTTCCTCTTGTCCTTGCCCTTCCCTGTCCCTGAGGTCCCAGGCTGGTCGCCCGGGGTGCTTGTGGGATTGCGCTAATCCTCTGCGCCTGCTCCGGCTGCTTCAATGGTGCTCAGCTATTGGTCAGTTTGTGTTTGGGTGTTTTTTCTACTTTTATAGTGATTTTTCCCACCTGCCATGTGTGTATTGCAGGCCTGGCACCGCTTATCGCTGATTTCCTCATTGCGCTTTGGCCCTTCGCATGTTATTTCGCGTTGAGGTTTGTGTTTTTATTTCCGTCGAGGTGGTTGTATCGCGGCCATTGTCTGCGGTTTCGGCAGACTATCGCATGCTACCACCTTGTTGCGAATTCCACGTTGACACAGGGTTATTCTCCCGTGATAGACTGCGATGCATAAAGTTGCGTTAGCATTTTTTGGTGTTATTTAGCACACGTTCTTGTGAATATACCCCTAAGTCTCTTTTGCCTCCACGGCTCTACCAGCAGCAGTGAGACTGGCTAGGTAGACACTTCTGTGAGTGTGACACCCATGACATTGCAGGAAGAAGGAACTGAAGCGGTGTGGTGAGAAACAAGAGACCCAGAGGAGGTATTATTAATATATTCCTCCTTCTAATCAGGCCCCCACCTCATCACCTTTCTCAGCTCTGTTCTGGCCCAGGCTGCCTGGCCACTGCCACAAGTCAGTCCACAACTCCGAAACCCAGCACTTGGAGCAAATCGGAGAGTCGGATTTTGAGACACTGCAGTGTAAGAAAAAAAGGTAATATAATTTGAATTGGAAAAAAAAAATTGTGTCAGTCTGTGAGGTGAAAGTAAAGTTTTAGTCCTGCGGGGCGGGGGCTGCAGAGGCCTGCTGCTACTTGCCACCACAGCCCTCTCCAGACATCACAGCGCCGAAAACTCAATAAACTCTACTGCATTGTGCTATGGCAAATCTTTGAATGCTAAGTTAGTTATTGAACTGTGATCCAGCTAGGCTTGAGTGTGTGCAATATTCAGAGCAGATATTGTTGGTGAAGAGTCCCTCTGGTTTAAAGAGCCACGTGCTATTTATTATGACTCCGGAAACAGTTGTGAAGCAAATAACTTGCAACCAAAAAGAGGCTGACAAATTATACAGAGGGCTAAAGAACCACTGAAGCGCGTGTATGTTTTCGGTATAGAGACATATGGATTCAATGTCTGTGTGTCTCGCGCTGTTAGCTCGTTTCTACCAAGCACATGCACGCGCGCATTCATTTTGTTTACCCTTCCAGTATCAGAGAGATGAACACTGCTTCATCGGCATACTAATGCTCTGAGTGGTGGCAACTCTGATTATCACATTGAGATCTTCGAGTCTCTTTATCCTCTAACATTGGTAATGGTGTTAAATTATAATAACCTTCTGAAAATCCATTAGCCTGATTCTGAACAGGTGCCAAATAATGTTAATTTGCAGTATTTTGCTCGTGTGATATGCCAGTGTTTTATTCTTTGCAGAGTAAACAAGTAAGCATTGGAAAATGCAATAGGTCTCGCATTTGTTTGAGTTAAAGCTTTTGCTGGCACATGCATCAACAATGCCATTTGCAATTCCTTATTAGCGAAAAATAAGGATTCGCTAATAAGGAATAGCAAAAGGCTATGCATGTAGAAATCGCTTAAAAAATAAAGATTTCTAAACATTCCTAATTGCGACTTGCAAATTGCGAGTCGCAATTAAGGAATACCTCCCCATTCATTCATGGGAAGAAATTCTCAATTTGCGATTCTCAATTAGAGACTCGCAAATTGAGAATGCAATTTCAAGGGTGCCAGGGTGTCAAAAGGACACCCTGTTGCAACCCTGAAATCTGCATATGAGTACATCTTGCACACACACATGCCCCAAGGACATGTGTGTGTGTAAAATAGAACTTTGAAAAATGCACTTTAGTGCATTTTTCAAAGTTTTTGCAAATTACCATGAAGTTCAACTTTATGGTAATTTGCTCCCCCTATTAGCAAAATCGCTAGTTTTTTTACTTTAATGCATTGCATTTAAGGAATCTCAATTTGCCATTCCTTAAGTGCAATGGCAATTTAAGTAATCGCAATTTAGAGATTACTTAAATTGCGAGTTTTGCGTTTGGGATGATGCATTCCAAATGCAAAAATAACGGTCGCAAAGGGGCAGATTCTGAGAATCTGCCCGTTTGCGACCGTTTTTTGCTTGATGCATGTGGGCATTGGTGTTGTAAATGGCAATGTTTTTTACCCATGTGTAATGGAGTTTATTTATGTGGTGTGTAGTGGAATTCTGTGGGTTGGATTGCAATTGTTAGTTGCATAGCAGCATGAAGCATAAGTAAAGAGAGTAAGGAGAAGAGCAGCATGAAGAAGAAGGAAGGAGTGAGGAGAAGAGCAGCTTGAAGCAAAAGGAAAGAGGGAGGAGAAGAGCAGCACGAGGCATAAGAAAGGAGAGTGAGGAGGAGAAGAGCAGCACTTGGCACAAAGACCGAGAGTGCGGAGGAAAAGAGCACCACAAGGATGGAGAGTGAAAAGGAGAAGAGCAGCGTAAAGCAAAAGGAAGGAGAGTGAAGAGAAGAAGAGCCGAGTGAGGCACAAGGACGGAGAATGTGGAGAAGAGGAGCAGCATGAGGCACAATGATGGAGAGTAAGGAGTAGAGGAGCAGAGTTAGGCACAAGGACGGAGAATGAGGAGAAGAGGAGCAGCTGAGGCACAATGATGGAGAGTGAGGAGAAGAGGAACAGTGTGAGGCAGAAGGACGGAGAGTGAGGAGAAGAAGAGCAGTGTGAGGCTGAAGGACGGAGAGTGAGGAGAAGAAGAGCAGCGTGAATCAAAAGAAGCAAAAGGAAGGAGAGTGAGAATAAGATGAGCAGAGTGAGACAGAAGGACATAGAGTGAGGAGAAGAGGAGCAGCATGAGGCTGAAGGATGGAGAGTGAGGAGAAGAGGAGGAAAAGAGCAGTGTGAGTCACAAGGATGGAGTGTGAGGAGAAGAAGAGCAGTGTGAGGAACAAGGACGAATGGCAAAGAAGAGAAGAGCAGCGTTAGGCACAAGGACAGAGTGTGAGGAGGAAAAGAGCAGCGTTAGGCACAAGGATGGAGTGTGGAGAGGAGAAGAGCAGTGTGAGGCACAAGGACAGAGAGTCAGGAGGAGAAGAGCAGCGTGAGGCACAAGGACAGAGTGTGAGGAGGAAAAGAGCAGCATGATGCACAAGGACAGAGTGTGAGGAGGAGAAGAGCAGCGTGAGGCACAAGGATGGAGAGTGGGGAGGAGAAGAGCAGTGTGAGGCACAAGGACAAAGAGTCAGGAGGAGAAGAGCAGCTTGAGGCACAAGGACAGAGAGTCAGGAGGAAAGGAGCAGTGTGAGGCACACGGACAGTGTGAAGAGGAAAAGAGCAGTGTGAGGCACAATGAAGGATAGTGAGGAGAAGAGCAGCATGAGTTACAAGGAAGAAGAGTGAGGAGGAGAGCATCATAAGGCACAAGGACAGAGTGAGGTGGAAAAGGGCAGTATGTGGCTCAAGGATGGAGAGTGAGGAGGAGAAGAGCAGCATGAAGGAAAAGGAAGGAGAGTGAGGAGAAGAAGAGCAGCGTGAGACACAAGGACGTAGAATGAGGAGAAGAGGAACAGTGTGAGGCAGAAGGACATAGAGTGAGAGAAGAGGAGCAGCGTGAGGCTGAAGGACAGAGAGTGAGGAGGAGAAGAGCAGTGTGAGGCACAAGGAAAGAGAGTGAGGAGGACAAGAGCAGTGTGAGGCACAAGGATGGAAAGTGAAGAGGAGAAGAGCAGTGTGAGGAACAAGGACTAGTGGCGAAGAAGAGAAGAGCAGCATCAGGCACAAGGACAGAGTGTGAGGAGGAAAAGAGCAGTGTGAGGCACAAGGATGACGAGTGGGGAGGAGAAGAGCAGCATGAGTTACAAGAACAGAGAGTCAGGAGGAGAAGAGCAGCGTGAAGCACAAGGACAGAGTGTGAGGGGGAAAAGAGCAGCGTGAGGCACAAGGACAGAGTGTGAAGATGAAAAGAGCAGTGTGAGGAACAAGGATGGAGTGAGTAGGAGAAGAGCAGTGTACGGCACAAGGACAGATTGTGAGGAGAGGAGGATCAGCATGAGGCACAATGAAGGATAGTGAGGAGAAGAGCAGCATGAGTCACAAGCAAGGAGAGTGAGGAGGAGAGCCTCATGAGGCACAAGGATAGAGTGAGGTGGAGAAGAGCAGCGTGAAGCAAAAATAAGGAGCGTGAGGAGAAGAAGAGCAGCGTGAGCTACAAGGACAGAGAATGAGGAGAAGAGGAGCAGTATGAGGCACAATGACAGAGAGTGAGGAGAAGAGGAGCAGTGTGAGGCAGAAGGACAGAGAGTCAGGAGGAGAAGAGCAGCATGAGGCACAAGGACAGAGTGTGAGGAGGAAAAGAGCAGCGTGAGGCACAAGGACAGAGTGTGAGGAGGAAAAGAGCAGCATGAGGCACAAGGACAGAGTGTGAGGAGAAAAAGAGCAGCGTGAGGCACAATGATGGATTGAGCAGGAGAAGAGCAGTGTGAGGCACAAGGACAGAGTGTGAGGAGGAAAAAAGCAGCGTGAGGCACAAGGATGGAAAGTGGGGAGGAGAAGAGCAGTGTGAAGCACAAGGACAAAGAGTCAGGAGGAGAAGAGCAGCTTGAGGCACAAGGACAGAGAGTCAGGAGGAAAGGAGCAGTGTGAGGCACACGGACAGAGTGTGAGGAGGAAAAGAGCAGTGTGAGGCACAATGAAGGATAGTGAGGAGAAGAGCAGCATGAGTTACAAGGAAGAAGAGTGAGGAGGAGAGCATCATGAGGCACAAGGACAGAGTGAGGTGGAAAAGGGCAGTATGAGGCTCAAGGATGGAGCGTGAGGAGAAGAGCAGCGTAAAGGAAAAGGAAGGAGAGTGAGAAGAAGAAGAGCAGCGTGAGACACAAGGACGTAGAATGAGGAGAAGAGGAACAGTGTGAGGCAGAAGGACATAGAGTGAGGAGAAGAGAAGCAGCGTGAGGCTGTAGGACAGAGAGTGAGGAGGACAAGAGCAGTGTGAGGCACAAGGATGGAGAGTGAAGAGGAGAAGAGCAGTGTGAGGAACAAGGACGAGTGGTGAAGAAGAGAAGAGCAGCATCAGGCACAAGGACAGAGTGTGAGGAGGAAAAGAGCAACGTGAGGCACATGGATGGAGAGTGGGGAGGAGAAGAGCAGCATGAGGCACAAGGACAGAGAGTCAGGAGGAGAAGAACATCGTGAAGCACAAGGACAGAGTGTGAGGGGGAAAAGAGCAGCATGAGGCTCAAGGACAGAGTGTGAGGAGAGGAGGATCAGCATGAGGCACAATAAAGGATAGTGAGGAGAAGAGCAGCATGAGTTACAAGGAAGGAGAGTGAGGAGTAGAGCCTCATGAGGCACAAGGATAGAGTGAGGTGGAAAACAGCAGCATGAGGCTCAAGGATGGAGAGTGAGGCTGAGAAGAGCAGCGTGTAGCAAAAATAAGGAGCGTGAGGAGAAGAAGAGCAGCGTGAGCTACAAGGATGGAGAATGAGGAGAAGAGGAGCAGCATGAGGCACAATGACAGAGAGTGAGGAGAAGAGGAGCAGTGTGAGGCAGAAGGACAGAGTGAGGAGAAGAGGAGTAGCGTGAAGCTGAAGGACGGAGAGTGAGGAGAAGAGGAGCAGCGTGAGGCACAAGGAATAGAGTGAGGAGGAGAAGAGCAGTGTGAGGCACAAGGACAGAGTGTGAGGAGGAAAAGAGCAGCGTGAGGCACAAGGATGGAGAGTGGGGAGGAGAAGAGCAGTGTGAGGCACAAGGACAAAGAGTCAGGAGGAGAAGAGCAGCTTGAGGCACAAGGACAGAGAGTCAGGAGGAAAGGAGCAGTGTGAGGCACACGGACAGTGTGAGGAGGAAAAGAGCAGTGTGAGGCACAATGAAGGATAGTGAGGAGAAGAGCAGCATGAGTTACAAGGAAGAAGAGTGAGGAGGAGAGCATCATGAGGCACAAGGACAGAGTGAGGTGGAAAAGGGCAGTATGAGGCTCAAGGATGGAGAGTGAGGAGGAGAAGAGCAGCATGAAGGAAAAGGAAGGAGAGTGAGGAGAAGAAGAGCAGCATGAGACACAAGGACGTAGAATGAGGAGAAGAGGAACAGTGTGAGGCAGAAGGACATAGAGTGAGGAGAAGAGGAACAGCGTGAGGCTGAAGGACAGAGAGTGAGGGGGACAAGAGCAGTGTGAGGCACAAGGATGGAGAGTGAAGAGGAGAAGAGCAGTGTGAGGAACAAGGACGAGTGGCGAAGAAGAGAAGAGCAGCATCAGGCACAAGGTCAGAGTGTGAGGAGGAAAAGAGCAGCGTGAGGCACAAGGATGGAGAGTGGGGAGGAGAAGAGCAGCATGAGGCACAAGGACAGAGAGTCAGGAGGAGAAGAGCAGCGTGAAGCACAAGGACAGGGGTGAGGGGGAAAAGAGCAGCGTGAGGCACAAGGACAGAGTGTGAAGAGGAAAAGAGCAGCGTGAGGAACAAGGATGGAGTGAGTAGGAGAAGAGCAGTGTAAGGCACAAGGACAGAGTGTGAGGAGAGGAGGATCAGCATGAGGCACAATGAAGGATAGTGAGGAGAAGAGCAGCATGAGTTATAAGGAAGGAGAGTGAGGAGGAGAGCCTCATGAGGCACAAGGATAGAGTGAGGTGGAGAAGAGCAGTGTGAAGCAAAAATAAGGAGCGTGAGGAGAAGAAGAGCAGCGTGAGCTACAAGGACGGAGAATGAGGAGAAGAGGAGCAGCATGAGGCACAATGACAGAGAGTGAGGTGGAGAAGAGCAGTGTGAAGCAAAAATAAGGAGCGTGAGGAGAAGAAGAGCAGCGTGAGCTACAAGGACGGAGAATGAGGAGAAGAGGAGCAGCATGAGGCACAATGACAGAGAGTGAGGAGAAGAGGAGCAGTGTGAGGCAGAAGGACAGAGAGTCAGGAGGAGAAGAGCAGCATGAGGCACAAGGACAGAGTGTGAGGAGGAAAAGAGCAGCGTGAGGCACAAGGACAGAGTGTGAGGAGGAAAAGAGCAGCATGAGGCACAAGGACAGAGTGTGAGGAGGAAAAGAGCAGCATGAGGCACAAGGATGGAGTGAGCAGGAGAAGAGCAGTGTGAGGCACACGGACAGAGTGTGAGGAGGACAAGAGTAGCGTGAGGCACATGGATGGAGAGTGGGGAGGAGAAGAGCAGTGTGAGGCACAAGGACAAAGAGTCAGGAGGAGAAGTGCAGCTTGAGGCACAAGGACAGATAGTCAGGAGGAAAGGAGCAGTGTGAGGCACAATGAAGGATAGTGAGGAGAAGAGCAGCATGAGTTACAAGGAAGAAGAGTGAGGAGGAGAGCATCATGAGGCACAAGGACAGAGTGAGGTGGAAAAGGGCAGTATGAGGCTCAAGGATGGAGAGTGAGGAGAAGAGCAGCATGAAGGAAAAGGAAGGAGAGTGTGGAGAAGAAGAGCAGCGTGAGACACAAGGACGTAGAATGAGGAGAAGAGGAACAGTGTGAGGCAGAAGGACATAGAGTGAGGAGAAGAGGAGCAGTGTGAGGCTGAAGGACAGAGAGTGAGGTGGAGAAGAGCAGTGTGAGTCACAAGGAAAGAGAATGAGGAGGACAAGAGCAGTGTAAGGCACAAGGATGGAGAGTGAAGAGGAGAAGAGCAGTGTGAGGAACAAGGACGAGTGGTGAAGAAGAGAAGAGCAGCATCAGGCACAAGGACAGAGTGTGAGAAGGAAAAGAGCAGCGTGAGGCACATGGATGGAGAGTGGGGAGGAGAAGAGCAGCATGAGGCACAAGGACAGAGAGCCAGGAGGAGAAGAGCAGCGTGAAGCACAAGGACAGAGTGTGAGGGGGAAAAGAGCAGCGTGAGGCTCAAGGACAGCATGTGAAGAGGAAAAGAGCAGCGTGAAGAACAAGGATGGAGTGAGTAGGAGAGGAGGATCAGCATGAGGCACAATGAAGGATAGTGAGGAGAAGAGCAGCATGAGGCACAAGGATAGAGTGAGGTGGAAAAGAGCAGCATGAGGCTCGAGGACGGAGAGTGAGGCTGAGAAGAGCATCGTGAAGCAAAAATAAGGAGCGTGAGTAGAAGAAGAGCAGCGTGAGCTACAAGGACGGAGAATGAGGAGAAGAGGAGCAGCATGAGGCACAATGACAGAGAGTGAGGAGAAGAGGAGCAGTGTGAGGCAGAAGGACAGAGAGTGAGGAGAAGAGGATTAGCGTGAAGCTGAAGGACGGAGAGTGAGGAGAAGAGGTGCAGCGTGAGGCACAAGGAATAGAGTGAGGAGGAGAAGAGCAGTGTGAGGCACTAGGATGGAGAGTGAGGAGGAGAAGAGCAGCGTGAGGATCAAGGATGGAGAGTGGGGAGGAGAAGAGCAGTGGTAAAAGTGTGTTTGGGCAGTGCTGGCAAGTTACCTCATGACATATATTACATGCCCTATGCTAATCCAGGTTAGAGAAACCTGTGCTCTGCATTCTGGGAGTTGTAATATCGCTCTTCCCCCGTGATCTCTCAAGTTTCAGAATGCTAAGCAATGTTAGGTAAAAAACATAGTATGAAGTGTTTATATGTAATGTTTCATCTAATTTTAAAGGGACCTATTACCATGGCTTGATTGTGTTGGTCATTGTTATAGCATAGCCCTATTGTTATAGCATAGCCCTCAAACTCTGCTGGTGCAGCCTATGTGATAGAAATTTGGAGTTGTCTGAACATGGATTAATGTACTGTATTGCACTGTAGGCAAAAATTAGTTATTTATTCTTTATTTGGTTAATCGGTGTGTTAAAATGCCTATTTTGTCACCTAGATGTTACAGATGTCTTTGTCAATGACAGATCACTGATTCAGAAATGAGTGCGCTTTGTGTAAATTCTTACCCCAATTTCAATATTTCCCTTCTTGTTGAGTCATGATCGTGCAAATGTTTTGGTAATTGCAGGACTTATTGTCTCAATAACTATGATGAAGCTTCTAGGATGGTCACCAACATTTCGATAAGAATGTTGTGCATATCACCTTTAGTTGTCACATCTTTCTATTTATGTCCAATATACTGCACAATCTCCACTATTTTGTATCATTTCTCAATTGATTGTTGTAATTATTCATATAAAATGCTTGGGTTTCATTAAAGTATTCACAGATCTGGAAACTGTAAGGGAGGAAGATGCACAAGCCAGTTTCGCTATTTCATTGTTGCAGCATAGTGATGGGCACGAGAGGGCTGTAATATTTTGCATCTTTATTGTGCTCAGAAAAACCATGAACAGGTGTGCAGAGAGCAACTCTCTAACTGAAGACCAAAATAAGAACAACCAAATTACCCATGATTAAATAGAATATAGAATTAATGCAATAAGTCCTGTTTCCTCCATGTGTAATATGCATGAGTTGAAAATCAATAAAAATATATAACAAAAAAGCTGGATCTTTTTGAAAAATAACTTTCTTTTATTGAGCTGCTCATCATAGGATGAGCTTTAATTGAAGGAAGTTTACATAAAGGCACAGAAAAGCCACTGAAAGCATAATCGCATACATTTACAGCGTCATGCTCATTAACGCATACCGATACCGAAAGCCAGGAGGCTCATGGAAGGAGAGTGATTGGCTGAGGATCACACAAGTTGGTCGCCTGAGGAACAACAGATTAGAGCTCGAGTCTCTGTTTCTACTCCTGACGAGTTAAGAAGCTAGATCACATGTCCTCTACTTCGAAAAACAAACTAGCACAGAATGAAGCGGAGCTCTGAAGAAATGAATGCCTTGCAACGAAGTAAAAAACGAAAAGTAAAATGTTCGTAAATGTTTGCAAATAAATGTAAAGAACAAAGGGGCATATCATCAAGGGCTTTATCTCCGCTTTTCTAGCTTTAAAAGCCAGAAAAGCGGAGATAAAACCAACGCCCTATCAGCAAGAGGGTGCTAACATGCTTATTCGCATGTTAGCACCCTTTTACACTACGCCTACCTTTGTATCTCTAATGAGATGCAAAGTGGGCGTTCCTGACATACACTACATGTCAGGAGAGCAATAACGCGTCTTTGCGCTATCAACAAGGATGCCCTTGCATTTTAGCAGACGTTAGTTTTTGGATAAAACTGCTGTTTTCTCCAAAAACTAACGTCTTCTAAAATCCTGACTAAGCCACCCCTAACATTGGGGGTGGATTATGCTGATACGACAACAGGGTCGTATCAGCAAGGTTATCGCCCTTTTGCAGGGAACATCACTGGGAAACCAGCGATGTTCCCTGCAAAACGGCGATAACATCGCTATCTCTGGAATTTTTATCACCCTGGAGCAGCGCGTTGGTGATAACGCGCTACCAGGGCGATAAAAAGCAGAGATAGCCAGCGATTAGAAAATTATCGCTATGCACGGCCAGCGATAATTATCGCTGGCCATTGCTGATATGGCCCAAAGCACTTATCCTGTAGGCCGCTATTGGGAGTGCTGCTCTCAGGCAGGCGTGCCTGATGCACTTTTAAATATTCGCTCACTGCCGCGATTCTCCTCAGCCCCACCCATTATTCCAGATCCTGGCTTGGCAGGTTCAGTGAATGTCAGCATAGATGTCGCTTTCAGATTCGTCACATTCTTTTCACTTCTGCAGGAAAGAGGAGCAGAGAAGCTGGAGCCGAGCCCTGCAGCCCAGAACCCCAGAGACTCCGAGCGCTTTCTCCGGCGCTCAAGTTTCAGACTCAGCACTCCTGCGCAGTGCATTCACACTGCCAGGCCGGCATCAAGTGCAGGGCCGGACTGGCCGTAGCGGGCACCGGGCAATCCCCCGGTGCGCCGCACGGGTGGGGGCCGGTTTTGGCCCCTGGGGGCCGTTTTTGTTACAGGGCCGTTTTTGCAGCATAGCTGCAAAATCGGCCCTGTAAAAAAATCGGCCAAAACCGGCTCTGGTAAAGAGCTCGGCGGCTCCCCCAAGCACTTTGCCAGGGCCGGTTTTGGTTCCCAGTCCGGCGCTGATCAAGCGTCATACCCAGTCTGCCATTATTCAAGGCGCTGCGGCGCCACATCACAGCTGAAGGCTCATGCTATGAGTGTAAGGAGTGTCAACTTTCTGCAAAGTGAAAACTCCACACATTACAAAAGACACGCAAGTAAAGACCAAAGAGCATGAGAACAGCAAGCATTGCTCAATGCGAGAAAATGTGCTACAACAATAGAACTGGAGAAAAAGTAAGTGGCCCGCACAGGAACCAATAAAAAATCAGAAAAGAGGGGGCGGGATGGAAACCCTTTCCAGGCCATACATAAAAAACAAGCCTAATTCCCCTTAAAAGGAAGCCCAAATCAAGCAAATGTCCTACTACAAAAAGCCCAAATGACGGTGGAGATCAAAAACTGCAAAATGCCAAATACAAAAAATACAAGCAATGAAGCAGAAGCAACGGTGGGGGAGGCAGCAGTAACATAATTGTGGCATTAAGAGGAGGCGGTAGGAAGAATGCAATATTTCAGTGTAGGAAGCTAAGGCGCAGATGCTGAACACAAAGAGGAACAGAGCAGGAAACCAAGAAAAAAATAGTCCTCCAAAGGACAAATTAAGAACCATAGCAGAAGGAGACAGTACTAAGTCCCTGCTCTGTAGGAGGAGCAGAAGAGAGAAAGGAGGGACAAAGAGGCAGGACTGACTACTTCCAAGCAAGGATTTTTAAAGGACACTGACATATACAAATGAAAAGCAATTTCAAGAAATGGGTTGGACTTGAAGTCCACTAATTGATTACAGCAGGTCTCGAGGAGACAGTGCATGCACTTTCTAGCTCGACCTAAAAAGGAATCGCTAAGCCGTGTCAGAGGGGCACCATGTTAATTTTTCCAGTGTGAAGTGGCTCCTGATTTAATAATGACTTTTGTCGCAGTGGTTTATAGTAAGCGCTTTGAAAAGTGAACATCTTACTTAAATGCTAGTATGTATTATTTATTTTGCGTGTTGAAAGGATACCGACGTGCATACCAAATCAAGGCCGTAAAGAGGCCTAGGCTCCTAGTGTAAAGAGCCCTTGTGCCGTGTGTCTCTTTATGACTCAGGTAACAGGCCTGCGTTACCCTGGTATTCCTGGCTTTTGTCAGCCATAGTCTTAAAGATAAATGGCAGGTGGGGGTGGGTGACTTTCGCAGACAATGGCTTATGACTTGGTGGGGGTATAGGAAGGATGACAGGCTGACATGGCTTCAAACACTCAGGAGACATGGGACTGCTGGAATACAGAAGGAGAAAGAAGCAAACAGGAGAGGGAGGTGTGTGGACAAAGAAAGTGAAGACGGTTGGGAAACAGCCTTCATTTCAAAAGGGAATCCAGTGGTTGTGCCACAAGTCTCAGCAGCACCCAGATGCCATCAAACACTGGCACATCTTGCAATTGTATCAAAAGTGTTTGTTGGTGTTTTTGTGTTGAGATTAACATGACTCTGCTTGTATGTATGCACTGCATGCTCATGTTTATAGTGTATGCTAGACAGGCAGGTCGCATGCTTGCTTGAAAGTGCACCATTTGACCAATCTTTTCACATTTTTCTTGGGGGAACTCCCCCCCCAGAACCCACCTTAAGACAGTTGGGCTTGCTCGCTATGCTCACCCACCACAGGGCACTCAAAACGTTTACACCCCACTACTTTCAAATGTCACCAGCTGCCATTGGTTATTTGAGTTCACTTTTATGCATTGCAGAAGCCTAAAAACAGGCGCTTGGCTCTGAGGTCGTCCAAAAAAGCCCATCAAAAGTACAACCCTTAAAGCTAATATAAAGAGGCGAAGAAGGCAAAAAGCATCAAGTGGATATTCTCTTCTACAAAATAATGATTTGTCTTCATACTCTGTTACAACAAATCTCTGGGAGGGGGATTTGAGTTCCACTGTTAAATGTTGTCAAATTCGACTGAAAACAGGAATTTCAGACAAAATAATCTTCTTGTGAAAAATAGGGAAAAGCAGAATATAGTTAGCATTTGGAAACATAGGGCGCACACTAAAATTTCTGATTACTAAATGCTCCATTGAATAACAACAATATGTTAGGATATACTGGATCCGCTATTCCCACTATGGGCGGAAGCGGGTATGCGTCGTTTCGTCAGCGTGGATGAAATTATCCTGAATTTTGTAACCAGAATAAAAGAAAGAAGCTATTTTAATTTCTATGTACATGTAAGTTTTTTGCCTTGTAGAAAAATAAATTGTTATTTTATGGTTTAGCATTATCTTATTTATTCCATATGGGGAGCGCCATAATCGTTTCAGTGTATCAAGTCCCTAGTCGTTTTAATCTGGCTGTCATGCCCTCTCTCATAATGAGATATTTTAGTGATCCCAGTGCTGTGCTTCCTGAATATCTTCATCAGAATATTGTTGTGTCCTAAAGTTGCCTATAAAAATACTGCATCATATTACTCAATGACACATCCAATGACACAACATTTCAGTAGCGGCTGCTACTCGATGGGGGTGGTGGCGGGGGGAGAGGAATCTTATGTTTTTTTAAAAGGACTTAACTGTCACAGCCAGCTGGCCACTGCCTCTCCTCCGTCCTCTTCATCTTCCTGTCGTGGCCAGCAGCAGGAAGCACCCAGTCGGGCAGGCTTCCCACAGCCAATCACAACACTGCAACGCAGTGCTGTTATTGGTCTGAGCTTCATGGGTCGGCACTCAGACTGGAACAGGGAGCCCGCACATGCTGCCGACCAGGCTGTGTAATGCAGCCTGGTAGGAACATGCAAAGTGCGAATGGACTGTTTGGTCGGCCCAAGAGTGCCGACCAAACAGTGAATGCGCACTTAGGAAGTGTACACCACTCCTTCCCCGCTCTGGCCAGCTCCACCCCGCCCCACCACTGACTACTATAGGGAAAATAAAATGATAATAATGATACGTTATTATCATTTTATTTTTCCCTTTAGGCAGTGGGACGACGCTCCAACTCCTGAGAGGAGGAGCCGCCACTGCAACATTTAGTACACAATATTTATGTCGGGAAATATTTCTGTGTAAGATATTTTAACATAGAACCATTCCAGCAGCCAGCACTTGCAGCAGGTTCACCACCTCATCTGGCCCAGGCAAACACATAACACCAGATTTACTACCTTTTAAAGCAACAGAACAAAAGGTGAGGTGAGACCAGGAGATAGGGCATCGCTGTAGTCATCTCCAGACAGTGACTTAGGTTCAAAATGCTATGACACACATAGTTTAAAACCTTTCAGACTTTGTGTGTTTTCAATACAGCGGAGTATGTATGCAAAGTCTGTACAAATAAAACACTTCTTGAACTTAACACCATCCTCAAAGAGGCACTATTTTGAGCTGTAAAACCCTGTCTAAAAAATGTTAGTAGGTAGAGCTTTGCATCAAATACTATGGGTGGTGGTTGCATGGGAAAGCCCATGTGTCACTCATGGAATGTCCCCGTTGATGGAAAGTAATGGTAAGCCAATAGTGGTAATTTGTGTTACTTTGGGGCTACGTTCTAACAGAAAACAACTTTTGTGCTGGAAATTGTATCCAAATTCTACATTTTGGGGCATATTTTCAACGGCCAGCTGGCCGCGCTTACCGATAATTTTGTTATCGCAGGCTATCTCTGGAATTTATTGCCCTGGTAGCACGTTATTAACAACGCATTTCTCCAGGGCGATAAAAATACCAGAGATAGCGAGGTTATCGCCGTTTTGCGGGGAACATCGCTGGTTTTCCAGCGATGTTCCCTGCAAAACGGCGATAAACTTGCTGATACGACCCACAGGGTCGTATCAGCATAATCCACCCCAATGTTAGGGATAGGTAAGTCTGCTTTTTAGCAGACGTTAGGTTTTGGACTAACGTGTGCTAAAATGCTGGGGCAGCCTTGTAAATATTGCACATCAGCGATATTTACAAGGTTGTCCTGCCCAGTGACGCCCACTTTGCTTCTCATTAGAGATGCAAAGGGAGGCGTTGGGTAAAAGGGTGCTAACATGCGAATACGCATGTTAGCACCCTCTTGCTGATAGGGCGATATTTTTATCTCCGCTTTTTTGGCTTTAAAAGCCAAAAAAGCGGAGATAAGTCCCTTGTAAATATGCCCCTTTGTGCTGAAAACGCCGCACAAAGAGTTACTAAATTTGCCCTTACACTTCACTCTCTTCCCAGGACACAGCAATAGATAATTTTGGCCTGCAGCTCATTCACGTCACAGGGCTCAAGGAAGTCAGCCTAACAGTTCAGACCTACAGCAATCACAAACAATGAAAGTATTTCCTCTCTAGTGAAGCCAAGAGCTGCTGTGCCACGTCCCCATGCCAAGAATGGTTGCGGCTGCTGAGTGAGTGGAGTTTTGTATTCAGAAGTAGATATTTCCAACCTTCTATCCATGTCCCAGCAGACTCCCTGCTGCTTGGAATGTCACACTGAATATTTCTCTCTGGAAGAACACCTCGGTTGACCCGATTGTGCATGGCTAATTCTGGAAGGAGGGGAATGCATGTGAAAACTGAGAAAGAAAAGGAAATTAAATTCGCAGAGAACTTTCAACATGGAACGGACTGTCCTAATGAGCAGGGGCATGGAACCAGCGGGGGCATGGAACCAGCAGGGGCATGGAACCAGCAGGATGATAGAACCAGCAGGAGCATGGAAACAGCAGAACATGGAGCCAGCAGGGGCATGGAACCAGCAGGAGCACGGAACCAGCAGGAGCATGGAAACAGCAGGGGCATGGAGCCAGCAGGGGCATGGAACCAGCACGGACATCTAAAAAGCAGGGGCATGGAACCAGCAGGGTCATGGAACTAGCAGGTGCATGGAACAAGCAGGGGCATGGAACCAACAGGGGTATCTAACCAGCAGGGAATGGAACCAGCAGGAGCATGGAACCAGCAGGAGCATGCAACCAGGAGGAACATGGAACGAGCAGGGACATGTAACCAGCAGGAGCATAGAACCAGCATGGGCATCTAAAAAGCAGGGAATGGAACCAGCAGGGTCATGGAACTAGCAGGTGCATGGAACAAGCAGGGGCATGGAACCAACAGGGGTATCTAACCAGCAGGGAATGGAACCAGCAGGAGCATGGAACCAGCAGGAGCATGCAACCAGGAGGAACATGGAACGAGCAGGGACATGTAACCAGCAGGAGCATAGAACCAGCATGGGCATCTAAAAAGCAGGGAATGGAACCAGCAGGGTCATGGAACTAGCAGGTGCATGGAACAAGCAGGGGCATGGAACCAACAGGGGTATCTAACCAGCAGGGAATGGAACCAGCAGGAGCATGGAACCAGCAGGAGCATGCAACCAGGAGGAACATGGAACGAGCAGGGACATGTAACCAGCAGGAGCATAGAACCAGCATGGGCATCTAAAAAGCAGGGAATGGAGCCAGCAGGACATTGGAACCAGCAGAACATGGAACCAGCAGAGGCAAGGAGACAGCAGGGGCATGGAACCAGCAGGAGCATGAAATCAGCAAGGGCATGGAACCAGCAGGAGCATGGAACCAGCAGAACATGTAACCAGCAGGAGCATGGAACCAGCAGAGGCAGGTAACCAGCAGAACATGTAACCAGCAGGGGAATGGAGAGAGCGGGGGCATGGAACCAGCAGGAGTATGGCACCAGCAGGGGCATGGAACCAGCAGGGGCATGGAACCAACAGGGGCATGAAGCCAGCAGGGGCATGGAACCAGCAGGGGCATGGAACCAGCAGGAGCATGGAACCAGCACATGCATGTAAAAAGCTGGGGCATGGAACCAGCAGGGTCATAGAACTAGAAGGGGCATGGAACCAGCAGGGGCATGGAACCAATAGGGGGATCTAACCAGCAGGGGCATGGAACCAGCAGGGGTATGCAACGAGCAGGAGCATGGAACCAGCAGGAGCATGGAACCAGCAGGGGATTGCAACCAGCAGGATCATGAAACCAGCAGGGGCATGGAACCAGCAGGGGCATGGAACCAGCTGGGATATCTGAAAAGAGGGGGCATGGAACCAACAGGGTAATGGAATCAGCAGGGGCATGGAACCAGCAGGGGCATGGAACCAACAGGGGTATCTAACATGCAAGGGCATGGAACCAGCAGGGGCATGGAACCAGCAGGGGAATGGAAGCAGCACAAGCATGGAACCAGCAGGGGCATGGAACCAGCAGGAGCATGGAGCCAGCAGGAGCATGAAGCCAGCAGAGGCATGTAACCAGCAGGAGCCAGCAGGGCATGGAACGAGCAGGAGCATGCAACGAGCAGGAGCATGGAACCAGCAGGGGCATGCAACCAGCAGGAGCATAAAACCAGCAGGGGCATGGAACCAGCAGGGCATGGAACCAGCAGGAGCATGGAACCAGCTGGGGCATCTAAAAAGTGGGGGCATGGAACCAGCAGGGTCATGGAATCAGTAGGGGCATGGAACCAGCAGGGGCATGGAACCAGCAGGGGCATGGAACCAGCAGAAACATGGAACCAGCAGGAGCATGGAACCAGCAGGGGCATGGAATCAACAGGGGCATGGAACCAGTAGGAGCATAGAACCAGCAGGGGCATGGAACCTGCAGGGAATGGAACCAGCAGGGGCATGGAACCAGCAGGAGCATGGAACCAGCAGGGGCATGGAACCAGCAGGGGCATGGAACCAGCAGGGGCATGGAACCAGCAGGAGCATGGAACCAGCAGGGGCATGGAACCAGCAGGGGCATGGAACCAGCAGGGGCATGGAACCAGCAGGGGCATGGAACCTGCAGGGAATGGAACCAGCAGGGGCATGGAACCAGCAGGGGCATGGAACCAGCAGGGGCATGGAACCAGCAGGGGCATGGAACCAGCAGGGGCATGGAACCTGCAGGGAATGGAACCAGCAGGGGCATGGAACCAGCAGGGGCATGGAACCAGCAGGGGCATGGTGTTGTACCAGTTCTGAAAGCCACTGCAAGCTGCTCCTTTGCTCCAACACTGTATATTCACATTAAGTCTCTTTACCAATCCCCATAACTACACCATTCACTTCTCCATCTTCGCACATAATTATATTGTTGGTTTCTTTGGGATTGCTTTTGCTATATATGATACACACACATATATATATATGATCCAAGCTTTAGGACAATGCTAACTACAATACATGTTTTACATTATCAAGTGGGTGGCCAGCACAGGACTGGCAGTAGCAGGTATTCGTATTCAGCACTCCTCGAGAGTTCCGACAGCCACAGGCTGGATTTTGGGTCTGGCCTAGAGGAAGCTTGAATATGTCTGTTTTCGAAAGACGTCTTGTCTAGCATACCAAACCTTGCATTGAGCTTTGGGTCAGCCAGTAACTTATTATTGGCTGCCTTTCTTATTACTTTTATTTGCTTGCTTCTTATTTGCATGTCTTCTTTCCTCTTCTCACATTTGTCTTTCTCCTGGAGCACAGTTTCTTTACCATCTTTCTGATTGATGACTTGGATTCTTCCACTGCTCACTTCAGAGAACTACTCTTTTACATTCAACACTTTAAGAGAATGCATGTGTTTGCTCTCTCCCTCACAACCTGCATCCCCCATGTAAATTCCCACTGTGTGCTCCAAGCTGCTCCCTCTTTCAACCACCCCAGCTCTTGATTGCCCATCTCAGCTGTTTTATGGTTTCCCTCTCCTCCTTTGCTCACACCTCTCCATTCACTTCTCTCATGAACTTGCTCCCACCAGCTCCACCATTGTTCTCTGTCCCCATCAAGATCCTTTAAAAAAACAAAAAAGTCAGGGGTTTCATTTGACAGCTGCCCTTTGCTGCAGAGCTGCTCTTATTTTAAAAAGGGTTTCCAAGCATGCCTAGATTCACGTTTTTGACTGCACCCCTCCAGTTGATAGCCACTATTTTGGAAGCGATAAATAAAAACAATAAATAAAATATTGACCAAATAATGCCACATGTGCAAGAATACGTCATCATGCTGTGCCACCATTGTGTTATCACACGTACTTGCACTTTCACATGGACATTTGATTGCATTTATTTTTGCCAATCTTGCAAACCATTAGCAAAAAACCCTAGCAAACCATCAGGTTAAAAAACAAAGTTCCTTATTCACAAAGGTAAACTTACACTTTTGGTGTAACTTTACTATTGTTGAGCTATTCATAAAGTACAAGTGTAGTTTTACGTGTAGCATCTTTATGACTGTGGAGATTCTGCACATTAAAAGATAGGACAGTCTCTGCAGTCATAAAAATACTACAAATAAAACTGCACGCGTAGTTTGAGAATAACAAAAAATAGTAAAACTTACACCAAATGGGTACGTATACCTTTGTGAATAAGGCCCAAAAATGATAGGTTTAGCCAATGTTTGTTAAATCACTATGGCTGCTGTCCTCACTCTCTCTGATAGATGCCTAAATAGTGGTGGCCTGCGCTCGCTCCTTAGCTATTCTCATTCTTCTGATGGTTTGAAGCAGGGCAGAGCTCCAGATCCTGGGAGACAGTGGAAAAAATGCAAATGGTGGATGTCACATTTACTGTGCTATTGATAGCAGAGGACCCAGTCAGACCCTTCACTACTGATCACACTGTATGTGTGCTGTTAGCCCTCACAATTGCTAGTGATGTGGCCGGCTGGGATTTGTGCAAAGCAGGCCTTAAGGCATCGGAATGTGAGGCCCTGACAACACTGAGCAGTGAAGCGGGATCTGACAACACTGAGCCGTGAAGCTGGATCTAACAACACTGAAAAGCGAAGCCGGATGTGACCACACTGAGCAGCGAAGCCGGATGTGACCACACTGAGCAGCGAAGCCGGATGTGACCACACTGAGCAGCGAAGCTGAATCCGGCAACAATGAGCCGAGAAGCTGGATCTAACAACACTGAGCCGTGTAGCGGGATCTGACAACACAGAACCCCGAAGCTGGATCTGACAACACTGAGCTGTGAAACCGGATCTGACAACACTGAGCAGTGAAGCTGGATATGACATCACTGAGCTGTGAAGCCGGATCTGACAACACATAGGTGTGAAGCTGGATCCAATAACACTGAGCAATAAAGCCAGATCTAACAACACTGAGCAGTGAAGCTGCATCTGACAACACTGAGCAGTGAAGACAGATCAGACAACACTGAGCCGTGAAGCCAGATCTGAGAACACTGAGCCGTTAAGCTGGATCTGACGGCACTGAGCAGTGAAACTGGATCTGACAACACTGAGCAGTAAAGCTGGATCTGAGAACACTGAGCAGTGAGGGTGGAGCTGACAAAACTAAGCAGTGAAGCTGGATCCATCAACACTGAGCAGTGAAGCTGGATCTGACAACACCGAGCCGTAAAGCTGGATCCAACAACACTGAGCAGTGAAGCTGGATCTGACAACACCGAACAGAGAAGCTGGATCCAACAACACTGAGCAGTAAAGCTGGATCTGACAACAATGGGCAATGAAGCTGGATCTGAAAACACTGAGCTATGAAGCCAGATCTGACAACACTGAGCTGTGAAGCTGAATCTAACAACACCGAGCAGTGAAGCTGGATCTGACAACACTGAGAAGTCATGCTGGATCTGACAACACCGAGCAGTGAAGCTGGATCCTACAACACTGAGCAGTGAAGCTGGATCTGACAACAATGGGCAATGAAGCTGGATCTGACAACACCGAGCAATGAAGCTGGATCTGACAACACTGAGCCGTGAAGCTGGATCTGACAACACTGAGCCGTGAAGCTGGATCTTACAACACAGAGCGGTGAAGCCAGATCTGACAACACTGAGCAGTGAAGCTGGATCCGAGAACACTGATCAGTAACGCTGGGTCTGACAAAACTAAGCAGTGAAGCTGGATTCATCAAAACTGAGCAGTGAAGCTGGATCTGACAACACCGAGCCGTAAAGCTGGGTCCAACAACACTTAGCAGTGAAGCTGGATCTGACAACACTGAGCCGTGAAGCTGGATCTGACAGCACTGAGCTGTGAAGCTGGATCTGACAGCACTGAGCTGTGAAGCTGGATCTTACAACACAGAGCGGTGAAGCTGGATCTGACAACACTGAGCAGTGATGCTGGATCTGACAAAACTAAGCAGTGAAGCTGGTATACAACCTTTACAACGCAACTTTTACAACGCACTACACTTACAACGCATTTTTTACAACGCAACATCCACTACAACGCATTCCATTACAACGCAGGACACTACAACGCATTTTTAAAAACTACCTTTACAACGCATTCCATTACATCGCATACTACCTTTACAACGCATACCATTACAACGCATAGTATTACATTAAAACCCCTACACTATCCAACACTTACCCTACTGTTGCACCCCCTGGAGTTAGAATAGTAATTTTTACCCCTATACTAACCAACACTTACCCTACTGTTGCACCCCCTGGAGTTAGAATAGTAATTTTTACCCCTATACTATCCAACACTTACCCTACTGTTGCACCCCCTGGAGTTAGAATAGTAATTTTTACCCCTATACTATCCAACACTTACCCTACTGTTGCACCCCCTGGAGTTAGAATAGTAATTTTTACCCCTATACTATCCAACACTTACCCTACTGTTGCACCCCCTGGAGTTAGAATAGTAATTTTTACCCCTATACTATCCAACACTTGCCCTACTGTTGCACCCCCTGGAGTTAGAATAGTAATTTTTACCCCTATACTATCCAACACTTGCCCTACTGTTGCACCCCCTGGAGTTAGAATAGTAATTTTTACCCCTATACTATCCAACACTTGCCCTACTGTTGCACCCCCTGGAGTTAGAATAGTAATTTTTACCCCTATACTATCCAACACTTACCCTACTGTTGCACCCCCTGGAGTTAGAATAGTAATTTTTACCCCTATACTATCCAACACTTGCCCTACTGTTGCACCCCCTGGAGTTAGAATAGTAATTTTTACCCCTATACTATCCAACACTTACCCTACTGTTGCACCCCCTGGAGTTAGAATAGTAATTTTTACCCCTATACTATCCAACACTTGCCCTACTGTTGCACCCCCTGGAGTTAGAATAGTAATTTTTACCCCTATACTATCCAACACTTACCCTACTGTTGCACCCCCTGGAGTAAGAATAGTAATTTTTACCCCTATACTATCCAATACTTACCTTAAATGCAATGTAATATTATGTGTTGTAATGGTATGCGTTGTAAAGGTAGTATGCGATATAATGGAATGCGTTGTAAAGGTAGTTTTTAAAAATGCGTTGTAGTGTCCTGCGTTGTAATGGAATGCGTTGTAGTGGATGTTGCGTTGTAAAAAATGCGTTGTAAGTGCATGCGTTGTAAAAGTGTGCGTTGTAACGACATACATCCAGTGAAGCTGGATCCATCACCACTGAGCAGTGAAGCTGGATCTGACAACACCGAGCTGTAAAGCTGGATCCAACAACAATGAGCAGTAAAGCTGGATCTGACAACACCGAGCCGTAAAGCTGGGTCCAACAACACTGAGCACTGAAGCTGGATCTGACAACACTGAGCTGTGAAGCTGGATCTGACAGCACTGAGCTGTGAAGCTGGATATGACATCACTGAGCGGTGAAGCTGGATCTGACAACACTGCGCAGTGACGCTGGATCTGACAAAACTAAGCAGTGAAGCTGGATCTGACAACACTGCGCAGTGACGCTGGATCTGACAAAACTAAGCAGTGAACCTGGATCCATCACCACTGAGCAGTGAAGCTGGATATGACAACACCGAGCTGTAAAGCTGGATCCAACAACACTGAGCAGTGAAGCTGGATCTGACAACACTGAGCAGTGAAGCTGGATCTGACAACAATGGGCAATGAAGCTGGATCTGAACACTGAGCTCTGAAGCCAGATCTGACAATACAGAGCGGTGAAGCTGGATCTAACAACACCGAGCAGTGAAGCTGGATCTGACAACACTGAGCAGTGATGCTGGATCTGACAACACACAGCCGTGAAGCTGGATCTGACAACACTGAGCAGTGAAGCTGGATCTGACAACACACAGCCGTGAAGCTGGATCTGACAACACTGAGCAGTGAAGCTGGATCTGACAACAGTGAGCCGCGAAGTTGGATCTGGCAACATCGAGCTGTGCAGCTGGATCTGACAACACTGAGCAGTGACGCTGGACCTGACAAAACTAAGCAGTGATTTGAACACAAGTTGGTCGCACACTGCTCGTCACACCAGCAAGTTGCCCCAAAGGACTGTGGTGAATGTAGTGGCGATGGCGGGTACGCCTATGCCACGATGTGTAAAAAGAAAAAAGTATGTGTTGCATTTAGCCATCCCTGGACACGTGTTTCGAGGTAGTTGCCTCTCGTCAGCAGGGAGCAGGACAATGTAAAGGGGTGCCGAGTGGACTGCCAAAATGTAATTAAAACAGGTCAAATACCTCTCATGGCGCGCAGGTGCAGAACCAGGGCTCGTCAGCCCGATAGCTCGCGGGAGCCATAATAATTTGAACACAAGTTGGTCGCACACTGCTCGTCACACCAGCAAGTTGCCCCAAAGGACTGTGGTGAATGTAGTGGCGACGGTGGGTACGCCTATGCCACGATGTGTAAAAAGAAAAAAGTATGTGTTGCATTTAGCCATCCCTGGACACGTGTTTCGAGGTAGTTGCCTCTCGTCAGCAGGGAGCAGGACAATGTAAAGGGGTGCCGAGTGGACTGCCAAAATGTAATTAAAACAGGTCAAATACCTCTCATGGCGCGCAGGTGCAGAACCAGGGCTCGTCAGCCCGATAGCTCGCGGGAGCCGTAATAATTTGAACACAAGTTGGTCGCACACTGCTCGTCACACCAGCAAGTTGCCCCAAAGGACTGTGGTGAATGTAGTGGCGACGGCGGGTACGCCTATGCCACGATGTGTAAAAAGAAAAAAGTATGTGTTGCATTTAGCCATCCCTGGACACGTGTTTCGAGGTAGTTGCCTCTCGTCAGCAGGGAGCAGGACAATGTAAAGGGGTGCCGAGTGGACTGCCAAAATGTAATTAAAACAGGTCAAATACCTCTCATGGCGCGCATGTGCAGAACCAGGGCTCGGGAGCCGTAATAATTTGAACACAAGTTGGTCGCACACTGCTCGTCACACCAGCAAGTTGCCCCAAAGGACTGTGGTGAATGTAATGGCGACGGCGGGTACGCCTATGCCACGATGTGTAAAAAGAAAAAAGTATGTGTTGCATTTAGCCATCCCTGGACACGTGTTTCGAGGTAGTTGCCTCTCGTCAGCAGGGAGCAGGACAATGTAAAGGGGTGCCGAGTGGACTGCCAAAATGTAATTAAAACAGGTCAAATACCTCTCATGGCGCGCAGGTGCAGAACCAGGGCTCGTCAGCCCGATAGCTCGCGGGAGCCGTAATAATTTGAACACAAGTTGGTCGCACACTGCTCGTCACACCAGCAAGTTGCCCCAAAGGACTGTGGTGAATGTAGTGGCGACAGCGGGTACGCCTATGCCACGATGTGTAAAAAGAAAAAAGTATGTGTTGCATTTAGCCATCCCTGGACACGTGTTTCGAGGTAGTTGCCTCTCGTCAGCAGGGAGCAGGACAATGTAAAGGGGTGCCGAGTGGACTGCCAAAATGTAATTAAAACAGGCCAAATACCTCTCATGGCGCGCAGGTGCAGAACCAGGGCTCGTCAGCCCGATAGCTCGCGGGAGCCGTAATAATTTGAACACAAGTTGGTCGCACACTGCTCGTCACACCAGCAAGTTGCCCCAAAGGACTGTGGTGAATGTAGTGGCGACGGCGGGTACGCCTATGCCACGATGTGTAAAAAGAAAAAAGTATGTGTTGCATTTAGCCATCCCTGGACACGTGTTTCGAGGTAGTTGCCTCTCGTCAGCAGGGAGCAGGACAATGTAAAGGGGTGCCGAGTGGACTGCCAAAATGTAATTAAAACAGGTCAAATACCTCTCATGGCGCGCAGGTGCAGAACCAGGGCTCGTCAGCCCGATAGCTCGCGGGAGCCGTAATAATTTGAACACAAGTTGGTCGCACACTGCTCGTCACACCAGCAAGTTGCCCCAAAGGACTGTGGTGAATGTAGTGGCGACGGCGGGTACGCCTATGCCACGATGTGTAAAAAGAAAAAAGTATGTGTTGCATTTAGCCATCCCTGGACACGTGTTTCGAGGTAGTTGCCTCTCGTCAGCAGGAAGCAGGACAATGTAAAGGGGTGCCGAGTGGACTGCCAAAATGTAATTAAAACAGGTCAAATACCTCTCATGGCGCGCAGGTGCAGAACCAGGGCTCGTCAGCCCGATAGCTCGCGGGAGCCGTAATAATTTGAACACAAGCTGGTCGCACACTGCTCGTCACACCAGCAAGTTGCCCCAAAGGACTGTGGTGAATGTAGTGGCGACGGCGGGTACGCCTATGCCACGATGTGTAAAAAGAAAAAAGTATGTGTTGCATTTAGCCATCCCTGGACACGTGTTTCGAGGTAGTTGCCTCTCGACAGCAGGGAGCAGGACAATGTAAAGGGGTGCCGAGTGGACAGCCAAAATGTAATTAAAACAGGTCAAATACCTCTCATGGCGCGCAGGTGCAGAACCAGGGCTCGTCAGCCCGATAGCTCGCGGGAGCCGTAATAATTTGAACACAAGTTGGTCGCACACTGCTCGTCACACCAGCAAGTTGCCCCAAAGGACTGTGGTGAATGTAGTGGCGACGGCGGGTACGCCTATGCCACGATGTGTAAAAAGAAAAAAGTATGTGTTGCATTTAGCCATCCCTGGACACGTGTTTCGAGGTAGTTGCCTCTCGTCAGCAGGGAGCAGGACAATGTAAAGGGGTGCCGAGTGGACTGCCAAAATGTAATTAAAACAGGTCAAATACCTCTCATGGCGCGCAGGTGCAGAACCAGGGCTCGTCAGCCCGATAGCTCGCGGGAGCCGTAATAATTTGAACACAAGTTGGTCGCACACTGCTCGTCACACCAGCAAGTTGCCCCAAAGGACTGTGGTGAATGTAGTGGCGACGGCGGGTACGCCTATGCCACGATGTGTAAAAAGAAAAAAGTATGTGTTGCATTTAGCCATCCCTGGACACGTGTTTCGAGGTAGTTGCCTCTCGTCAGCAGGGAGCAGGACAATGTAAAGGGGTGCCGAGTGGACTGCCAAAATGTAATTAAAACAGGTCAAATACCTCTCATGGCGCGCAGGTGCAGATCCAGGGCTCGTCAGCCCGATAGCTCGCGGGAGCCGTAATAATTTGAACACAAGTTGGTCGCACACTGCTCGTCACACCAGCAAGTTGCCCCAAAGGACTGTGGTGAATGTAGTGGTGACGGCGGGTACGCCTATGCCACGATGTGTAAAAAGAAAAAAGTATGTGTTGCATATAGCCATCCCTGGACACGTGTTAGCTATCGGGCTGACGAGCCCTGGTTCTGCACCTGCGCGCCATGAGAGGTATTTACACATCGTGGCATAGGCGTACCCGCCGTCGCCACTACATTCACCACAGTCCTTTGGGGCAACTTGCTGGTGTGACGAGCAGTGTGCGACCAACTTGTGTTTAAATTATTACGGCTCCAGTGAGCTATCGGGCTGACGAGCCCTGGTTCTGCACCTGCGCGCCATGAGAGGTATTTGACCTGTTTTAATTACATTTTGGCAGTCCACTCGGCACCCCTTTACATTGTCCTGCTCCCTGCTGAATAGAGGCAACTACCTCGAAACACGTGTCCAGGGATGGCTAAATGCAACACATACTTTTTTCTTTTTACACATCGTGGCATAGGCGTACCCGCCGTCGCCACTACATTCACCACAGTCCTTTGGGCAACTTGCTGGTGTGACGAGCAGTGTGCGACCAACTTGTGTTTAAAAAACTAAGCAGTGAAGCTGGATCCATCAACACTGAGCAGTGAAGTTGGATCTGACAACACCGAGCTGTAAAGCTGGATCCAACAACACTGAGCAGTGAAGCTGGATCTGACAACACCGAGCAGTAAAGCTGGATCCTACAGCACTGAGCAGTGAAGCTGGATCTGACAACACCGAGCAATGAAGCTGGATCTGAAAACACTGAGCTGTGAAGCCAGATCTGACAATACAGAGCTGTGAAGCTAGATCTAACAACACCGAGCAGTGAAGCTGGATCTGACAACACTGAGCAGTAATGCTGGATCTGACAACACACAGCCGTGAAGCTGGATCTGACAACACTGAGCAGGGAAGCTGGATCTGAGAACACCGAGCCGTGAAGCTGGGTCTGACAACACTGAGCCGTGAAGCTGGATCTTACAACATTGAGCTGTGAAGCCAGATCTGACAACACTGAGCCGTGAAGCCAGATCTGACAACACTGAGCCATGAAGCTGGATTTGACAACACTGAACTGTGAAGCTGGATCTGACAGTACTGAGCAGTGAAGCTGGATCTGAAAACACTGAGCCGCAAAGCTGGATCTGACAACACCGAGCAGTGAAGCTGGATCTGACAACATCGAGCTGTGCAGCTGGATCTGAGAACACTGAGCTGTGAAGCTGGATCTGACAGTACTGAGCAGTGAAGCTGGATCTGAAAACACTGAGCCGCAAAGCTGGATCTGACAACACCGAGCAGTGAAGCTGGATCTGACAACATCGAGCTGTGCAGCTGGATCTGACATCACTGAGCAGTGAAGCCGGATCTCTGACAACACTGAGTTGTGAAGCTGGATATGACAGCACTGAGACGTGAAGCTGGATCAGACAACACTGGGCAGTGAAGCTGGATCTGACAACACTGAGCAGTGAAGCTGGATCTGACAGCGCTGAGCTGTGAAACTGAATCTGACAACACTGAGTCGTGAAGCTGGATCTGTCAACACTGAGCAGTGAAGCTGGATCTGACAACACTGAGCAGTGACGCTGGATCTGACAACACTCAGCCTTGAAGCTGGATTTGTCAACACTGAGCAGTGAAGCTGGATCCACTGCCATGGGCCATGGAGTTTCTACACCTTGGCTATTGCTGTTGTCCCCATCCTCCTGGTGCTTTCCTGATAAGTAATGCCCACTCCATCTGACAAGAGTACTCCCAGCATCAGAGTGTGCAGTTGACACCAGAGCTGTATATACATACTTTATGTTGTGGTGTTTACTGCATTGTACTCGCACCACTTATAATTGGGGCTCACATATACTTCCATTTTGCAAGTCGCAAATTGCAACGATTTGCCACTTGCAACTCGCAAAATGAGTTGTACAACAGGGTCTCAGATACTGTTTGCGATTCCCAATGGTGTTGCAAATGACCTGTCTCATTGATATTCATGAGGCAGGTAGCAATTTGCGACCCCATTGGGAATGGCCAACACTCACAGGAATGGTGGCCTGCTGGGGTCAGAAGACCACCATGTCTATGACTGCTTTTTAAATAAAGTATTGTTTTTTTTAATGCAGCCCGTTTTCCTTACAGGAAAATTGGGTGTCTTTAAAAAAGAAAAAAAGAAAGTTTCTGTTTCATCTTTTAAGTGTAAGCAGTGGTCCGTGGGACCACTGCCTGCTCTTAAGAAATATTTTCGCTGCCAATAACAAAGGGAAAGGGGTCCCCAGCTTCATGTTTGGAGTGGCTTACCACCGACTTGGGTAAACTGCAAGTGTTTTGCGACTGCAACTGCAGTCGCAAACAATGGTACTTACCATGCTGACTCGCTATTAGGAAGGGACGCCCTTGGCAAGCCCCTTTCTATTAACAACTGCGAGTCACAGACTCGCAAAATGGTGTTTGTACATACCACCACCCTTTGTGTGGTTGCATACGGGCCAATTTCCCATTTGCGACTTCAAAAAACAGTCGCACATCTGGCCCTCAAACTCAAGGGCAATAGCCCTGAACTCATTAAAAGTGTAGTAATCCCATCTAAACCAACTCTTGCACTCAGATCTACACATATTTGTTGCCCCTAAAATTCTAAGACTTTTCAAGGGTGGACACTCATTTGCTAACATGGTGTCCAGAACACTGAACGAATCTTTAGTCCATACAAATTATCTTTCTTCTTCTAAAACGTAGTTGTTCAGTCAATAATATTGCCCTACTCAATAACCAGCTATTAGCACTGCAACAGGTTATCACGTGCTGTGTAAAACCAATAAAACAATGTGTAGAGTATATTATCAGGAGTTAATGCCCTTCATTCCTGTTATGCTCCCTAACCTTCGACCTTGGAGGCAGCAGTGGTCCCTGACCTCATGACAATGTGTAATGTGAAGTAGAATGTTGGTAAAGTTACAATACAGAGGCTGCTAGGGACTGCTGGCTGCATACTCCACCTTACACTGTCGGAGCTCTTACATATACAATCACCGTGTTGGGGGTGTGGGGGGGGGGGACACTCGTGGCCCAGACAAAAACCGCTACTGCACGACACTGACAGGATATTATCATTCACGTTTCAAGAAGGTACTGACCGTCTCCCGCTTCAATAAGTCTAAAATAATCATCTTTTCAGGCCTTGTGTCATGAAAAGTAGAGCGCCAAGAAGCAGTTACCAGCACCTTGCAAATGATTGTGGTAAAATATATCTCTTTACATGAAAGGGGGTTGTTAAGCTTCTTTGTCTCATTCTTGGTTTTGTTGCTCTGTGCATCTTCTTGCTTTTCCCCCCCGTCACTTTAGTCTTTCATCGCCAAGATACTCGATCAGGTGATGGTCTGTGCTTTACGAGTTAATCTGCTTTCCATTTCATTTCATTTCAAAAGATGACTTCTATCATACCCAAATAAGACCTGTGCCCTGGGTCTGCCAAGAAAAGGGGCATATCAACAACAACCGGCGATAATTATCTCTAAGCGCACTTAGCGCTAGGATAATTATCGCCGGCTAGCGTTGATTTTTATCGCTGAGATAGCGTGCTATTAGCAACGCTTATCTCAATAGCGATAAAAATCCTCACGCTAAGTGGCTAACGTGAGATTATCGCTGGAAAACCCAGCGATAATCTCACGTTAGCTTGTTGATAGGGACAGACAAACTTAGCCATGATATCCTCCTTCCATAGGATATCATGGCTAAGTCAGAAAAATACCAGACGTAAAAAAGCAGCGTTAACCGCGGTTAGCGCTGCTTTTTTTGTCTCTAACAGGGTTAGCGATATTCTTGATAGGAGAAATGTCGCTTAGGACACTTCCATGCCTATAACCTTTCCGAAGTCCAGCTGCAGCTTTATTTATAGCCCAAAAGCAGATGTAGCCTTCCCTAGATCCAAGTATGGGCAGTACCCCGGTGAGCTGAATGTCTGGGTTAGGTTTCCTCTGGGAAGAATGCCTCAGTTAATACTGACTAAAAGCATGACAGAATGCGGGGGAGGAAGGGGAGGAGTGGGGGGGGTATTGGTAAAGAAATGACAATAAGTGTAACATCCTGCAGACACTGCCAACAGGAAGCCATGGCAAACTCTTGGAGTGACAGTCCTTGCAAGCAAAGTAAACAAGACGTATTTATTCTACCTGGTCTAATATTCTCTGCAAGCGTTCCTTTGTGAAATACTCCACCTCCACACATCGGGCCTCCGCGTAGCCCACTTCCCAAGTAACTACGGCATTCTCTCTCCAATGTTCTCACATATGTCGGAGAATGTGACCAGGGCAGGTTTTTGTGATGCCTTTCGATTTGATCATTAGGTTTATTTAATTTAAGCGAATGTTTTTATCGATATTTCTTTTTTAGAATAAATTATCTTAAAGCAAAGTATGCGAACTGTGCAGTTAGTGGTATGTTTTAATTCTGTTGTATTTTTCTTTAGCTAATCTGTTTCAGTGATCCATGGCCTAGGGGCTATGACCTTTGTTAAAGAACAGAAAAAAATTAAAAAAAATAAAGACAAAATAGAGACATTTTTTAAAGGTTTTTATGTTCGCCTCGAATTTACAATGGATTACTGGCACGTGTTAGTGCTTTCAAAAGCGTGGACATATGTGCCACAAGTGTGAAGAAATGTGTACTTTTAAATTACTCCAGAGGTGAGAAGAGGGCTTCGAACTCATGATTTTCCCTTAAAGTTTGGGACCGTAAATGTTTATGGACATTTCCATTCTCCTCGCCTTCTCTTATCCACCCTTGGCTTGAAGATTTACTTTAATACGGGGCCGGCTCACCTCCCCTTTGAGGGTGGAGTCGAGAATGGACGAATCTTTACAATAATGACATCTTACGTTCTTGCTGATCTCTGAAGCACCAGTGTTGCAATTTTGAGGGCCACCTGAGCCCATCACTGACCACCACCATGAGAAGCCGTAGACCGCAGGATGTAATTTGATCTTGAATATACATGTCAAGCCCCCAAATGCAGCCAACCCCATGGGGGGAGGTCACAGAACTTGGCCCTGAGGAACCCATTCACCCTGGGTCCTTTTTTTTTAAAGGGGAGGGGGGTTGCATGGCCCCCCTACCCAAGCCTCTTTAGGCCCTGGGGACTCCACCCTCCAGGGCTGTACATACGAGTTAAAAGGGAAGGGGGGCCGTGTGGCCCCTCCTCCTGAGCCTCTTTAGGCCTGTGTTACCGAAGCCCCCAGGGCTGTGTATTTTTTTAAGGGTTGAATGGCTGTGCAGCCCCCCTCACAGAGCCATTATCCTCCCTGGGAACCCCATTTCCTGAGGCCATTAGTTTAAATAAAGGGTAGGGGCACGCATGGCCCTCCTTCCCTGAACTTTGTTAGGCCCTGGGGACCCCAGGGCCACTCTTTCAAAAAAAGGGAAGGGGAGCACTTGGCACTCCTCCCGGGCTAATTTCAGCCTGGGGACCCCATCTCTTTGGGCCTGGTGTTCTTTTGAGGGAGAGGGAGATGCGTGGCATCCCTCCCCATCCATGGGGCCTGGTGTTAATTTTGGGGGGAGGAAGCGTGGGACCCTGATTTCGGCCCAGGTACCCCATTCCATGGGGACTGGCACAGTCCCCTCTCCCTGGGCTGATTTCAGCCCAAGGCACCCCAACCCTGGGACCCAGTGTTATTTTGAGGGGGCACATGTGGCCCCCCGCACAGGTCAATTCTGTCCCTTGGAACTCCATCTCACGGGGCCCAGCGCAATGTTTAGGGGAAGGAAGATGTGAAGCACCATTCCCCAGGCTGATTTTGGCCCCAGGGCCCTATCCCCAGGATGCCAGCAATATTTTGAGGTGTAGAAGGTGCATGTGGCTCGCTCCCCATGCCAATTTGGACCCAGCAGGCCCAATCCCTGGGGTACGGCATTTGTTTTAGGAGGAGGGAGTTCTTGCCCCTCGATTTCGGCCCTAGGGACCCCATCCCCCAGGGCCTGGTGTTATTTTTAGGAGGAGGGTGGTGCGCAGTCCCTATCCTTAGGTCAATTCCGACCCCAAGGACCCCATCTTACAGGGCCCGGGTGTTATTTTGAGGGAGGGGGGTCACATTGCCCCGTCCCTGGGCTTATTTTGGACCAAGGGACCACATCCCCTGGAGCTAGGTAGGCGCCCTGGATGCCCTGTTGCCCACCCAGGACATCCACCCTACTCTTGTTGAGGGCATGGGAGCAGCCCCAATGCCCCTCTGGCCCCAGCCGGCTCCCCACATACAACCGGAGCTGGCACTGGCAGCGAAAATATTTCTTAAGAGCAGACAGTGATCCACAGTGGAGAAGTGTAGCTCACTGGTTAGAGCAGGCATACCCTGAAGCAGAGGTCAGACCCGGGACCAGGGTTCGATTCCCGACGCGGCAGGGTCTGGAGCCCAATTGTCCACGGACTTGATAATTCTCGCTTCGGTGCCTACTCTAAGCATGAGTTCACACTAGGCAGCTCTGGGCAACTAGCTTGCTTAATCTCCACAACGGCCCCCCCGCGGCGGGATGCCTGGCTTTCACCTTGGGGATGCCCAGTATGGATTATCTCACAGGGAAAAACCAGGACGGGTTCCCAATGCAAGCGCTGGGATGCCCAAGGGTAACCGTGCGCGATATAAAACTCCTAATAACAGGGAGCAGTGACTAATGCTAATAGAGGAGGGTGGAAGCAGTATTTTCATCTGTTTCCTGACCGCTTCAGAGCAGGTAGGGAAACAAATGAAAAGTTCATTCCCAGTGGGCAGGAGCATTTTTGAATCTCCTGTCCACTGGGAGCAGACTTGATGTTAGCTTCCGCTTTGCAGGAGTTTTGAAAATTCTCCCATCAAGCGAGAGCAATACAGGTTTCCCTGCCTGCGATGCTGGGGGCAGTGAAACCGCTATGTCCCAGGGGTGAGCACCCCAAGACATAGCATTTGAGTCAGCCCTAGTGGGAGGGATCCCTGGGGTTATATCTGGCTCCGAGAGGGGGGCTCATGGCCCCCTCCCTTATTGTAATTGGCCCTGGGGATGGGCTACCCAGGGTCTTTAGAGGCTAGGGTAGGGTGACCACGTTGCTCCTCCCCATTTTGAGTATTTTCAGCCACGGGCATCAGCTCTCTGGGGCCTTTAGAGGCCCCTCCCCTTCTTTAATTGTATTGACTCAGAGTGGGTTTCCTGTAGGCCTCCGATGGCTGGGGGACAGAGGGACATATGGCCTCCCTCCCCATAAATATTGTTTTTGGCCTCAGATAGGCTCCCCGGGTTCTCTGGAGTCTTGGAGAGAGGGGCAAAGCAGCCCCTCTCCCCTTTATGGACATAGACACAATGGTAGGCTCCTCAAGGCTTATAATAAATAAATGTGGCCTGGCCGCCATTTTTTTTAATGATCCCATGAGAGTTTTACGGAATTGTAGCATTTTGCCATTTTGTTTTCCTTTTTTGGCCCCAGGGGGATCTATCTTGGACCCCCCCCCAGAGCCTAGGGAATCAGGGTATCCCTACCCTGTCCTCATACATCTTTATTTAATTAAAATTTCAGGACAGGGAACAAATTCCCTGAGTCCTGTAATGGGTGTCAGTAATATTTTTCTCTTGTTGCTGCCAGCCAATCAGAGCACTCGCTCTCAATGGATATTGACTCCCATGGGAGCGAAATGGGCCAAGGGAAATAAAACTTCCTGAGTCAATCAGAACATTCTATTTTTAAATTGCCACTCCCGCAAGAGTCTCTATAGACTCTCGTGGACCTAACTGCCAATATATACAATGACCCTAAATTTCTCAAAGACAATTTAACACCGAATCACAAAAAACACAATCTGCGGCGGACCAAGATCTAGCTTCTCTGCCAAATTTTTTATAATTCCCTTCAGCAGTTGTTGCTGTACCTTGTCTAAAGCAGTCTATGGAAAATGCATGGGGTTTTGTGTTTTGGGACTCACCTTTTATCTAAGCCCCCGCTAAGTGGATCACCCTGAAACTTTCCATGAAGGAGCTGCGTTGGGTGAAGTTTTTTTTTGTTGAAAGTGTTGTGGAAATTCGTCAAACAAGGCGTTTTTAGCAAACCATAAAAACGCTCTTTATATGGAAATGCAGACCTAACTATAACCACCTAGTGGCAACCACGGTTCTGGCTTTAGCTGTGTCTAATGTCCCTATGGGAAGTTGCATGGGTGAAATGCATTTTGGGACCCAACATTTATATAGATATATACATATTAATAGTCCCCGCAGTTCCTGGGGCAGAAGGAGGAAGGCCTGTGCACCCCCCTCGTTTCTCATTTTATTTAGGCCCGTAATGCCCGGGACCTAGCCTACCCGGGGGCTATATAATAGAGAAGTGTTGGAGTGCAGCTCCTGCGCTGTGCACATTTCTTCAGCTGTCAATGCAACCAGATGAAAGGCCCAGTAAACAGGTTTTATGTCCTATGTTTACTAATTTAAACACACAAAAATAAGCATTTACCTTTATTATTAAATCTGGTTTTAAAGTAGTTTCAAAGGTCCAGCCCAAATACCCAGGCCCAACTCCCAGTGTCCTGGCAGGATATCAGAATGATTCATCAGGTTACCTAGATTTCACAGGCTCAGGCTTCGCATGCCAGATATTATTCCCATGGATAAGCAGATTTAACAGACACAGGCTGTGTATTCCATTGGCTGAGCTTTGGGCAGCAGACTTGGTCCTCAGGTTACTAAACATAGTAGTCTCAATCTCAGTACAGATGACGTATTTCAAATTTTAAATAGATGTTGGAGACTCAGAGAGCAGAGTTATCTGTTAGGTTACACAGCTTTTACAGGCTGTAGCCTCAGAGAACAGAGCTACCACTCAGACAATATAGATCTAAATGTTTTGAATCAGAGGTTTTCCTAAGGTTATTGCTCCAGGCTTCTGCAGCAGATGTTTCTCTCAAGTTACATTGATCATATAGGCTCAAGCCTTACACCATAGAAGTATCCCCAAGGTTAAATAGATATTGTAGACTCACTCCTCGCACAGCAGAATTATTCCTTGGGTTACACAGATATAGCCTTGGCATTCAGACAGCTGACTAATCACTGTCATCACATAGATATAAAAGGCTCAAACTTCAAGCTGATCCAACTATTTTTTTTTGAGTTTATTCATCAAGGAAGGAGAAAGATAAAATAAATACAAGAAATGCAATACATAGTATATAACAATAAAAATACATAAGCAATTGAGTGAACAAAGAAATAGCTAAAATTCTAAATGCTATTTACTAATTTAAAATGAAAATTCTTAAAGAATAAAAGTACCGGGAGGGTCGAGAAGATAAAGAGGGTATCACAACTTTCTATTATAGGAACAAGAAATAATTTACAAAATTATCACTCTAAAACAGCATTTTAAGAGTGAAGATCATTTTTGCTGAAAGAAAATTGAAACAGTAAGAGTTAATCATTAAAGAACAAAACAGGATAAGCGTGACTACAAATATAATTATATGTTTTAATCACTGAGGTTTCCGAACTTCATGAGATGTGTTGATTAATGTAGCATTGGTCAAGGCTACTTTAGTTAAGTAAGAGGTTAAAGGGAGCCATAGAAGATCTCTCTTAATAGCTAAAGAGACCGGAGTAACATGGTTGGTGTCTAATCTATGGGGAAAACAGACAGCATTCCACCAAGCTTGGAAAGTGACTCTAGTAGCTTGTTTCCAGTTAGAGGTTATTAGATGAAAAGCCACCGCTAATAGTAAATCCACTATTTTAAATTTAGTAGGTGGTTGGGGCCATTGAGAAGCTAAGGAACCCAGGAATATGTTAGGAAGGGAGAAAGGTACTTTGGTATTAAAAATTTTATTAATTTGGAACCAAACTAAGTGCCGAAATTGGAGGATAGTAGGACACTCAAAAAGCATATGTTTTAGATCAGCGAGAGTGCAGGAACAAGATCAGCATGAAGCTGAGGAATCTGGAGAAAAGGAAGAAAGCATAGAGGGAGTAAATAAAAGACATTGATAAATAAAATAAAGGGATTGAGAAGTGGTAGCTGCTCTAGAGGTTTTATGGATTTTAAACCATAATTTATCCAAAAAGTGAGTTGGCCAGCTCTTTGATAGATCCCTCTCCCAAGCCAACTCAGTCTTAGTTTTAACCCTTTCTGAAGTGAAAAATGAAAGTTTATATAGGGAGGAAGCTGAGGGAGACGAGGATAGTATAGGGAAAAGGGTGAGAGATTTCAAAGGACAAGAAGCAGAGGGCAACGAAAGAAGATATTGAGTGAGAGAAGGAAGTAGAAGACTGTGTTGTGCTCTAGCAGATGATGGTAAAGAGAATTTCTCCTGGAGCACTGAGAAGGACAAAGGGGAATGATCTGAAAGTAGTTGTTAGATCCAGAGGAGTCCTTTGGATCTCCAGGACTTCCAGTAAATGGTACGATGTTTGACACGTAGTAACTTATCATGCCAAATAGGCTGTTGGGCTAATGTAGAGAGAGAAGGATAGGAGGAGGGCAGAAGAGGTTTAAGAATTTTATGCGAGTGGGAAATAACTGGAAAACGTGAAGAAGCTATAGTTTTAGTGAAAGCGAGAGACTCAGTCAATTCAAAAGGAGCTAGAAAGGTTTTTTCCAGAGAAATCCAAACAGGAGGATAAACACCATGGTCTGGGGAAAGCCAACGTGAAGATTGCTTTAGAGTAAAAGCATAATGGTAAGATGTAAAATCCGGAAATTTGAGGCCACCAGAGAGTTTGTCTGCTTTCAGAGAAGATAAAGCTATGCGAGGCGGCTTATTCTTCCAAAGAAATTTCATTAGTAGAGAATCGATCTTTTTAAAATAGAAACCCGGAATATGTATAGGGATCATAGAGAGAACATATAGAACTAATGGAGAAAGCATCATTTTAATGGAGTCTAGGCGTCCCCACCAGGAAAGAAATAATGGGTGCCAACGTTCAATGCTATCGGATAGGGTCTTAATGATTTGATCAAAATTTAATTTCAAAGTCTCAGATATAGTTGAAGCAAACCATGATCCTAAATATTTTATTTTAGACAGTTTCCAGGAGAAACCAGTAAGAACGAAATCATGTTTATGACAAGACATATTGAGAGGGAGGATTTCACATTTATCAGAGTTGAGGCGATATCCAGAAACTTGAGAAAAGGCATTAACTTGGGTAAGAAAGGAGTGGATCGACGTGGCAGGATTGGAACAGTATAAGAGGATGTCGTCAGCATAAACAGACATTTTAACATGAGATGGGCCTGATTGAAAACCCGTTATCTGGGTATCGTGTCTAATTTTGGTTAAAAAGGGTTCCAATGCTACTATAAAAAGAAGAGGTGACAGTGGACATCCCTGTCTTACCCCTCTAAAAAGAGGGAAATAGTCAGACATTTTACCATTGACAAAAATAGAGGCCTTAGGACCCGAGTATAGTAGAGAAATGAACTTTGGGGAGAAGCCTATCCATTTTAAAGCTTGAAACATGAAGTCCCATCCTATTCTGTCAAAAGCTTTTTCAGCGTCCAGAGCTATAGCTGCAAGAGGAATATCACAAGAGGAAGCTTTACTAAGAATGTTAAAGAATACTCTTGAGTTGTCAGAGGATAGACGACCCTTCACGAAACCAGCCTGTTCAGGACCAATAAGCTTAGGTAAGATGGGATCCATGCGGAGGGCGAGAATTTGTGCAAATAATTTATAGTCTAAATTAACTAGAGAGATAGGACAGTAATTTTTACATAAAGACGGGACTTTATTATCTTTAGGGATTAAACATATCATGGCATCTTGAAAAGTACCAGAAGAAACCTTGGCACTAATAAAAGAATTAAAAAGCAATAGAAGATGAGGTAAAAGAAGATTGGCAAAATGAGCAAAGAATTCAATGGTGAATCCATCCGGGCCGGGAGCCTTACCTCTTTTTAAAATCGAAACAACATGGCAAATTTCTGGTAAAGTAATATCAGCATCTAAAGAGATAAAGTCAATAAGATGAGGTGGGGGATGTGTAATAGATTGGAAGTAAGATAAAATGTCTTGAAAGGATGGATCTCTCTCGGGGGTATATAAATCCTTGTAAAAAGAGACAAACTCATTAAGAATGTCATTATCTTTAAAAACTAAGTTCCCGGTACCAGTTCGTATGGATTCTATTCTGGTTCGATCATGTCTAATTTTTAAATAATTAGCTAAGAGTTTCCCCATTTTGTTTTGACCACCGTAATAACGAGAGCTACATTTTAAGAGATATGAGGATGCAGCCTCAGTGGATATTTTGTTGAAATTAATTTTTGCATCGATAAGATTCTTTAAAGACTTCTCAGTGTTCGAGTGATAGTAAATATATTCAAGGTCCTTAATCTTATGTAATAATTGGGCAGATTGGGCTTCGAAAGACTTCTTCTTTTGAGAAACGAAGTTCATTATGAATCCTCTAGCCGTGGCTTTAAAGGAGTCCCACACCATCACAGGAGAGGAATCCGGAGAAGAGTTGAGAGAGAAAAATTCAGAAGCAAAGGAAATGAATTGAGTTAAAAAATTAGGATCAGACAACAAAGCATTATTAAAACGCCATCTACCTGCATGAGGGGTAAAGGGAAGCAAATCAAAATCAACAGAAACCGGGGCATGATCAGATATTAAGATAGAACCAATGTCCGAGTGCAGAACCTGTTGGGAGAGTGATTTGCTAAAAAATAGGTAATCAATTCGGGATTGTGAGTGATGGGGAGGGGAATAAAAGGTATATTCTCGAAGTTCTGGGTTACAAAGCCGCCAAATATCTACTAGAGATTTGCAACGTATGGTGGAGGTGAACTGTGTGTGCATCTTAGAGTTAACAAATTTAACTGGAGAGTGTCTATCTAATATGGGGTCTAGAACTTGGTTACAATCTCCGCCTAAAATAATATAGTCATCGTCAAAAAGAAGGAGCTTATCAGATATGTGAGACCAAAAAACATTATCAACAGTGACTGGGGCATAGACGTTAAAAATAAAATAGGTATTTGGTTAATATTAAGTTTAACTATTCACCAACGTCCCTCAGAATCCGATTCTTGATCAACAACCGATATCTGAAATTTCTTATGACAAAGAATTGAGACACCATTCTTTTTACCCAAAGCAGGGTAGGAATAAACATGGCCTACCCAACATCTCTTTAGCTTGGACGCTTCAATTTCAGACAAATGGGTCTCTTGAATTAAACCAACATCTGTTTTTAGCTTCGCTAAATGGGATATTACCCTCTGTCTTTTTATAGGATTATTAACTCCTTTAACATTCCAAGTAATTACTCTAAATGTAGCTAATGGAATTTACATGTACAATATTTTCATATGAAAAACATTGAAGAATCACTCTATGATAAAAGAGAGAGGAAATAAATGAATAGTGATAATAGAACAAAATCAGGTACGCAAAAACGAGAGAAAAAGTAATGCATGAGAAATTGAAAAATTTGAGGAATAAAAAAAGTATGATAAGGAAAGGAGGGAGAGAAGAAAAGGTAAAATGAGAGAAAGAAGGAGAAAGCCAAACTAGAGCACAAGAGTATAAAAAGAGAAATACGTTTAGAAAAAAGAAAAAGAAAAAGGGAGTGCAAGGGATATTGAAAAGGAAAGGAGAGAACAGAAAGAGAGCAAGACACGGGACAAAAATACAATACAAATCCAATATCCAAGAAAAAAAAAAGAAGTCAAAAAGACATACCACAAAAGAACAAGAAGAGTGAGGGTGGTGGAACCACATGAGGAAGGTAGCGCACTGAACAGAAGACTCCATGAGGGCACAGCAAGGGGGAAAGTGATCTCCAGGAATATGAGAGGAGAACATAAAATTGAAGAGTCATAAAACCGCATCTAAAAGAAATCAGAAAGAGAAAATTAATGGTGGAAGCACAACGAGCAAACTGCGACAAAGGGAAGCATATAACAGAAACAATGACATAGAGTTACAAGAAAAATTCGAGACTATTAGTAATGAGGAATGTCCATAGAATCAGGTCTGCAGGAGTTTATAAATTGTTGAAGCTGCACTGGGTCTTCATAGTTTGTTGTTCTTTTGTTATAAGTCACCTTGAAAAGGCAGGGGTGATAGAGGCCATAACGAGCATTCAGAGCCCGAAGGGCAGGTCGCATGTCTAGAAATTTCTTCCGACGATCCACAGTAGCTTTGGCGTAGTCTTGCGCGAAGAAAAGATTCGAGCAATTCCAAGTGATCCTTCCTTTCAGCTTGGCAGCCTGAAGAACTTTAAGCAGGTCAGTGTATTCTAAAAAGTACAGGATGACTCCCCTAGGTTTTGTTGAAGAGGGATCGGAGGGGGGAGAACGATAAATAGAACCTAGGCGATGAGCTCGTTGAATATTCAAGGATGGAGTGTTTGGGAGTCCAAGAAGTGTAGCTAGAAGCGATTGAAAGAACGATATGGGGTTAGATCCTTCGAGGTTCTCCGCAAGACCATAAATGCGTAGGTTGTTGCGTCTATTTCGGTTTTCTAAATTTTCAACTTGTTGTTTGAGAGATTGAATTTCTCTATGAAGGCCAGGCACTTGATCCACGACCACCTGAACAGAAGTTGCTTGTTTCTCGAGTTGTTCGACTCTTTGTTCAGTGTGTGACCAGTTATCCTCGAGATTTTGAAACCGAGAATTTGTTTCTGCCATATATGGCTTCAGAGAGCGGATTTCTTCCAGTAGTAACTCCATGAAAATGGAAGAGGGAATACTAGGGGGAGAAGGAGGATTCGCTTTCATTCTCTTCCCTGGAGTACAGGGTGGATTAGTTGGTAATTTGGAGGAATTTTTAGAGCTTGAGCGTGAGATGAGAGTGGAAGAGTTCTTCAACGTAGAGGCGTCACCTGAGGCATCATCCATGGTATCCTGTAAAACACTAAAAGGATTAGGGTCCTCCAAAGTCACGCCTGTCGTGATATTTGGTTGAGACTTATTATGGCTACTGCGAGACATTGTCATTTGTGGAAGGGAAAAAACAATAAATAATGAAGCAAGTTCCAAAAAGTAGAAACTACAATAGTGGCCAAGAGCGCGTGAGGTGAGGAGAGATTGGCACTCCTACAGGTGACAAGCCAACATTAGTATATGTGTTTGGAGAAAAAGAGGAAAAATTCCAGTCACTGTGAGGTAAAAATGATGATGCAACTGCAGAATATCAGGAACATGACACTGAAAAAGGAACAAAGAGAAAGTCAGACAAAATGGCGGTTACCTCAATTGAGGTATGGGAGGATAGCAAAAACATATTCCGCCTTCTTCCAGTGCAAACGAGAAGTCCTGCTGTGAGATGCCAAACAGTTAAGGTCCTGCACAAAAACGAGTTCCTCAAACCAAAAGAAGCTAAGGGACAATAAGCTTCCAAGTGCAGCAGTATTTAAGAAATATTTATAAGGTCCAAAGCATATGCATTGCGAGAGACATGAGGATGCATACTGGGTGAGGGTTCTAAACGAGGCTTGAGATAGGCGGTGTGAGGGAAAAACGACCGTTACTTGAAAAACAAAATGGCGGCCGCTCCTCAGCCCCGGTCCGCGGATGACAGAAGAACACACAGCATCACAAAACTCCTCACCCCATTCACAGCTAAGGTCGCATGCTAGACTGCAAGCATTCCGCCATCAGAAACTCCGGTTTTAAAGACAGGAAAACCCTTTGAAGAGCCTGGAGAGCTCCCGTCACGCTACAATCCCACGGAGCCTCTCGGAGCAGCGGCCATTTCCTCCGGCGCCGTAGCCACGCCCCCTGATCCAACTATTATGTTGCACAGATTTTAAAAGGCTCAGACGTCAGACAACAGAGATATCTTTTAAGTTATGCAAATCTTACATTTTCAGACTGCTAGCAGCAGAGCTACCGCCCAGGTTACATAGACACTGCAGGTGTATATTTCTGGTCTTTGAAAGTATGTGTAGTAAATTGACATTAGTGAATTGTATCATCATTTTAATAAGTGCCACAAATGTTGAGGGATAAGTTAAGACTACATTTCACAAACGACATAATCAGTCATCAAGTTGCCACAGCAAGTCCTTGTTTTTTATACAACAAACTTTATACAATGGGACTTATCCATAACAGGAAAGTAGGGACCTTTAAGTACAGGATTGCAAGGTTCAGTTGACTAAAAGAGCACCATTTATAATGTTTCATATGTGATGCATGTGTTTTACTTGGTTTTGTAAAGGTAAATAAAAGTACATTATTGTGAAATATAATTGTAAACCTATCTATCCATTTCTCAGAGGCACAAGCTAAAACATTTGATGTATTAACTTCCTGATTATTAAGTTTTGATGATTAGCTGTTGGGCCTAAGGAAGATTTGTTTTCCCTTCCTTATCCTAGTAGACATTCTCCTCTACCATGGTAAATCGCCTGACAGCTAAATAATTCAACATTGCTCACATGGCAGGTCCATGCAGGTAAGGAGTGAGGGCCTGAGGAAATGAACCTCTTCTGAGGCTTTACTGTAGATACTGACTCTTGGAAGTAACAACAGTACCAATTTGAAATATTCAGCCTTTCACACCATCATTCTCGTAGTCAGTGTGTCATGGATAATAGTGTAAGGAAGGAAGTATCCGCCCTGACCGCTGTTTGATACAACAATAATCATGATTCAGTGCCCCCCTCACTCCTCTGGGCCCCAGTGCCACTGCACCTTCCGCACCAATGGAAGCTCTGCACCTGCTCAATGTGAATATCAGTAATGAGTGGATGAAGGATGAATATCCTCATAATAACAGAATAGGATGTGTTAATATTTGCTCAAGTGCATGCATTTTAATTTCTTGTTTCTTAAGATAGATTTACAATAGTATGTGGGACCTCACAAATCAATATATTTGGAATATTGGAGTATTGTGTGTTACCTATTATTTAAAGAGTCGAGATTCTGCTTTTCGCCATTTAATTTGATAGGGATTGTTAAACTCTTGATTGTACTGTAATTATATGTATAATATACTTACTTAAAGGGGCTTTCAACCACCTCCATTCATCCATTGGTCAGTTATTGTGTCATTCGCATCTTGCTTCTGCCCACTGTGGCATTCAGCAAGGGGAAATGGATCAGTCTACTTCAGTCACTGGTGACTTTCACTCTGAGTGACAGCATTTTGATCTCTCACAATGAGCACATCCTCACACATGGTAGTTCTCTTTAGTGCCAGTGTTTGTGTTTTTACTTTAAAATTTATTTAGTGTTGCCTTTGGGTTTAGAGCCTGAGGTTAAAGCAGGACGCCTTATGCCAGATATGAGCACAAGCCGCATTCCATGCTTTTTCAGTTCCTGTGTGCTGTGCATGCTGTTGTAATTTCCTTTTGAAGTGTCCTTTGTTTATCTGACAGCTGGTATTTCACAGCTTAACAGAGTGTATGCACTTGAAACTGTTCTTTGTTAGGTTATCCTCTTTTACTCTTTACACAAACCGAAAGCTTCACTATTATATATCTGAATTCTTAAGCAGATAATTCTTCAGAACACATTCATTCTAAAATGAACTCACCAGTGTTCTTAATAAACTTTGCCCAGGAAGAAAATAGGTCTGTATCATGTTTAATTTTCAGCACTTGTAACACTTGTTTTTCAAATAATTTTTCTTTCTTTCTTTCTTTCTTTCTTTCTTTCTTTCTTTCTTTCTTTCTTTCTTTCTTTCTTTCTTTCTTTCTTTCTTTCTTTCTTTCTTTCTTTCTTTCTTCCTGCTTTTTTTTCTTCCATCCTTCTCTCTGTCTTTCGATCCTTTTTTCATTATTTCTTTCCTTATTTTGCTTTTGTTCTTCTTTCCTCCTTGGTTTCTTTGTTTGTTTGTTTCTTTCTCAAAAGGAAAAGATTGGCACCAAATGACAGCACAATTGGTTTCTTTAGGTCTATGTTAGACAATACCTTTTGCCTTTACTAAAATGATATCTATGAAATAGTTGCTTGTAGTGGTTTCCAGCTTCAGCCATTTATTTGTGGTTTCCTCATTCGCATTTTCTCCAGCCCACTCGAGCATGCATCAAGGGACACTTTTTCCATTGGCTGACTTCACTATGAGTTACTACATGCTTCCCTTTCACAAGGAGCACATCCACACATAAACTAGTTTGTTTCAGTGCCAGGGAGTACTATGGTAATGTGTGTTCTTTTTTAGACCAAAAGACATTTTGTCTTTAGTCAATTTATTTTAGATTGCCAAACGCCGGGTAGCTTCCCAAGTAATAAAGTTTGTAAAAACCATGAAAAAATAAAAACAAGGATTGCCAAATGGCTGGCTGAGTACTCTTGACCTGTTGGTGTTGCTAATACTTGTTTAAGGAGTTGCTAACTTGTTATGAGAGTAACAAAGTATTTGCAATTTTGTTAACCTGAAAACATAAAAAGAAATATGTGATTATATTTTTTTGCTCATTACATTGCAATATTAAGTTAATAGATTAAACAGACATTTTCCAAGAAGATTTTCACACTTCAAATTAACATTTCTCTTCACTACACTACAGTCATAGGCACACATGTGGATATTGAACATTGCATGCTGTACTGTTGTTCTTCTGCTGGAATTCATGCATGCTACTCCCAGATGCATACAGAATCAGGAGCATGCTGTTGGCAGTCAATGAGGGTTCAGCAAGAACGCTAATAACCAAATTTAAATGTCTCTGGTGACCCCAAGTTGACCTCCATGCTGGGCAGTGTCCAGGTTTTACTTGGCATGTTTTCAAGATAATTTAAAGATTGCTATGATTTTTGTTTGCAGGTTTGAAATATGATCTGTCTGTTTGTGAATACTGTGTGTGCTTTTACTCAGGGACACATTTTAGGGCAAGTCTATGATGCTATCACTGATGGTTCATGTTGATGGGTTATATTTCAGGAAATGACATAAAGTAATATTCTCTGACATAATATTCTGTCCCAAATATGGTTTACAAAAATATTGACTCAGTAAGTGTAGATTTTCTTTTACTAACACCAAATAATATTTATGTAGGTGAAATTTAAGACGTAATGGGCCCGATTAAACAAAGGTAAAGTTATCTCAAAAGTGTAAGTTTAGATCAAAAGTTTAACTTTACTACCTTCGGTATTAAAAAAGTTACTTACGAATGTTATCTTTACAACTGCAGATGTTCTGCACTCGGAGCGGAGTTTCCACACTCGGGTGGAATCTTTGCACACGGTGCAGAATCTCCACACTCAGGGCGAATACTCTGTTATCAGGGCAGAACACAACTACAGTTGCACATTTAACTATTAGTCATATGTCAAGCAATGTCTTCCACAAACAGCCCAAATGTGAATGTAAAATATATTTCTAAATCTCCATTCAAACCTCAGATTTCTAACTTTCTCTCAAGCCCCCCACACACTCCTTTGTTAGTGCCTACCATCCCCCCAGCCAGCTCCAGCTGAAAGTCATCAACCCAACAGCCAATCCCCGACTGGCTGCATGCATAAACTCAGAACTGCCATACACAAACCCTTTCAGACCTTACAACATGTCAGTAAATGTGTTTGTCGGTTTACCCCTTGTCATGCGACAGAATGATTTGAGGAGAAGGAGGAGGAAGAAACAAGAGAGGAGCTTCAGAAAAAGATTTAACCTCTTTGGGGTGGCCAGCCAAGATGTTAGGTCCAGATACCGGTTTCCCTGCTAAAGTCATCTTGGGCATGGTTTGTGAGTGGGAGGAAGATCATGACTCTTAGACATGCCATCCTACTTCATCCCAGCCTATGTCAAAGTCATAGCATCCTTCCGTTTCTTTGCTACTGGGTCTTTTCTGAGTGTGTCCAGTGATATCATGGGCATCTTTTCAGCAAACCTGTCCTGATTCTTGTGTCAAATACTCAGCTGCATCAATTGGATAGTGCATCTTCACATACATGTGCCTCATACACTGGCAGGAAGGTAAAGGGTTGCTGGTGATTTCTGTCCCTATTCCTGCTTTCCACGTGCGATAAGTGCAATTGACTTCACCTATGTGGCACTTCAGCCACTTCGCCACAATGCACACATCTTCTGCAACAGACAGCGATGGCACTTCATCAACATGCAGGGCATGTGTGATGCTAGTGGCTGCTTTACTGATGTGCATGTAGTGTTCCCAGGTAGTACACATGACAGCTACATATTGTGCAGGTCATCTCTTGCCTGGCGGATGGCATCGGTAGATTTTAGCAACATGTGGCATCTGGGTAAGTACTCCCAATAGACATTTCATGTAACATTTCATAGATTATGAACTCTACAGATGCAATAGGAACATGTACAAATATTTCCAAATTTTTCTCCTAAGGTGCTGCTGCATATGCACTATCACCTCATCTTCTTGCAACTTACAGATGTGCAATCACTGTACCTCAGCCTCAGTAAAATAGGGCACACATCTGTACATGAGCCATCATAGAGCGCACTTTTGGTCTCCTTAATTTGTGATAAAGATGTCTTGACTGTACAGGGTGGTGCTGCTGTACTCCCCTGATGTTGTGTGCAAGATAATAGTAGCCTGTTAGATTTATACAAACATATCCAAGGTGTACAAAATACACACATAATCCCAACAGTTGCACATGTGTTTGCCAATGTACAGTACAAACAAAGCAGTCTTGTCATGCAAAATGCGGCACTTGCCATTTAGAGTGTCTGATGTTGTCCAGGAATATGTCAAATAGTGGAATCAAAACTGAGCACATGTCATAGCCAAGGCCTTGAATGCATATGAACACCAAATTTAGCATGTATGTTGTGTTTCACTATGCTACACAACAGATGACAGTTGTTAATAAGTGTACGACTGTTGCGATTGTGCATTACAGGATAAACCTGGATCCACTTTAGGCGTGGAGATATCCATCCAGAATGTTACTATATCCACTTGTAAGATGACATTGGAAGGTAAATGTGTGTAAGTGTCAAGGACCTGACATTGCACTAAAGCTGAAGGTGAGAGTGAATATTGAAGAGTATACTGACCAAAATTGAGAACAATGTCATTGTATAAGCAATTTCTGAACATTACAGTGACAGTACACCTACTTTTGGTTCCAAACAACATATTATTGGTCAGTAAGATCGAAGAAGTACAAAGTCAGCACTTGCTTTATGAAGTATTTTCCTTCATCATGAATTGTACATCAACTACATAATTTATTGTTTTTATTTTCAGTGGACAAGGCTGGCCAACATACATTTAGACAGGACCAATGGCGGACCAGCGGATATTTGGCTCGTTGACGGGCACGTCCTGTAGACACCACCAGTAAGGAGGAGGTGGAAGACCAAGCCACAGGCAGGGGTGGTATGACCACCTGGTCCGAGCAAACAGCAGCAACATAAGCAGACATGGTATAGGCTGAGGAGACTGAATGGGGAGATGTTGAGATGGGACACCACTAGCCAGGCGTAAGATGAAAGTGGGTCTCCTCCTGGCCCATAAGAACTGGATATTGAAATGGTGTCCCCGGAGCAGGGCTCAACACCATCTGGGCCTGCCACCGACCCCTCACTAATTCATGAGGCCCCCAGTCCATTGGCGCCTCCAGCTGTACCCACTGCCATTACTCCAACTCCAAGTGCCTGCCCAGAAGAGCTGAGGGAGACGTCTTCCCCCGACACCCAACACACCTCATGTTTAACCCATCCCCTCCAAGTGTGGTATCTCCTGTGGCTGCATCAAAGAAACTGATGGTGCCAAGTGAGGATGTCAGGACTGTGGTCTCTCTGGGCTTCCAGGAACTGAAGGAGGATATCCGGATTTCCTGAGAGGCACAGCTCAGACATTTTGACAGCCTCACTTTCTCCATCACATCTTTTAGTGCAGCCATATTGTCTGCATTCGCCCAACTACCCACCCAGACCACCGTTGTTGTGTCCCCAAGTACATCTTCCCTCTCTGTTTCACCTGCTACCCCTAATACTCCTCATTTTTCCAGCACCCATTTAGTGTCAGGTCCTGCATCAGCCAATCAGAGCGAGTCCACTGGAGAAGAGGTATTAAACATTGTGGTAAAAGGTGACAGTCAAGATGGCAGGGACTGAACAATGCCTGGACTGTGGACATTTTTGCTACCCCTTGTACATAGACTGCTTTCCCTTTCACTTCCTGGTGTGTTTTATATATTTTGCCTAACCCCCCTAAGTTCCCTTGCCCATTCTACCCAAAGATTGTATTTAATTTCCTTTCTCCCTCCCCAATGGACAGTGTTGTATTTAAAATTATTTCATTATATTTTATGCAATATAAATATATTTTTCTACTACACCATCTCTGGCTTTTTCATTATATATGCTGGATTCAAAGTGTAGAAGTCTTCATCGTCAGATGTTTAGCTATGCTTTCAACATGATACCTTGTTACACAGATGGCCCTACTAATACACATGTCGAACACACACATGTTTATCATCACATATATGGAATACAACCAGGGTAACCATTTGACCATCATCAACTATTACATAACTCTGTATTGAATTGGGAGAAATGTTTTTTTATTTACATATATTGTGATCTTTTACATTTTACAATGATCATGGGGGATCTCTCTTGCGACTTCTCAATTGTGGTGGTGAGGATCTCTGTGAGTAAGTGTGTTTACTGTATTGGCGGCGATGTGTGGGTGGGTGTGGTGCATCTGTCCGTACAGGTAGTGCATGTGCTGGTAAGTTGGTGGGTTTGCCTGTACAGTTGGTGGATGTGCCTGCACAGGGTGTGAGGGTGCCTGCACAAGGGGGGAGGTTGCCTGTATAGGGAGTGAGGGTGCCTGTACTGTTTTTGCTAGTGTCTGTACAGTGGTAGAGGGTGCCACACATGTTTTATTTGGACCTTTACAGGGGCAGAGGGTGCCTTTACAGTCTTTGCTTGTGCCTGTTCAGTTTTCGCTTCTGCCTGTACAGGGCGAGAGGGTGCTGGCACAGATTTTGCTTGTGCCTGTACAGGGCAGAGCATGACTGTACAGGTGGGATACATGCCTGTGCAGGGGGATGTGACAGTAAAGGTGAGGGATGTACCTGTGTAGGGGGCATGTACCTGTACAGGTGGGGGGCGTGACTGTGCAGCGGAAGCATGTGTTTGGCGAGGGGCCTTTTCATATATGGGTGGTGCCAGAGCACGTTGTGGTACAGGAGGGTAGGTGGGGTGGAGTGAAGGGAGGTATGTTCAGTCCCCTCCATGTGTTGACCATGAAGGAAGAGGTTGAAACAGTTTCAACATGCCCTCCATCATCTTCATGGCCAAGGCATGGTACCTTACACTCTGTTCCCTATAGATTTATATGACATAATTTTGCCTCCTTGACATGTCTTCACAAGATTTCTCAATCCCGTTAAGACACAGGTTTACCTGTCAATCATCTGTGGGATATCCTGTATTCTCTATAGTGAATCTGAAAGATCAGACAGAGGAGCCCCTATTGCATGAATGTTCTGTCTCACATCAGCCGGTTTTGGAAAAATGAATCCTCCTACTGGCAACCATGACCATCTGTCTGCCCCCTCTACATAGGAAGAGCTCTGATATGACTACTGGGTCCACCAGCGCAGTGAGAGGGGCACATGGGGACTGTGTGAAGGTGATTGATGGCTAGGGGATACCTGTTCCTCAACAGGGGTGTTAGTTCCTTCAGATGCTTGAGAGAAGGCCTGGGATGCACTGTCATGGGAGGAGTGTGTAGGAGAAGCAACATCTTTACCTTGGATGGGATGGCTCTGAGGGGGTGATGGTTGTGTTGGGGTAGGTGAATGATGTGGCTGGTTGGTTGACTGCTGGGAACAGGCAATCCTCAGAGGTGAAGTGGGAGGTACAATGCTGACTGGACCTGATGTGATCTTCAATGTTTTGGCCAGTGAGCCAACAATGCACTCCTCGTAATCCAGGTCCTCCTCTGTGACAAGCCCTAGGTTGTCTTCTTCCTCCTCATCCTCCTCTTCTTGAGTGATACTGGCAGCTGACATTGCTGCTTGGAGGAGGATTGGGTTCTCTCCGTGGATTGCCCGCCACCCTCCCCTAGTGGATGGTTCAGCTTCATCAAGCAACTCATCATCCTCAGCACCTGAAAGACCGAGGTTGCAACATGATAAGTATTTGTCCTAGAATATCGTGCTAGAGCACAAGGGTAGGACCCATTTTCTTTTGCATCTCTATGTTGTGTTATGTTCTCTTAATAGGTTTTGTAAAGCGCACGATTACCCGAAGGTGTCTTGGCGCTGACTTTGATAATGGAGGGAGATTTGAGCTGATATGTATCACCCTAGCAGATGCTGGAGAGCCAGGTCTTCAGCTGTTTCCTAAAGTTCCACAAGTTGGGTGCATTTTTAATCCTTAATGGTAAAGCATTCCAGGCTTTGGAGGTGCCCAGAAAGAAACTCCTGCCGCCACAGGTTAGATAGCTTAAATCAGGGCACCACAATGTGTTTTTAAGAGGCTTGATCGTATGGTTCTAGCTGGGGTATACCAGTTGAAGCTTTGCTGTAAGTAAGTAGGACCTACAGCATGAAGTAATTTGTACACTCTGCAGAGTGCCTTAAAAGTGAACCTCTGTCTGATAGGAAGAAGTGTAGATTGTCAATGGCTGTGGTTACTGACTGATGTCGAGGTATCTTTAGCAGAAATCTTTCTGCCGAATTTTGTAGTACTTGTAGTCTAATAGGAGTGTGTTGATGCGCAGTGAGTAGCAAACAATTGCATTTGTCTACTTTCGACATGGCTAGTTATGTAATAAGAGTTTTTTTCAGATGTGAGGAAATAATAGAAGTAATTTTTTTTTTGCATTCTTAATGTGAGAAATATTGACTATGATAGGGCATTGATGTGATATGTGTAGGTAAATTTATGGTCAATCAGAATTCCCAAATTCCAAGCTTTAGTGATGGAAGCGTGCATATGGGCCATTACTGCTGGTTAGCATGATGGTGTCCAGAAGGAAGTTTGTGCTCTAAAGATTATTATTTCATTTTTTTCTGCATTTAATTTGAGACAATTGTTGCTTGTCCAGGTGTTTACTGCCTGCATACAATAGTGAAAACTGCTGCTTACTCCTCAGACTTTTTTGGCCAATGATGCTACAATCTGGGTGTCGTCTGCATGGGATGTTAGGGAAAAGCCAAAGGTTTTGATTAGTTCGGCCTGGGGTGTAATATCAATATTAAATAAGGTAGGACTGAGTGAAGAACCCTGGGGAAAACCACAGGGAAAGAAGAAAGATTGAGATGTGAACTCACCAAGTCTGACCGACTGTTTTCTGTCAGAAACAAGAGATTTAAGTAGGTTCCATGCAGCGCCGCTGACGTTGATTTCAGATAAGTGGTTTAATAGCACTCTATAGTCCACCATGTCAAAAGCAGCCAAGAGATCAAGCAATATAAGTGCTGCTCCTTGGTTCTGACCGAGTGACTGCCTGATCTTTTCGGTTGCCTTGATCAAGGCTGTTTGTCTGCTATGTCCACTGTGAAAACGGAACTGTGTGGTATCCAGATGGTTGTTAAATTGAATATGTTCCATCAGCTGTGTATTTAAGATCTTCTCAAAGATCTTAGAAGGGAGAGGCGGGCGTGATATAGTGTGGTAACTGCTGGGATTTTTAGGGTCCAGTGTAGCTATTTTTTTAAAGTTGAAGATTGATGTAAACCTGCCAGGCAAAGTCATGGTTTGGAGGATGGCAGTTAATGGGGGGGGGGGGGGAGGGGGGGACAATGGTCTCTGCCACTAATCCTGCTATTTTTCTTGGGCACGGGTCATGTGGAGAGCCCAACGAAGTTACTTTCAATGGTTCTTATCTGCTCCAAGGTGGGTGGGGTACATTTATCAAGATTTGGTCCATTTCTACGTGTTGTGGCAGAGACCGTGATATTATCAGGAGTAGAAATCGAGGAGGAGGATGGATTTTAAATTCCTTCCACCTTTTCCAGGAAGAAATCCCCAAGGCTATTGCATAATGATTGACCGCATAGGCTGGATGCATCCGGCGCATCCGTGGTTAGCCTTGTTACTGTTTGAAAGACTTCTTTTGAGGAGTTTTTTTTGCATTCTCTATCTTTCTAGTAAAGAAGGAAATTTTTTCTTTAAGAAAGAGGGATTTTAATGTTGCTAGACAAAGCTTATATTTAGTTTTCTTGGTCTTGTCAAAGTTTCATCTCCAGGTTTTCTCCTGCCTACGGTAAATTTGTTTCTGTGTCCTTAGTACCTCTGTGAACCAAGGAGCTGATAGAGTCTTTCATTTGACTTTGCTGAGTTTGGGTATTGGTATAAGCTGGGTTGCTTTATCAACCCATGATGTATATTGATTAGCTGCTGTGTCAGTATTAGAAGAAAGATCAGGAAGTGTATTGTGGAGTTCCTCCGCTAGCCTGTCTGGCTGCATAATGCTCCAAGCATGTGGTATGTACGGGCCTGGTTTGGCTAAGGGGCCTATTGGCTAAGGCATTATATGTTAGCTTGAGGAGAATCGCACTATGGTCTGACCATGCAAGTGGGAGTATTTTGTTAATATTTTAATGCTGCATTATTCATGAAAATTCCATCTAGTGTATGCCCTGCTCGATGAGTAGAACTGCTTACCATTTGGAGGAGGCCAGAGCTAGACATGGATTGGAGAATATTTGCTGCTTCTGGATCTTGAAATACTTTTAGGTGAAAGTTAAAGTCACCTAAAATAGTCAAATTTGAGTAGAGAATATGTTCTCTTAAAATATTAGAGATTTCCTGTATAGAAGGGATTCCAGGGCCGGGTGGGCTGTATAGAAGTATACCAGTAAATGAATGAGTGTTTGTTAGAGCAATTCTAAAGATAAGTGCTTCGCAATGTGTAGAGTAAATCGCCTTATAATGTATTTTTATATCTATTTTTTGGACTAAGGCTAATCCACCCCCCAGGTTAAAGGGGTCTGTCTTGCCTAAAAATAGAGAAACCTGGGGGTATTGCTGTTAGAAGATCAGGGGCACATGAGGGGCCTGCCCAGGATTCTGTAATGAACACTATGGCTGGTCTTTGTATGTCCATAAATAAGTTGAATTACGTGCAATGCTTAATTAATGATCTAGCTTTGAGTAATGCACACAGCAGAGTTCTGTCTGAGGAGAAGTCATTGTTACGAAGGCCAAGGGGGCTTACATAGGATGTAGCAGCAGTATTGTGTATGACTACTGTGTGATGCATCCAGAACACGTGTGGAATGAATTGGCTGGGGCTACCAAACAGTTGAGCCCAATATAGTTCATTTTCTTGCCTGATTCCAAGTTTAGCAGATCTTCTCAGGAGTAAATTGTGGCTGCTGAATCAGTCTTGCATGAGTCATAGTGTCTGGCACGGGGCGCGGTCTGGGCCCGGATGGGTGCAGACTGGCTTGCCTTTGGTGCACCTTCGGCGCCCCATCGGCGTGTCTGCTGCCAGGATGTGCTTTGGTGCCGTTGAAATAACCCGCCGTGACGAGGGGTGTGGCTATTGCGCACAGCAGAACTTGCCGAATTCAGGTAGGAACAAAAGATTGGTCAAATGTTTTAAGTAACCAGGGTCCAGCAACCCCTGCGATTAACTGAGGGCTCCCCTACAGCCAATCACTACTGGTAGAGTAAAATAGGTAAAGTAATAGTGAGGACGATAAAGCATAAAAACAAAGGGAATCACCCTTCCAATATGGCAGCACCATTTTACCTGGGAGCCAGGCACCTCCTAGAATACAAGGAAACAAATGCGTGTGCTCAGAGCCATTTTACTTGGGATCCAGGCAGCTTCCCAAATACAAGGAAAGAAAAATGCAGTCTCCTTAAGTCATCACAGCTGTGTGGACTCACTTTGGTGCCATTGAAATAGCCCGTTGTGACGAGGGGCGTGATGGGCGCCTGACCAAGCACCTCCTGGAATGCAAGGAAAGGAAAGCGTGTGTTCAGATCTGTTTTACTTGGGAGCCGTGCACCTCCCCAAATACAAGGACAGAAAAATGTGGTCTCATTCAGTCATCAAAGCTTTGAAGTTTCACATGTGGCCTGATGTGTAAAAACCTACATGTGACAGCTCACACTGTAGCATTGAGGTGTTCAATGCAGATGCACAATCAAAATCACATTCACGAGCTCCAGCCACAGCTCTGTTTGGTATTGAGATCCCCTGTGATTTCTGCAATTGAATCTGGCTCCTTGATTGTGTGGCTGAAGCAGCTTCAGCAGGAAGTGCCACCTTTATTAATGTTCAGCATGAAGTGAGTGAACATGCAAAATGAACATAGGCATCACTGATTATGTTTGGAAAATATCACACACCAGCATCAAATGCTTCATAAACAGTAGCAATGTCTGTTAATTTTCCTTCAGAAAGATTTTGTTATTGTGAACTATTTGGGAATTAATAATTTACATTACTGTAAGGCACACTTATCTGACAGGCGTATGGTGGTGGGTCTGACTGCTGCAGTCAGAATGTCTTGGTAACTGAGACAATCCTAACAGCAGCTGTAATGTACCTTGATATGTCAAAGGTATTCACTTTCAACACAATTGGGGCTACTCCTCTTTAGATAAGAAAATATAAGCATTTGAGTACATACTTTAGTATTTCAATTTAAATGTAGAGTTATCCTTTCATTAGCCAACATGTTACATGTTATAAAGTAGTATACTTTTATGAGTTAAATCTGAGCATATGGAGATAAGAGACAACAGGGATATTAGACACACCACATACTGCTATTATATCTTCCTATATTTCAGACTATGAGCCTTTAATAAACAATGTATTAGTTTACTCACCAGGGTCCACCATCAGCACAATGTGCAGTGCTTGACAATATGTCACACTCATATGTGGAGCGGAGATCGCTGTAGTAGGTGTTTTCCTGGCCACCGTCATAGGGCCAAAAATGATATGAGTGTATTTAGTTTACATTATAGTTGACATGTTATGAACAACATATCCTAGTTCAGTTCACATGTGTGAGACTATTGATGGATTCTATGTAATATATATATATGGGGTGTCTGATCACATTATAGTAATTGGGACTCTCTTCTGGCCATATTTCCATATCAGTTTGTTCCGGTGGTATAGGTTGATCTGCCCCATGACGCTGCCTCCCTGCAAGTGCAGGTACCTCTGCTCCAGTGGGTGGATCTACTCTGGCTGTCTGTGGAAATTAAAAGTATTAATCAACAGAAAATACCAGCAAATGATGATTATGTAAAACTTCTCACATATTTACTCAATTCTATCAACAAGACAACCGTAATAGTTACTAATTCATGCACATTTTAATATGCCATAGTTCAGTGTAAAATGGAATCACCAGCATTGATTGAACAATGTTTGCGAATAAGTAATTGGAAGTTGACATTTCAATCTCATACGATTCTGGGACATGTAACGTGAAAGAGACACATGTATACTTGAACACATTTGCAGTGATTTCCATAGTCACATTAGCAGCTTATTGTACACATTTATCAAATTAGGTAATTGGTTGAATCATCACATATTACCTGGTATCACATTAAGGCAATCTTTCACAGGCAGTGCATGCACCAGGTGGAGATGCATGGTGGAGAGGATACCCTACTCAAGTGGGTTTCTCCACCAGGGAGAGCTCTGGCCACCTCTACCCTGGTGAACTACTCCTTCACCTGCCGCTTCTCATTCTGCCACTTCTTTTTGACATCTGTAACAGTCCGGATATCCTCCCTCAATGCACTGACTGAGGTAGCCAACTGCTGCCATAGGGCTTTCTTCTTTGTTGCACTGCTGATGTGAGGAGGAAGACCATGCAGTTTTTTAAAGTTCCTCACTACAAAAGTAACAAGCAACTGGGACTACTCCTAATTAAAGTTCTTCTTCTTCCTCACATGTAGCATGCTGATGGCAAGGGACAGAGCAGGCAGGTAAAGTGTAGGTGTGAAAAAACCTTGAATGTGTGCTGCTTTTATATGGTTTGTAGTGCAGGGGTTGCAGGAGGACAGTGGAGCGTCACTGAACTATATCCCCGTGACGGAATACAAGAAAATGAAGCCACCGCCGCCTTTGAGTCCAGCATACGTCAAGGTATTTACCTGGATGTCGAAGAAGCCTCTTCCCTGTCTGGGAAAATTCCCAACAACACTCAGGCACCAGACCATGTCTGTGCCGGCATTCATACATGTAATTGATGGCCCGGAGGCTGATTGTCTTCTCAGCTTACCCACTGCAGAGCGCCTTCGTCTAGTTGAGATTCTGTATAGGGTTAGTGATGACCCGGACATTTTACACAAATTCCCCAAGCTATTCACCGGGCTGGGAAGGATGAACAGATGTCAAATTCGACTTCACATTAATGAACAGATAAGACCGGTAGCACAACATCCCAGGCGAGTGCCGGTCCACCTTCAGCAAGCAGTGGAGGATGAACTTCAGGAATTATTAGCAACTGACATCATTGAACGGACCGACGGTCCCACACCATGGGTATCGCCGGTAGTTATCGTGCCGAAGAAAGGCACTCCAGGGAAGGTGCGCCTATGTGTTGACATGCGGCTTCCTAACACTGCCATCGAAAGGGAACGTCACCCCGGGCCCCATCTGAGTGACATGATCTCTGCATTAAATGGTGCCAGGGTATTTTCGAAACTCGACTTGAATAAGGGATACCATCAGCTGGAGTTGCATGAAAAGTCCAGATACATAACAACATTTGCAACTCACTTGGGGCTGTTCCGATACAAACGGTTAAGTTTTGGTATTTCCTCGGCTGCGGAGATCTTTCAAGAGGCTATCCGTCAGACTATACACCATATACCCAACACGTTGAACTACAGCGATGATATTCTCGTGTATGGGTCAAATGTTCAGGAACATGATAAAGCTCTAGATCGGGTATGTCATGCTCTTTTGGAAGCTAATCTAACCCTAAACAAGGACAAGTGTGAATTTCATCAAACCACTCTCAAATTCTTTGGACATGTGTTCTCTGGAGCTGGGATGAAGCCTGACCCTGAAAAAGTGATGGCGCTCAATGACACCAAGAGTCCCCAGAATGCCAGAGACATTAGTTCGTTTCTGGGCATGGCCAGTTATTGTGCCAGATACATAAAGGACTATGCCACAATTAGTCATCCCCTCCGAACGCTTACAAAGCAAGGACAGCCTTTTGTCTGGACTCCTCAGTGTGAGCGGGCGTTTCAAGACATCAAACGTGCAGTTGAGTCTGCCGACAACTTAGCTTATTTCAGTTCTAAGAGAAAGACGTAGATAACCGTGGATGCTAGCCCTGTGGGCCTGGGGGCAATTCTGGCTCAGTATGACAATGATATCGATCAACGGTACATTGTGGCCTACGCCAGTCGCAGTTTGTCGGACACGGAGAAGGCGTATTCTCAACCAGAGAAGGAAAGTCTGGCAGTTGTATGGGCCTGCGAACATTTCCATTTCTTTATCTATGGCAAACATTTTACCATGGTGACTGATCATCAGGCGCTTGTCACCATCTTTGGAAACCCCAGGTCTAAGATGCCACCTCGGATTGAGCGGTGGGGTTTGCGTCTACAGGAATATACATACACAATACTGCACAAGCCGGGAAAGTCAGCAAATCCGGCTGACTACATGTCACGACACCCTCTATCATCACCGGCATCACGACCATCGATGGCCGAGGAATACATCCACTTTGTGGTGGGCCAAGCTCGGCCGCCCGCAGTTCCTCTGGAAGCCATTCAAGAAGCCACTGCGCAAGACGTCGTCCTGCAGAAAGTATTACGCCGACTGCAGACTAATCGGGGGAGACATGACAGTGAAGAAGAAGGGAATGATCCCACAATTCGACAAGAAATGCAAGCATTCCGACATGTGAGTGATGAACTCTCTGCCACCTCGGAAGGTCTGTTGCTGAGAGACCAACGGATCGTCATTCCGACACAATTGCGCCAGGGCATCATCAATCTCGCCCATGAAGGTCACCGGGGAGTGGTCGCGACAAAAAGAGCTCTCCGGGAGCGGGTGTGGTTTCCGCTTTTGGATCAAATGGTGGAACTCACCCTCAAAGACTGTCCCCAGTGTCAACTTGTCAGTCAAGGAGCTCCCCCAGCTCCTCGGCAAATGACAAAACTGCCCAGTGGAGTGTGGCAAGAACTTGCCATGGACTTTTATGGACCTCTTCAGTCGGGAAAATATGTCCTGGCAATAATGGATGAATATTCAAGATTTCCACTCGCCCAGTTCGTATCATCCACCATCAAGCACCATTGCGGTGTTAGACGAAGTGTTTGCGGCATGGGGTATTCCCAAAGAACTCAAGACGGATAATGGCCCTCCTTTTAATGGACACGAATTTAGTGAATTCGCAAAGCATTTGAACTTCAGGCACCGTAAAGTCATGCCCTTGTGGCCGCAGGCCAACGGGACTATTGAAAGGTTCATGGCCACTCTCAAAAAGACCTTTCAACAGGCTACAGTCGAGAAACGGGATCTTCAAGCGGCTCTCAACGAAGTTCTAAGGGCTTACAGAACAACACCGCATGCGGCCACAGGAAAGTGCCCTGCCACACTAATGCTTGGGTGACCAATCAGAACTCGGATACCTACCTGGGAAGGTGCGCTGAGACGGAGAGCAAAATCACCATCCATACATGAAGGGGACTGTGTCATAGTTAAACAGGAGCAGCAAAGGAAAACAGACTGCAAGTTCAGAGCTGAGCCCTTGACGATTACCCAGCAAAAGGGTACCAGGATGACCGCAGAGTCTGACAGCAGGAGAATCACCAGGAATGTATCACATTTTCAAAAATGCACCCCAGGCATGAGAGAGTCGCTCCAGAAGATGATGGGACGACCAGAGAGTGAGGAGAGAGAACGGCCTGAACCGGCAGTCGCGGTTCAGCAACATGATACTCACGTAGAGCCTGAGTCCGAATCAGGGAGCGTACTCCTCCGACCTCGACGAGACATTCGACGGCCAAAACGACTAATTGAAGAACTATGAACAGGTCAGCTATTTTGTTTTGTTAACAAAGGGGGAGATGTAGAAGTGAGCGGTATAGTAGTTGTGGGGGCGGAGCCAAGGGGGCCAGGAGGAAGAGGCGGGGATACAGCCGGAGGCGAGTTAGTTAGAGCAGGGACGGGGACCGAGCAAGGGGTCAGAGAATAAAGCTTGTAACAAAAGTACATATAGTGTCTGTGGTCATTGGTAAAGACACTACAGTGCACATTTTAAAAGGTGCGCTCGGCGCAATCAAGGAAAATGTGCCTTATGTATAATATAGCCTCAGGTGCTTTGTTGTAACAGTAATGACCCAGCAAGTAATGGAGTCATTACTATGTAGTTTCATGCAGTATTTCTCCTTTTCCGTCTTATGTTTTATTACATCCGAGTTCTCACTTGTTGTATTTCTGTGATAAAGACTGGACAGCAGCAAATTTTGATTGAATACGCACGAGAAGGAGAATAAAAAAAGGAAGGAAGCATAACCAATAAGCAGCACATAGCAGCACAAGCTGTACCAGCGCACAGCACCGCTCGCCCGAAGGATGCGCTGAATTCTCCGGGTGTCTCTGTTCATTGGCCCTCGCCTCCGGACTCGAGGCTGGGTCCTTGAAGGCACTGGTGGGAGTTAAGGTGACGGATGTCTGAACTCAAACCGTCGGCTGAGATGCGCACTTGCAGCTTCTCTCTAAGTGGCCCCGGTGGGATTTACAAACTCATTATAAATAATCCCGGACAGTCCATCTCTCGTCCGCCTCCGCGGTGCGCGTTTCCTTTTAGTTGGTAAATGCCAGTTCCGCTGATCGCTCCGGCGTGATTTGGGCATCACAGCCTTGGTTTGCTTCTGAGAACATTTTGTACAGTTTGAAGGAGGCCAGTGAGGGCGAAGGAAACACTGCGTGGCTGGGGGGCACTTTCAGCGCCATCTGCCCCCACGAGCTGCAGAACCACCCATCCGACCGTCCAGAGGGCGCGCGCGGCCTTTAGGTCTTGAACCGGAAACTGCGCATTTCTTTCATCTGAACGAATCAACTGGACTTTCCAAATACGAAGAAATGGCGTCTCTTTCTGCGTGAGGAGAGGATGCGGCTGAAGTAATAAAAAAAAAAAAAGTAAGTCCTCGGGTGAGAGCAGAGGGACTGGGCCTGATCCTGTCAGACTACGGAAAGCTGCCTTTCTCCCAACCTTCAAATGCCGCCGCTTATTTTTATTTCTCTTTTATTCTGTATCTCGTCTCATAAACATTTTTTGTGTTTCTGCCAATTTAAATCGGAATATTTATTGTCGCTACTGCATTTCTTTTGAGATTTCTACTAGTTATTACCACTGTAGAATAATCGTTTGGGACTGAGACCCAAATGTATGATATGTACTAATTCTTTGATATACAGATCCATAGCCGGGTCCTCAAAGCCATGCACTCTGGCTCCCACAGAAAAATAATTATGTTTTAGCTGTCAATACGCAGAAATGAAATAAATAAATAAATAAAGCATAAATGGCCCCTTCGGGTAAAGTCCGCGCTTTATAAAAATGCATTAAATAAATAAATAAATAGCCTAACCGCCAGACCCATGTGTGGGGCCACAATGGGCCACTCCCGAGCATTAAAATTCATTTTTAAAAAGTTGATCTTGTCATAAAACTGAGGGTTCCTGTGCTGCATTCACAGATCCTGGCTTTCCTTGGGCCCTCTGATTGTCCTGGGAATCTCAGGATCTCCAAATCTACTCCAGTATCTACAAATACTTTGAAACATTTGAAAAATATTAAAGTGGAGCCCCTCAGCTGCGCACAACCAATTTACTTGTGTGGAGACTGGGCCTGTGTGCGGAATGGAGACATGGCCCACCCAAACGCCAACGTGTAAATATATATATATTTTATGATGTATTGAATTTATTGGCCTATTAGCCACAGTCATGTTCTTCAATCTTAGTAAAAGCCAAGAGTCCCAGACAGTTCCTATGGATGGTGATGAACTACAGCACCCACGATGCACCTCTTTTAGTATATTATATACTTACGTTGGGTCACAGACATCACCAGTTAAGAGTGTAGTCATTATTTAAAAAAAGTCTCACAGAAATTGGTTTTGGTTCTAAACAAATACCCTTGACCCATTTTAGGGTATTTCTATTCAGGTTGAAACATATCAACATCCTAGCAGGGTCGAACAATTCCACTTAATTTTTGCTTTTTAAACCTACACACTGTTGACAAGAATGAAATAATTCCTCAACTCGTCAGTTGTTTTACATAACTTGTTATAATTCCCTTTCTGGACCTCACCACCATATCCAAAGTAAATTGGGACAGAAGAGGAGCTCCCCTAACAGTGGCTGTAGCCGGCCTTGGTTTTACAATCTTGCCCAGTGTGAGGAGGGGCCCGACGATGAAGCATGCCATCTAAGGGTAGGTAAAGACTTTCCATCCTAATAATTGAATGGCTAATCATGAATGTTATTCAACGCCTTCAATAGACATCAGGGGTAGGCCAACATTTGAATCTCACAACACAAAGATTCCCCTCACCCCAGAGTACTGACTGTTGTTTTGGGACTTATAATATCCTTTAGGGAGGTCGCTATGGCACATTCACCTAGTTCTTGGAGTAAATGCACTACCACGATGAAGGCATTTATCTTTGACCAGATGGTGCTGAGTTTGGGTGGTTACTCTCTAACTTTCTTGGAGCACCGTTTTGCTTGATCAGGGATTGTATAAACCTTCTCCTGTTGGCCTTACATGGGATGCTCTATTTATGGAGTAGTCCAAATGGTTGGCATTGTTTTCACAGATCTGAGCAGGAGGTTACATTCACCATTGTTATAAACTTCTCAATTGCGCCGCCCCGCTCCCCGCCTCTCAGCTGCCCCTCCCTCCCACTGGACCATATGGGACGAGGCGGGCGAGGCGCTGTGCAGTGACCTCTGTCCCTCTGGGCCGGTCACCCCCACGCACCTCGCACACTCCTCGTGAGTGCGGCCAGGCTGCCCCTCGCTCCTTCCAGTGCCGCCTCTGCACGCAGCCGGGACCCTGCCAGCTGTACCCGCTGATTGCTGCCCTTGCCCCGCCTGCGCCGCGCTGTTACCGCGTTCCTCCTGTCTCCCCTTGTGCTTCGGCTCCTGGTAAGATTGTACCTCTGTAACTCCGTCGCTGTTTCCCCCGGTGTACTGCTAGCCCCCTGTTTTATTTTCTGTATCCCCGCTCTGGTTCAGTATTGTAGTTTTGTCAGCCCCCTGTTTTATTTTTGTATCCCCGTTCTGTTAGTACTGTAATATTGTCCCCCTGTGCTTTCAGCGCCCCCGGCCCCTGCCGCACTTCCCGCCACCTCCCCGCTCCCCGCCCCTCTCCTCTGCAGCCCTCCCCATTCGCCGCCCCGCTCCCCGCCTCCCAGCTGCCCCTCCCTCCCACTGGACCATATTGGACGAGGCGGGCGAGGCGCTGTGCAGTGACCTCTGTCCCTCTGGGCCGGTCACCCCCACGCACCTCGCACACTCCTCGTGAGTGCGACCAGGCTGCCCCTCGCTCCTTCCAGTGCCGCCGCTGCCCGCAGCCGGGACCCTGCCAGCTGTACCTGCTGATTGCTGCCCTTGCCCCGCCTGCGCCGCGCTGTTACCGCGTTCCTCCTGTCTCCCCTTGTGCTTCGGCTCCTGGTAAGATTGTACCTCTGTAACTCTGTCGCTGTTTCCCCCGGTGTACTGCCAGCCCCCTGTTTTATTTTCTGTATCCCCGCTCTGGTTCAGTATTGTAGTTTTGTCAGCCCCCTGTTTTATTTTTGTATCCCCGTTCTGTTAGTACTGTAATATTGTCCCCCTGTGCTTTCGGCGCCCCTGGCCCCTGCCGCGCTTCCCGCCACCTCCCCGCTCCCCGCCCCTCTGCAGTCCTCCCCATTTGCCGCCCCGCTCCCCGCCTCCCAGCTGCCCCTCCCTCCCACTGGACCATATGGGACGAGGCGGGCGAGGCGCTGTGCAGTGACCTCTGTCCCTCTGGGCCGGTCACCCCCACGCACCTCGCACACTCCTCGTGAGTGCGACCAGGCTGCCCCTCTCTCCTTCCAGTGCCGCTGCTGCCCGCAGTTGGGGACCCTGCCAGCTGTACCCACTGATTGCTGCCCTTGCCCCGCCTGCGCCGCGCTGTTACCGCGTTCCTCCTGTCTCCCCTTGTGCTTCGGCTCCTGGTAAGATTGTACCTCTGTAACTCCGTCGCTGTTTCCCCCGGTGTACTGCTAGCCCCCTGTTTTATTTTCTGTATCCCCGCTCTGGTTCAGTATTGTAGTTTTGTCAGCCCCCTGTTTTATTTTTGTATCCCCGTTCTGTTAGTACTGTAATATTGTCCCCCTGTGCTTTCGGCGCCCTCGGCCTCTGCCGCGCTTCCCGCCACCTCCCCGCTCCCCACCCCTCTCCTCTGCAGCCCTCCCCATTTGCCGCCCCGCTCCCCGCCTCCCAGCTGCCCCTCCCTCGCCCCGCCCCCCCACTCTCCACACATGGCAGAGTGGCCCAAGCGCAGCGTGCACGCGCAGCGGGCGCGCCGACTGAGCGCCGAAGGTGCGCCAAAGGTAAGCCCGTCTGAGCCCGTCCGCGCCTGGACCGCACCCAGCGCCAGGACCCCTGGCCCCCGCAGACCCCAGCCCACCCGCCGGACGTACGACGCCGCCACCCTCAACGCACTCAACGCCGGTCGAATCCCAGGATGCTACCGAGCCACCCCGAGACGCACCCACGGACCCTTCCGCTGCAACTCCTGCAAGTTCACCTGCATCCGGACCTGCACCACTCCAGCACCACCCAAGACCAAGACGAGCAACTGCAGCAACCACCTGAAGTGCATCCTGCTCAACACCCGCTCCGTCCACAGACACGCCATCGAGCTCTGGAACCTGCTCGACACAACCTCACCAGACGTTGCCTTCCTCACGGAAACCTGGATGAACGCCTCGTCAGCGCCCGACATCACCATCCCAGACGGCTACAAGATCATCCGAAGGGACCGCATCAACAACAACACCGGAGGAGGCATTGCCATCATCCACAGGAACACCATCCGCATCACGACCAACACCGACGACACCATCGCACCCGCCGAACACCTGCACTTCCAGGTCCACATCAACCCCAAGACCACCCTCAGAGGCACCCTCATCTACAGACCCCCGGGACCACGCACACAATTCAGCGAAGACATCGCCGACTTCATCAGCCCGCAGGCCCTCCCCTCCGCTGCCTACATCCTCCTCAGGGACCTCAACTTCCACCTGGAGAACAACAACGACCGCAACACCACCACCCTGCTGGACAACCTCGCCAACCTCGGACTCAAGCAGCTGGTAACCACCCCCACCCACTACGCCGGACACACACTCGACCCCGTCTTCTCATCCAGCAAGGACATCGCCTTCAGCCACGCCACCGGACTCCACTGGACGGACCACAGCTGCGTCCACTTCAGCTTCAGAAGGACCACGACCCACCATCACCAGCAACAGGTTGCACGCAGAAGCTGGAACAAGATCACAGCCGACCAGATCGCGACCGCCCTGAGCAAGAACCCACCCACCAGCGCAACGAACCCCAGACAAGCGGCCACCAACCTCACGAAGTGGATCAGCGACTGCGCAGACGACCTCGCCCCCCTGAAGACCCCGCCTAGCAGACCCGGTAGCAAGAAAGACCCATGGTACACTGACAAACTCAAGAGCTCCAAGAAGAACTGCCGAGCCCTCGAGAGAACCTGGCGCAGAGACCCAACACCGGACAACATGACTGCCCTCAAGCTCGCCACCCGTAAACACCACCAACTCATCCGCACCACCAAGAAAACCGCATTCAAGGAACGACTGGACAACAACGCACACAACAGCAAGGAACTCTTCAACATCGTTAAAGAGCTCTCCAACCCCAACGCCGGAAACAACGACATCACCCCTTCGCAAGACCTCTGCAACTCCCTCGCCTCCTACTTCCACAACAAGATCGCGAACATACACAACAGCTTCAGCTCCCAATCGACGCACGCCACGACCGAACCACCGCCCCCCACCACCACCCTCCGCGCCTGGACCCGGATCAGCACAGAAGACACCGTCCACACGATGAACTCCATCCACTCCGGATCTCCTACCGACCCCTGCCCTCACCACGTCTTCAACAAGGCCAACGCTGTCATCGCACCCCACCTGCGGGACATCATCAACACCTCCTTCGACACTGCTACCTTCCCGGAGAGCTGGAAGCACGCCGAACTCAGCGCTCTACTAAAGAAGCCATCAGCCGACCCCACCGACCTCAAGAACTACCGCCCCATCTCGCTGCTCCCGTTTCCTGCAAAAGTCATCGAGAAGACCGTCAACAAGCAGCTGGCCGCCTTCCTCGAGACGAACGGATCCCTCGACCTCTCGCAGTCTGGCTTCCGGGCCAACCACAGCACCGAGACCGCCCTGATCGCAGCCACCGATGACATCCGAGCTCTGCTTGACAACGGAGAAACAGCGGCCCTCATCCTCCTAGACCTCTCCGCGGCCTTCGACACTGTCTGCCACTGTACACTAGTGCAGCGACTCAGCAACGTCGGAATCCAGGAGAAGGCACTGGAGTGGATCATCTCCTTCCTCGCCGGCAGGACACAGAGAGTCCGCCTCCCCCCGTTCAGATCTGAAGCCACCGAAGTCATCTGCGGCGTTCCTCAAGGCTCCTCGCTCAGCCCTACCCTCTTCAATGTGTACATGAGCCCCCTCGCATACATCGCACGCCAGCACAACCTCAACATCATCTCCTACGCCGACGACACCCAGCTGATTCTCTCCCTCACCAACAACCCCGCCACCGCCAGAGCCAACCTCCACGAAGGGATGAAAGAGGTAGCCGAATGGATGAAGAACAGCCGCCTGAAACTGAATTCGGACAAGACGGAAGTCCTCATCCTGGGAGCCTCACCCTCCGCTTGGGACGACTCCTGGTGGCCCCCCGCCCTAGGCAACGCACCCAAACCAACAGACCACGCACGCAACCTGGGCTTCATCCTGGACTCCTCCCTCTCCATGACCAGACAAGTCAACGCCGTCTCCTCGTCGTGCTTCAACATCCTGCGCATGCTACGAAAGATCTTCCGGTGGATCCCCACCGAGACCAGGAAGATGGTCACCCAGGCCCTCGTCACCAGCCGTCTGGACTACGGCAACTCCCTCTACGCCGGCACCACCGCAAAACTCCAGAAAAGACTTCAGCGGATCCAGAACGCCTCAGCACAACTCATCCTGGACATCCCCTGCCGCAGCCACATCTCCGGACACCTGAGAGACCTGCACTGGCTCCCGGTCAACAAAAGAATCACCTTCCGACTCCTCACCCACGCACACAAAGCCCTACACAACCAAGGACCAGGATGCCTCAACAGCCGCCTCAACTTCTACGCTCCCAAACGCCAGCTTCGATCGACCGGCCACGCCCTCGCCACCGTCCCCCGCATTCGAAGAGCCACCACAGGGGGACGATCCTTCTCCTACCTCGCCGCCAAGACATGGAACTCCCTCCCGACCCACCTCCGCCTGACCCAGGACCACCTCGCCTTCAGGAAGCAACTCAAGACCTGGCTGTTCGAGCAGTAGCGGACCCCCCTCCCCTAGCGCCTTGAGACCCTCTGGGTGAGTAGTGCGCTATATAAATGCTTTGATTGATTGATTGATTGATAATAGTTAACTGATGAGTTAGGTTAATTCCTAGTATGTGTATGAAAGTGATTACATAACCTTTGGAGATGTGTTAGGCTAGGGGGAACTATGTAGTGAAGACAGATTTGGGAATGACAATCTAAAGATATGCTCTGATCTCTCAAAGGAGAGTTGCCTGGGGGCAACAGTGCTGAACGAGAGAGAATCCTGTATCACATCCTGACAAAAAGGTGGTATGGAAGTTTATGAAATAAGAGGGTACAGAGGTGTTGCTAGTAGCAGCTTTTCAACCATAGACTCTAGGCAAGGATTATTTTGGGAAGAGAGCCAGAAAAAGAGAGGTGTGAGAGGAAAGGGTTTGCTGGTTCCATCGTCGCTCCATCATCGTTCTCATATTCTTTCTCCCCATTTGTCCATGGCATTTGTCCATGGCATGCATGCGTCATGCCTGTCTTGTGCTTAGCCCCTCCTCTTCCAAGAGCATAGAGTACTAGTATCCATCCACCGCTTCTATTTTATGACCATTTTGGTACCTACTTTGTTTGTTGTTTTTGAGCACTTCACACAAGCATTTTTGTTTTCATTCATTTTGTTCTCTATTTGCTGTTGCCTCTTTCAGTATCTTCCGAGAGCTCCTTTTCTGTAGAAAGGCCTGTAAATATTATTCTTCTCTTGTTATATTTTCTGTGCATTCAAAGACCATGGTCAAATGTAACCAAGTGTGCGTATTTACATTGCTTTCTCTGACTTCAAAGTGAAAGGATCTTTTTGGTAATGGCTTAGTGTTTCTTGCTCATCCCACAACCTCCTCCCGCTTCGCCGCTTGACTCACCTCCCCACACCCTCCCTCATTGTTGCTTGCCCCCTCCTTCCTTGTTTTTTCTACCATTGTTGCTTCACTCGTGTACCTTTTACTGACTCCCAAGATTTCCCCGTGGGTTTTAAGTTGGCTAATATGAAATTGATAAATGAGAGCCTCGAAGGTGTGATTTTGGGGGCGGCGATGAGAATGTAAGTGGCATCAACTACCACAAATGGATGCTTAATGCAGCAAGAGAAAAGATGGCACAGACAAGAGCAAACAGCACAACGTTGGTCCCACAGTGTGTCCATTGGCTTCCTTCCATAGGCCTAGATGCCAGGGTCATATTTATGAGCTCCTTGTGCCAGCAGTGGTACTTTTTGTGATGATGCAGCAGCGAAGACGTTGACATCATATCTATTAGGCCGCGCAAAGCCACTTTGCATGGATTTCAATGGCCTCATAGATATGGAGTGAGGCAAGGCGGCACAAGTCACTGCATTGCCTTACTTTGCACTTGGGAGGCATTCCATAGGTATTGGGGTGAGTCTTCCCATGCAACAGACATAGATTGTGACACTTCAAGAGATTTGCAAAGGTATGTAGACCTGGAAAAGTGCCAAAACCTTACGCCTCCGGAGGTGAGACATAACGAGGAGAAATATCTTTATATCTCCTTGTGTATTCCTCTTTCCATATGTGCTCATTCTGCAGCACATATAGAAAAAGGAAATGGCATCTAAGGTGCTCCTTCCTGCCAACAACACAAGCACCCTTGTACTATGGTGCAAGGGTGTATGCATTGGCGCTAGGCTGCCAAAGGGGTGCCAGCACAGAGGGAAGGACAGGAATGCACTGTATCAGATAAATACAGTGCATTCCTGTTCTTTCACTTTGACATAGGGCACCACAGAAAGGTAACTTGCTCTGCTGCTCTACATCAAAACCCCATCAGTGAGTGCCCCAGTTTTCTGACCTACAAAATAGACTTCCGTAGCTGGTGCATTAGCTTCCTGAGCTAGCTTAAAATGTAGTCGATTTGCACAAAATTTAGGAAGAATGGCCATCACTTTTTTCTATATTGCCAATCACTTTGGGATAGAGTTTCTACTCTATGCCACTGCACTCTACTATGCACCACTCTATGTCACTCTTCCGCAATCTATGCCTATGCACTCTACACCAGTGCACTACTGCACTCTGACATTGCACTCTACGTCGCTTCACTGTATGGACTCTACCTCACTCTGCTATTTGCAATTGCACTCTGTACCACTCCACTCTACAACACTGCCCTCTATGCCAATGCACTCTACGCCACTACTCTATACCATTTCACTGTACCCTGCACCACTCCACTCTACACCTCTTCAATCTACTCCGCAACAATCTACTCCACCCCACTGCACTCTATGCCACTGCACTTTATGCCAATGCACTCTACACCACTTTATTTAAAACTACTGCACCCTACGTCACTGCACCTACACCAACTACTTTGCACCATTGCACTTTACGCCACTATACTCTACAACGATCTACTCTATTCCACTGCACACTACACCACTGCTCGCTACAAGCTGCACTCTATGCCACTTTATTCTACTCTGCACCATTGTACTCTGCATCACTAATTTCTGCACCACTTTACTCTGTAACACTCTAACCGGCAACACTCTACAACCCTGCACTCTGAAACTCTTCTCTGCAAGACTGCACTCTATGCCACTGCACTGTACTCTGCACCACTTAACTCTATGTCACTCTACGGCACTCTACACCACTTCACTCTACACCACTCTACTCTACACCACTGCACTCTACCCCGTACATTCCACTCTATTCCACTTCACTATGCACGACTCTACTCCACTCTGCAATACCGTGCATCTCTCAACATCACTCTGCACTGCTCTACTCCATTCTGCGCTACTCCATCTATGCCTTCGCACTCTACACCACTGCAATCTACTCTGCACCGCTCTACTCTATGTCACTGCACTCCATGCTACTCTACGTCACTGTACTCTACGCCAATGCACTCTACTCCACTCTTCTCTGCAACACTGTACTTTAATTCACTTCAATCTAGGCCACTCTACTCCACGACAATCTATGACACTCCACAATACTCCACTCTATGATACTCTGCTGTTTTAAACTCTGCTCCACTGACACTCTACTCCACTCTATGCCACTTCACTCTACAGCACTCCACTCTATGCCATTCTATGACACTACTCCACTCTATGACACTCTATATAACTCACTCTACGACACTCCAGGCCACTTTATCCACACTGTTCAATGACACACTACTCCACTCTAAGCCATTCCACTCTATGACAATCTATTCTGCTGAACGCCACTTGGCTCTACAACACTCCACTCTATGCAACACTCTCTCTGCCACTCCACTCAGTTCTACATCAATCCATGACATCCTATACCACTCCACTTTATGACTCTCTACTCAACTCTGACACTGTGCTCCACTCTAAACCACTCAACTATACACCCTTCCACTCTACGGTACTCTACTTCCTCCACAACACTCCACAACACTGTATGCTACTCCATGACACACCACTTAGCTCCTCTCCACAACACTCAACTCTACTGTTCACCACTCCACGCCCCTCTAAGCCACTCTATAACACTCCAATTTATGACACTCCACACCAATCTGCTTTACCCTACTAACTTTTAGCCATGCTCAGCAGCAGCCACTCTGGTGAACAAAATTGCTAAAACATATTGGCAAAGTCAATAGCTCTTGCATAGGCAAGACCTATTAGTTTTGTTGATCCATGTTGAATCCTCAGAGGGCCCTAATCCTAATCCTAAACTCTTCAGAGATGGATCGAATGAGTATAATAACGATTCCTACTCCTTATGCAGGCAAAGGAGAGACCAGCTTTACTAAAGCATTGTTTTTGGGTCATCTTTCAAAGACCATATTACCCCATTCTATGACCACCCACGGACCTGCTGCAACATGCGGCTAAATGATTTGATGTGATTGATAAATTTGTACAGCGCATGAATGCCCAGGGACATCTTGGCGCAAGAGTCGGTAGGACAGAGTGATGCTGGTGTGGAATACAGGCTGAATCAGTTGGAGAAGAGCCAGGCTTACAGCGCTCTTCTAAAATACATAAGGGATGTGCTGCTCTTTATCGAGATTGGAAGAAGGTTCCAAGTTTTAACTGTCCCTAATAGGAAACTTCTTCCACCCCAGCGGACCTGCTTGAACTTGGGGGTTTGTAGAAGTTTTAAATGGTCTGATCTTAAACTTCTGGCTGGCACAAATCATTTTAGGTGTGTCCTCAGAAACTGTGGCCCTATTCCATGCAGAACTTTAAAGGTCAAACATTGTGATTTAAATTTAATCCATTTGCCCACTGGAGGTCTCTTAATCTGTGGGAGACTGGCTCATATCTGGGGATATCCAGTATTAATCTGGCTGCAGAATTCTGCAATCCCTGAGTTTTAGTAAGTACTGGGATTGGATCCCCATGTATAGGGCATTACAGTAGTCCAGTCTGGAGAGGGCTAAGGATGTAACAAGTGTTTTTAATGGGGGGAGAGGAGTTGGCCTAACGGCTAGGGTGCTCGACCTTGGACCTGGGGAACTGGGTTCGAGTCTCGGTAATGACGCTGAACATCCTGCGATTCTGGATTCTGGGCAAATCACTTAATCTCACTGTGCCTAACAAAGAATGAATGTGTGTCCCAATGTAACGTAACTGGTGCTATGTAAAGGGCTCTGATACCTGATTGGATTCGGGTCAAGTTCGCGCTACATAAAACTCTGCAAAAAAAAAAAAATGCATTAGGGGGGACAAATGGGCTGATTTTTCTGATCATCTTTAAAATAAACCAGAAAGTAAAGGAAAGCTTAATAATCTGACTGTCAAATGTCAATTTGTCATCAAGGATGAAACCTAGGTTCTTAACCTTAGGGACAGGGGTTGGGCATTTGCCAGACTGGCAGGCCACCATCTTGGAGACCAAAGGGATGAATTGGATCCTAGCAGTATGACTTCGTTTTTTTCGCCGTTCAATTTCAGGCAGTTGGACTGTATCCATGTGTTTACCTGAGTAATGCAGTAATTGAAACGATCGGCTGTCTCCTTCACGTTATTTGAGACTGACACCACCACCTGGGTGTCATCTGCGTAGGAAACAGTAGAGAAACCACACTGCCTAATGATCAATGCCAAAGGAGCCACATATATATTGAAAGTGTGGAGCTCAACAAAGAACCTTGTGGCACACCACACAGCAGTTTGAAAGACTTGGAAGCTGAGTCTCCCAGTTCTACTGAAAAAGTTCTATCCGTTAGGTAAGATGACAGGAGAGTAAGGGCGGTATCTTGAATCCCCAGCTCTGCCAATCTGCTAGTGAGTATTTTGTGGTTTACTTTGTCAAAGGCAGCCGATAAGTCTAACAAAATCAAGGCGGTATTCCCCCCCCCCTGCATCCCAGTATTATCCTAAGTTCCTCTGCGGCCATGACCAAAGCTGTCTCTGTTCCGTAGCCCTCCCTGAACCCATATTGTGAGTGGTCCAGGAGGTTACAGGCGGAGATAAATGTTGTAAGAGGTGTATTAAGCAGTTTCTCCAGTACCTTAAAGGATCCTAGAGATCGGGCGGTACCTACTGGGCTCCTTAGAGTCGAGGTTCGATTTTTTTAGCAGAGGCAGGACTGAGGCTATTTTCAAAGCATCTGGAAAAAGGCCTGACTGAATTATCTCAGTGAGCACTAGACTTAATTGTTCACTTAGTATTTCTGGGAACAAATGGAAAACTTTAGGAGGACAGGGGTCTGACGGGGCTCCTGACTCAGTTGTTTTTCACCACTTGAATTATCTGTTCCACTGAGGGAAGAGAAAACATTAACCTGTGTTGGATGTACAGGTGTCTGACCCTGGCTTAGTAAGCTTAGAGGGGGAGTTGGTGTTGTCCTTAAAGGTTTTGTACAAAAACTGTCCCAAAGTGTTACAGAATTCAGGGCTTCTAGCCGTCCAAGATTTAACTGGTAGATTCACTAGTTTTTTTACAGTAGCAAAATGCTCCTTGCAGTAGTTCTTAGCCTCAAGGATTTTTGTTGTAAAATATATATATTTTTTTCTCTATAACCAGTTTCTTGTACACTGACAATGTTTGTGCGTACGCGGTTTTCCTATCCTGATCGTAGTTTATTCTCCACTTTCTTTCTGATCTTCTGCACACTTGTTTTTGTGCTCTAAGTTTGTCCACAAACCATGGCTCAGAAGGCTTTATCCTTCTTGTTGGACTTGGCCCTTTTTGCCGGGTCATCCCTGAACATTTTGCCTTCCTCCTGTATTTTGTCTGACCTGTTTTTGTTGGCTTTATGACTCTGGGCACTTTACCACTGCTGATCAGTGCTAAAGTGCATTTGTTCTCCCTATGGTAAATTGATGTATGGATTAGCGATTCCATAATTGGCTGGTTTGGTTTACCTGTCAGACCCTAGTACAGTGCACCAGGAGTGCCCAGGGCTGGTAATCCAAATGCTGCTAGTGGGGTTGCAGCACTGGTTGTGCCACCCACAGAAGCAGCCTGTTAAAGTGTGTCTAAGGCTTGCCATTGCAGAGCCTGTGTGCAGTCTGGTACTGCCATGCTGACTGGGCAACCTTCCCTTTTCTTCATATCAGGCACCCCTATGGTAGTCCCAAGGGCAGGGTGCATTGAAAGTATAAGGTAGGACATGCCCTAGTGTGTGTGTGGCATGTCCTAATAGTGAATTACAGCCATTTTCATTTTTCACTATTACAAGGCTACATGATCCCCCTAGGCCAGAATGGGCAGTTTGATTATTACATCTTATAATCCTAACTGACTCAGGGAACATGGTAGAAATTCGGGTTTAGTATGCCTGAATTCAGAATGATAAAATACATCTTTTAGTGAAGTTGGTTTTAATATTCTGTGTTTGATAATACCACTTTTAGAAAGTAGGTATTTTCTTGTCTAACCATCCAAACCTGTCTCTGCTAGGTTGTGTATTCCTTGTCTGGAGTTTGAGTGACAGGGCCTGGGGAATTCCAGGGGGCTGGGAAATTCCCGGAGACATGGTGAGTCAGCACAGGGCTGAATAGAGATCTCCATGTAGGTGGGAGGAGTTGCACCTGGGACCTGAATAGGGCTGTGCTTTCCAACGTCAATGCTGGCGCCACCTTCTGTGGTGCGTCTGATCAACAAAGTGCTCCAGGACTGACCAGAACTGGTTTGGACTAGGAAAAGGCCTCTCTGCCTTCAGGGAACAAAGAGAAACTGTGTATAAAAAGGGGACCCAGACCCCAGAACTTTAGATCACTTTGGGAACAAGAAGAAACCTTTGCTGAGGAGTGGAACCAGAAAAAACTGAGGAGAGACTATCCCTAAACTGAAGTGCTGCTTGGCGGATTGGCCTGCAGTGGTTGCCTGACTGCCAAAGAAAGGAGAAAGGACTTTGTGTGCATTTTCATTCAACTTGTGGAGGATCTCCAAGGGCTTGGAAAAGAGCTTGCATCCTGCTGAAGTCTCAGGGACAACAGACTTCAACCACCAGCTCCCCAAGAGTTCTTTGGAAGTGCCTGTAGCTGTATTTGGGCCTTTTGAGGGACTGCATGTCGCAAGGAGCTGAAAGCGCGACTCAAGAAGAAGAAGCGTGTCGCAGCCGCTGCCGTCGCATCACTGAACAAGGGTGTCGCTGCAAATCTAACACTTCTGGAGATGAAGCTCTTTTTAGGGGCTGCAATCTCTACCTCTGTTTTAACCCAAGTGGATAGTCTATGAGCCTCTGAATTGGTGTCCGATAAGAGATTCGGTTTAGTTCTAGAAAAGCAGGATGTGGCCTTACATTTTACAGAACTTGCACTGCATCATTAAAATAATATTTGAAAGTGTTTCCAACATGTGCAGCATTCACAGTCCCTTCATAAAGTATGACGTTATTTTCAGGCAGAGTCCGGCAATGCTTCCATATATTGGAAACCAACCAGCCTCAGGGGATATGCATTCTCTGTCCTCACTTACAGAACCACTTTGGGTTCCATACTCCCTTTTCAACATACACCTTCCACCTTTGAAGGATTACCGACTGTAAGGGATCATTGGTAAGCAATTGACACTTTCTAGGTGCGCATCCATGTGAATCTTATGACCAGGGTCACTCCTGCCTTCCACTCTATTTAACCAGAGAATTGCGAGGACTTGCTATGTGGACATTGAGTTTGTGACTGACTCTGTGCTTCTTCTTACATTGCAATGCATTTGTATTGCAATTAAAGGAATGCGTTTTAACAACATAAACATTTTTATTTCAAAGGGAAGCTGCACTGATTAGCTTGGTCTTTACAAATGCACAACTTTCTAAGGTGGACTGGTCATGTTTTAGGGATTTTCAGCAATATGTGGCCAAACAATGATAACAACTTCTATTTAATGTGTGTGAAACACTTCCATCAGGTATTCCTTTAACAAAGTAAAGCACTCTTTTGGAGTGACATCGCTTCAGCTTTTCTAGCCATAATCTCTGTTTAGCACTGATCTACCTTTATCAGTCAAACTGCACTTGGTCTCTTTCATGCACTCTGCTTGTAGATCACTCTCACACACACGCTCTCTCACATGCTTACTGCCAACCCACTCTCATTTCCTCAGTTTACATGGCTTAAATATGATAAAATGTGTGGAGCTTGCCAACCAACTCTCAACAGGGAACACGGTGACCCCTTGAATCTTCTGAGTTGCACCATAAGAATTAGATGAACCTACAGTTTCTATTACGTTCTGATGTCTGTATTGCACTACGTTACTTTGTATAACCAATCTTATTAAAGACAGCAAATCTGATTTCCAGAATGATCTCTAATGTATTTCTACACACTTTGCTTTACAATGTGAAAGTGATGCTACTATTGTTTAGATATTTTTCGTCACCAAGTGCCCCCAGTAGGAGGCTGGCTCTGTATATACTAATCAAAGTAAGGTACAGTGTGCACAACGTCCAGTGGGTCCCCAGAGGTTTAACAGAAGCTACAGTAGATAATACTAATGCCCTCTTTTGTCGTAGTGTAGGCGAGCAGTTAGGCTCATCAGAGGGCTGTGTTAAGCATTTGTTGTATACACACAGGCGAGAAATGATTACAAATACTCAGGGCCCGAATCACAGAACTAATTTAAGACAAAATCCTAAACTTACTACTTTTGGTATTCACAGAAGTTAGGATTTTGTCTTACATTTGTCTTAAGACAAACTTAAGACAGACTTAAGACAGACTTAGGACAGACTTAAGAAAGACTTAAGACAAACTTAAGACAGACTTAAGACAGACTTAAGACAGACTTAAGACAGACTTAAGTTAGGATTTTGTCTTAAGTCTGTCTTAAGTTTGTCTTAAGACAAACTTAACACAAAATCCTAACTTCTGTGAATACCAAAAGTAGTCAAGTCAAGTCAAGTCAAAAAATACTTTTATTGATTCTTTAAAAATCGTAACAGGATGGCAAGCCATCATGAAATACTGATTCTAAACATTATGGGCCTCATGTAGGTAGCCAAATACCGGTCGGTAACGGCCGATTTTCGGTAATTATACCGTTACCGACCGGTATTTTGGCTTTTGAGATGTAGGGGGAGAATTTCTGTATTCGGAATTTACCGAATCGGTAAAATTACCGATTCGGTAAAATTACCGATTCGGTAATTTTACCGATTCGGTAAATTCTGAATACAGAAATGAGATGTAGGGGGACTGTGTTGTGTGTGTGGGGATTCGTTATTTACCACCAACTAATAGTTGGTGGTAAATGACGAATATGTGTGTAAATGCAATATTTTGCCCGTAGATGTGTGCAATGTGGCAGACACACATACCCTCAGGGCATGTATGTGTGCCACATGTGCACACATGGCCGAATCAGGGGTGCAACAGGGTGTCAATGTGACACCCTGCCACCCTTGCATGTGCTCCCCCATTACCGAATCGGTATTTACCGATTCGGTAATGAGGCATACCTTCCTATCAATGGGAAGGTATGCCTCATTACCGAATCGGTAAATACCGATTCGGTAATTACCGAATTTTCCCAAATCGGTAATATTTACCGACCAATTACCTACATAGCATTTACCACTTCATAAATACCGAATCGGTATGATTCGGTATTTATGAAGTGGTAAATGCCAGCCCACCTACATAAGGCCCTAAATGAGCATATGTGTATAAAAATTATTATATATATATATATATATTTTTTAAAACATTAATCAAAAAAAGAGAACCTTAAAAAATCATGATCACAGTTAAAAAGTCAGCCAGCGGGTTGTGTGATAGCTACTTAGCTTGAAGAAATTTTGTCCAGTTCTTTCACTGCTGCTTTCCAGAATTTGATGGCGCTACAGGAGAGAGGAGTCGAGAGCCCTCTAAGACACCTAATGACCACATGTTCTGATCTGTTCATTCCTTAAAATCTCCCGAAGAATGGATTTGCGTGTTTTCAGTAAAAAGGGCATATGCATAATAAATGTAATAATGACTCCTCCCCTTGACAGCAGAGACGACATTCCTTCGATGGCCATACGAATTTCCATCGCGGGGTTAAATCTTATGAGGGGAATGATCCCAGTCGGAGCAACATCAGGTAATGCTTTTTATGATAAGAAATATGTTCATTCAAGTACCGTTGCGGTTTTAGCCTCTGATATGTCTGTATCATGGCCCAGGCGTGGTATTGACCAGACCTCCTCTAGCTGTAACGCCGACAAGGATTCCTGCAGGAGTTTCGTCGTCGAGTTAGCTAGTCGAGCTTGACTTTCAAGCTCAACCCAGCAACGGTGGGCTAGAGTGTTATCTTCTGCCTCCCTCATCCTCCAGTAGTACTTCACTAAGGCACCTTGTCTGGCCATGATCTGTTTTTTTAATCCAAATTCTAGATGGATTTGGTCTTGTGAGATGTGTAACGGTATTGAGAACAGTCCTTTGAAAAATATGTATTGTGCTGTATTTAAGGTGGTGGCATCTTTGGTGTTCAAGATTTCTGAACCATACGAGATGAAGGGTAGAAATTTTGCGGATATCACTTGTAGCAGGTGACTGGTGGAACAACCTATGAGCTTTTTTTTCAGGATTTTGAAGGCGAACAACAGTTGTTTTGCTTTTATACTTCCTAGTTCCACGTGTTGTTTAAAGTTAAGCTTGCTATCTAGCAAGAAGCCTAGATATTTGTAGGAGGTAACACGGGCCAATGATTGTTCGCCCAATTTCCAGGAGAAGGTATATCTGCACGATGTTTTATTATATTTTGAAAAACGCATTACTTTGGTCTTTTGATGGTTGATCATAAGTTGGTTTAAGGTGGTGTAGGCTCCTAGTCCTGTGATTAATTTCTGCAGGCCAGCTGGTGTTTGTGCTAGCAGCACTATGTCATCTGCGTACTGAAGGCATGGCGTTGGTATTTTGCCCAGGTTTGGGGGGTCAGCTGGAATTAACTGAAGGCACTTGTCAAGATCTGACGTATAAATGTTGAACAAACAAGGTGCTAATACGCAACCTTGTTTTAGCCCATTTGATGCTGGGATCTTGCCGGTGACACTGGACCCGTCTCTTCTCTTGATTTGCACCCAGGTGTGAGAATACAGGTTGATAATGGCCTCCAAGAGTCTGGACGGGACCCCCCAGGCTCGCATCTTAGACCATAGAGAGGCTCTCGAAACTTTGTCGAAAGCCGCTTTAAGGTGCACGAAGCAGGCATACAGGGGCCTTGATTTTACAAAGGCTTGGTTAGCTAAAAGGGAGACCGTGGAGATGTTCGTTAGGGTGCCCATCCCCACCCGAAATCCAGTTTGCTTGGGAGGTATTAGGTTTTTTAGACTAACCCAAGCCTTTAATTCTACCAGGAGATTACATGCGTAAATTTTCCCTTCTACGTCTATCAACGCAATCAGTCTGTAGTTGGAGGGGTCCGAATGGGAACCCGACTTATAGATTGGATTAAGGATACTTCCTCTCCAGGACTCGGGGATCAAACGATCTGCTGTAACTTTGAAAAAAAGAGGAGTCAGGACGTGGGACCAGAATGCGGGGTCATGCCGAAACAGGGCATTTGGTAGTCCATTCGGGCCTGGGGCTCCCTCCGATTTTAGGTTCTTTATGATTTTTAGCACTTGAATTTCTGGGAACAACACTAAATCCTCAAGGGATTCGAGGTTCTTGATACCATTAACTTTATCATGGCTTCCAGCCTCCTTCACTGTTAGTGCTTCACAGTTTGGAGCCAATCGAGGTGCAGCTCCGTTGTATAGGAGTTCGATGTAAGCTCTCCATGTGGCCTCCAGTATATCCGAATGATGATGTCGATTCCGGCCATTGGTTAGTTGGTTTATTTGTTCCCAAAAAAGCCTGGAATCCCCCAATTTGCAAGCGTAATGAAGTTTGGCCCAGATATGTTCTTGGTGCTCTTTTTTTTGTGAATTTTATGTCATTTTTTTGCAGTTTTTTAGTTTTTGCGATTAACAGCAGAAGTTCCTGGTAGCATTCCGGTCCCCGGGATCGTAATTGTCTAAGTATTTATTTAGTTGTTGTTTTTGTTTCCTCAGATTATTGTTGAACCATACAGCCCCTTTTGAATTTCCAGCTTTGTGGGCATGGGCATTTTTTGAAAATAAATTGTTGATTTCGTACATAAAAGACTCCCAGGCTTTTATGGTTAGTGTTTCGGGATTGGATTTTTCCAAAAGACTGGTGTAAGTACTTGCGATGGCCTCGATGTTGTTCTTATTCCAGCGGAGGCGTTTTAAATTATAACATTGTGTTAGAGATGATAACGCCTTTGCTTTCTCTGAGGTTATGAAAGATATTAATAATGAAAAAGTTTGCGGCTGGTGGTCACTTTCAGCCCTATCTTTTATCTGAAAATTCGCGATGTACGGGAAAAGGTCGTAATCTGTAAAGGTATAATCTATAGTAGAGCGTGTTTTTTGTGTTACCCTAGTGTATGTTGCGGGCCGGTCGGCCGGACCCTGGCCGTTGAGTATGCACATTGAAAGGTCTTCCAAGCGAGATGCGCATTTCTTACCAGAAGTATTCTGTCGGTTGGGGGCTTGTGTGGGCCCCTTTTTGCCCTTACTCCTATCGTGTTGTAAATTCATGTTAAAGTCACCCGACAGGATGATTTTAGGCATCTAAGTAGGCAAGTTTTCATGTTTTTAATGAAGTAATTAGTTGTTCACTTCTTAACTTCTTTAATTTAGATGCAGGGTGAATATAGATGTTGAGTATGAGCAGAGTGTAGGTCTCTGGGACGTTTATTTTGACGCACAACATCCAGGAGCAATCTAAATCTACAATGGAAGCCTGCCATGGAATTTCTGTAGAAATAAAAATAGAGAGACCCCCTTTTGCTCTTCCATGTTTGGTGGCTCTCTTAGCTGGGATCAGAAATTCCTTAAAACCTATTATGGGGGATGGAGTTGTCTGCCAAGATTCTTGAAAGAGGAGAATGTTATATTGTGTAATAAAATCCATGAAATCTGGGTCTTCTAATTTTAAGTGAAGGCTGTGCACGTTCCAGGAGCAGATGTTACATCCTTGGTGTAAATGGGAGGCTTGTGTTGAAGTTGTTCATGCCATTCCCAGGGATGTACCTTCTCTATTTGATTTCCAAGGGGTCGAAAGCTTGCCGGCTTGGGGGTAGTCAAAAGTGATAGTACTTTTCCTGGCCTGGTGCTCTTTGTCCCTCGTTTGACTTTGATGATCCGGGCCTTTTGCCCCTTTTAGGAGACTCGTGGTGTTAGGGAGTGGTTGTAATGGGCTGGGATAACGAGGGGGAATTATCTTTTTTAACTCAATTCCCTATTTGGCAAATGTGTCCTTCTGCTGCCAAATAAGGTTGATGTGCATTTTATTGGAAAATGTGGCTATTGTAACTTCGTGACCGGTGGAACTCAGGCTTTGATTGAATTCAATACTTTCGATTTCGTTGGTGTTTATGTGGTTTAGGGATGGGAGAGCTTGGAATAATTTTAGCAAGACATTTCTATTTAATATGTTGTGCGTTCCCCTTGAGACGTATTGTGGTTTGAAGACCACTTTGTTATTAGCTGGGGGATCGTACTCCGATTATTTATCCAAGATCTTTTCCATGTATTTCGCCACCATTGGCTCTCGGTGGGTCTGGGATGGATCTCAAGGTTCTAGTTTGTTTTTTAGTTGGTGGTTTGCGCCTCCCCTATTTGTTTCCGCAGGTTGCCTTACGTCGGTACTGGTTTCTTCAACCGAGGTGAACGCACCCTGGTTTATTTTCCTTGCTGCCGACTTGAGGCATCTCACTGATACTTGTGTTGCCTGAGTTTTTGAATTGTATTTTCCCTTCCCAGCTCCAGATTTGAATAAGCTATATAATTTCCTTGGCGGGGGCGACTCCCTTGTATTTTGGTTTGAGGTATTGAACATGACAGGCGAGTTTGGGGAAAAAGTTGATTGCTCCTTGGGGGTTAACACTTCCGTGCTACTATGGGTTACGATATCTTCTTGCGGTGTTCTATTTTGAATTGATGTTGCCAAGGATTGATCTAAAACCTGGCTTGCTTGTTTGCGCTTTCTGGATTTTCTCAATCGTTTACGTTCCCGCTTTGATAGAATCGTAGGGGCTTTTAACTGTCTTTCCAATGATTTATTGTGTTGATCTTGAGATGGAGAATCCTGGGCGCTTAAGTTGTTGGGAACACTTGGTAGCTTAAGTGTAGGTACTATTGACTCGGTAAGTTTAATCAGTATGGGTGTTGATTCTGTTTCGCTCCTTTTTTGTCCTACAGAAGAGTTGGGACATTCCAGATTAATGCCCTTGGTGACAACGTTTTCTTGCTCTAATATTTTTGTTTTTTCTTTCTTAGTTGGAGTTGTGGGCTTAGTTGCAACTTTCCTTGTTGTATTCAGTAGTTCAGTAAGTATGTTTGGAACTGAGGCTAGTTTATCAATTATTCGGTTACAATGGCAATGGCACATTTGGAAAGTAGTTTCCCGGTCTTGCTGTACCTTCAGGATCATCTCATTAAAACTTTGCAGTTTTTGTTCGACCCCTTGTACGTGGATTGCAAGGAAATTTAGAAGGTCTACTTGGGTATCTAATTTGTCTGCATGTAGAATCATTGCTTTTCCAATTGTATCCATTGTACTTAGCAAGTGGGGCCATACGGTAGATGTTGATGGAGCTGAATTGGCACTGTGGTCCGAGTGGGGCAGTTGCCCTGGGAATGGTTCACTCAAACGAACTGAGGACTTGATGGTTGATGCCTTTTTTTGATTAAGTGATATCTTAGAGGCTGATCCTGTGTTGTTTAAGTGGCAATTCGGTGCATCGTTTTGTTGATCCTGCCAAAGGTATTCTACTATTTCCGACGTATGGGAAAATGGATCGGCATGGGCTTGGGTGTCAAAACTTAAATTGGCTGTCCCCTGACTAGTGGGGTTATAGCCCCCCTTCTGTGGATCGAACGTGCCCACGGAACTGGAGGTAATTTTATTGTACTGGTATGTTGAATTACTTTTAATGTGATGATTAACTTGGTCGCTATGGCCATTGTGACCACTATGTCCTGATGGAGATTGGTGTTCTTGAGACTGGTATGGAGAATCCGGGTGAGATTGATGGTGATGAATTAGAACCTCTGTTACCTGGGAATTTTTCCTTTGGTGGATCTCCAGGGGATGGAATATTTTAGGGGATAATTCTTGGAGGCTCTGGTTTTCTCGATTTTCATCACCGAGATACCTGAACCCGCATTTTTCTTTTCTTTCCATTCTGTCTCAGTATTTATTGTGTTTCTATCACCTGGTGGGGTCAAATTTGATTCTTTTTTATTTTGTAGGGCTTTATCGTTTTTTGTTGAATTAGTATAGTTGGTTGCTTTCATGACGTTACGACTCCGAAATTCCTCCGTGGTTTTAGTAGCAACTTTTAAGAAGTCTGTTATCAATGCCCGTTTTCTGCTATTTGGACAGGAGTTATGACTATTAAGGGTCGTTCGGTTTGCCTTCTTACTGTTGATGCACTTAGCTTGTGAGGCTGCCTCTATAGAAGTTATTTCTATTGTTTCCAAAGCTTTTGCCATAAAGTTTGGTGCATCAATTGTTGGTTTGCACTCATGTCGTACTCCTCCTGCTTCGATTACATCTGTTACATCTATACCCTCTGTATTTTGTGTGCCAAAATCTACAGAGGACATTTCAGAAGGGCTACGCTTTTGAGCTGTGATATCGGTCAAAGTTCCTTACTTATCCTCATCTTTTCCTTTTTTGGCTGGGGCTGGGGGGTGTTCTTCTTGCTTATCCCCTCCTCTTATTTTCCCTGACCGCATATCTGTTTTTTGTCGGTTGTTTGGGCCGTCACTCTAACGGACTGTAGAGTCTAACCAGCAACGGCAAAAGGTTTTGGCGGTTTTGGGAACAGAGCAGAGTATTGCGGAGTGTTCGCTTTTTGAAGAGAGAGGCCACCAGATGTACTATTTTAAATATTTGTGAGCTTAGTACGCATTTAAGAATTGAGAGTTGGATAATATTTTTTAAAACTGATTTGCTTGAATACAATCATATACTCAAGGGCGGTCCCACAATGTGACGCGACTTTTACAGTTATTTATGGTTATTTTACAAGTGTACCCCAGCTCTCTCTGCTCACCTCCGCTCTCCTCAATCCACAGCTTTTCCTGGGGCCTGTGGCCGCTGGCCTTTAGCTCACACACTCCCCTGGGCTGATCTTGTGGCTTGCTCCTGTAACTTCCCCCTCGCTTCCTCCTGCTGCGGGGGAATCGCAGCTCCCCACTTGGCCGCTCCGGCTGCTTCAGCTCACACCCCTCCTGACGCTGTGGCGAAATGCTTGAGGGCTTGGGGCTTTTGGGGCTCCTACACCCTCTTCCACAACGTCGCTGCCTGCCGCCGACACCAACTGGAACCAAATCCAGCTGCTCCTGTGCAGCTGGGATGCAGTAGGCGGCAGGCGGCGAAAACAGCAAGATCGCGGGCACCGCCAGCGGAGAGATCTTCCAGCAGCACCCCAGCCCCCGAGCTCAGACGATGCCCGGTGCCCAGCGCGGGCTGCGGGCAGCAGGTGGCAGCGGGCGTAAATTACGGGTGAATTACGGAGCAGAGCAGCCTCCTTGCACTCTGATCTCCGGCGTCTGGCGTTTGGCGCTCCGCTTCGGCACCGGTGAACTGCAAAGCCCGGCAACTGGAGTGAGGACTCAGCCTTGAGGACAATAGTCACAATACCAAAAGTAGTACGTTTAGAATTTTATCTTAAGTTAGTTCTGTGAATCGGCCCCTCAAGGACTAAATTCGAGAACAATTCTTTGTAAAAATATTTATTTTTATATATTTATTTTCTGAAACCAAAGATACTTTGTTGCAGTAAAAAACATTTTGCAATATCACTGTTTTTCAATATCAAAAGTGGGCACTGAATTTTTCAATCAGTACAATGTTATCCTATGGGAGGAAGCACAAGTAGCAATTTGCAGGTAAGTAAACAACTTATAGTATTAAGCTTTTGGATCACAAATCATTACCATGCAAGGTTCAGGTAAGTAACAAAACTGAACCATAGCGGCATTTGGTGCAGGGTGGGTGCAGAAGTCAAATTCGGGGTCTGGTGCCAATGTTATCCAATTGAGAAAGGTGCCAATCAAAGTGGTACTACTTGAAGGTAAGCAGTGCTATTTTGGAACCCAGTCTCTGGGGGTTAAGGACAAGGTAAGCATGGTGTCACAAGGCAGCAGCAAACTTAGACCTCTAGCGGTACTCATGGCCCTGTGTAGAGTACCAACACAGCGTCAGGGGCCCAATGCAAACAATAGGGAATCACAAACTTGGAAAAAGCCTGAAGGCTCAGACCTGCAGGACAATCAATGGAAACCTACAGCTGCACAGGTAAACTGGGATTAACTGGGGCATCGGGACACCATTGATAGATCTCCCCAAGGCCCACAGGCTCTGGGTGCAGTGGTGTCCTTTGGTCTCAGAAGGCAATTTATCCGTACGGAGTCCAGCAGGGGTCAACCCATGAGAGACTCTTGCTCAGGATCGCTGGGGAATCTTTTCTGCACTTGTGGGCCACTTGTACTCAGGCCATGGTGTGCAGAGGTTGTCGACTTTGCGGTTTTACAGGCAGAGCAATTGGTCTTTAGAGTCAGTTTCCTTCTTGACAGGCCCACTGTGCATGGGAAATTAGGAGTCGTTTTATAAGACAGGCAGTACTCCCACAGTTCTGGAGGTGGCTGGGCTGCATGATGAGTCACTCTGCTGTACCAGGGTCTTTGAGGGCTTCCTACAAGCCGGTAGGGCTGGGTCCAAGTCAGTCGGTGTCGTCAGATTGTGTTGCTGCATGGCCCTTCTTTGTCCTCTTCTTCATAGGTCATTGGTAATCTCAGGATTAAGGGTCAGTGGGCCCATTGTTTTAGGGGCATTAAAGGGGTCAGAAGGTAGTAGCTAATGGGCTATTTACCATTCAGGTGACTACACCATTTGTATGTCCACTCCATCTGGGGAGGGGACATAATCCTAACCCTATCGCCTTAAATCCTCCAGAATAATATGGGGGATTTTCAAAGGAAGGGGTCAATTCAGATCAGGACACTTTAGGGGTGAACCTGGATGAGAGGAAACACACCTCTCCTACTTATAAATGTACCTGCCAACCTTGCTGCCACAACTGGGGCTGGGTCAGGGGGGTGGGCATTTACACTAGCTGGAGAGGCCCTGGTCAACTTACCAAAGAACGGGAAACCTTTAGGCTCACCACCCTTCAGTGCTGTCCCTGCTTGTGGATGGTGTGAAGCACCGCCACGCAGAGCAGTCTTTGTCTCTGACCCAGAAGAGGAAAAGGCTCCCACCTCAGGGGGTCAGAAACATATCTAGAAGTGGCAGGCTGGTGTAGACCAGTCAGGCACTCACTAGTGGTTTGGTAGGTTTTCAGGGGTACCTCTGTGGTGCCCTCTGAGTGCATTCATTAATGAATCCAGTACTGGTATCGGTGTAGATTTATTACTCTGAGATGTTTGGTACCACACATCTTGGAATTCGGTGAAGGCATCATGGAACTGTGGAACTCCAAGCCCATGTACTCAGTATAGCTTCACCTTGCACTTACAATGTCTAGGAATGGACTTGGACACTATAGGGGCATATCCACTCATGCAGTTATGCACTCAAAAGAGGTACAGTGCACCCTGCCTTAGGGATATAAGGCCTGCTGTAGAGGTAACTTACCTATACCTCTTTCAGTGCTGGTTAGCTCAGCACACAGTGTGGCAGTTTGACTCTTCAATGTTATCTGCATCAAAACATGCAGTGTTCAGTGGCAGTGTGCATGTGTTTGATAAGGGGTATCATAGGGTGACACTATATACCCTGCAGCCCTTAGAGAGACACTCTAGTCACAAAACACTTGTTACCACTCGTACCTTTTACAAGAGACTTATATGTAGGCAGAGGTGTTTCAATTGTGGAAACAAAGGAACAGTGTTGGGAAAGAACACAGGCATTGGTAAGTAACCTGGTTAGCAGGAACCCATTGCACATTCATTTAAAGATACATCGGAGTCAGGCAGAAAGTGGGGTGTAACCATGCCAAGAGGAGTACTTTCCTACACCCCCTATCAAGTGTAAAACCTTCTGGCACACCTCACCAACACCACATTGCATTCTGGCACTTGTAGTTCATCTTATAACATTGTAACAATGGTAATGAAAATAGCCAGGATATAAGCTGCTGTTGGTTAAAAGCAATTAACCATCTAAAGGTGTCACACTTGCCGCTGGGTCGCCTGAAAGCTATGAACATAGGTAAAATATTTAAATGAAATGTAGGCAGCATGTGTAAAGTGTTTAGCATCCTCCACACTGGCGCTGTTTTCAGAGTGGTTGAGGTCCATCACTGTCACATCGCTGAAGTAATGGATGTTGGGACCATCAAAGAACTCAACAAAGAACAAGTGTAGCAAATGAGACATGCTGTTCAGCATAAACATTGTGGAAGAGTAGTCTGTGTCCAGTGGTCCATTTTACTGCACATTCTCCAAAATATGTGACTAAAGCATGGTGTGCTGAGGTACTGTCATTTACTAAGAACATATTTTTTATAGGAGTGGCCCCTATAAACGGTCACTACATTTTCATCAGGCATTCAGTTTTTTTGCTAAATGTATAGTTGGTGGAAAAACTATGAGTAAATTTGGATTTCTTCATATATTAAAGTTATCTGCATATCACAAAGTAAAGTATCTTGGTTTGTTTTGATCCTATTCAATTTTTTATTTCCTTCACTTCATAATTACAAATTAACAAGGTGCCTCATTTTTACTTTCTCTGCTGTTGATACATTTTAAAATATTATGTAATGCTCATTTGGGTATAATAAAATATTTCAATGTTGATTTGTGTTAACCTACTGTTCCCCAGATTCATATTACAAAATTCCCTTAATTTCAAATCGGTAAAAGAAAAAAGTAAAGAGCAGTGCCCATGGTAAATAAGCAACAGATTGTCAGAATACATTGCCTTTCACTTGACTTCTGCCTCTGAACTAATAGCAAATGTGACAAGATAAACACATGTAAATGTGAATTAGAAGCCGTTTGATGGCTCATTCTTCTTCAGAATTCCAGCACGGGTATTTTGAGGGCGTTTGACACACACACCAAAATACCTGATTCAGGCGTGAAACTCCCGATGTATATAGCCCCAATTCTTTTTTTCACTTTCTCCCATCTAAACAAGCCTCCTTTTCAATGTTAGTGTTAGAAATGGGGGTCTCTAGTTGGCAGAGGTCGGTACCTTTGTCCAAATATGGCCCATTGCTTCTAGTCAGGGTAAGGGGGATACACTACTGAAATAAGCCCTGCCCATCCCCTTGGTAGCTTGACACGAGGCAGTGTGTTAAGCATTTGTGAACACATACAGTATTACAGTGAAACCACTACAAATGGACACCACACCAGTTTAAGAAAAATATGAAATCTTTATCTAAACCAACAAGACCAAAAATGATAAAAATCCAACTTACAATACTATGGAAAAATAGTACTTGTGCAAAATAACCTTTAAAATGCAGAAAAATCAATAAAACACAGTTCCTCTGACGCAGTAACTCCTCCTGGGACTACCGCAATACTGAATACGAGAGAGTCTAACAATTCCAGCCAACCGCGTCGATACGGGCCATCTAACGTGTTGACAGACTCAGACACAGTACCTTTCTTGTTGCGACTAACACGTTGGTGCGAGTCAGTTGAGGCAAACGTTGTGGTCACATTGTGAAACAGAGTGTTGCGGCGGATGATGTCCTCATGATGCGGTGCAGGCAGCAGCTCGTTCATGGAGTCGTGAGACCACAGCTTGCGTAGAAGGGAGAGGCGGTGCTCGCTGCGGTGCTGGCAGGTCACAGTGCAGCGATGGAGCCAGTGGATGTTCAGGTCGAGCAGCGACGGAGTTAGTGACGTCCTTGCAGCGTGAGGCAAAGTGTTGCAGAGTGCAGACGGATACGGTGAGACTATGGTTGCGTTGCGAAGAGAGGTGTTGCTCTTGGCGGTGCTTTCACGACATGGAATCCTGTGATGGACTCGATGACCGAGTCGGGTACCCTTTTCTTCTGCGTAGACGATCAGAGATAGTGCCCACAGACAAGGTAAGGTCTTTGCTGTTCCTGAGACCTCTCGAACAGGGGGCAAGCCAAGTTCAAGCCCTTTGAGATCATTTCTGCAAGCAGGGGGCAAAGCAAGCAGCAAAGTCTTTTTTTCCTTTCCATGGCAGCAAGTAGCCACTGCAGGCCAACCCCAGGCAGCAAACAGCACAGGGGCAGTATTCTTTCTCAGCTTCTCTGGCTCTTCTCCTTGGCAAAGGTTCCTCTTGATTTCCCAGAAGTGGTTCAAGAGTCTGGGGTCTGGGCCCCTCTTTTTATACACTAAAATCATTTGTGCTTTGAAGGCAGGGAGTGTCCGTACCCAGCCAAAACCAGTTCTGTTCTCACCGATGCAGCTTCCTGGCAGGAGGTGGAGACAGCATTGTTGAAAGCAGGTGAAAGGAAATCTCCTCCCCCTACTCTAAATACAGCCCAGGTCTATTCAGCCCATCTCTGGATCATCAGACTTCTGGAGCCACTGTTCCTCTCCAGCCTCTGTCATTCAAAAACCAGACATGCAATACACAAACCTAGCAGAGGCACACTGGATGGTTAGGCAACAAAATACCTACGTTCTAAAAGTGGTATTTTCAAACACAGAATGTAAAAATCACCCTCACTAAAAGCTGCATTTTAACATTCTGAGTTCAGGCATACTAAACTTTAATTATATACCTTGTTCCCAGGGCCAGTTAAGTTTATAAGATATTATAAACAAACTCCTAATTGTTTCCTATTGGAACCGGTAGCCTTGCAATAGTGAAAAATGAAATTGGCAGTATTTCACTATCGGAACATGCCACACACATCAGGGTATGTCCTACCTTTCACATACAATGCACCCTACCTTAGGGGTGACTAATATGTTGAAAAGGAAAGGTTTAGGGACTTGCATGTGTGTGCACTTGCCTAGTCGACAAGTCAGTCCAGACTGCACACAAGCTCTGCAATGGCAGGCCAGAGTCACATTTTGCGGGCTGCATCTGTGAGTGACACAATCAGTGCTGTAGCCCAAAAGCAGCATTTGATTTACAGGCCCTGGGCACACACACAGTGTACTATACTAGGGTCTGTCAAGTAAATCAAAATGCCAATCATGGAATCACTAATCCATAACAACAATTCACAAAGGGAGCACTTGCACTCTGGCACTGAACAGCAGTGGAAAAGTGCCCAAAGGATCTAGACCAGTAAAATGGAGTTCAACACCCAGCAAAAACACAGGAAGCCAAGGTAAAAATGCAGGGAGACCCACGCCAATGGTGCTAGGTCAAACAGTCAGTTAATGAGGAATATAAATTCTCCGATTTTTCTCACTATCTCCTTCTTTGCTGTTTCGAAATGTTGTCATGTATGATACTACATAGCCAACCCTAAAGCCTCTACTTCCAGCACCCTGATTCCTCCATGCACATGGTACCAATACATTCTATAAATTCCTTCCATTCCACGTGTGACTGCAGTATGTAATAGTTGGTGTTTGTCATGCTGTGAATATTGACTTTTGAGCATCCATTTTACCAATCAGTGACAGAACAAAAACACTGCTAAAAGATCATATATGTTTTAAATCTCCCAATTTCTCTTAATATGTTAAATCTGTAAATTAATTTGATCATAAGATCCTTATTTTAAAAATCTGCAATCTCTGAAAAAATAAAATATGGATAAAACAAAAGGGAAAAGACACACATGACTATTCCCAAACATCGACATACAAGTCTACAATGGGCTTGATTGATATATTGATGGTAAGCATATTCCATCACAACGGTGATGGAGTATGCTGACCTCCAATATAGTGGTCCGTTCCCCGTATTTATATGTAGATGGATCCTAGTTTGGCAGTGACGGAGACTACTCGGGCTGTTGAAGGATTGGCTTTTAGTCCACAAACCCAGTTTAGATGGGCGGACAGATAGCTGATTTTACTGCGTGTCACCGCCGAGCAAACATTGGTGGTACAGGGCAGTAAAAAACTAAAAAGAGGAAGGGGGGGGGGGGCAATGTAATTTTTTACTGTTAAAAAAACCAAAAACTCATTTGGGGGTTTTGTTTTCAAAAAGCAAATGTATCTAAACTTTACTGTATGGATCCGTCATGCTTGACGGAGCCGTACAGCAAAGTTCCAACACAGTCGTAAGAACTGACTTGACATTGGTTTCTGTGAATGGCAGAAATGCCCGTTAAGCTGGTGGACATTTCAAAATTTGGCATGTGTGTTATCATCATGGTGAAAAAGTAATTTACTCCATCTCCCTGACATAGGACAATCAGTCCGCAAATTATAAATCAGTCCCTACATTTCGTTATAGCTGCTAACTATAAAAAGCCACACCTTGTTGTCCCCTTCTCTAAGGAATAAAGAATGATACATTATCTCTTGGAACTAATTTTCTCTAGCCAGCATTTTTATTGTGTCAGGGAATAGGGAAATTGTTGTTTTATTGGCATTTATCTTGTTAAAGGGAGATGGGAGGTTTCATGTTCTGTTGGGTTTCATCAGTGTGTTTGAGTTTATAGTGAAAACTGGCACATCTAAATAGTTACCTGTATAGGCATTTGCTCCTTTAAAAATTGAATCTTCATGAATCTCAGCAAAAGTCATCTCATTACAAAGGATAAATGTATTTTTTTTTTTATTTCTAGGTTATTGGCTAGTAAGCCTGATTTCTTCATATGACGTAAGTGATGGCATCTATCAACACCAACAGCTCAATTTTTCCATCTTTCCTCCTAATGGGACTTTTTGAAGCTGAGGTCACTCACCTATGGATTTCTGTTCCCCTGTGTTTTTTGTATCTTCTCTCTGTTCTTGGCAATGGCCTCATCATGTTCATTGTAAAGACAGATAGCCACCTCCGTGAACCCATGTACTTCTTGCTATCGATGCTTTCAGCCACTGATTTGGGCTTGACGGTGTCTACTCTTCCCACAGTGCTCAGTGTTCTCTGTTTTGACATTAGAAATATCAACTTCTTTGGGTGCTTGACCCAGCTGTTCCTCATACACTCACTGTCCTCTACCGGATCTGCCATTTTGGTGGCCATGGCCTTTGATCGCTACGTTGCCATATGTAACCCTCTGAGGTACGCGTCCCTTTTACACCCAGTGATATCAAAGATAGGATTGGTTGCTCTCACCAGAGGTGCTTGCATTCATTTCCCAGTACCCTTTTTGCTCAAAAGGCTTCCATATTGTGATAACAACAAGCTCTACCACGCTTTCTGCTTCCACCCAGATGTGATGAAGCTTGCCTGTGCTGACACAACTATAAACAGCACCTATGGGTTGGTTATGGTCCTATGCACCTTCTTGTTAGATTCACTGTTTATTCTCACTTCATATCTCCTAATTCTAAGGACTGCCTTAAAGGTTACCTCAAAAGAAAAATGCCTGAAAGCATTCAGAACCTGTGTGTCGCACATCTGTGTTGTGCTCATATTTTACATCCCTCAGATTGGCCTGACCTTGGCACACAGGTATGGGAAGAATGCTTCTCCTGTTCTGCATGTGGCTATGGGGCTTGCCTACTTGTGTGTACCCCCAGCACTAAACCCAATTATTTATAGCATAAAAAACAGGAAAATCAAGAATGCAATCTGGAAACTCTTCAGCATTGAAATAAGAAGGAAAGAGCATGCCAACAACCTTGATGCCAGGACAAAATCCATCTCTACAATACATTCACAAGGATTTAAAAATGAGCATTAATGTAGTGATGGATTTTACTAGGCTGGTAAATGTGTGAGGTATGTGGACTGTATCCTATTTCACATGTGTGATGTGTAGGACAACTGCATTGAGTCCAATTTATTAATGTGTGGTATTGTATTGTTTCCATAATGATATAAGATTTTGTGTTTGAAAAGCAAACCTTGGGCCATGTCAATTAAGGTGTTTTTAGGGAAACTACGTTTTATTTCTAGCATCCTACGCAACAGTCTATTGAAGACATCTTGGGATATATATATTGCTTCTGGATGTCTATGAAAAAAATCACGACTTTTGTGAAAATTGCTACCAATATCCTTGTTTCACACACAGCTATGGGTCTGTGGGACAGAGATATAGCTCAAAGCGTACTGTTAGTGGTTGACTCCTACATATCTCCTCAGTGTCTTGAAAAATTCTGAAAACTGTAAAAACCCTATACTTGCTCTAGTGTGGAATTATGGAATGATGCTATACCTTGGATGATGCCTTGCACTAAGTAGATTCTTTAGAGTGAAGGAGATCTCACATCACAGAGTAAAGCCTCTACATGGATGAGAGTTAGGAAACAGTGTTAAACCTTCTCAATGTGTGAAAATCAGGAACCTTGTAAATCTTTTTGGGAGAAAAGCATCTTTGCACACTCCAATGATATGAAACAAGAACAAGATGCACAGGATGACTATGCTGCAGTACAAAATTAGCTAACATTTTCGTAAAAAGAATAAACAACTGTGATGTTTAAAAATGTTCTCAAAATAAGCTTCAACATTTAGCAAATCTCAGTCACCAATTTCTAATGCAAAATCAGGGATTCAATATCAGTGAATCGCAACCATTTGGAAAAAGTGAATGGAATATTGACCTTAACTGATGCTCTCTCATTACTATTGCAGGCTCAAACACACACAACACACACAAAACAGTGAGAGATGAGAGCTGGCTCTGTAGGAAATTGGCTTATTAGTTGTGCAGGGTGTGAGGCTGCACAAGTAATAGGTTCACAATGTCCCATTACTGTGAACCATTGCACCCCATTGTGACTCTTTCAGGATAGTGAAGAGGGAGCAGTCCAATGCCTTCTCAGGGGAAGGGGTGTGGGCTAATATATATCATTCACTGGCAAGCAATAATAGCACTAAATAAATGATTTTCCAGCCAGTGCTTTTTCTTGGTAAAAAGGAAAAGTACAATTTTTATGCAGACATTAATAAATGCTACACATTAATTTACAAATATATATATTAGTTAGATTGAAAATACCATCAATGACATTGTGCAATTACATTTGACACCTAAAGGGTCATGAAAACGTAACAAGGTAAGTATATTGGCTAGGTCAAAGTCTCAAGATCAACAAACCACATGGTAAAAAAAAACACATGTTAAAAAACACCCTCATTGTGTGTATGAATGCAATAATCAATGGTACGCTTGTGTAAATGTGCTTAAAAATAAATGGCCGATTGATGTCGGTCGGAAAGGCCCTGAACGGCATTCAGTTTGTCCAAATCCGATTCGGTACCTGCGTTTCCGACTGACTCGGAAACATTTCAGACTGACCAATTACGATGTTAGGTAACCATTCGGTCCTTCCAACTCGGCTCCAGTCAGAGCAGTCTCGTACGCCTCTAAGGACCGCGTTCCTGACCGAGCGATTACGATGTTGGATTCGGACAGCTGTTCCATATCGGTTTGACCGACACGGATCGGCTGTCAGAATCGGTATTTTGGGGGCTGCAGCAGGCCCCCCTTCACCCAAAGGCCTCCGTTTGGGGCCTGTGGATTTACCCATGGGTCTCCTCTTTCCAACCATGCACAGTGTGGCAGGCACTATGGGGTGTCCACCACAGGGGGCAAGGTTTTCCGCAACCACCCCATTTTTCAATGGGAGCCTGTGTTGTCAGTTGGAACACAATCTCCCATTGAAGTCAATGGAAGTCTGACCGAATGGTGTTCGGAAACATCGTAATCGGTCAGGCAGACTCCCCAAATCCGATTTGGTCAAAAACCATTCCAACACCGAGTCGGAATGCTTTCTGACCGACATCGTAATGAGGCCCTAAGTTAATAAACTATATTTACCTTGATCAGTAATCACTGTCAAAATTATTATGTCAATAAAATATTTTATAATGAGCATAACATTTGTCCATGTGTTTTTTATATGTTTTAATGCTATAAATATGCAATCATAAAAATAACCCATTTTTTGATGACATAAAATGTAACCATAGATTCGACCCCCAGGGAGAGTGCTTTATTCCATTTATCTTTCTTATACACCTTATGACCACAATATATGTATTCAAAGATTCAGCGCTTAAGGAGCACTACACTTTGAGGTGAAGAGCAGAAGTTTCAGTCTTGGAGTGCTTTAAAAAATCTGTGAAAATTCCTAGATTATTAATGATTCCTTGGCCCTACAAATGTATGGTCAGTTGTCCAAACATTCCTCATGCGGGGCTGCTGTCACTCCCACAGCCCCCCACAACATTTTCTGAATTTGTTGGTGGTACCCCTGTTTTCCTGGGGCAACCACAAAACAAGAAATATATACAAGTAGGAAAGCCCCACAGGACCTTATGGGACATTCCAGCTCAGAGCAATGAATATTTTAACAGCATCTCCTGCTGTGCTCGGAGTCTGTGTGCTGGATTCCTTTTGTTCTTCTGTCTGGTTTTTTGGGGGGCATCTTAAAGTACTTTTGCCGAACTGCGTCCCTACAGATGGCCCATTCTCCATCTCGGTCGGCCTGAACTTGTGACTGTAACCTGGTCTAACATGACCAGATATCCACACTTGGCACTTGGTGCTTTTTGATGCTATTTTCACTTAAACCTTCTGGTTCTACTGATTGGATGTTTGTTGTTTTGGTCTTGATTTAATCATTAAAATGTTTTTCTAAATTGATATGGGATATTCCCTGTGTTGTTTATTACTGTTTGTGGTGCTACATAAATACTTTACACATTGCCTCTAAATTAAGCCTGACTGCTTTGTGCCAAACTACCAGAGGGTTGAGCACAGGTTAATATGGGGTTTATTTGTACTTCACCCTGACAAGGATAGTGGTTCCTGCTTGAGTAGGGTTTTACCTCACCACCCCCAAACAGTAACCCAATTTCTTGAACTGGTGATCAGCGGTGAGTATTTGGACTTGTGTTTGTGCAGTGCCATACAGAGATTTTGTGTTACATTGAAAATCCTGGATAAATAATTTAAGACCAGTTCATGTTTAAATTTCTCCTTGATTTGCCTTTTTAGCTTTTTCCAAATTTCCTCAAACTTTACTTGACTGTCATGCCTGATACCACACCTGCAAGGATGGAGTTTGAGCTGACCAACATAGAGACCTACACTGTGGCCGAGCTCAAGTAGTTCTGCAAGGAGAGCAGACTTCCAGCCAAGAACAAAAACAGGACAGTGGAGCTCCAAAAGGTGCTGAAATCCTGGGTGGAAGTCCACCTGTCACTGGTTACAGCAACAGAAGGAGATGATGATCTGCTGAGGTGGATGAATTGTCTCTTGATTTGGAGCGCCCTGCCTGAGCAGTGTGTGTTCTCAAAATCTGTCCAAAGAGTAGCTGGGGGACAGGAAGGTCTAAAGGGGGTTTAGGCTGCTGGTGGCTCATTTAAAAATGAAAGAAAGTAAACTGGCCATGGAGGAAAAGGAGACTAAGAGGGCCTCAGAGAAGAAAAAGCTGTCCATGAAGGAGAGAAAATGTTGGTGGGTTCATGAACTGAGTTTTAAGGAGATGGACATCAGGGCCAGGCAGGCAGAGACCAGCAATGTTGGTGGCAATGTACCTACAGTGCCATCTGGAGACAAGAAGGTCCACATTCCTAAAGGTTTAGGGGCATAGTATCAAGGAAAGATTTGCACACCATCTAGAAAGAGGTGGAGCTCAGGTCTCGCTTAGAGACGGCAGCCCCTGACCACATAGTCCATGGCCTCCTGAGAGGCTAGTCAGGAGGACCTGGATTATGGAAGAATGGCCCAGGTGCCTGCCAAAAAGAGGAAGGTCAAGGGGCATAGAAAACCCGCTCCTCAAACTCCCATGGTCTGGGAGAAGGCTGAGCATGAGGGCGATTCCCTGAAACCTACAGGGGAGGATGTTGCAGGTCTGGCAAACCTACCTGAATGTAGCACCTGGCAGAAAGAAGGGGGTTCCACCATGGAGGAGTTCTGCATGTTGCAGAAGGATTGCCCTACTCTGGAGGGGCTACGGCGGCAGGCTGAGGCCCAGGCTGCTGGCGACACCTCTGGTGACCTGATCTATTGGGAGAATGGTCTCCTATTTAGCAAGCCTAAGGTTCCTGAGCCTGGCACAGTCTATGTGTTGGTGGTCCCCCAGTGCTCATGATGTTCCCCTGATGGTCATTGATGGCAGGACAAGACCTTTGAAAGGCTTGTCACCCATTTCTATTGACCCTGAATAAGGATGGGTTCAGATGCATTCTGTTGGTCATGCCATAACTGCCAGGCCAGTTGTAAGTCAGGAGGAAAGCGCAAGGCTAACCTCCAGCTATTTCCTTTGGAAGGGTGGGATTCAACATTATTGAGCCTCTGAACTCCAAGAAAGCCCTGGGCAACAGATTTACCCTAGTCTTGGTGGACCATGCTATCTGTTATCCGAAGGCTATTCCTCTGAATAGGTAAGTAATATCGTTTTGAAAATATTGTTGTTGTTAATATCATTTTTAATAATCTAGTAAAAAAGATAATTTTTTTAATTATCTTTATTTATGTTAGTTCACATAATAATTGTATATGTTATTTTTGTTTGTCTAATTGTTGATAATATTTTTAAATACAGTTTGAAATTTTAAGTGATTTATAATTTTTCATTAAACTGCTAATAGTAATTTATATTTTCATAGCGGGTTGCTAGTTTTGTAGGGGTATAGGATGGGAAGTTAATTAGGTATAATTAATGAACAATGAATTATTATTTTTATTAAATATTTACTTAATTATGAATTATGTTAATTGTATAATAATTATGTTTTTGAAGTTATATATTATGTGCGGGTTGCTGGGTTTGTAGGGATAGAGGGTGGGAAGTTAATTAAGTAATTAATTAGGTATAATTAATGAACAATGAATTATTATTTTTATTAAATATTTACTTAATTATTAATTATGTTAATTGTATAATAATTATGTTTTTGAAGTTATATATTATGTGCGGGTTGCTGGGTTTGTAGGGATAGAGGGTGGGAAGTTAATTAAGTAATAATTAGTTAAAAACCAAATAACAACTTATTAATTATTTAATTGATTATTAATTATGTAAATCGTGTAATTATGCCATTATTTCATGCTAATTGTTTTATATATATATATATATATTATCTACTGGCGGTCGCCAGTAGATAGTTATAGTTAGGACTGAGTTCCCATAGGAAATCTGAAAATTCTATTTTGAATAACTTTGGCGCCGGTTGACTTATCTTCGTGAAATTTTCAAAACTAATGGGGCGCTCCGCTCAGCTCCTGCCCTGAAAGTCTCGGGGTGATTCGTCAAGCGGGGGCTGAGAAAAAAGGGGGGTCCCAAAACGCGTTTTCCCCATGCATTTTCCCATAGGACCTTTAGTCGAAGGTACAGCCCGAACGGCTGAACAGAATTACTTGAAATTTGGCAAAGAGGTAGTCCTCAGGTCAGGCATGTCCATTTTGCTTAAATGGTGTCAATCTGTTCAGTAGTTCCTGAGAAAATCAAAAGTAAAATCACATATATATCTGGGCGGAGCCTAACCACACATCTCATCGTGAGATCTGATTGGCTGTCAGCACTTCATCCAAGAAGTGTTGGCAGCCATCTTGTGACCAATATACATGATAGCACCTCATTAAAAAGCATTGCAGTTAATAGAAGGTTTTAAGACTTTAGTTACATTATAAATCATTTGTTGATGGTACCATACTCATTTTAGGAAGTGTGGTGTGTTCTAAGGTGATTTTACCATGTGAAAAAGCTTTCTGCTGTGATATCATGAATCATGCTTGAGAGAAAACTATTTTATCATGCTTTTCCCACAGAGGTTTGGAGGGTGATCTATAAGCTAAACTGAGAGCATATTTTCTGTAAATTCAAATTATCTTTCTCAGTCTTGTGAGAATGAAGTCTGACATTCTCAGTAAAACATGTACATCCAACAAGGGCAGAGACTATAAGTTGATTCTTTTGTGTTCTACTGCAGCGTCCCAGAGTGTTCTAAAGAAGAACTAGAGCGCTAACAGTCCTACTTATGACAAACGTACGGCACACCTGAAGCCATCTTGGTTGGAATAAAGTGGTAACTCTTAAAACATTTAATTTAAAAAGTAACAAAATGAGGGGGTTCATTTTGCCATAGAATCTATGATTAGTGCTACAGAAAGAAACATTAGGGCACGTTTTGAGTGACTTCTCAAATCCTCTTCCATTTCATTAAAAAATTATGACATGCAGACTGAAACATGCACTTTCAATACCAGCAGCAGACTTCCCTGGTGACCAGTAGCTTTACTACAGTGATCTAATAAGCAACTAGAGTGCTAACATTCTGAATTTATGGCAAATGTGTGACACATCTGAATGCCTTCTTGATGGAATCAGAGTAAAAAACTGAAAGTATTTCCTACTGAGGAGACTGTAGTAAATGAGGAAATTAGGAAACATCATAACAAATAAGTCTCCCAAAATGGCCACCAGAGACAAAAGAGCCCAAATGTAGCCCAAATATCACCCAGATGTAGCCCAAGTATAGCCCAATGACAGAATGTCCCAGAGTGTTCTAACGAACAACTAGAGCGCTAACAGTCTTACTTATGACAAAAGTATGGCACACCTGAAGCCATCTTGATTGAAATAAAGTGGTAACACTTAAAACATTTAATTTACAAAGGAACAAAATGAGGGGGTTCATTTTGCCATAGAAATTATGATTAGTGCTTCAGAAAGAAAAATTAGGGCACATTTTGACTTCTCAAATCCTCTTCTGTTTCATAAAAAAATTCTGACATGCAGACTGAAACATGCACTTTGAATACCAGCAGCAGACTTCCCTGGTGAGCAGTAGCTTTACTACAGTGATCTAATGAGCAACTAGAGTGCTAACATTCAGAATTTATGGCAAATGTGTGACACATCTGAATGCCTTCTTGATGGAACCAAAGTAAAAAACTGAAAGTATTTCCTACTGAGGATACTGCAGGAAATTAGGAAACTTCATAACAAATAAATCTCCCACGATGGCCACCAGAGACAAAAGAGCCCAAATGTAGCCCAAATATCACCCAGATGTAGCCCAAGTATAGCCCAATGACAGAATGTCCCAGAGTGTTCTAACGGACAACTAGAGAACAACTAGAGCGCTAACAGTCTTACTTATGACAAAAGTATGGTACACCTGAAGCCATCTTGATTGGAATAAAGTGGTAACACGTAAAACATTTAATTACATAGGAACAAAATGAGGGGGTTCATTTTGCCATAGAAATTATGATTAGTTCTGCAAAAAGAAAAATTAGGGCACATTTTGACTTCTCAAATCCTCTTCTGAATGCCTTCTTGATTGAACCAAAATAAAAAACTGAAAGTATTCCCACTGAGGAGACTGCAGTAAATGAGGCAATTAGGAAACTTCATAACAAATAAATCTCCCAAGATGGCCACCAGAGACAAAAGAGCCCAAATGCAGCCCAAATATCACCCAGATGTAGCCCAAGTATAGCCCAATGACAGAATGTCCCAGAGTGTTCTTAAGAACAACTAGAGCGCTTACTGTCTAACTAATGACAAAAGTATGGCACACCTGAAGCCATCTTGATTGGAATAAACTGGTAACACTTAAAATATTTAATTTAAAAAGGAACACAATGAGGGGGTTCATTTTGCCATAGAAATTATGATTAGTGCTGAAGAAAGAAAAATTAGGGCACATTTTGAGTGACTTCTTAAATCCTCTTCTATTTCATTAAAAAATTCTGATATGCAGACTGAAACATGCACTTTTAATACCAGCAGCAGACTTCCGTGGTGAGTAGTACCTTTACTAAAGTGATCTAATGAGCAACTAGAGTGCTAACATTCAGAATTTATGGCAAATGTGTGACATATCTGAATACCTTCTTGATGGAATCAAAGTAAAAAACTGAAAGCATTTCCTACTGAGGAGACTGCAGTAAATGAGGAAATTAGGAAACTTCATAACAAATAAATCTCCCAAGATGGCCACCAGAGACAAAAGAGGCCAAATGCAGCACAAATATCACCCAGATGTAGCCCACATGTAGCCCAGTGACAGAAGTGTGCAAAACACTTATTTTTTGTGTATTTGCAGTTTTATATAGTGCAGACTTGTCAGGTATTGGAGTGCGTTACATCACACAAGATCAAATTCATTTTGGTTGTAGACATGGGGAGATTAAGTGATTTGACCAGAATCACAGAAGGTTGAGCTGAAGCAGAAACTCCAACCTGGTTCCCCAGTTGCAAAGTCTGCAGCTCTGGAAGTAACACCACATCCTCTCCCCTAGGTGCAACATTTAATCAAGTGGTCAACTGGATAAAAAAGATAAAGATTACAAATAATTTAAAAGTTCTTTGTCGCTATTTGAAAACTCAGAAAATATGTTCTCATTTTAGTTTTTTAGAGCACTAACCATAATTTTGATGCAAATAAGACCCTCTCATATATGTAATTTCTAAAGGAAATACTCTAGGTATTACAGTTTTGATTACATCAAGATGACGTCAGGCGTTCCACACTTTTGTAATAAATATAGGATGTTAGCAATCTAGTGGTTCATTGGGATACTGTTGAGAGGCAGAGGCCAGGGGCACGGACTCTGAAAATTGAAGGCAGGTAGGAGAGTGCAGATGCAACAATTTGACCACGCTGGGCAGGCAGGAAGGGCAGTGGCAGCACAACAGACTATGGAGGGCAGTGGAAAGGGGGGCAGGGGCAACAAACCAACAATACAGGACTGGCAAGAGAGGCAGTGGCAATATAATAGACCATTGTGGGAAGAAGGAAGAGGCAGTGGTAGTACAACCATACATGCCAACAGACCTGTTTCAGACAGGAAACGTCCAATGTTTTAAGCTCAAATGGGCTTTATTTGATCTGTCTCCTGTCTACAATCTCCTCTTTTTCAATGTAACTCAAAGGGGAAAATCAATACCCCAGTTTTTTTTCAAAATCTGCCTCTTACCAAGTTCAAAATGTTCGCACGTATGGTACATTGGATCATGGTAGGCAGGAGGAATTGGGGTAGGGACATGGACTCGGATAACAGAGGACAGGAGGGACATGGAGAGGTGCACCAAACTGACCCTACAGGGCAAGCATCAGGGTTTGCAGCAGCACAATACACCACACAGCGCATGCGGGACGGGAGTGCAGCACAACAATCCATAGAAAGCAATAGGGAGGGGACAGGACCATGCACATGGACAACAGAGAACAGAGGGGAAAGAGGCAATGGTAGCTAGCTGACCATAATGGACAGACAGGAGAAAAAGCTGCAGCATAACAGACCATAAAGGGCAGGAGGGACGGATCAGGGGCATTACAATGGAACAGACAAGCCAGGAGGGAGGGAATAGGGGTCTGCACATGGAAACAGAGGGCTGGGGGCAAGGGGGTAGGGCAGGAGCAGCAAGATGACCATGGAGGTCAGGCAGGTTGGGCACTAGAAAAAAGACACACCATGGAGAGCAACAATGAGACAATGATGGCATACACACAGACCATGGAGGGAAGGTGGGAGGGGGTCAGGGGCAGCTAGCTGACCACACATGGAAGGTGGGAATGGGCCATGGCAGCACAGAAGACCATGCATGGCAAGCAGGAGGGTTAGTGGCAGCACTATGATGTGGAAGAAGGAAGGTGCAGGGGCATGCACAAAGGACCATGGAGGATAGAAGGACCTGGGCACAGACAAGAGAGTTCAGGGGAAGGGGCCTCACAACAGACCGCGCGGGGCAGGCAAGCGGAGCAGTTGGAGCACAACAGACCAGGGAGGGCAGAAGGGTGTGGCAGTAAAATGGACCATGGAGGACAGGAGGAAGGGGATAGGGGCATGGCATGTGGACAGGCAGGGTGGAGGTGGCAGGGACAGGTTACAGTCATCTGACAATGCTAGGCAGGTGGGAGGGGAGTGGCAGCTCAACAGAACACTCAGAGTAGATAGGAGTGGCAGGTCCATGGAACATGGTGGGCAAAAAGGATGGAGCAGGGGCATGCACAAAGACATCGGAGGGCAGGGGGAAGGAGAATAGGGGCAGCAACCTAAGCACAGAGGCTAAGCAGGAGGTCAATCATGGGCCATAGAATTGGGCAATGGAGGGCAAGAGGAGTGGACTGGTACATCATGCTAAATGGAGGGCAGTGGCAGCACATCAGACCATGCATGGCAGGAGGGAGGAGGCTAGTCCATGGATTCAGACAACAGAGGATAGGGAGGAGGTGGATGGGGCAGCAAGCTAACTGTTCAGAGAAGGTAGGTATTAGGAACTTTATTGTTTTTAAAATGTGTGTCTGTGCGAACTACTTAAAATATGAACAAGTATGCAGCATAATCTCACTTTTATTCAGGAAGAAGAGGACGTTTCTGACTGTGACTCTGGGCTCACTTGGCAGAAACACCCCCTGACCCTCCACACCCCATCGCAAAATGTAATGCCCGTGAAAAGGGTAGGTGGACGCAGTGTTATATAGAACATAGTCCTGAGAGCACGATTGAAAATGAAAACTAGATATAGTATATGGTATAAACTATGCACCAAAAAGTGTGATATAAGATGAACCGGGGCGTGAAATATAATATGCAATACATTGTGCGCAATGACAGATTCATTGGAGAGCGCGAGATAGCACAGGCACTAGCGCGTGCTATGCGATATGCGCCTTGGAGTGTAATATGCACAGGGCAGTGTTGTGTAACCTAACTAGTCTCTAAAGTTGTAATATAAAATATGTGCTGGGGAGTGTAACGTTGCATATGCACTGTGACAAAGATATGGATCCCAGATTGTATTATGTATGGCATAGCGCTGTGCGTTATATCATAGGCATCGAGGAAGGCACGTTAGATGGGGCAATATAACCCGTGCGAAGGCAAGTGTGGCATGACATATTCACGGGGTGGTGTTACAGTGCACATGGGCTAGAGAGTGTCATAGCATACGCACTAGCTGGTGGAATACAACACAGAGGTGTGAGGCACTCGGCGGGCACTGGTGGGTGTAACACAGCATTGGGCTCAGCCAGGAGCACGCTGTGACTCTCAAGTGAGGTTCGTCTCCTTTCCAGAGAGTAAAATAAAAAGTATTACACATCCGGCGGTGGATGTGTGTTTTATTAACCGTGAGGGGGTTTCTTGCATAGTTTGGTCGAATTTTTGTCGAATCCCCTTTGAATGGCTTGGTGTGCGTGTATATTAAATGTGCCCGTCAATAGCTACCCATGTTTGTATAAATAAACAACAAGGGTGTCTACTTGGAGAGTACTCACCGGCGGGGGCGCCGGGATTAGGCACGGTAGGGCGTCAGACACGTCAGAGCTGCACTAGCGGTGTAAATACATTCCATGTGGATTCATTCAATGCATAGTCGCCTTTTAATGAATATCACGCAAATCGTCATGGTGATAGGTAAATACGGTTTGTCCAGCATGTCCTAGATGTTTCTATAAATATATATATTTTTTAAATAATAAAAAACAAAGGCCGGCCCCGGGGGATAGGGTCCCCGAGGCCATAAGTGGCCTGAGGAGGGGGGCAATGCAGCTCCCCTTCTAAAGAATAAAAAAAAAAAAATAGGCCATGACCCGGGGGTTGGGGTCCCCGGGGCCGATTAAGGCCTTGGGAGGACCAAATTAATTTTTTTCAACAAAAAAGATTAAGGTGCAGGCCCTGGGGGATGGGGTTCCCAGGGCCAGTAAATTAGAAAAAGAAGGGGGGGCCACACAGCCCTCCTTCTTAAAAAAATAAAATAAATAAAAGACCGGCATCGCGCCGGAGTCCATGCCCCCTCCTTGCAGCACTCTGCAAACGCGCCCCCTGGCCAGTTGTGAGTTGGGGAATTAATTCCCCTTCAATACTGAGGGTCCCTGAGGGCCAACTAGCCCAACAGGTATCTCCAGTATGCGCCAGGGAGCTACGTTGCAGACAGTTGTTCTGAGGCCGCGCCCCTTTTTACACCTCTATGCAACGCACCTCTGTGGCGCTTACTGGAGGTACCTAGAGGGCTAGTTTGACCCTAGGGACCCTTAGGATTCAAGGGGACTTAATCTCTCAACTTAGAACGGCCACAGGGTGCGTTTACACAGTGGTGAAGGGAGGGGACGGGGCCTGAGGTGACGTGTGCAAACACGCCCTGTGGCGTTTTAAGTTGGGGAAATAATTCCCTTTCAATCCTGAGGGACCCTGGAGACCAACTAGCCCACCAGGTGCTTCCAGTAAGCGCCACTGCTCTGCGTTGCAGAGAGGTGGTGCAGGCCGTGCCTCTTTTTACACCTGTCTGTAATGGCGCCTAATGGACGTACCTAGTGGGCTATTTTGCCCCTAGGGATCCACAGGATTCAAGGGGACTTAATCTCCCAACTTAAAAAACGGCCACAGGGCGTGTTTACACAGTGGTGAAGGGAGGGGACGGGGCCTGAGGTGACATGTGCAAACACGCCCTATGGCGCGTTTTAAGTTGGGGAAATAGTTCCCCTTCAATCCTGAGGGCCCCTGGAGGGCTAACCAGCCCACCTGGTGCTTCCAGTAAGTGCCACTGAGCTGTGTTGCAGAGAGGTGGTCCAGGCCGTGGCACTTTTTACACCTCTCTGCAACGCAGCTCTGTGGCGCTTACTGTAGGTACCTAGTGGGCTAGATGGACCCTAGGGACCCTCAGGATTCAAATGAACTTAATCTCCCAACTAAAAACGGCCACAGGGCGTGTTTACACAGTGGTGAAGGGAGAGGACGGGTCCTGAGTTAACGTGTGCAAACAAGCCCTGTGGTGCGTTTTAAGTTGGGGAAATAATTCCCCTTCAATCCTGAAGGACCCTGGGGGCCATCTAGCCCACCAGGTGATTCCAGTAAGCGCCACTGCGCTGCGTTGCAGAGAGGTGGTCTAGGCCGTGCCCCTTTTTACATCTCTCTGCAACGCAGCTCTGTGGCGCTTACTGGAGGTATCTAGTGGTCTAGTTGGACCCTAGGGACCCTCAGGATTCAAGGGGACTTAATCTCCCAACTTAAAACGGCCACAGGGCGTGTTTATACAGTGGGGAAGTGAGGGGACGGGGCCTGAGGTGACGTGTGCAAACACGCCCTGTGGCGCGTTTTAAGAGGTAGTTTTATTCCCCTGCCCTATTATATACTAGGGGCTTACAGAGGAGGTCATGCTGATCACAGGGGGACCCCAACGCATAGTGTTCCCTAGTGTATGTAGGTGTTTTCACTGTATTCTGAGTGTCTTTTAACATAGCACTGGCTCTAGGACTGGTTAGTCAGACTCAGTTACCACCAGTATCCAACTGAAAAATTTGAGGGCACAGGATGATTTTGCAACAAGGCTTCTTTCTGCTCTCCTGTTTGTTCTTTCTGCACGTTATCCTTCTTCCTGCACTTTTCTTCGTCTTTGAGGACTTCTGTTGCTTCTTTCTGCGTTTTTTTTTTCTTTGTGTGCGTTTTTTTTTCTTTCTTCACATTTCCTATCTCTGTAGGCATAGTTAGAAATTAGCATTTAAAAAAACCTTTGAAATTCACTGAAAAAACCATAGGTTTCAGGCGTGTTATAGTTAGGAATTAGCATTTAAAAAACCTTAGAAATTCACTGAAAAAACCATAGGTTTCAGGGGCGTTATAGTTAGCTGGACTTTTCCCTCGTACAAAACCATTGAAATTCCCCCGTTATAGTTAGTTCAGCTAGCTATAACTCACGCGCCCGCAATGCACTGCTGATGACGTCACATATTACATCACTCATGACATGGTCAGTGACATCACTCATGACATCACTGATGACATCTCAAACGACATCACTGATGACATCATCCTTGTGATTGAGAGGCAGACCTCCTCTCCCCCTAATATAACCATTGATACACACATTCAAAAATAGAAACTAAAATTTTCAAAACAATGGACATACCAATATCAGTTACAACAACCTATTCAGTCATTCTAAGATCCACATACACATCCACTCATTCACCAACAGTCCTATACAGTCACTCATACATGTACTCACTCATCATATGTATTCATTCACCTATACATCCTGTTACACAACGCCACTCATCCATAGAGTTACTCACACACATAGTCACTCATGCTAATAAAGAATCAAACATCCATTTACTTGCATATACAGTTATACACATACCACCACACTTACTTCTCCAGAAACTTACACATACTTAGTCTTTTCAACAATCACTTATAGAAACACATACTTATTCATTCAGGAACTCTTTCAATCTCTCACTCTCACATATACTCACTTATATACACCAATAGTCACATATACTAGTTTAAAACATATGTAGTTACTCATAAAGACACTATTGAGACAGTCATTCACTCACTAACACACCCATGCACACACTCATCCACCCATACAGTCCTGCACACATGCTGTCTTCAACACATACAAACAGTGAGTCACTCATTCATGCACCTATGCACTACGTAATACCCCCCACCGAACCATACAGACACTCAGACACTCATACTGATACTCAAACAACCAACTAATAACCTATATAAACACTCATGTAGCTACTTAACAACCCATGCAGCCACTCATACACAAAGTGAGAGACTTATACAGATATTTACATATTTAAACATTACTCACTAAGCCATGTATTCACTAAGATACACTTAATCAGTCAGTTATACAATCAATTTTTCAAAAACAAATCATCCATTTAGACACTTATATACCCATTTATTCTTCCATCGACCTTGAGATATACATATATAAAACATATGTATTTTCAGAAAAACACACATTCACTGGATGATGTCATCAGTGATGTCATCAGTGATATCATTTGAGATGTCATCAGTGATGTCATGAGTGATGTCACTGACCATGTCATGAGTGATGTAATATGTGACGTCATCAGGAGTGCATTGCGGGCGCGCAAGTTATAGTTAGCTGAACTAACTATAACGGGGGAATTTCAATGGTTTTGTACGAGTGAAAAGTCCAGCTAACTATAACGCCCCTGAAACCTATGGATTTTTCAGTGAATTTCTGTACATGACTGTACAGGTGGGGGACGTGCCTGTGCAGGGGGATGTGACTGTAAAAGTGAGGGATGTACCTGTGTAGGGGGCATGTACCTGTACAGGTGGGGGGCGTGACTGTGCAGGGGAAGCATGTGTTTGGCGAGGGGCCTGTTCAAGGAAGGTTGGGCCAGAGCAGGTTGTGGTACGGGAGGGTAGGTGGGGTGGAGTGAAGGGAGGTATGTTCAGTCCCCTCCATGTGTTGACCATGAAGGAAGAGTTTGAAACAGTTTCAACATGCCCTCCATCATCTTCATGGCCAAGGCATGGTACCTTACACTCTGTTCCCTATAGATTTATATGACATAATTTTGCCTCCTTGACATGTCTTCACAAGTTTTCTCAATCCCGTTAAGACACAGGTTTACCTGTCAATCATCTGAGGGATATCCTGTATTCTCTGTAGTGAACCTGAAAGATCAGACAGAGGAGCCCCTATTGCAGGAATGTTCTGTCTCACATCAGCCTGTTTTTGGAAAAACCGATCGTCCTACTGGCAACCATGACCATCTGTCTGCCCCCTCTACATAGGAAGAGCTCTGATATGACTACTGGGGCCACCAACACGGTGAGAGGGGCACATGGGGGACTGTGTGGAGGTGATTGATGGCTAGGGGATACCTCTTCCTCACCAGGGGTGTTAGTTCCTTCAAATGCTTGAGAGAAGGCCTGGGATGCAATGTCATGGGAGGAGTGTGTAGAAGAAGCAACATCTTTACCTTGGATGTGAAGGCTCTGAGGAGGTGATGGTTGTGTTGGGGTAGGTGAATGATGTGGCTGGTTGGTTGACCCTTGGGAACAGGCAATATTCAGAGGTGAAGTGGGAGGTACAATGCTGACTGGACCTGATGTGATCTTCAATGTTTTGGCCAGTGAGCCAACAATGCACTCCTCATAATCCAGGTCCTCCTCTGTGACAAGCCCTAGGTTGTCTTCTTCCTCCTCATCCTCCTCTTCTTGAGTGATACTGGCAGCTGACATTGCTGCTTGGAAGAGGGTTGGGTTCTCTCCGTGGATTGCCCGCCACCCTCCCCTAGTAGATGGTTCAGCTTCATCAAGCAACTCATCATCCTCAAGACCTGAAAGACCGAGGTTGCAACATAATAAGTATTTGTCATAGAATGTCGTGCTAGAGCACAAGGGTAGAACCCATTTTTCTTTGCATCTCTATGTTGTGTTATGTTCTGTTAATAGGTTTTGTAAAGCGCACGATTACCCGAAGGTGTCTTGGTGCTGACTTTGATAATTGAGGGAGATTTGAGCTGATATGTATCAACCTAGCAGCTGCTGAAGAGTCAGGTCTTCAGCTGTATCCTAAAGTTTAGCAAGTTGGGTGCATTTTTAATCTTTAATGTTAAAGCATTCCAGGCTTTGGAGTCACCTAGAAAGAAACTCCTGCCGCCACAGGTGGATAGCTTAAATCAGGGCACCACAATGTGTTTTGAAGAGGCTGATCGTATGGTTCTAGCTGGGGTATACCAGTTGAAGCTTTGCTGCAAGTAAGTAGGACCTAGAGCATGAAGTGATTTGTACACTATGCAGAGGGTCTTGAAAGTGAACCTCTGTCTGACAGGAAGAAGTGTAGATTTTCAATGGCTGTGGTTACTGATAGATGTCGAGGTATCTTTAGCAGAAGTCTTTCTGCCGAATTTTGTAGTACTTGTAGTCTATTAGGAGTGTGTTGATGTGCAGTGAGTAGCAAACCATTGCAATTGTCTAGTTTAGACATGACTAGTTATGTAATAAGAGTTTTTTGCAGATGTGAGGAAATAAGAAAAGTAATTTTTTTTAGCATTCTTAATGTGAGAAATATCAACGATGATAGGGCATTGATGTGATATGTGTAGGTAAATTTATGGTCAATCAGTATTCCCAAATTCCAAGCTTTAGTGACGGAAGCGTGCATATGGGCCATTACTGCTGGTTAGCATGATGGTGTCCAGAAGGAAGTTTGTGCTCCAAAGATTATTTTTTTTCTTTTTTTCTGCATTTAATTTGAGACAATTGCTACTTGTCCAGGTGTTTACTGCCTGCATACAATAGTGAAAACTGCTGCTTTCTCCTCAGTCTTCTTTGCCCAATGATGCGACAATCTGGGTATCGTCTGCATGGGATGTTAAGGAAAAGCCAAAGTAATTGATTAGTTCAGCCAGGGGTGTAATATGAATTATAAATAAGGTAGGGCTGAGTGAAGAACATTGGGTAAAACCACAGGGAAAGAAGAAAGATTGAGATGTGAACTCACCAAGTCTGACCGACTGTTTTCTATCAGAAACAAAAGATTTAAGTAGGTTCCATGCAGCGCCGCTGACGTTGATTTCAGATAAGTGGTTTAATACCACTCTATAGTCTACCATGTCAAAAGCAGCCAAGAGATCAAGCAATATAAGTGCTGCTCCTTGGTTCTGACCGAGTGACTGCCTGATCTCTTCGGTTGCCTTGATCAAGGCTGTTTGTCTGCTATGTCCGCTGTGAAAACGGAACTGTGTGGTATCCAGATGGTTGTTAAATTGAATATGTTCCATCAGCTGTGTATTTAAGATCTTCTCAAGGATCCTAGACGGGAGAGGGGGGGCGTGATATAGTGTGGTAACTGCTGGGATTTTTAGGGTCCAGTGTAGCTGTTTTTAAAAAGTTGAAGATTGATGGAAACTGGCCGTCCAAAGTCATGGTTTGAAACATGTCAGTAAGTGGGCGGGGGCAATGGTCTCTGCCACTAATCCTGCTATTTTTCTTGGGCACAGGTCTTGTGGAGAGCCCATCAAAGTTACTTTCAATGGTTTTTACCTGCTCTAAGGTGGGTGGGGTACAGTTATCAAGATTTGGTCCATTTCTATGTGTCGAGGCAGAGATCGTAATATTATCAAGAGTAGAAATCGAGGAGGAGAGTAGATTTTAAACCCCTCGCACCTTTTCCAGGAAGAAATCCCCTAGGCTAATGCAAAATGATTGACTGCATACGCTAGATGCAGCCGACGCATCCGTGGTTACCCTAGTTACTGTTTGAAAGACTTCTTTTGAGGAGTTTTTTTTGCATTCTCCATCTTTCTAGTAAAGAAGGGCATTTTTTCATTAAGAAAGAGGGATTTTAATGTTGCTAGACTAAGCTTATATTTAGTTTTCTTGGTCTTTTTAAAGTTTCGTCTCCAGGTTTTCTCCTGCCTACGGTAAATTTGTTTCTGTGTCCTTAGTACCTCTGTGTACCAAGGAGCTGATAGAGTCTTTCGTTTGACTTTGCTGAGTTTGGGTAGTGCTATAAACTGGGTTGCTTTATCAACCCATGACGTATATTGATTAGCTGCTGTGTCAGTATTAGAAGAAACATCAGGAAGTGTATTGTGGAGTTCCTCTGCTAGCCTGTCTGGCTGCATTGTGCTCCAAGCACGTGGTATGTACGGGCCTGGTTTGGTTAAGGGGCCTATTGGCTAAGGCATTATATGTCAGCTTGAAGAGAATCGCATTATGGTCTGACCATGCAAGTGGGAGTATTTTGTTAATATTTTAAGGCTGCATTATTCATGAAAATTCCATCTAGGGTATGCCCTGCTCGATGAGTAGAACTGCTTACCCTTTGGAGGAGGCCAGAGCTAGACATACATTGGAGAATATTTGCTGCTTCTGGATCTTGAAATACTTCTAGGTGAAAGTAAAAGTCACCTAACATAGTAAAGTTTGAGGAGAGAATATGTTCTCCTAAGATATTAGAGATTTCCTGTATAAAAGGGGATCTAGGTCCGGGTGGGCTGTATAGAAGTATACCAGTAAATGATTGAGTGTTTGTTACAGCAATTCTAAAGATAAGAGCTTCGCAATGTGTAGAGTTAATCGCCTTATAATGGATTTTTATATCTATTTTTTGGACTAACGCTAATCCACCCCCCATGTTAAAGGGGTCTGTCTTGCCTAAAAATAGAGAAACCTGGGGGTAATGCTGTTAGCAGATCAGGGGCACATGAGGGGCCTGCCCAGGTTTCTGTAATAAACACTATGGCTGGTCTTTGTATGTCCATAAATAAGTTAAATTACGTGCAATGCTTATTTAAAGATCTAGCTTCGAGTAATACACACAGCAGAGTTCTGTCTGATGAGAAGTCGTTATTGCGAAGGCCAAGGGGGCTTACATAGGATGTAGCGGCAGTATTGTGTATGACTACTGTGTGATGCATCCAGAACACGTGTGGAATGAATTGGCTGGGGCTACCAAACAGTCGAGCCCAATATAGTTAATTTTCTTGCCTGATTTCAAGTTTAGCAGATCTTCTCAGGAGTAAACTGTGGCCGCTGAATCAGTCTTGCATGAGTCATAGCGGCTGGCACTGGGCGCTGTCCGGGCCCGGATGGGTGCAGACTGGCTTGCCTTTGGTGCACCTTCGGCGCCCCATCGGCGTGTCTGCTGCGAGGATGTGCTTTGGTGCCGTTGAAATAGCCCGTCGTGATGAGGGGCATGGCTATCACGCACAGCAGAACTTGCCGAATTCAGGTAAGAACAAAAGATTGGGCAAATGTTTTAAATAACCAGGGTCCAGCAACCCCTGCGATTAACTGAGGGCTCCCCTACAGCCAATCACTACTGGTAGAGTAAAATAGGTAAAGTAATAGTGAGAATGATAAAGCATAAAAACAAAGGGAATCACCCTTCCAATATGGCAGCACCATTTTACCTGGGAGCCAGGCACCTCCTAGAATACAAGGAAACGAATGTGTGTGCTCAGAGCCATTTTACTTGGGAGCCAGGCAGCTCCCCAAATACAAGGAAAGAAAAAAAATGCGGTCTCCTTCAGTCATCAAAGCTTTGAAGTTTCGCATGTGGCCTGGTGTGTAAAAACCTACATGTGACTGTTCACACTGTAGCATTGAGGTGTTCAATGCAGATGCACAATGCAAAATCACACTCACGAGCTCCAGCCACAGCTCTGTTTGGTATTGAGATCCCCTCTGATTCCTGCAATTGAATCTGGCTCCTTGATTGTGTGGCTGAAGCAGCTTCAGCAGGAAGTGCCACCTTAATTAATGTTCAGCATGAAGTATGAGTGAACATGCAAAAGGAAGATAGGCATCACTGATTATGTTTGGAAAATATCACACACCAGCATCCAATGCTTCCTAAACAGTAGCAATGTCTGTTAATTTTCCTTCAGAAAGATTTTGTTATTGTGAACTATTTGGGAATTAATAATTTACATTACTATAAGGCACACTTATCTGACAGGCGTATGGTGGCGGGTCTGACTGCTGCAGTCAGAATGTCTTGATAACTGTGGCAATCCGAACAGCAACTGTAATGTACCTTACATTTCCTTACATCAATAGAAAGGATGACGTGAATCATGTTACTTGATATGTTAAAGGTATTCACTTTCAACACAATTGGGGCTACTGCTCTTTAGATAAGAAAATATAAGCATTTGTGTACATACTTTATTATTGCAATTTAAATGTAGAGTTATCCTTTCATTAGCCAACATGTTATAAAGTAGTATACTTTTATGAGTTATATCTGAGCATATGGAGATAAGAGACAACAGGGATATTAGACACACCACATACTGCTATTATATCTTCCTATATTTCAGACTATGAGCCTTTAATAAACAATGTATTAGTTTACTTACCAGGGTCCACCATCAGCACAATGTGCAGTGCCTGACAATATGTCACACTCATATGTGGAGCGGAGATCGCTGTAGTAGGTGTTTTCCTGGCCACCGTCATAGGGCCTAAAATTATATGAGTGTATTTAGTTTACATTATAGTTGACACGTTATGAACAACCTATTCTAGTTCAGTTCACATGTGTGAGACTATTGATGGATTCTATGTAATATATATATATGGGGTGTCTGATCACATTATTGTAATTGGTGACTCTCTTCTGGCCATATTTCCATATCAGTTTGTTCCGGTGGTATAGGTTGATCTGCCCCATGACGCTGCCTCCCTGCAAGTGCAGGGACCTCTGCTCCAGTGGGTGGATCTACTCTGGCTGTATGTGGAAATTAAAAGTATTAATCAACAGAAAATACCAGCAAATGTTGATTATGTAAAACTTCTCACATATTTACTCAGTTCTATCAACAAGACAACCGTAATGGTTACTAATTCATGCACATTTTAATGTGCCATAGTTCATTGTAAAATGGAATCACCAGCAGTGATTGAACACTGTTTGCGAATAAGTAATTGGAAGTTGACATTTCAATCTCATAGGATTCTGGGACATGTAACGTGATAGACAAAAAGAGACACATGTATACTTGAACACATTTGCAGTGATTTCCATAGTCACATTAGCAGTTTATTGTACACATTTATCAAAATAGGTAATTGGTTGAATCATCACATATTACCTGGTATCACATTAAGGCAATCTTTCACAGGCAGCACATGCACCAGGTGGAGCTGCATGGTGGAGAGGATATCCTTCTCAAGTGGGTTTCTCCACCAGGGAGAGCTCTGGCCACCTCTACTCTGGTGAACTTCTCCTTCACCTGCCGCTTCTCATTCTGCCACTTCTTTTTGACATCTGTAACAGTCCGGATATCCTCCCTCAATGCACTGACTGAGGTAGCCAACTGCTGCCATAGGGCTTCCTTCTTTGTTGCACTGTTGATGTGAGGAGGAAGACCATGCAGTTTTTTAAAGTTCTTCACTACAAAAGCAACAAGCAACTGGATCTCCTCCTAATTAAAGTTCTTCTTCTTCCTCACATGTAGCATGCTGATGGCAAGGGACAGAGCAGGCAGGTAAAGTGTAGGTGTGAAAAAACATTGAATGTGTGCTGCTTTTATGTGGTTTGTAGTGCAGGGGTTGCAGGAGGTATTAACTTTTTACAGGTAGATAAAATTACATTTACTCCACCCTGTGTGCGAAGATTCCGCCTGGATGTGAAGATTCCGCTCCGAGTGCAGAAACTCCGCCCTGAGTGCTGAACCTCCTTCGTTGTGAAGATACTATTCATAAGTCCCTTTGTGAATACCAAAAAGTAGTGAAGTGAGAGTTGCGGTCTAAAATAAGGGCCTCATTTACTAAATGTTGCCATAAGGCAGCACCACAGCAAGCCTTCCTGCTGAACTGCCCTACGTCAAAAGAAAAGGGCAGGAATGCACCTTATCTATGAGATATGGCACATTCCTGTCCTCTTTCGCAGCACTGGAAAACACAAGGCTAACACGCTCCATTGCAAGCACCATTGCACCACTGTGCAAGGGTGTTTGTGTTGAAATCAGGTTATTTTTGTGAGGAGGAGATATTTTCCTTCACAAAAGCAACCCTTGCGCCACCCCTGGGGCGATGTAGGCTTTTGACGAATTCCCAGGTTTAGAGCATGTTATAAATCTGAGAATGTTTCAAATGCCATGGGTCTTATGTGGGAGCACCCACCGTAACGCCTATGACAAGCCTCCTCATCGCAGTGTGAGGCAATGCAGTGACTTCTGCAGTGTTGCCTCACACCATATCTATGAGGCCATGAAAAGCCACGCAGGGTGGCTTTACCTGGCCTCGTAGACATGGGTAAGCCAAGTGCATTGCAGATGTAAATTGCATTGCAGACTATTTCCAGGCTTAAGGGAAAGTGGTATGCACATTTCCACCTCTGGTGATATAGAATACCCTGATGGTTTACATCTGCTTTTTGCAATCACAAATCATGGAATGACCCGCACCTGCCAGGGTAGATGGTAACCACTTGGAAAGTGTAAACAGTCAAAATATGTCAGCATGCACACATTTTCTGCAGAGAGCATACATCAGGAGATGCAGACACTGGGCTGACAGACCCCTACATGCACTTTCTCATCTCTCATAAGGAATGTGGCACGTTTTGTCAGCGGCGGCTCCTCCACTATGGCAGAGCAGCATTGCCCCACCTGCCAGCAGCATTCAGAAAAAAATAAATCCCTGCTTACTATCATTTTATTTTGTTTCCAGACCAAGTCTTAGGGGTGGAGCTAGGGGGATGGTAGGTACCAAAGTGAGAGGTGGGCACTGCTGTCTGTGTGCATGATGGTTTGCCGTTATGCGCACTGAAGCTGGAGATTTAAATTGGACTCTGCTCTTTCTATGAAGATGCAAGTCCAATCTGTCACTGGTACCTGCTTCGGGATTTTGAAGATGTTGAAAAACTTTCTTCCACTTCTTCCGGTTTCGCATCGAAAAACTGTGGTACAGGCTTTGGTGCATCAAGACTCGACTATGTGAATTCTTTATACTTGGGTCTCCTCGAGTATTTATTAAGTCGGCTACAAATTATCCAAAATGTGGCAGCCGGGGCTATCTTTCTCATTAAGCCCAGAACTCATACTTCACATCTGCTCTCTTCACTCCACTGGCTTCCAGTGAAAAAAAGAATTTACTTTAAGGCTATGGTTTTGCTTTTTAAATCCCTCCACGGGATTGGGGCCCCGTACCTACGAGAAAGACTTCTACCTTATACTCCCCAACGATCTCTAAGATCCTCCTCCCAGTCCCTAGCCTTAATTCCCAAATTTAGGCTCTCACGGGTCAGAGGAAGATCTTTTCAGGTCACGGCTTCTCGCCTTTGGAATGGTCTTCCCATCTCACTTCGTCAGAACTCTGATCTTTTGTCTTTCAGATGAAATCTGAAGACGTGGCTTTTTCAGCTCTAGCCCTCCCCTTTTTAATCTTTAGGATGGTACCTTGGGGCCTATCTCTGCAGCTTTTGTTGGTTGTCTGTAGTCTTCTGTAGCGCCGGGACACTCTTTGGAGTAGCCGTGCGCTGTATAAATCACGAATAACATAACATAACAAGCTCTCTCCAAGCCAGCTGCGTTGCTGGGTTGGAGACAGCAAAGCACAGGCTGCCACCCTCCCTGGGAGCGCAAATACTTGGCACTCAGGCCAATCTTGAATCTGCTCTCACGCATGAGAGCAGCTTCAGGATAGGCTGCAGGGGAGACTGGTAGCCTCTGCCTCAAGTGGAGACACGAGAGGAGCAGAAGACCGAGGATGCGACGGACTGCAGGTAAGATCTTTCTTTTCCCTTTTTTTGTTGTTGTCGTCATCTCCCACCACCCTGCCCCTCTCCTTTGATACCGGCCGCTACTGCTTATTGTAGAATTTGGATCTCTGTCCCTTTAAAGTGCAGCAGGAACAAAGGCAGCCACACCCAAATGCAAATGCTAGAAAGTGAGCCAGCCATCATCCAAACATTTGCTACTCTTTGCAAGGAGTCACAATCTCAATTCATCCCTCATTGAATTCATGAGGCCCAGGGAATTTTGGAAGAGAAAGGTCACAGTGTAATCCAAGCATTGTATTGAGATCAGCCTTTTTCGTGGATCAACCTTACAAGGTAAGTCCTAATAAATATGTCTTTGAGAAGTCTATAGCCCGGAGATATAACACAACCACACTAAGTCAGAAGGGAGATCAGATCACAAAGCAGCAGCACAAATACTGCCCAACTCCATGAATATGCATGCCATGAGGTGCTCAAATCTCTATAATCTCCATCTGAGACTGACCTTCAGAAGTGTGCTGCTGTCAGGAAGTACATGAGGAAGCAGGATTTGCCATATATGTTTCGGATCTCTGACATATTATCGACAGACACATTATCGAACTACACAAATATCGCATCAAATATATCGACATCAAAAATATCGACATTGTATACTTATTTAAAAAACTACACTAATATCGACACTACAATATCGTAATACAATTATATCGATCACACAAAAATCGCACACATAAATATCGCAATACTAAATATCGACATGAGTAAATAAATATGACACATGTCACAAATATCGATAACCAAAATATAGACATCAATAATATCGTTTTTTTAAATATATCGACAATTCTAATACTAATGAAACCAATACTTTAAACAACATAAAGACAATATTTTCCCAAAACATACATTTTCAAATGAGATTCTACTTAAACATAAACATAACATTTATAGCGATCTCAATATTTAACAACATAATAAAAAAACACTGAAATAATTATCACATTGCCATTTCGAACACATTTTAAAAAATTTACTACACATTATAAACAATCTTTTTATATTTAATGATTTAAAACTCTCCTCCTTTAAAACTAAATATACTCTCACTTAGCATTTTCCATAAAAGGAAACCAATTAACTAAAAAAAATTCAAACCATCCAATAGAAAGGCCACATACAGAAAACAACCAATAACATTCAAGAAACAATTTAAAACCACTATATAAACCAATTAAAACAAGTCTTCTACTGTGCCTTAAACCAAAGCATTGAACGAAGAAGAAACTCTGCTAAACAGAAGAAACCTACATCCTACTACTATTCTAAAAACGTAAGTAAATATTCTTTTCTAACTAAACTGCCAAATTAAACTAAAACACTAATTTATCTTTACTCAAATAAATAACTAACTTATATATTCCATCTCTTTATGTTTCCACTACAGATATTACTCCAAACAGCTAAAGAATATATTCAAGATTGCCAGAAAAGACTCACTAAAAAGTAAGTATACTATCAAAATACTTTATAAAATATTAATTAAATCCTACTCAAACCCCAAAACATCCTAAACCCCTAAACAAATCCATGTTCTCTTTTTTAAGTTTTAAAAAACCTGTTTAAATTAACACCTATAGTCTATACCACTGGGCATGAGGGAAGGCTCTGTTTGCTTAGGGAGAGGTTGGGCTACAGCATCTTATTTATTAGGGAGGAGGGGCACATAGTAAGAGGGGTAGGGGACGGGGGTACATTGACATGTGGTGGGGGAGGGGGGGGGGTAGAGAACTGGGTGGGAAGGTTGTTCCTTCTCCTGAATAATTGGTCTTGATGATAAATGTGTGGTACTTCCGGGACAGGTGAAGGCGGGGGAATGTTTTTTGAGTTGTTGATTTGTAAAACAATAAAATACGTTTCAACAAAAAAAATATAGTCTATACCAAACAGCAATACCACCCCACTTAAAAAACTAAACCAACCAAAACAATATGGTGCCGATCACAATCCGTTAAAAACCGGGTACGAACCGTCGGACGGAGCATATTCTCCGTCCGACGCGTACCCGGTCGTCAAAATATACAAACATGGAATCACGATTCGCACGGGTACACCATTACCGTACGAATCGTAAAAAAGACCGACCGAACAAAAAACACCTACCAATGCGATCCGGGAAAGCGCCGACCTGACGTCGGGACGCACGCAGCCAGCCATTCACGACCCAGGAATCACGATTCGCACCGACGTCACCCCGCACGGTGAATATTTTGCGGCAGCCAAAAACTGCCGGGAAATCAGGACGACGCGAACAAGGACCACCAGTACGCGACGGACAGACGACGACGCGAACAAGGAGGACCAGTACGTGACGGACACACAGGACGACGCCACCAAGGAGGACCCGTACGCGACAGGACGACGCGATCAAGGAGGACCCGTACGCGACAGGACGACGCGAGCAAGGAGTACCAGTACGCGACGGACAGACATGGACCCGAACCTACGAGTCATCCCTGCCCTCATAGCAGTACACCTCCTCTACAGGTTACGACGCAGACGCCGCAGAAGGTCAGAATAACTAAGGGAGGGGGGAAAGTGGGGTGGGGTGGGGGTGGCACGACCAGGGCAGGCCACAAAACAACCACATGAGTGACACACTACACATGGCCTGGACATACCTGACTCCCATGCCCTGGTCACCACGAGGGGGTGGGGGCGTGTCCTGATAATCCAGCGACCGCCACAACGGAAGTCCGTCACCACGCGAACCGGCAACACAACCAGACAGGTACGTCCCGTACCCACGCCTGAAGAGCGTGGGTACGAGTCGGACCACGCCCACACACGTCACCCCAACAATGGCGGGACGGATCGCACCCACGTGGCAAAGGCCTGGGTACGGGCCGCACAAACATCACATAGCGTGGGGACGGATATGTACGGACCCTACCCCCACCCCGTATGCAAGGAGCGTACCCCCCAGCCCAACAGTGCAAGTACGACCCGTACCCCCACCCGCGGACGTACGGAGCGTACCCCCAGCCCAACAGTGTAAGTACGACCCGTACCCCCACCCGCGGACGTACGGAGCGTACCCCCAGCCCAACAGTGTAAGTACGACCCGTACCCCCACCCGCGGACGTACGGAGCGTACCCCCAGCCCAACAGTGTAAGTACGACCCGTACCCCCACCCGCGGACGTACGGAGCGTACCCCCAGCCCAACAGTGTAAGTACGACCCGTACCCCCACCCGCGGACGTACGGAGCGTACCCCCAGCCCAACAGTGTAAGTACGACCCGTACCCCCACCCGCGGACGTACGGAGCGTACCCCCAGCCCAACAGTGTAAGTACGACCCGTACCCCCACCCGCGGACGTACGGAGCGTACCCCCAGCCCAACAGTGTAAGTACGACCCGTACCCCCACCCGCGGACGCACGGAGCGTACCCCCAGCCCAACAGTGTAAGTACGACCCGTACCCCCACCCGCGGACGTACGGAGCGTACCCCCAGCCCAACAGTGTAAGTACGACCCGTACCCCCACCCGCGAATGCAAGGAGCGTACCCCCCTGCCCAACAGTGTAAGTACGACCCGTACCCCCACCCGCGGACGTACGGAGCGTACCCCCAGCCCAACAGTGTAAGTACGACCCGTACCCCCACCCGCGGACGTACGGAGCGTACCCCCAGCCCAACAGTGTAAGTACGACCCGTACCCCCACCCGCGGACGTACGGAGCGTACCCCCAGCCCAACAGTGTAAGTACGACCCGTACCCCCACCCGCGAATGCAAGGAGCGTACCCCCCTGCCCAACAGTGTAAGTACGACCCGTACCCCCACCCGCGTATGCATGGAGCGTACCCCCCATGCCAACAGTGTAAGTACGACTCGAACCCCCACCCACGAATGCAAGGAGCGTACCCCCCTGCCCAACAGTGTAAGTACGACCCGTACCCACACCCACGGACGTACGGAGCGTACCCCCACCACACCAGTGTCAGTAGACTCGTACCCTCACCTCTAATGCAGTGTGCGTAACCCCACCGTGTATGTGCCAAGCGCACATATCCAGAAATCGGAGGTGTGTGTGCAGAGTCCACCCAGCAGTGCCCTGAGACAGGAGTGGTGGGTGTGGAGTCCTCCCAGCAGTGCCCTGAGACAGGAGGGGTGGGTGCCCATCACTCCCAGCAGTGCCCAGAGACAGGAGGGGTGTGTGCAGAGTCCTCCCAGCAGTGCCCTGAGACAGGAGGGGTGGGTGCAGAGTCCTCCCAGCAGTGCCCTGAGACAGGAGGGGTGGGTGCAGAGTCCTCCCAGCAGTGCCCTGAGACTGGAGGGGTGTAACACATGTGTGTGAGGCCAGAATTATCCACATGCATACTGGCTACAAGGGAACATGTCCCCATGAACTCATGTCAACAGACTCCACACACAAGTACAGTGATCACCAAGGATGCCACGATTGTCGCAGGTGGAGACATGGCCCTGCATGCATGGCCAAAGTAGAAGGGCTCCGTCACACACACAGCTCATGTAGACACAGCTCTGCGCTAAACATTGGGAACACCCTGCAGGGAAGAAAGCTGGGTACACAGAGGAAGGAATACACCCTTGGACAAGTGCACCATGCAGTAACTGCCTACATGAACAAAGAAAGTTAGCCAACACCTTGTGATGGCACACAGATCACAGGGTCCCACCAATGAGCAGTACACTACTACATATCCCACACACCCAAACCCTTACACACCACCCAAAACCATGTAGCAGCCCCACCAACACCAATACCAGCATAGCAGTAGTGTGATAATGAAAACAAAATTAAGCTTTATTCTGCAGGAGCACAATGTCCGTGGATCGCAGGCAGTTCAATCTTCACAAAGCCCATAGGGCAGTCAATGATTCTCAGCTGGATGGGGGACACAGTGGGAGGCGTGTCCCCTACCTTGCCTGCACAGTCAAATGGCATCGTCTTCCACACTGGTGAGGGCATCAGGGGGGGGGGAGCAACAGGCACCGCAGGGACATCAGGGCAAAGGGGCGGCGTTGTGGGTGCAGGGATGGAGGAGTCCACCACAGGGGGTGGGTCAGTGCCAAAGGCGGAGGCCAGGATGGCACTACACACCTTTGCAAGGTCATCCAGGGAGTCCCCTGCACCCGAAGGGACCTCAGGCCCCAAGGAGGGTGGGGGTCAGAGGGATGGGTCGCAGCGCCACCGGGGGAGGGTGGAGACAGGGGGGGAGACTCAACCACCCTGACCGGGGACCTCCGTGACCGCTTGCGTGGTGGTGTAACTGTGGGGCTCAGGGACAGAGCGGCCATGAAGGAGTCCTTGGGGGAGATGTGGCCAGGAGAGCTGAGGGGAGGGGATTTGGAGGGAGTGGACTGGGTGGAATGCGGACTCCCACTATGGCTGCGTGTCACACGTTTGCCCCCCGACCCAGTGGGTGTGCCTACCTCACCCTGTGTGTGCGTGTCAGGAGGAGTGCGGTGGACCTTCCCTGCTGGTGTGGTGCCCGTGTCCGTTGATGTGGGTGCATGCCGACGTCTGGGTGTACGTGTGACAGGCATGGGAGTGGGAAGTGTGGATGGGGCAGGGGTAGGTGGGGGGAGGTCGCGCTGCAGGAGACCCACTGCTGCAGTCAGTGTGGAGTCGATGGACCTCAGCAAGTTGCGTTGGTCAGCCTGCGATGAATGAATGCCCTCCAAGAAAGCCTCGATGTTGGTGAGGGTTTTGCCGTGGGCATGGAGGACATTAAGGATCGCAGCCTGACCAACCTGCAGTTGCCGCTGGATGTCCACAGACTCTGCATTGGCGGCAGCAGTGGAGACAGGGGCAGGGGGCGCGGTGCCTGGCAGGAAGGAGACATGCTGTGACCGGGCACGCTGGGAAGGGACACGAGCAAGTGGGAGGCGGCTGGTGGAAACTGAGGGGGCGGTGCGAGGTGTTGTTCCGCTTCCAGCTGCTGGTGCAGCCTCCGCCCACTCGGAGACATCGTCCCCGGACCTGTCAGCTTCGTAGTCTGATGTGCCAGTCGACAGGTCCTCGGCCACACTCTCCTCCGCCTCTGTCCCACTCGATGTGCCAGCCCCGATGTCACGGCTGGCACTGGTGCTCGGTCCCTCCGCCTGGTCTGTGTCCATGTCTCCCTCTGTGTCCCCCGACGATGCTGTGGGCAGGGTGGAGAGACAGAAATTATTCAGACACCTGTACACATCTGTCACATGAGTCCAATCTACATAGGTAACATTGCATGGCCTGAAAAGGAAGATCCCTAACATCTACTGAACAGGGTACCGATGTAGGGCATGCAACACACAGTTGGTTGAGCCACCATGCCACTGAAATACCATGGAGAGCATGAGACAATAGCTAAACACAGGAAAAGGAGTCTGACATAGCACCCAGGTCCTGGGGACAATCCAGCACTGCATCTGCACCACACAGCGTTTGCGAAAATACCGATGACCAGGGACCATATCCATGAACTTGAGACACATGCTGCATAGGTAATGCTGAAAACATGCACAACATGACTCGGTCACTGCACATTGCGTGTGTGTCCAGGCACATCACACACTGCCCAGACCCAGCAAGTGGTAATCAGGATTTAACACATAGGCATTGCCCGCCCCAACAAGACCCTACACGAGGCAAATTGTGGAGACACAGGTGGCACCAACATCTCATGGTCTGGGTGATACACACAGGGGCAGGCAAAAAGCAAGATTGGACGCCAAACAGCCAAGGTGCGCCTGTACAAATAATGAGGTACCAGTGCCCATCCTCAGATGAGTATAACAAGACACACAGGCACTGGCAACTGTGAGTATGAAGAAGGACAATCAGGTCAGGCTGCACAGTGGACACCTGTACAAATTAGCACGTCTATATACATGGTGACAGGGGACAATGGCACAGAGCACAACTTACGCTGTAGACACTGACAGTGGCCACGTTCATGATGACACATACACCACTGAGGAAAAGGTGCCCCAGGGGACAGTAGTGGGCACGCAACTACATGCTACTGAATGGTAATGACAGCAACACACGTCACCATCCCTGCACTATGTGTATCGCACAGTCATGCACATCATGTCACAGGCCACTACATAGGACATGCGCGCTGTAAGGCATGACACATGAGAGACCAACTCCCATGTCTGGAGTCAGCATCAGTGCCAACTGACATGGAACCCACATGCAGTGAACTTGACAGTGCACAGGCAAGGTCCCACAACCTGTTACACACCACCCCCACACATGATGCTACAGACATTGTTCCCGTGGACAAAGCGCCAGCCTACATTACCCTGGGAAGGAGTGACTACACACAGACCAGGGAACACATTGCAAGGAGGGGAAGGGTGGCAGGGGCACAGCGCTATACTGGGCCAAACAGGATCTGCACAGCACCTTTAAACCCTGCCAGTGGATTCATGCTACTGTGCCCTTACAAATGCCGGTGACACACAACAAACACACATGTACCTACCCCCTTCCGGCTGCTGCATCGCCTGTAAGCGCCTCTCCAGGTCTGGAAAGACCACCGGCAGCACACGCCTGTGGAGGTGGCTCAGACGGCGGCGGCCGCGGTTCTTGTGGCTCTCAGGTGAGTCCCCCAGCAGGAGCCGTGCAATCCTCCGCGTCCAGCACCGGATATCCTGCCAGCGTTTCCTCACCTGGGCCAGGCGCCGCCTCCGACCATCCACACCCCTCACGGCACTGACGGCGGTCAGCCAGATCTGCTCCTTGGCAGTGGCGCCTACCTGTGAGGAGGAACAAGTGACACCACATCAATACACCAGCCACATGTCACAGAGAGACATATGGGTACAAATTAGCTGGTAACAACAAGGCATGTCATGCAGCCAACGCATTGCACCTTTGTCATAGGGACATCATCCCCTGGTGAGGGAAAAAGCAGTACGTGCCACAGTGGGTACACAGGTGGAATGATGGCAATGTCACAATCAATGATCTAGGCTCACACTGTGCATCACACCCACCCCTCCTGGCTCAGGGCACTGCTGTGAGTGATAGGCCCCCACCCCTCCTGTCTCAGGGCACTGCTGTGAGGACTCCACACCCACCCCTCCTGTCTCAGGGCACTGCTGTGAGGACTCCACACCCACCCCTCCTGTCTCTGGGCACTGCTGGGAGGACTCTGCACACACCCCTCCTGTCTCAGGGCACTGCTGTGAGTGATAGGCCCCCACCCCTCCTGTCTCAGGGCACTGCTGTGAGGACTCCACACCCACCCCTCCTGTCTCAGGGCACTGCTGTGAGGACTCCACACCCACCCCTCCTGTCTCTGGGCACTGCTGGGAGGACTCTGCACACACCCCTCCTGTCTCAGGGCACTGCTGTGAGTGATAGGCCCCCACCCCTCCTGTCTCAGGGCACTGCTGTGAGTGATAGGCCCCCACCCCTCCTGTCTCAGGGCACTGCTGGGAGACATCAGGCACCCCCCCCCTGGGACCCCCCCGACAGTACATGGCATGTGTGTTACACCTGGACGCAATGGCAGAAGTCACAGTCACCACATAGGGACAGTCTGTGGCAGTGGCCTATGCACTCACCTGATAACCTGGTCGCCCATACAGCATGGAGTACTGTGGGAGGATCACATCCAGCAGAGCCATGTTCTCCTCCAGGGTGAATGGCTGTGTCCTCTCCACAGCCCTTGACATGGTTCCAGGGAATCAGTAGCAGCAGCTGGGTCGACGAATGCAAAGATGTGCAGGCAAGTGCTCCCTCATGGGACCTGGCTGCCTTATATGTGCCCTTCTGCCCAGTCTCGTGCACAGGAGTACAGAGAGATTGGTCACTCACATTTGCATCCTATGTTTCCACCAATCCCTTCAAACCTAGCAGTCTGTGGGTTCTCTATCGGTTTCATTCTCCTGCATGATGTCAGCCCCACAAACACATTGCAACAAAGTAGACAAATCCCAACTGACTTCTGCTGTGCACCTTCCAGAACAATTTCCAATTTTGAACTTGGTCTCCATGACAACCAGCATGCATGTAGGCCTTAATACTTGTCCCCCATGTAATTTGGAGCATCACACACAGGTACGGTGCGTGTGGGGGCCCTAGGGCACCCCAAATGCATGGCAACGGCCCGTACATGCATGCCTACGCTCTCCATCACTTTTGGTCTGCACGCGTATGCGTACTCGTAGTGGTACGGACCGTACACTCGCATCTACGCTCACTATCACTATGGGTCTGCACGCGTATGCGTACCCGTAGTGGTACGGACCGTACACTCGCATCTACGCTCACTATCACTATGGGTCTGCACGCGTATGCGTACCCGTAGTGGTACGGACCGTACACTCGCATCTACGCTCACTATCACTATGGGTCTGCACGCGTATGCGTACCCGTAGTGGTACGGACCGTACACTCGCATCTACGCTCACTATCACTATGGGTCTGCACGCGTATGCGTACCCGTAGTGGTACGGACCGTACACTCGCATCTACGCTCACTATCACTATGGGTCTGCACGCGTATGCGTACCCGTAGTGGTACGGACCGTACACTCGCATCTACGCTCACTATCACTATGGGTCTGCACGCGTATGCGTACCCGTAGTGGTACGGACCGTACACTCGCATCTACGCTCACTATCACTATGGGTCTGCACGCGTATGCGTACCCGTAGTGGTACGGACCGTACACTCGCATCTACGCTCGCCATCACGATGGGTACACATACGGCAGCACTCCCACAGTGATTTGGGAACATGCACAGGCCCTCTCAGCAGCAGTACGGCGGATTTTACACATCACTGTGGTGATAGGCGACACACATGTCGGAATAGGGCGGACATACTTGTCCATGGATGGACATACTTGTCCAGGAATGGACACCAAGGCATCGTCTGTGCATTACCACATGTGTTGGGCACAGGTGTCACAGGCTGTGATGTGGAACATGCCTCCTGAGTGGAGAAGGCACCAGATGTATGATGAGATGTGTACATGTGTACTGTGTGAGGGTGCAATGTGTGCCAGGCATGCCCTTGACTCCTTTGACATGTGTGCATGTGGGACTGCGCACTTGGGGTGAGCGTCACTGGCATGGCACGGACACCAACACACGGAAGTGTCCCATGATGCCCGGTACAGGGGTCATGACACATGACTCATCACTACCCACAGTGCACAATGTGACTATGCCATATATGTGTCCGGGATTTACATCGGGTTGATGTTGTTGCACCCTCAAAAGCTGCAGCCGTTGCAGCAACCAACATGTGGCTGTGTGTAGATTGTCATTGCACACTGTTCCCAACACCATGCCACATGTGTTACCGGATGTGAGGTGCACATGTATGCAAGGGACACGGAGTAGCGTGACAAGGCCATGTCAGCAAACTCACAAGGAATGTGTGGGGAGTCATGACATGTGCACCTTCATGGCAAGGTGTGTGGGCTGGACTAGTGTAATGTCATGTGACCTGTGGCTCAAGTGTTCCGCTGCCAGTCTCTGCAATCAGCATCCTACTTCTGCTGATGTGTGGGTGTATGTCACTCCTGTCTTGCGTCGGGCAGTGCACTTGCACTGGGACACAGCTATTCCCATGGCGTGGCATGGGGAGGTTCTCAATCACCGTGTGTAGCTGGGTCTTGGAAGGAGTGTCACCTTGCATCCATACGTGTCCTGGGCATGTAGCACATGCCTGACTCCCTATGTGGCATGTGTGTATTGGCAGATTTACATGTGCTCAGTAGACATGAGTTGTTCTCGTAGTGCACTCACTCTTCCTTGTCACTTCCAAATTACTGCAGAGCGCCTCCTGTTGCCCGAAGAATTCCAGACTTGGCCACCATGCAGGAGAATGACAGGATCCGGCTCTACCGCTTCACCCAACCGTTGATTCTGGAGCTGACGGCGAGACTGGCACCACACCTGCAACCGCAGCACAGGTATCCTACGGCACTGACACCCCAGCTGAAGGTAATGGCTGCCCTACATTTCCTTGCCACGGGTACCTTCCAATATACCATAGCTCATGTTGGTGGCATGTCCCAGAGCATGTTCAGCGGTGTGCTGCATGATTTCTTGGAGGCCATGTTGATTCACCTGGATGACTTCATCAAGTTCCCAACCCCTGAACAGATGACTGAGGTCAAACGTGGTTTGTATGCCCTGGGAGGGATGCCCCATGTCATTGGGTCCATAGATGGGACACATGTAGGTTTGGTACCACCACACGCACGGGAGGTGGCTTACCGCAATCGGAAGCACTACCACTCCATCAATGCCCTTGTGGTGTGTCTGTCCAACATGGTGATTTCACATGTCTGTGCTCGTTTTCCAGGATCAGCACACGATGCCTACATCATGAGGCGTAGCGGGATGCCTGATATGATGATGCAGCTGCGCAACGAACGTGCATGTGTTGTTGGTGGGTACAGTCTGTCTGTCCTGTATTCTGTTTGGCCGAGCAGCACTACCGCTTCGCCTGTTCTAACGATATCCATGTGCTTTCCAATTAGGGGACGCTGGCTATCCCAACATGCCTTGGCTGCTGACACCTCTCCGCAACCCCATCACGCCGGCCCAGCTCCGCTACAACACCGCCCATGGCCGGACAAGGCGAGTGATAGAGAGGACGTTTGGCATGCTGAAGAGCCGATTCCGGTGCCTCCACAAGACCGGCGGCGCACTCCCATATGCCCCGGCGAAGGTCTGCAAGATCTTCATGGTCTGCTGCATGCTGCACAACATGGCAGTTGAAAGAGCTGTGCCCCTCATCCTGGATCAAGATGACGAGGACCATCCACCCGTGGAGGACGAAGGGCTTGGCAATGGGGCTAGTGATGTGGAGGATGTGGAGCCGCAAGAGGACATCCGGACTCGGCTCATACGCGACTTCTTTGCTTAGTGGTGAGTACCAGGGTCTGAGTGTGCACGCATTGGTCCCCGTGTGGCATGCGTTGTGATGTGTGTCTCCACCTGCATGTATGGCACGTGGGTCAGAGGTGTGTGTGGGTGTGTCACTGGAGTGATGGTGGCAGTGATGGTAGTATTTCCCCAGGCATAATTGTGACCTAGCATGTTGTCATACATACATGTGTCGAGTAAATGCACATGCAAGTGGCTGTGCTTCTTGTGGCTGACTTCTTGTGTGTCTCTCTTCCCCAGGTACCTGCGCATGCCGTTTGCTGGTTGCATTGTTGTGGCACTGCTATTCCTCATGGACATGGCATCGTGGGCTGACTCAGCGTTACAGGCACGGACACGTTTGGAAGTCTCCATGGGGTAAGGGATGCATCTGGGGTGTATTGGGTGTGGCAGTTGTTCACGATGTGTGCACACTGCCCCGGTCGGGGTTTGGGTCCTCTGCAGACATGTGGCATCCCCATGGGACACGACATGCAGCTGGGTACACCTGAATAGATGGGCTGGCTGGTTGTCAGTCATCAGTGATGGGATGGTGGATTGTGATGAAGGCATCAATGTGTGTGACACTGCCCTCGGACACATACGGTTAACATTGTCTTGACATGGCGTGGGACTTCCACATCAGCGGATGTATGGTGTATGGCAGGCTCTCCGTGAGCAGCTGTGGGTATTTAGCTATTATCCGACACTTGTGTGCCAGTCCCATGGCTATCACGCATTTGTGCTGCAGAAGGGGGGTGCCAGTGTTGGAGCCACATGTTACTCCACATGATGTGTTCATGTGTACTTCAAGTTGCCTCTGCAATCCCAAACACATGACTATTAAAGGTGTCCCTATGCCTCCAAGGTGCCTCTTCTCAGTCAATGCTGGTGTGTTGGCACGGTGCATCCTGCATGTCTGGCATGGTATTCCCTGATTGTGGCTATGTGTCAATGTGTGGAGTGGCAAGATGCAAGCTGTGTGTGTGTGCTGAGACTGTGTAATGGGCATGATGTCCATGACTGTGTGGGTATTGTGACATGTGCCATCCCCATGCATCCAACGTTGTCCATGACCCCATTCTCTGCATCCACCGGACTCAAGCTTGCAGGACATGGTTCTGCCACCTGTCTACACGTACCTGGGTGCCCCCCAGGACACGGGCCAGGATCCCTGACCTCTGCGCATGACTGTTGCTGTACTCAATGTGTCTGTCAGCACGGTTGTTCGGCCACCCCCTCAGCTGGTTCTGACCATCACGGGTGTGTATGGTGCTCCATGTCTGTCTTGCCTAGAAAACTGTGACCCATGTGTCCTGTGCCAGACTCAGGCCCCAGGGTGTGGATGGTTGAAGTGAACAGATGACTCAGGCATGTTTAGACTGTACAAGACACATGTTAGGTAATAATGCTACCAGCAGGCATCTACTCTTAATAGTGTGATTTATTATTGGGGGGGGGGGCCAAGTGAGGGGCTTTCCGGGATTAGGGAATCCAAAGTTCAGTAGGGGAGTTGGTGTCCTTGCCATTGGAAATCCTCAGAGTCCATGCCACAGTCTTTGTCAACATTGGTCAGCCAGTGACCAGCAGGGCCATGTGGCAGAGAATGTCTCTTGATGCTGTGATGCTGTTGCTCCAGTGGGCCAGGTGCCAGGCCAGGTGTCCTGGGAGATGGTGATGTAGCAACCACCCTCACGGTCCTTTCCGTGGACGACCCGGCTTCCTGCGGGGAACCTCAGCAGCAGGCCGTGACGACGTCTGGGATGCTCCGTCGGATGTTTCCTCCTCCTCCTCATGATCCCTCCCTGTGGGTGGTGATGTTCTCCGCCTTCTGGCACAGGGAGGGTCGGCCATGGTGTCGGCCATCCGACGGAGTTCAGCGTGAATCCCCTGGGACGCCGTCACTTGCTCAGCCTGTCTGTCCTCCATCCTCCGTTGGTGTAGCTGTAGACAGGCTATTAGCTCCGCATGTTGCTGGGCCTGCTGGACCTTGATCCCCTCGAGGACGGACACAACCTGGGCCATGCCCGTGGTGTCCTGCCGGTATGAGTCCAGGATGTTACGGACATGGGAAAATACCGGATCCCCAGCCAACTGGTCAGGCTCGCGCCTCCGCCGCTCTCCACTCCCACCACCCCTGCCCACTTGCGTCTGGCCTGCACTTGTGGGCACATGGGGTCTCCGGGACCCCTGAGGGGTGGCATTGGCGTTGTCGCCTGCCTCCTCCTGGGTGCCCGGGACACCGTGTCCCTCCTGGCGAGCCTGGCTGCATTGTGGTGTTGGGGCAGGGATCCTGGGTGTCTCCTGGGATGTGGCAGGAGTGGGGGTGGTGGTTGGCACGGTTGTACCTGACGCAGGTGCTGCAGGTGGTTGGACACCAGAGGGGCCAGGTCGGTCGGGG